>NC_069366.1:86672250-87315500 GCF_021730395.1 Mercenaria mercenaria | reverse complement strand
CGGGTCGGGATCCATGGGGGACACAAACGCATTATTTTGGTTTTCTCACGGCACGGCTCATAACAATATCCCCTTAATAAGCCACTCTGTTATTTGAAAATACTGCTTTTTGTAAGAAAAAGCAGAAAAAAGAAATAAATGGAAAATTTTAAAATTTATATTTGAAATTTTTTGGCGACAATAATTATATAAAATACAAAGTGAATTCAAAAATGTGCACACCTCATTTTTTTTTTTCAGAAATAAATCAAAGAAGGTCAACTTTAAAGAAAATGCATGAATATCTGTTAAGCAGATTCTACAGTTTGACTGCTTTCACTGGGTATAGCTATAAACTGAAAGGAGAGATAACAACAATTAAAAATGATACCTGGATTTTAAATAACGTCAACTACAAAATCCAAATTTTATACGACGCATTTAGTTTATATACTAAAGAATTTTTAAAAAATGCCTCACGGAATTTTTACGGTTGACTTATGAAAATTATTTAAAAAAGCGTGCACGTGTTTGTTTTTTTTTAGGAATTTTCAGTTATGAAAAACTGGGGGGTAAAATTTATGTGTTCCGAATTCTTACCGTATTAACCTTTTACGCAAAAAACATCTACTTTTTTCAAAAAGAATCAAGTGGGGTGGACGAATGATTTAGACAAATGATGTTTAACAAAAAAAGCAATTACTAAAAAGATAAACATTTTTAAATTGATAATCACAACGGAGCACATACCTTAAACAGGGTTTTTTAAAACCCTGTAAAATATCCTTTAAAAAGGAGAAACCATTAAAAAAACCCCATTTTTCTTGCATCACTTTATTTAACGGTTTAAACAAAAAAGGGTTACAGTTAAAATACCATTAAAACACCCATTTTTTGACGAGAATCAGCCTTTAAAAAATTTATTTAGTAGCTTAAATAGTTTTGGTTTTGAAAAAATAGTGAAATTCTGTTATTTTAAATTTAACAGGATTATTCAGGGCCCAAAAATTTGATTTAACCCCCATTAAAATTTCGGGTTGTGTACGATTTCTTTTAAAGAAATTTAAAAGGCCCTTAACAGAAAAGTAATCCCATTAAAACCTGCTTCTGTAAAATGTGATTCGTATATATTCTCTTTTTTGCTTTTTGCTTCCTCTCCTATTGAATTTTTAAATTCCATCTCATATTGTTCTAAAATGGCATTTTTCAAATAAATACATACAACGCACACACGTTAATTCTGGTTTTTTTTTTCTGTCCAAATAATCGAAATTTGTAAAAGAAAATTGGTTGTGGTAAGGAATTTCTTTTAAAAATTGTTCAGACAGTTTAGATATTCCCAATTTTTTTTCCAACCCTTTGAAAAAACAAAGGGTTTTATAGAAAAGTAACTCCCAAAATTGGGAAAGATTTACAGTCGTTTTAAAAATTCTTTTTGGGCAGGGGCAGATCAATCCTTCTTCTTTTAAATAATCAAGGAGGGGGTACGTTTCATTGGAGATGGAGAAGCTACTTGTATGCAATCCCCAAACATTCCCTTTTAGCTGTTTAAGTGCAGCACGTGACACAAAGTACGAAGTAAACTAAATTGATTGCCCATTGTGCGCTGACTTTTCATAACATTGGTTTTGAATACCCTGAGCCAATGTCTTCCCAAATAAAATTGGTCAAATTTAATTCAATTTTAAAAATTTTAAAAATATTTAAAACTCCCACAGGCACTTGATCTTTTAACCGTACCTGTAAACCCTTCTTAGTACAACTCAAATCAAAATATCCATTTATTTTCTCATTTCAATGAACATATGAAAATAAGATACAAATAACAAATGTTTGTCCCAGCGTTACATTGTTTACATTACAAAATAATAAGAGAAAAAAGAAGAAAAAAATATTTTTCTAGCATTTTACAAAAAAAACATATTTTTAGAAATATTACATTGAAGTAATACCATTTAAATCAATACGGAAAAATATTAATTGAATTTGATTATCTTAAGATTCAATTCGAGGGAAAATTTTTCATGGCCCTTAATTTGAAACAATCAAAATATTATGAACCCTTAAAAATTGAATCTGACATTTTTTAAATGAACCATTAATCATTTTTTAAAAATTTAAACGCCTTTAACAGAGTATTAAAAAACTTAATGGCCCCATTAGTTTTTACTATTAATGGGGAAATTTAAGGGGGTAATTTTTTAAGGCCTTTAAATTTCTGCAATAAAAATGTTCATGGATTTTAAAAAAGGAGCCTGTTTAATTTATTTTAATGGTTTTTTTTAAGCAGCTTTTCATGGCCATCAAAGTCTTTTTTTAAGTTGGCTTAAAACTAGGGCATAAAAAACCCATTAAATATAAGAAGTAATGGTGAATTTTAATGGTGCCCTTTTTAAAACTCTGTTAAGAACGTTTGAAAAAATTAAGGCCTTTTTTTATGACCCTTTTAAGGGCATGGCATCCAGTGTGAATATTGTGGGGATAAAACATTCGCTTCAGTGGGGAGAAGTGGGTAAATAAAATATTTTTCATATCAAAAATTTTAAAATCTGTAAATTTAAAAGAGGGGACTTCAACACATCACGAATTTAATGTTTCTTCATTGAAAGAAAAAACCAAATTTTCAAATCCTTCTGTGATTACAAACATTAACCCCCCATCTATTTTGTTTTCCCAATACTTAAATTTCACTGAAATTGTTTTGAAATAAGCTTTCCCTTAGAAAAAAATTTATTAACACCATGCTAAAGTTTATAAAATATCAAAATTGTATCAACATTTCTATTTTTAAAATCACCCCATACAAAATTAGGGGAAAAACTAAGTTCAGATTTTGTTTTCCCCAAAAAGAATACACACAAGATTTTTTCCCAAATGGGTTCACTTTTTGCATATTTCATTAATAAATAATAGACATCGGTGTTTTTTTTCATGACTTTAAAAAATAACCTTTATATAAAATGTGAAACTTTTTTGGTGTCACATGGCATAACTATACTGATAATATTTTTACTTTTTCTTTTTTATAACGTTGTAAATATTTTACTACAAAACATGAAAAGACCTTAAAATCCACAGAAAGTTCGAAAAGAAAAAGAACATACGGTTATTATCTTGCAAGGACGGACCGACCAAATAAAGGCATAGCTGTGACAAAGCCAGTATAGGCTACATTATTTATACATCTGGCGAAGATTTATATTGTTTACATTCTTTAATAAATACGTTTAAAACAATACCGAGAAAATAAATCATGAATAAATATAGTCTAAAATAACAATTACAAACAACGGGAAAATGTATTAACGGCGGGGGACTCAAAGGGGCTTCCCCACTACCCCCAGTTAAAGAATGTTATTCTATTTTGGAAAAGGGTTTAATGATGTCATGTCAATACTTTTTTCCCTTTTCAATTCGTCGTGTTTTGATCACTGAAAAATTTTTTGTTTTGACATAAACAGGCGGGTTTTCTGCTACAAATATCAAACATATGTAAACTCCGTGACACCTTGTTTGTTTATGTTACAAAAATACTTATTCTTATGAGTACTTGAAATGTTAAATTCAAAACGCACAGGTACCTTATATACAACACATTGTAGAGGTAATGTTGTCTTAAATGGAGGCCTATATTCCAAATATCGTACAATGTATAGGCGTAAAACCTTTATGCAAGATGGTAAAGGTCGGGACAACGGCCTGAGGCTATACAATATAGCATGTGTTTAAGCTTTTATCATTTAAAATTTTCTAGGTTACACAGTATTGATAATTTATCCTAGGATATGTTTGACCGTTGTACGGTCTGTCTTCTTTGCAAAAATGACGCTATGCATTTTGTTATTTCGTAAAAACTCCAACGCCTGAATGAATTTAGTTCAGTCATGAAAACTGATTATTGCAGCGTTCCGATTTTGAAAAAGATTCTCGATTTGTTCTGCTACCTTGGAGTAGTGCATGTTATTTCCAAATTTACATGTTATTACTTAATCAGATATATACTAAACAATCAATTTGCATACAAAAAAGAAAGAAATAATACTTTGGGTGTTAAATGAAATGGGGATTTTTCGTTTTGTAGATCATAATGTTTAAAGGAAAATACAAAATGTTTTTGCTATTATTGTAGAAATGAAATACAAATCTTTTTTTCACACTTCAAGTTTGTGTTTATTTTAAAACTGTACAATTTTTTCCTCAGCAAAGGTAGGTCAGTATGGAAGACTTTGTCAAACAGGGGCAAATCTTTTTGGGATGTTTTTAAGGAAACCGTCATGAAGTTTTGTAGTTCAAATTTCACTTTTTAAAATTTTTTAAATTTTTTTTCCGGAAAAAATCATTTTTGTTTTCGAAAGCGCAGTTTTTAACATGTAGAAAGCTGCGAATTCTATTTAGCACGTTTACTATTTCTCTTTCTCTATAATCTTCTGTGAAAATCATTATACTGTCAAACCAGACAGTCCGAGAACGTAAGAAAATCTTATATATTCATTTTAATACATATGGTATTTTGACACAATTTTTCTCGTATGTGAGCAGGATAATTTTTTTTTACCCCGGCTTGTTTACTATTGAATAAGTTTTGAATTAACCACAAAATGTTTTTACTTGCATGACCGCCCAAGGCGTGCACCTTTTTTTCAATTTGTTTTTTTGTACGTTTTGTTTCAGTCTATGTGTATTGTCTTGTTTTTGGGAACTACATTCCTCCAGCCAACCTTTTATGATCTTCTTTTTTCCCCATCGTTTACTACATTGAATGGATTGTTATGGCGGATACACAATCGTCTGCGAATTGTATAGGTTTTTTGGTGGCGCCCCTTTAAAACGACCTTTTTTCTTTGGGCTCTAGTTTTTTTTGAGTGCACCTTGCTTAAAGGGAAGCTCCTCATTCTTTTTGTATAACTTTTTTCCCTAAACTTTTAAACCTTACTATAACTTATGTAGTAATGAAGAGTGCCCCACAATCTGAAAAGTTTTTTTCGCCCTAAAGACCGCGTCATGAGAAACCCAAACATAGTGTTTTTGCTACCACATGGATCCAGGCTGTTTGCCTTCAAAGCCTATTGCAATTAGAAAAACCGTTAGCGAACACATGTGGATGCCAGGGTGGTCTGGATCTTGCTGGGGCGCAAAAGCACTCTGTTGGTTTTTTCATGGTGCGGCTCATGGGGCGGCTCATATGTAAGGGGTTTTAAATTGCCATATCATTGGTTTTTTAGATAACAAAGTTTTATTCATTTTTTTTCGTTTCAATTTTGAGCTTGCTCTTGGATAAAAACAAATAACATCAATCAAAATATGAACTTAAAACAATAAAACTATTGTTTTAAATGTATGTGTCATAACTGTTTCGTAAGACTCAATCAAACACATTTTTAAGTGAAGAAAGACAACACAACATTTCTCAATTTGGTTTTCGACTTTTTCAATTTACAGAAGACTCGTATTTCATGTTACCCCAACCTAAATATTCATACGTATTGACCATTTCTAAAGTATATTTGGTTGGTCTTTAATAGTAATGTTTGTCACGGAGAACATACGCCCGGCCCGGGGATCGAAATCCCGACCCCGCGATCCGTAACCACGCTCTCCCTCTACACGCGGGTGGCTTAATAGTAATGAAATTGAAACAATTTAAACTGATTAAAAGCCATTTCTATACAAAGACATATTCAGGGCATTTACTAATAATAATAATAATAAAAATAATAATAATAATAATAATGATAATGATAATAATAATAATAATAGTAATAATAATAGTAATAATAATATTGAAAACTCCTGTTTCTATTGAAGACGGGTGAAAAGCAGAAATGAAAACGCAACAATTCAAAACTCATTTCGGAAAAAGAAAGAGATAAAGAATACTAGGGAAATGTCAATAAATTTTTTTAAAAAATGTTATAAAATATTATATTTTAAAGAAAAAACCCGTTAATTTTTTCTTTTGTGATCTTTTTCGGCACGCCGTCTAAATTCGTTTTCGTTACCTTTCCACGTGACTTCATTTGCAAATCAAAATACTTGATAACCCATTATGATAATTTATCAAAATGGAAATTTATGCAACACCTGCCCATTGGCGAGAGTAGTTAGATACATGGGGTTTTTGGCATTTTTTAAAAATAAAAAAAAAAAACAACCCCCAAACAGAAAAAAAACCCTAAAAAAAAAAAAAAAAAATTTTTAAAAAAAAAAAAAAAAATTTTTCTTTTAACTACCGCACAATTTAAAAACCCCCCCTTTACAAAATACGCAAATAAAATTACTTTTAAAACCCTACCCGCGAAACCCGGCCGGCCCCGAAAAAGACATTTTCAAAACCGGAGCAAATACACCCAAAACAAAACAACATTGGGGAAAGAACTTTCCCCCCACTTTAAGACACAAAACTTTGCCTTTTGTACCAGGGCAAAGAAAACAATCCCCCTTTTTAAAAATAAAGCGGGAAACCCCCCCCCCCAAAAACCCCCCCCAAAACCCCCCCCCCCCTCCCAATGCACAAGTGGCATTCCCCCGCCAACAGGCAACCAGAAAATTTCAAAACTTTGGGGATTTTTTAAAAAAAAAAAGGATTTGTCTTTTTTCAATTAATTAATTAAACACTTAATAAAACAATTTAAATTTTAAAAACAAAAAAAGTTTTTTTCTTATGGGGCTTTTCACGATCGGGTTTCTTTCATGAAACATTTCACCATACAAATCATGTGGTTTCATCCATTTAAAACAAAAGTCTTTTCCCCAAAAAGGAAATTTCCCTTTCTGCAATTCTGAATCGTTATAAGGAAAAGAATTCAAAATTGTTTCCATGTAAATAAAAACTTTTTTAAATTCTTTTTTCTTAAAAAGATATTAACCGGATCAGTTTTCAAAGTCCCCCAGCAAACTAATTTATTATATTTTTCTGCCAAATATACCAAAAGAAAAATTTTGATCATTAACATCATGCCACCGCCCAAAATAAACTGCGATATTGGACTTTTAATCGGGGTTAAATTTTCCCTTTTTCCTATGGGGCTGGCCCCCGTTAAAAAAAATTTAAACTATTTTATAAATTCCAGTTTTATTTAAACCCCAAACACACCATTCAAAACCACATTTGGACGCTACATTTTAAAATTTTGGTTATGTGTATAAAATCTTTTAATCTACGAAAACCAAAACTTAAATCCTTTCCCTTTAAATTTCAGATCATCCATACCCTTTATAGTTGAATTATCCAACACCAAGAGGTTAAAAACTTTTTTATTTTTACATATTTTAAAAACTTTTATATCAAAAAGAAACACTTCATTCCCCCCTTCCCTAGCCTTTTTCTATTTTTTTGTCTTTCCTTTTTAAAATTTTAAAAATTTTTTTCAGCTAAATCACAAATTTGTTTTGTTTTAGCAACTTCAGAAGCAATAAATTGTCAACATATTCTTTGTTCTAGCTAAAAGTGTTTCTTGTTTAAGAAAGCCTTTTTTCTTTTATAATTTTTTTCCCAAATTATTGAAATTTTTTTATCTTTTACAATTTCTTCGACTTAGCGGTTTTTGCTTTAGTATTGCAGTAATTTCTGGGGTTTAGCATGATTGATTCCCTTTTTAGCTGATATTTTAAATACGAGTCCAAATCATTTATTTTTTTTAATTTTATCATTAATTTGATTATTAATTTATTAAATCTTCTTTTAAAAAACCTTTTAAATTTTTCTTAACTCTTTTTTTTTTTATATTGGCTTTCATCACATTTTTAAACAGGTCACAATTGTTTCTTCAAATTTTTTATCTGTTATTTAAAGGTTAAATTGCTTCATATTAGCATAATTGCTTCAGTTTAGCTAATTTAAACTCTCCTTTTTAACTGATTTTTAACTAAAAAGTCCAGTTCAAATTTTTTGTTCTTCAACTTTAGCATTAAGTCCCCAATCTTTTTTGTAATTTTTTTGTAATAATCTTAAGTCTGCATATTTTAAATTTTACGGTTGCAACAAACTAATCCAATTTCGAATTTGTTTTTTAAAAATCATCATTTTTTGAATTTTAAATTTTTTCTTTAAAATCCTCAATGCTGTGTCCATGATCACACCCTTTGTAAGCTGCCTTTTTTCCAAACAATTTATATTCTGCCCAATTTATTTAAATTTAAATTTTAAAAATCTTTATCTTTTTTTCAGTTCAGTATTTTGTTTATTTTTTCTGTTCGATTTTTAACTGATACATATTTTGTAACTTTTTTTCGCTTTAATAATCTTGTCTTTTTGTTCTTCATGTTTAAATCAACTACTTTTAATTCTTGAAATTTAGTGTAAAAAATTTTCAAAATAGTTCTAATATTTTTTTATATTGGCACTTCAAATCTGATTTCTCTCAATTCTTTTAAAAGAATCAACCAACTTTTTTTTCTTCTTCAATTTACCTTTTAATTTAACACAAAAATGAAATTTTTAAAACTTTTGTTAACTTTAATAAATTCTTGACTTCTGCTTCTAATGTCGTTTTATACTTTTTTTATCTTCAAAAATTATATCATCATTTCACTTTGAACTTTTTTTTTACACAAACCGTCTGAAACTCATCTTTTGGGTTATCGGATTTCCTAGGGAATTTTTTTATTACCTCCCATATCAACTCGTTTATTGTGTTACAAGTTCCCTTTTTTCTGTGAAGAACAATTCCTGTCCCTTTCTAAACTTTTTTTATTGTTTTTTAGTACATAATCCTTTTAAAACAATTCAAATTTTCTTTAATTACACTTTTGTTCCTTTTGGGGGGTTCATAAAAACCCCATCATATTTACCCTAAAGTTTTTTTCTTAAAACTTTTCCCTTTGGGTTTTTCAAAATTTAAGAAATCAATTTTTTTTGTTGCATACAAAAGTTCACGATCATATTTTTTTCATTACAAATCATATCATTTTTTCGTTTACCCGGACCTTTTAATAAAATATAAAGGAACAGTTTTTCGAATATCTTTTGGGTTTTTATAGTAAACGACTTAAATAAAAAACACAACAGTTTTTGGACGCCTTGAATAAATATTTTTTTATTTTTATTTTGAACTTTTTCTTCAAACAAAATCATCAAATATTACTACTTTTTTTTTTTCTGATTCAAGATTCTCACAAGGGGTTTAATTTGGGGGATCACTGGGAAAATTCAAGATTTATTTGGATTATTTAATTTTTTTTTCAATTTACTTTAATGGTTTAAATTAAATCTTGTATTAGATGTTCTAGTTTTTAGCTACAAGTATAATTTACAAATAAAAAAGGTTTTCGAAATATTGCATTAATGTATTTGTTTTTCCAGCCAGAAGATCCACATATTAACATTCTAAAACATGAACTGGGTAAAAGTAAAAATGTTAAATTTTGGATTTATCACTTTTTTTTATCAAATTTGGAATTTTCCCTTTATATAATTAAAAAATAAAGTTTTAAAACTTTATATACATTTTTTTTACAATTCTTACATTATTTACATTATTTTTCTTTTCTTACATTATTAATAAATGCAATCAAATTAATGAAAAAAATAAGAAAAAAATTAGTTGGGGAAAAGATGAAAAACTTAGGAAAAAAATGAGAAAAAAAAAGAAAACACAAATCGGGGTTTGTTTTAAAAGAAATTATAAACCAATCCTGAAAAAATAGAAAGTCAAAAAAAACAATTATCAATCAGTTAAAAGCATTACCTGGAATTAAGGGGCAATTGCGTTACTTCCAAAAAGTTTGTTGATAAAATAAAAAACAAAAATCGGGGAGAGAAATGGAAAACAACCCTCCGGGGCTACCAAAACCATAAAAACCATTACCGCCGGGAAAATCATATTTTGGGGAAAGCTATTCCCAGAATCGCACGATTTAAAAAACCGCCGGAAGATCAATGGGTTTGGAATAAGATGATGAGTTTTGAAGACACTAAAAACAAATAAAGAAACAAAAATTTGTGAAAAAATTTTGATGCAAATATTGATAAAGATTATACAAAGGGAATTACCTGATTTTTCAAGTTGTAAAAACAAAAAAAAAGAGATTGGTAAAAACAAAAAAAGAGGGACCGAAAATTTAAAAAAGATGTACCGTAATATAAAAAATAAGTAAAGAAAAACCAGATGAAAATAATTGAATTTTCAGATGCAGAACCTATGGGGCAGGGAGTATGTTTCGGGGTTAGAATCAGACAAAAAAAATCCTAAATATTGGGTGAACGCTTTTCAAAAATGATTTAGAGTCAGAGGTAATTTAAAAAAGGAAAAGGAATAAGATTTAAACCCATAAAAGTTTTAAACCCAAAAGGACAATAGGAATTGTTTTTTTAACTTTAAAAAAACTTTAGGTCAAAAAAAAAAATTTAATTCAAAAAAAGAAAAACTGGAAAAAAAAGTAAAACACTAAAGTAGATAATATTTAATTTGATTTGATTAATAAAAAAATAACAATAATAAAAAACATTTAAAAAATTCAATAAAAAATATTTAAAGAATTAAAAAGAAAAGCAGTTCCCATCAATAAAAGATCTATGAAATTTAAAAAAGTAATTGGGGACAAGGTTATGAAGTTTGTCCATGTAAACCAAAAGAAATGTTAATATTGGAGTTAAATTTTTGGGGTTTAATTGATGCTGGAAAAAAAAAGAGGAACTAAAAAATAAGGTATTGAAAATTTATGAAATATTAAAAATGAATTCCTTTTACCCGAACAAAGAAATTTATATAAAAATTATTTTCTTGAAAATATAAATGGAACAAAAAATAATTTCTGAAACGTTAAAGAAAAAAAAAAAAAACCATGATTTTACAACAATTTTGTCGTCTTTAATTTTAATAAAAAAAAAACTTATGTTGTTGGTTGGGGTGTATTAACACTATGACCTCCTTTTGGGATAAATTTGGAAAAAATAGACAAAAAGAATTCTTACAACGGTAAGGAATTGGAAAGATATATATTTACAAAAGGGTTTTTCAGTTACACAGAATTAATAATTTATTTGGAAACATTAATAATAATGATTATTTTGAATTTAATAAAACAGAAATTGCTCCAAAAGTTTGGAATTATTTTAAGAGTTTAAATTTTTTATTTCAATACAGATAAAATTTTGGGTTGGGTTTGGGAACATCAAATTTCATCATTGCTTGGATTTGAGAAAAAAAAAATTTAGAAATACTGAATGGGGGAAAACAAAACCCAAAAAAACTAACCGTTTTAACAATTACATTCTTGTATCTTATAAATTTACGTTGAGGAATTTCGTGATATACTATCTTTAAGACTGCAGATTTTAAAAAGAGCTTATCCATTTACAAAAAACACAAAGATTGGATTTCGAAATTAATAAAAATATTAAAATTCAAAATAAATTACAGAGTATTGGGAGAATAATTAATTTTAAAGAGGGTTTAAACAATTTTACACTAATTTAAAAAAAAAATTAATTTAAAAATAAAGTTTAAAACTTTATATGAAATTTTAAAATTTTTTGTTTTAATAAAGTCAAAAAAGTTTTTGCAAAAATAAAAGGATATTTTTTAGTTGATGCCACACAGGAAAAGAATCAACTGGAACAGGGACTTTTTACACTTTAACAAATTGTTTCAAGGGAGTTGGCATCTTCAATTAGCACAGCGGAAAAAAACTTTGGAAACGCAGGAAAACGCACTTGAAAGTGAACAAAAAAGGTTGGCACAAATGGAAATTTAGCTGCTGATAAAATTGTTGAAAAACTTAAAAAAAAAACCTCTCCGGGGTTGGTAATTTTTAATTTCAAAGAATTACAAGAAAAGAATAATAAAATAAAAATAAAATAAAAATAAAAATAATATGTATGATGAGGATATTTCATATGATCATAAATAAATATTGTCAGGATCTAACACGTAACGTATTAACAGATTAATTTATAAAAACTAAAGTTTAAACCTTTCATAAAAAAGAGATAAAAAATAAAATAATATATAATATATACATGTTAGAACAAACAATATTTGAAAGAATGAATTATACTCCTATTCAATTAGATAACAGCTTTAAGATCTGTCCTGGGAAATAATGTAACAACACAAAACCTGATATCACTTTACAATTAAATGATGAAGCTCATATTTTGATTGGTTTAATGGTTCTTTTGAGTAAGTTTTAGTAAATAAGCTTGATAATTGGGTAATGATTATGATGGTATGAATACAGTTTGGCTTTAATGACTAATGTAGCTTCATTAATTGATCAGTAGTGGTTAAACAAAGGGAAAAATTGTTATGATTGTAATCATTTTCTACAAAGTATAAATGTACGAGTTTGGTTGAACTATCTGAAGGTTATTTAAAATCACTGGACAAATGAGTTTATTTAGTTAGTCTGACGCTGACACTGACCTCCGAAAACCGAAGCTACATATAATAAGTGTGTTTTGCTATTAGAAAGCATTATCCATAGGTGTTAAGAATAAATGTAAAATCCATAAATATTATTCATTTTTTCAAGGGTTTAGAAACTAATATTTTACCTCCATCACATTCAAATACACTACAGCTGACAGATGGGATGAATTATTTTTTTAGAGTCTATGCAGTCTGATCCAGGTAGAGTAATTGTAACAAATTATTTCTATTGGTTCACTTTTGGTTTTTTAATGATTTTTGGTTTGATCTAATTCTACTGACAGATTTAAAAAAAGCAGATGGGCATACCTTAGTGAAATGTTAACACAATCAACTGATATACACACAAACTAATATACCTTTAGAATAACATCTGTGTAACCAAAACCACAACATGTATTGGTATTTACAACGACTGATAAAATAATTCACACGAACATAATCCATCCCCAAATTTGGTTAGAACAACTTTAAAATTTAATGCAGCAAATGAAATTGCTTGTGAGTGTCTTGTCGTCGTGAATTGGAATTGGTGTTTTTATCCAGAAACAAATACACACAATATATCAAAATATATGATTCTGTACTTAATTTTATTATAACAAATAATAAAACTGGAAGTCTGCTAATAGATCAAATTTTCACGTTTGTTTGATTTATTCATTTTAACTTGAATATAAAAGGAAGTAGAACAGAAGATCCAAGCTTTATCATTAACAGCTACATTAAATATTCCACCGCAGCTAATATTCGTGTGTATCTTTCGTTGTTTACGCAATGGTATTATATGAGAAACAGTTGAAATAAATACATTGGAAATGAACTTGTCATTGTTTTAAAGAACTTGTCATTGTTTAAAATGACTTGTCATTGTTTTAAATAAAATAAATATAAATTAAATAAATAATATAACTTATATATAATAATGACATCAAATTATATTGAATATAAAGTTAACCCTACAGAGGACAAAAGAAAAATTTAGCTCCAGCCTACAACCAAACAAATTCCAATACCTTTTATATTAAAACATGAACAATTAAACATGGAAACTTCCTTACTTTTAACAAAAACCAATTAATCAAATTAAAAAAGCTGTGCAAATATAAGGGATTATAAAGTACAATGTCAAAAAGGCCAATTCCCAGTCAAAGGTCAAAATGGTGGATTTTAGGAGCTTTAGCTGGTTTGTTAGGAAAACAATTCTTCCATGGCAGCAAAATAGCTCCACAATATTACCCCTTAGGCATTGGAGTCCCTTTCTGGACTGGCCAGTACTGGTGTTAGTAAAATCCATTGGAATGTATTGATTTTCATACTAATGATAAGAGAAATATGAATTCACACCTATCTTACATCTATTAAAGAACGCAATTAGTAGGATCTGGAGTGATTAAGTTAACACAAAACAAAAAACAATACGTGGCGTTTTAGGTATGTTGGTTCTAGTCTAGGATACATTTGATTACAAATCTTGTTAAGTGGGACCGGACCAGATTGATTCTAAGCGAAGCCTTACAGACTATTCCTATATACAAAAAAAAATAAAATTTCGTAAACAAAAAATAAACAATTTAGTAAAAAAAAAAATACAATTTAGTAAAAATAATAAAATTTATAAACAACCAATTCTACTTTGAAATTGACATGGTAACCATTAAAATTAAAACTTTAGGGGTGTATTTATAGAATAATTTATTAAAATTAAAAAAAAGGACGAGTGTGAATTATAAATTTGGACATTCTATTGGTCCTACTGGCAACACTTGGGGTTTTTCTACTTTAAGACTTTGTAACTTTGACCCATTATGGACTTCCCTCACCAAAAGAAGTAATTAAGTATTACCAAATGTAAAATACAACAAGTGCATATCAAGACCAACCAAGTATTCTTTGTGATATTATTGTTATTTTTCATTACAATGTTACCAGATAAAGTACCGTTTATGCTTTAATTGTATAAAATACTAAACATTAATAATGTAAAACAAATGAACAAACTATTATAATTATTTTAACTAATAAGGACATTTTTTTAGCTGAATAATTAATATAATGGGATCTTCAATAATCTAATGAAAAATTAAATAAAATAGAAGATCAATTAATAAGAAAACCTCCATTGTTTTTAAAACATGTTATACTCAAGATCTGATGGTGGGGTTTTTCCAATGACAACTGTAATGCTAGTCCTGGTTAGTTCAAAAATGGTAATACTGTAATAATTAATTTTAATTGCATTTTACTATTCTTGTGATGCATTAAATTAGATAAAGGAGACGCTCAATTAACAAATAAAAAATAAAGAAAATGTAATTCTTCAAAAGTTAAATGCAAAAAATAATAAGAAAAAATGATCTAGTCTATTAATTAGCAAATGAATTAAATAAATAGTTAGTTATATTAATTCTTTAAACGTTATAATATTCAGTTAACAATTTATGGTTCCTATAATTTAAAAGTAAGTTTTAATTAATTTAAGAATAAGCCTAAATGGTATCATATGCCATTAGCAAGAAGTATACTTTTATGCGTCATAAACATGATAAGCGTTTTTATATAACATAACTGGAAAGATTGTGTTTAATCAGAAACGAATACTTTAAAAGTGTGATTACTTTGGGTTGAATTAACAAAGTATCTTTATAATTTTTATGAACTATTGTTTTCTTAACCAACAGTTTGTTAAGTTTTTTTAATTCCTTTACATTTTTTAAGCATTTACTTATACTTCGTTTTCTAATAAATAATATACATTTTACTGCGATTCCAACAAATTCAACAATGGGAATGCCAAGCACTTCATCTTTAAATTTTTCCAATTATTTTTTATTATTATCAAAATAGAAATTGTTTTTTGAATTAACTATCGTAATCACTATTATATCAAATAAATCTTTGTCCTTATAAAATCTCAGATGCTCTTTTGGTTTTTTATTTTCATAACTATGATCAGTGTCGTTGAATATAATTACAATTACCCTCGTACTTTTCTTAATTAATTATAATGAAAAGCATACTTAAATATTTTGATAATCTGAATGCACTTCCAACATAACACGGTCTGTTTAATAACAAACTTTCTTTATTCTATGAATACCAAAAAGGTTAGAGTTGAACATCGTTGAACTAAACTAAAAAATGAGGTTGGCTATGTATTTAATAAAGTTTTCTCATGAAGTTAATTAATATTAATCCTTTGCGTACATTCTCCAATCGTCTTAACCGAATACAGAATTGTTCTTACCTTACAAAAGTCCTTCAAATGGAATTTTTTTTGCTTTAGATCTTTTTTGAGTATTAAATCAATAGATTTTTTTAACAAAGGAGATTAATCAAGTTAATATTTTATGTCTTTTTGTTACTTTTATAAACCCTAATTGTGTATATATTTCAGATTTTTAAAATGAAAACTACATCATTTTGTTTTTTCATTAAAGTTGACTAACTCTTTACATTACTTTTTCCTATTTCAATTCTGTTTTAATATTTTTACTATATCAGAAATCCATTCGTCTGGGTATTTTAATTTTTTCAGGACACATTAAATCATTATGTACAGTATGTAATTCTTTGGATATTCCAAGTCACATTCAACATAAGTTTTTTGGACCTTGGCAATTAATTTCTTAAATTGTTTTCGGATATACATTTAAAGTTTCCAGAGGTAAAGGTGACAATAGCCCAACCGTAAAGATTATTGGCTTCAAGTACATAATATTTGCTTCTCTTCTTTTGAATTATAAATCTTTTCATATATTTAATTGTGTTGCTTTACTGTATCTTTTTGAAATATAACTATTCCTCTCGCCTCCGTCCCTTTTCAATAAAAATATACTATCAATATCAGTTTATTAAATCTAAGTTAAATTCCAGTCATTTTTAACAATTGCATCCCAAGCTAACCAGGACGACTAAAATATTACAGGATCTAATTTGTCGTACTCCAAACATAGTTTTCTAAAATTTCGAATACAATCAGCTAAAAGTAATACGTCAGTTTTAAATATAGATCATGATATTCCTCTCCCCATTGTTTAATTTAAAATTTTTTCCAGATATTTTTAGCATGTTCGTATTCATTATCAGAAAATATTATTTCATTTAAAATTGAATAACACTTTCTTTAGAAGTTAAATTCCTGTTTCTTTGAATGTTTTAAATAATCCATGTATCAATATGGATAAACACCTTTTTGTCTTTATAATTAATGCTTTCACAATCAATTCTTGAGATAAGTATTTTAAATTCTGGAATATTTTTTACTAGGTTATCCACTGCTTTGAGACATAAATTGAAATATCAATAAAGACCAAGTCAGAAATCATAAATCATATATCCTTTCCATATTGTTAGAATAACATAAATTTCTTTTTTGAATTTTCCTATTTGTTGCATAATAAATGACCGTCATAACCTCTTAATTATAAAAAATACAGACTTTTAATGTGTTTAGTTTACAATTAATATTTACATGTCTGATAGAGTCACTTCCCTCTGATTTTTCCTGTTATATGACAGTGATCACTTACTTTGATTATTGAATCTCTATAAATATTCTTTTTTCACAAATATGACACAACTTTTGTTTTTTAATTCGGTTGAATCTTTTTTATACATTTCTCCAAATCTTGTTAAAATGTTCTTTAAAAGTCTTTACAATATTTTCCACTTCTCAAGCTTTTTTCAATAAACTTAGAAACTGCATTAGGGCCTCGATAAATCGGGTTGGTTAGGATATTTATCGTCATAAACAACAAACACCTTATATAGCCGTAACCCACAATCTATATGATTTTTGATATGGTTCATAAATGAAGATGCAGTTGAGGTAAAGCATTTAAAACTTTTTTTTAGTTTTGAGTCAAAATTCACATAAATTACAAAAGTACTGCTAAACCTTTATAAATTTTTAAATTGTACTTTACTCTCCCTCTTTATGGGGCATTTTTACACCTTGGAGATCCTTAATACTAAACAATCTTGGAATATGTTCATTTAATATCTTTCTTGAGTAAATGTTGTAATCAACTTTTCGAAATATTTTTTTATCCTTATGTTTGGTTTTGTTAACATTAATCTATTGAAAGTCTTTAAAAAAAAAACTTCCCCCCCAAAAACCAATTAATGTTTGGACTACCTTTTCTTAGGGCTTACAGTCATCATCATTTTTTATCATTTATTTTTATCATTAGTAATTAGCAACAGTCACAGTGTTCTTCGTATTGATATTTTGATATGTACTGGAAAATACTATTTTCTTCAATACCAAATATATTAAATGATATTTCATTAAACTTCAATTTTAGGTATTTGATTAATGTAACAGGAAATTTTAATTCCAGTATAATCAAGTCGTTATATTTTTTTATATTTTGAAATATTTTGGAGGAGTTTTTTTCAACAGGAATTTGTAAGCTAAATGACTACCATCTAAAACATTCGTTATCATCAGTTTTATATTTATTAATCCTTTCATTGGATGTTGTAATGGTTTTTGTTACTTCTAAATGCACGTGACGGCGCAACGGACTATATATCTCTAGTTATATAATGAGCATCAACTGACTCTATTCTCATGCCATTCCTCAGAAATCCATTACCAATTCTATTTCTTATTTCAATCAAAACTTGAGTAAGTTTTTTATTTTTTTTTTTTTTTTTCGTTTGGTTATAATTTTCTAAAGCCTTTGATTGAAAATAAGCTGATTATATATGATCAGTATCAGTTTATATTAAATATAATATCCATTTTTGCAAAAGTTATTTTTAAACAACGTTTATTTTATACCTTTTAAGATTAAGTTCATATTTAAAAGTATTAGTTCATAAGAGTCGTTTATATGGACATAAATTGATTCTTTGGATCTGTCTATATGTAATTTAATTGCAAATTTTTATATATTGTTGTTTTGTTTTGTAGATCTCTCGATTTCCATCTATATATTATATTTGAGAAATAAAATTCGTTAAGTCAAAAAAGGATTAAAAAATAATTAAAAAATATAAAATAAATAAGTGTTTAAATTATCTTTAAGAAGAATAAAATATTTAAATTATATATATCTTTTCCATTAGTTTTTGATATTCCACATTTTACTTTTACTTACTACTTTATTTACATCCTCGTTTCCCTTTGCAAGCACATGTTTATTAACCCAGAATTAATACCACGGTCTTTAGACGCTTCATATTGCTTTTATATTTTTTTTCTTCATTGAGTATCACAGTCGTTACAATAACTTTTTAGGATTGTTTTTCGAATATTATTGGTTTGGGACATCACATAAACTGTTTAAAACTCAGAGGTTTTAGGACTCTAGGGTACACAAGCATTTTCTTCTTCAGTTAATAGCACCACAGTCCCATTCAAATAAAGTTCTTTTAATATACGAATATAAGGAGCTATAACATTTGTGTAATTTATCAATCACCATGGTTTTAGATTCCTCGTCTAACTAGTGATCAAGTTTTGATTTAATAACATTTCTCCTTTTAAGAACTTTCTTATCTAATTGTTGTCTGGATTCATGTATTTCTCCGAAGTGCTAGATTTTTGAACCATTAATCATTCTTCTACCTTTCTATTAACCCAGCTATATAATATACTTAAGAAAAAAATCTCTAAAACCCACGTAAAATTTAATATTCCAGCTCTTCTTCTTTTTTACTTTTATATCCGTTGAGTTTAAATCCTTCATTCCTTTTTCAAAAGGCATTGAATATTTTTTTTCATTTCTGCCTTTTCTAATAGTATTGTAAAAATATCCTGAATAGCTTGTTCTCTTCTTCTTTATTTACTTTCCAATCCGTGCTTTTTTTATTAGTTTGTTTTATTTATGATGATGTGCGTTAAAATAATTTTTGTCGTCAAGTTTTAGTCTGTTAGTAATAGGTTATTACTGATGGAACAGCGCCCACAACTGCTACAAATATAGGAATAAGCTGGAAGCAAGTGCTAGCAGCTGCACAACCAAAGACACCCTGCTGTACTATATTAATCCGGTACTTTACTCTCCCCTCTCTCCACAAAATTGATAACTTTTTCGTAAGCATGCATCTAGTTTAAGTTAATTGAATAATTAATTATCTATTGTTTTCTATTTCCATTACTTAGAAATTAAATTTTATGGACCATTTATATAATATATATTTTAAATCAACTTTCTTTCATCACTAAATGTACCAACTCTTAAATTTTTCTTGTACCTTCCATTTACTAATCTTTGTTTTTCTTATATCTCGTCTAATAACTTTTCTATTCTAAAAACTTCTTGTGATAGGTAAAAGTTCTTGTTTCATAAAATAAACCTTGAATTATTTCATCATTAAATCTTTATAGTGTACGTTCTGTATTTGTATTATTAATTTTATAAATTATAATATTCCTCTGTCCAGTTTGTGTATATCCTTTTCAAAATGTCGTTTAAGTTTGCTTTAAGGCGAACTCGATCGACCAATTTTAATTTTGTTTACTCTGGCATCTTTTAAATCACCATATAAATTAAGAAAACAGTCCCTTTATTTAGTTTTTACTAGCTTCGGTTGGTGGTCATTTTTTATACTAGAATGTTTTTTGTATAGTTTATCAACCATAATCCTGCCAATTACTAATAAAGTATAAGTTTATTTTTGCTTTAAAATATTTTCCACATTATTCTTTTTCTTTTAAACGTCTTAATCTTCATAACTCCCAATCCTTTCCTTCATTAAATGTATGTACATCTAATTTTATTTTTATTCAAAAATGATTCAAACTTTTTATTATAAAATTCTTTTCGTTTCCTTCATCTACCCATAATTTACTACCTGTACTCGTCTTCTCAAATTATTTTTTCAATTCTTCAGTAACAGATGCTCCAGTTTTATTCTTTAATGGATAACCCAAGCATATTTAACTAAATAATATCAATAACGAAGTAACAAGTAACTTACTCCTTTATTATATTTTGAAAAACTCTGCATGTCAACTAAATCAGCTGACCAAGTATCATCACATACATTAACTAGCACTCTTCGTTCCTAATTTCCTTTTAATTGGTTTGTGTAATTCTTCTGCTAATTCATCGCTCCTGTGATTCCGGGTGTAGCCTCTACCCCCTTTTCCCGATTTTTGATTTTTTTTGTCCGAGAGCCAAGTGTGTATTTCGTTTGAAGCTTGGTTTTTCCAACTACTGTTTTGCAATTCTTTTCTCCAAATGTTTTTTGATTAGTTTTATTTAATTGTCAAGCCTTGCTTATCATCACATGTACGCCCTTTTTTACACCACTGTCATAGCAAAAGTCATGGTCCAACATACTGCATCCAGTTCATTGACAGGGGGTCCATTATCTAGGGGATTTCCTGGCCCAAATAATTATATCCTGTTAAAAAAACGGTGGGGTTAAACCTTTCTTAGGTACTAAAGGTACCCTTGCTTTGTGAATATCTAAATTACCCCCCCTGTACTTTAACCAAACTTTGATTTCATTTTTCCACAGATGAACCAGTAGCCTTTCATTTTTCTTCCTTCTCCCGTTTTTTTGTTATAACATAATGAGATTTATAATTATCATAAAAATCTTCTTTCTTTCTTTCAAACAATATATTTATTCTGTAAACTCATCATATCATAGTATTAAAAACTTGTTTAGTTGGTTTTTACTGGGTTTGAACCTGTGGATTTTAATTGTCCGGCTTGGTCAGTCTGGACCAGGGGTCAAAAGGTCAAATGAGGTTCAACCAAGGTTTTTTTTTTGTCATTCGTTTAACTAGATTTAAAAGATTTTCAGGTAATTAAGTAGTATTCCTAAGTTTAGGGCAAGGTTAAAGTCCACTTATAGAATAGGGACAAAGGGGTCCAGGGGGTGGGGGTGGGGGGGGGGGGGTGGGGTGGGGGGGGGGGGGGGGGGGGGGGGGGGGTTAAAATGCAAAAACCCATGTATCTAACTACTGCGAGATGTCAATTTTCTTTCACTCTGTTGATTTGTGCTACTCTAGTGAAATTAGCAAACTTATTCCTAAAAACGACGCTTTTCAGTTTTAAAGCTAAACTTTGGCTCATTATATTTAGGCAGAATATGGATATTCTCAAAATGATTAAGTAATTTTAATAATATGATAAAACCTGTCAATAATACCAACATATATCACATTAACGAAAGAGCTGAACTACGGTCCTGCCGTATCACATGAAAAGGGGGTGGATACAATGCTTTTATGTAGAGAAGTGATTTTTAAAAGATTTCCTTGTTACACTTGTCTCTGTATATGAAAAAATTTCTTGCTTTTGTGACTTATTCAGATTGCATATTAAAATGAGTACTTGTTTGCTTTGATATATTTGTTATAAATTATTTAACTGATTTATTATATATGAATATTTTTCTTTAGTATGGTATGCAAATATTGAACTCAGTTGAAATCTGTTTTATTATATATATGCTATATAATGACTGAATCTCATTACACTGAAATGAAGGTACGTTGCATACAGTTTATCTATGTGATATGACTACGGTCAAACTTTGCTTATGAAACAGAAATATTGAAATAATTACAATTGTATGTTTTGCTTGAACTTCACTTTTTATAGGTGTGACGTCATTGTCCAAAGATTCATGAATAGCGAATATGCTATTTGTTAAAGCGGGATCAGTTGGCCTATTTTAGAAATAAATAAAAATAATAAATAAAAAATTCTTTAATTGATTTTTTTCTCATGTATTCTAATCAAACTTGATTTGTAGCATCTTTATTAGGCCCGCAGCCAACTTTGTTCAGCTGGGACATTTGACCCCTTTTAGGGGCTGCTAGAGCTAAAACTAGAAATGCCTTTATACAGCGTTTCATGAACAGCTTGGTGGATCTTTGTCATACTTGGTCTGGAGCATCATTATAAGGTCTTCTTGAAAATTTATTTATATAGGAACTTGGGTCCTATTAGGGACCACTATAGCTAAAAGTAGATATGCCTTTCTTCGCATTAACCACTAAAATGTAATGGATTTTTATCAAACTCGATGTGTAACAATATCGTAAGGTCTCTTGCTATTTTGTTACACATGGGGATAGGGACCAATTTAGCTAAAAATATAAACACGTTTAATGACCTCTTCTCATGAACCGCTTCACGAATCTTCATCAAACTACTGCTGTAATTATTCGTCTAAGGATAAACGAAACAAAATTGCAACCCTACGAAACCTTTGCGAAAAATTAAAAGAGAACCATTTAAATTGTTAAAGTGCGGTGTTTAGTTTTGCAATTTGAAAAATGTTAGATGAAAGATGAATGTTAGATGAAAAATTCATAAACTTCTTTCCTTTTTACAATTCGCCGACCATCATTTTTAAAGATATTTCTTGTTTTAATCTATCTGAGCTAAATTAAGACAGATTTTAATTAAAGACAGAACTTTTCATTAAATTTCTGAACACGTATGAGGTAGATTCCAGAAAATTTTGTCTTTTTTCAATTGTAATAGTAATTCGCTGTGAGAAATCAAATCAGATGTGGATAAATCAATCCTATAGCGATCATTTATGTTCTAAAGCATCTATGTTATCTTTTTTACCCTTTTAACTAATAAACTGCAGAACTTACGAAACACCTAACATGTATTTTGTAAAAATAATTTTAGTGTGTACGATATAATCCACAATTTTACTGAATTCTTAAACTGGTCGGTGTTGTTTATGGAACTTATGGAATAGCCAGTCACTTTAAAATTTGATTGACTGATGATGGCACATTCGCGTGTACTTTTCTTTATCGGAGTGTATTGCAAGTTCATGCCTGAGGGGAAAAACGACAAAAAGCTCCAGATATGACCCTAGAAATATTTAGATTTTTTTTTTAAGATTTTGTCTTGTTTTCTGAAATTCTAGAGTATGCGTATTTGACTGGAAATTACGGAATGAAAGCAATTATTTTGACCATGAAAATGGTTCAGATTATTTGTATTTAAGTTAGACTTTGGTGATGAAGCAAAGCAATTTGCCAAATTTATGAATTTATATCAAATTGCAGTTCTCTGTATAGTAAGTTGACATAGGCATACCTGGAGGTTTGCCAAAGACTAAGATAGTTCATTACTATTGTTTCATGGTGTTATAAATACTTTTTCGTTATATATAAACCGCAACCACAGCGAGAGTATGAGTAAGATCGCATTTTCATTACTGATTGTAATACTTTGCGCTTGCATAGAAAAAGTAATGATGAAATCTGTCATTTAATATGTAAATGACGAATTTGAAAACACAGTAAACATTAAATGGTTCTGTTACAGCATCATACATAATATGTGATAGGTGACTAGTTTTATCAAGAGAAGACAAATATTAACAGTTAATATGCCTCATCAAAGGTGGGGATCTAATACATATACATTATTTAACAATGACTGCATAATTTGCTGAATGTCAGTCTTATAGTCAAAAGTAATGACATACTGCCTAGCATAATAATCATAGTACGCTAAATGTCAGCCTTATAGTAAAAAGTAAATGATATATTTACATGTGAAGTACGAATACAGCATAAATGTATGTTGAATATCATTCTAACAGTCATTATGGATGACAAATATCTATTATAATAATGACTAGCATATGATGAGCATCATTTTTACAATGAAACTGTAATGACATATCTATCAAGAAAACAAAAATGACTAGCACATGTTGAACTATCTACAACTATGGATATACTGAACAAAACCGGGATGAGAGGGAGGATTGAAGTTCTTGATAATTTGCGCGTAATTTTTTCCTGCTCTGCAATTGAACAACATTAAAACCCGTACCGTCCCGTACTTACATAAACTTATTTATTTTTCAATAAATCTGTATTTATGTGGGCTCCGTAGTATCAGCTCCATATAACCAAGGTATATATATATGTATATCTTACACACAGTTTATGATCTCTGTTTGATGGTGTATGAATTAAAAACCAACACATATCTTTGATTGAAATCTGTCATTTAATATGTAAATGACGAATTTGAAAACACAGTAAACAATAAAATTAATGGTTCTGTTACAGCATCATACATAATATGTGATAGGTGACTAGTTTTATCAAGAGAAGACAAATATTAACAGTTAATATGCATCATCAAGGGTGGGGATCTAACCTTTATGTCATATATTGCAAAAACATAATAAATGGATTTCATTTATTAAGTTATTAGCGATAACCCCAATATTTATTTATCAACCTTACTCAAGTGTTACACCCTATAACATGAAGACATTTTAAAAAATAATAATAATAATATTAAAATTGGCACATGTATATTCAACTTAACGAAAAGAGGTGAGTAACCCGTGACACAATCACACAAAGCAAGGTATAAATAATTCATAAAAAAAACATGTAAAATTGCCTGCTCATAAACTTTATCTACCTGAGACATGATAACTCAAGTGCGAGAGACCCATGACCCCATCGCACCTCTATATAAATTACAAACATAAGAAAACTAAATATTAAAACAATCATCCACCCCAAACAAAGGTGCAGGATTTCTCAAACCCATGGTAATACTGATATTAGTTTTAAGAGGATAACTGAAGAATACTTGTTAACATGATAATCACAAGGTGAGAGACCCTTGACCCCATCACTTTTGTGACCATGATGTAACTATTTTGTTGAAGCTTTGGTCGCATTTGATTGTTCTCCCATAGGAACGCGAATATACTTTTTAAAAGCGTTTGAAGACCACCTGCCTATAAGTCGAATTTTTCTGGAACTCCCGAGAAAGCTGCTTTTTCAGCACCAATGCGGAAACTGTGACCTTTGTAAAAGTCAGTATTATAACCTGCCCAAGTGAGTGATATTTGAAGCTTGGTACAAAAGAAAGATCTTGTCACTTGACTATTATCAAAAAAAATGAAAACAGTGGGCCAGGAGGAAGGTTACGTAATGTATAATACGAGTACAATGCATGTACTGGACACATATTCAATTCATGGTGACAACATGGTATATGCAGTTTATGTGTCTTGCCTCGACTATATTTATAGTTTTTCAAAACCAAGTCAAAGCTATTTAGTTCGCCATGAAAACGATTGAATGTCACATGTTCTACTCCTATAATATACGAGTTTGGCGAGGAAGAAGTAAATTCTCCAACTCGAAGGAAAGCATGAAAGGCCAATAGATACATGGCCGTTAACAGTATACGTAAGAATTGCGAATTGCCGCAGCGTCCAGTGACCGTAATAAGCTATGCAATATTTCATTTGTGATTGGTAGCCGTGTGTCTGTTTTAGGCACTAAATTATTATAACCTTGCAATTTTTTTTTGACTCAAAACAATTATGTAACTGGCAAGTCTTTCAATTTCATAAAATTGCCAAGTGCAATGATATATGTTGACACTGTAGATGCTGCTAATTGTTTGTTAAAACAGAAAGCTATAAATAATAAAAGATGGTCTCTATCTACAGGCACACCATACTGACTGTTAAAAGTTTGTGCCAAAAATTCTCGATAAAAACACCAAAAGCTCTCTGGTAGACAGTGTGTGTGGATGGGGATAAAGAGCTGTGTACCAAATGCGAAACCAAACCAACTAAATGGTGAAATTGTCTTTTGTTACATGCTCGCGCTTGAGTGGCTGATATTCGCACATTTCCAGAGAATCGTCTATCTGAAGTCGAGAGAGTTTATCAGCTAATACATTAGTAACTCCAGGAAGATGTGTGGCTTTAAACAAGATGTTATTTTTCAAACACTGTAAAACTAATCTTCTGACCAGGCACGAGATGTTTGTTTATTTATCAAACCTACAACTGCTATATTGTCACAAAAAAGTTGATACATCTGTTTTGCATCTTAGGTGCCCAAAGCTCCAACACCAACACAATTGGAAACAGCTCTTTGCGAGAAATGTGTAAGTTATACTATGTTTTTGGCCATTCCTCGGCAAACCAGTAATTTCCTAAGTAACCCCCAAAGTCTATGTTAGACGAATCTGTGTACAGACACAGTGCAGTTGAATCTACCCATCTATCTGACAAAAACAGGGATTTGCCATTAAAATGTTCTACAAAAATTGACCATGCTTTCAAATCGGCCCTAGCTTCTTTTGTGAGCCGTCTCTTATGATGTTGCTTCTTTAAACCCAGAGTTAAATCTATTAAACGGCGAAGGAAGGTACGACCTGGGGTAACAACAGAACAAGCATGAGAGCAGTCCGATAAAGGATTGTAATTCTTTTAATGTAGCCAATTCTGAAAGGTGTCCAATGCAACACGAAATTTTTGGAGCTTTCTTAAAGGAAGGCGCTTCTCCATAGCAACATGAGTCCAACTCAATACCTACAAAGCATATGGTAGTGCAGGGAAGAACAGTTTTTTGTGTCTTAAAGGGAATTCCTATAGTTTTTTCTGCGCATCTTTCTGCGCAGCCGACACTTTCTATGGAAAACTGAACTAAAGTCAACATTTGTCGAAACATGTTACAGACAATCTTAAATATGAAGTTTCTTGAATGAAATAACATTTTTTGATAAGTTTTATCAGTAATCAAATGTTGATACTGGTTTATGTTGTATTGACAAGTATCATGCCTGACAGATATCTTGCTATTTTTGTGGTTGTGTTTCACATCGCATTTTAGTACAAAGACAGTGTTGTTCATATAATGTAAGATAAATGACTTAGTACTGATAAATCAATATCACCTTTCAGCTTATTTAGTATTCAATTATAGAAATAATTAAGAATTTTTAAAACTTTTTTTAACTTCTAGCGCACATACATGTAATCAATTTGGCCAGGTTCGCGCCACTTTCCGTCCTAACAGGTGTTGTATTCTAGCGGTCTTAACAAAAAATTTAGTCTGGTGACCAATACATTTTTAGCCATTTTTATGTTCACAACAGGAAAAAATTCTATGAAAGAGTTTTTTCAAAATTTAAAAAAATATTCTTTACTATGGGTATTTTTCATTGAAAAAAGTTCACAAAAGTAAATATGAAACAGTATTGTTTTTCATTTGTACCAATAACTGTAAGGATAGAGTATTACAAATATGGCTATAATATCAAATAAGTATATAATAAAATTTGTAAAAAGAAAAAACCTTATTGTGCTGTCTTGATGTATATTTTGGTTGGTATTTATAAAAAAGCAGAAAATAATGAAAATGTTGAAAAATCGCTGGCAGTTTCAGCAACAGTGGGTGTGTTCAAAACAATTTTTAACAGAAACGAGCCTGGTGACCTATTGTTTTTATTTGTTCATTGTTTTCAGCACAAAATTTCATATCATATATGTGAATTTAAAAAAATTCTATGAAAGGAAAAAAACTATAGGAATTCTCTTTAAGAGGAAGGCCTATCTGCTTAGCAAAATCCAGGAAATGAGTCGGGTTATTAAATGCAGTGTCATAATCTTGTGAAGATACAAATAAAAAATCATCCAAAATATGTGCACATCCTGGAATTTGCAGTTTGTTTTCAGCTATCCAAGCTGAATTGTTCGAACAAACTGCATGAAAAACTGAGACCCATCGGAAAAGTTTTATCATAGTAGTATTTGTTGTCTATGCAAAACTCCAGTAAAAAGAGAATTTTTTTTGGGTGCAATTGGAATGATTTTAAATGCATTTTGGACATCAATATTTGACAGAGGCGCACCAGGTCCAATAGTTTTCACAAATTCTACTGCATCATCAATATTCTGATATTGAACAGAGCACAATTCTGATGGGATTCCTGCATTAACAGATTGACCTTCTGGAAATGATAAATGATGTATTACACGAAATTCACCGGGTTCCTGCTTTGGTACTAAACCCAGGGGTGAAATCATGAAGTTGCTAAAAGGTGGGTCGTTGAAAGGACCTGCAACACGACCCGCATCAATTTCAACAGCGATTTTAAGTTTGAAGACCTCTAAATTTTCAGTCACAGACTTTAATTTCCCAGGAAATGTATTATGGTGAGTACCTGTAAAAGGTATTTTAAAGCCCTGTTTGAAACCATTCACCAAATATTCCGTTAATTTCAAGTCGTACCCTTGGAGCCAGTATCGTAGGTTATCAGAATTAATAGGTGTAACAATATGAGTAGCCTTATTATTTAAGACTGCAGGCACTGTGCATGGGGTTTCATAATCAGTTCTTCGACTTAAAATTTGATTGCTCCTTTTGGGCTGGCTTTTTAGACCATACAATTCGTCCATGCGGACCGGAGCATTTTTGACATCTGTGCCGGAAGGTGCACAATTTCTAGCAAAAGACCTGTTGTTGTAATCAAATCACGGTTTGTTTTGTTTGGATCTTGCGCCAAGAAAGGACTGTTTTTGTTTTGGTTTAATTAACCCCATGACCAATGCCTGCGTGTACAATTGGGTATCGATTTCCCCGTATGAAATCGAAGCCGACCTAGCTTCTTTTAAGAGACGAAATTGTCTATCATAAAAAATGGCAGCGGAATCCTCCGATTGCTTTGCAAGTTTATGAACTGTGTCGCAATGTTTCATTAAAGCAAGAGCAGACGTTGGGTGTCTGTCCGTGTAAACACTTGTAAATATTTGGAATGCATTGAACCATTGATCCAGCGTTTTAATACAGGTCGACGATTTAAAAACTTTCTTGAACGAAGGTTCCCCGCTGCCATTTTCGACTAACTGATATTGATAATCACCTTTATCTAATATGGAGTCTAACTCCACAAACTGATCTGCTGCAATCTTAGATTTTATTTTTTCATCAATACCAAGAAAAAGTGGACGCAAAAATGTGGCAGAATTTTGATTCATGCCCGAAGCTGCCAACAATGGTGTTGGTGCAGATGCCGAAGAGCTTTGCGTGGGCAAAGGTATCTGTTCTTCTTCGAAGTTTTGATTCTGAGGATTTTCAGGCGGTATTACCTTCAAGTCTTTTAATACCTGTAATACGCCTTGTGTGACAGCAGGAACAACATTTGATATAATTTTATTCAAGTCTTTATCCGATAAATTGGATGTGACAGCTTCCGTAACCTGCTCAATTGGGTTTGGTCCACGTTTGGTTTTAGCAGCTTCCTCGGCTGCAGCAGCCTTAGCTGTTGTTTTTTTTTTTTTTTTTTTTTGTCTTTTTCTGGATGGCATGTCTGAAATGTAGTACTGACATATGAATAGATAACCATATACTAGTGCATGTAAAGATCTACTTCCATGACATAAATTGTATCTACAACAATCTCTTCTTGTAAAAGTTTACAACTGTATGACAGTCATCCTGGTGTTTACCCATACCTTAAAAATAGACCATCGACTAATTAAAGTAGTCCATATGACTACATATAGTCCATTTGACTATACAAAAAGTCCATCTGACTATACAAAGTTAGTAGTCCATCTGACTACACTGAAAGGTCTATTTGACTGCACCAATATAGACAAAATATCTGATTAACATAGACTTAGTAGCCCATTTGACTCAATGCAGCGCATTTAACTACATAAATGTACAGACAACCGTCAAATACAATCATTTTTGTCGTCCATTTGACAACTTGAGGTGTATTTGACTGCAGATAATCTCATTTTGTCTGTAAACTTTATTTATATCGTGGAATTGAATATAAACAAATGCAGACAATGTGTGTAAATTTTTTAATTCTAGTAGTCCATTTAAATACATTTAGTCTATTCGACCACAAACCGGCAGAAACTTTGTAATATACAAGATCTACCATGTTTATGAACTTGTAGAAAGTCATGTTTATCTATTGAAATAGGCCCCATATGGGTTTGTTTCTATCATATATGACAGGCAAACATACTTACTATAGCTATACTTACTGCTATATGATAATATATGTATTACACAGATGTGCCACCAATCAGAATACAGTATCTGCCACTATGGATTGCTTCCACTCCTGAAGTCAAACAATGTACATGCGTGAATTACATATCTGCAATGCACTTCAAAATTATTCCTCTCACATTGCGGCAAAATTTTTCATATCCAAGATTCTTGAAATGAGCACCATCCCTCTGCAAAATATTAGCCTCAGAATGTTTCATTCCTTTCAAATTCCAGTATGTTAAATATTCATTTCCAACAAGTTCTTGTTTAAATACCTTGTTTGCTTCTCTCAGTAATTCATTGTATATATACACTGGGATGTGGCGGGTGTGTTGCCTTGGAATTAATTGGCAAATAAAAATATGTTTCAAATTGTAGCGACGTAAGAAAAGTTGAGCAATTGAAACAATTCTTAATGTTATGGTCTCTGCATTTAATGCATTAGAGCCTGGTGAATCAATGTCGTTACCACCGATGAATTTAACAACATAGTCAGGATTGTGCTTCACTAACGAATCTTGAAAAAGCTGGACATGGTTCGAGTTTGTTATACAGCCGCCACTTATTCCGCAGAACCTTACCTCAATTGCCGAATTAATATTAAATGGAACATAGCTTTGCAATTTATCAACATACGCCTCAAACCGAGCAATATATGAGAATCTCCATTGAAAAGCAAAGACATCTCTAGCACCAAGTTAGCTATATCTTACTGGGTCGAAAATGACCGAGTACGAATAAAGAAAATTAAAGCCTTACAAATACGATTGTCCTGTGTTGTACACTACTGCGATGTCTGTAGCATAACATTACATTGTGAAAGACATCAAATTGTAGTAAAACACCAGAACTGTACGTGCTAGAACCTGTTCTTTTGACGATTTTGAAGTTCTTGATAATTTGCGCGTAATTTTTTCCTGCTCTGCAATTGAACAACATTAAAAACCGTACCGTCCCGTACTTACATAAATTTATTTATTTTTCAATAAATCTGTATTTGTTTGGTTGGAATATACTATATATATAAGCTATTTTAAACTTCTTATGTTAGAAACAAACGCGAGGGTAACGTCATGATGTAGACTTGATGTGTTCTTAAATGGAGCGCAAGATAATAACATCTGAGGTTGTCATCTCGTCCTGTCAAAACTCCACGTTCACGACCATAGTCTATAACATCTGCAGTAGAAGAGTGTCAGACGTGTTGGTAAATGGCATGTCAAATAAGGGCCAGATATTGACTGTGTCACAATATACCCTGTTTGAGCTATCGAGTATCATTCAAAGTTATTTTAACCGTCGCCATTTTTGTCTTTTTTGTCCGGATTTATAACCTGTCTGAAAAAATCAAGCTTTGTAATAAAAACGACTTATATTGTACTATTAAGATTAGTTTTTTCTGAATTAGGTCTGTAACCTTCAAGTACACTGATATTTCCATTTACATATTGTTTCTTAAGATATATGTAAAACAAACATGATTTGCATATCAGCAAAGAAGAAAACAATATATTGATATTATGAAAGTGAAGGCATTATTCGTCTTGTAGACATCCATTAGTTTTGAAAGAGGAGTACTTAATTGTTCACTGTATAATAATTGCAAATGACAGAAATATAAATATTTATGGTTTGTCCCACTATCCCAGTTGTACTTATTCTTTCGTATCTTATTGAACTCCCGTCAGCTACGTTCCCTATAGTATTTGTAGGTCAAGTACAATAAAACAAAATCTTGATTAATGGAAACTGTCATGAAAGCGTTCTAGTTCCAATTCAATGACAATGACAACTACAACAATACAAACAGGTTGCGCTATCTGAAATACATGTAACCAGATGACGATACAAGCAGTTGTTTGTTTTTATTTTAGTGAAGTCGTAACCTTTCTCGACGAAACAATTAAAACCAAGATCCACAAAGTAGAATAGATATGTATGCATGTATATAAGTTCATTTATCAATCTATGTTTCACCTGTTACAATTTAACATTCCAGTTACTTTTGGGATATTGTCTCAAGATATAAGAAGGGAGTTTAAGACCAGTCTTAGACAGAGTACCTTCGGTTAGTCAGTGAACAGATCATGATATCAAATATTTGTTTAGTTATACATTTGAATTAGCATTAAGGCTAAAGGAATACATTCTTGTAAATATTCTCTGGAAACTCAGTCTACAAATTTACAAAACGAGGCATTCATTTTGGAAATAATATACTTTACCTAAGGCTTGTAGAAAAACTTCAACGAGTTTCTTTGAAATACGAGCCTACGTTTTCATTTAGATTATATATGGTAACAGCAATTGTGTTAGGACATGTTTTACTGCAAATAATTGCAAAACAATGGAGTAAAAAGCATAATATAAATAAAGATTTTAATGAAAACATCAAGAGTAACAATGTCCAAAATTTTGACTAAATACTCATTTTATAGTTTCTTACCAGTGAAACATTTATTTGATAATTTTCACCGTGAAAATATCGGATATAATTTACTCTAATATTTTAATAATTCACTGAAAATTATGCAGTCAAATACAATAATTGACTACCGGAACAAAACGGACACCAACTATATGAATAACATGATTCTGTGAACTTTCACCAGTCACTCAAGTCAAATGATGTGAAATGCACAGTAATGCAGGGGTTCCTTATTTGAAGAGCACTGACGCAAATCCTTGTAATGCATATTTTTTTAACGTAGTCTCAAAAATAATTTACCAAGACTGAAATACGATACAATTATAATTATGTAGTAACTGTTATCATAATTATATGATGGAAAACGAGTTTTAATATTTTCATATACTAAAAAACTCAAAATGTCTGAAGCACATGATTTCGTGATTTTCTAATTAAATCAGTTATTTTTAGATTTATTCTGACATTTCATTGTGAAGAATTAATGTTTATGATAGCTTCATTAAATGATAAGATCTGTTTACCTATTTTGAACTGACAAATGTCAATAAAGTTATATCACTCCTTAAGAAAACAACTGCGTCATACTTTTGAAGAACGCCTCCAGATTAGTGTCATACGTTTTCAAAGGAGACATTACAAATGCAAGTGAAATACGGAGTGATTCAATATGTTTCTAGGCGGTATTCATGTAATTAAAATACTGATGCAATCTGCAATATATGTAAAATATGTTTTAGAATAGTCTCGCATTACAAATGAAATGTAAAATAGATGGAATACAGCTGAAATTTATCATTGTTACACTGATAAAATAAAGAACTTATAGAAAACTGATGTTATATATAAGTTGCTGATAGATTTTAAAAGTTTGAAATTCTAATATTCATAATTAGATACATTTTAAATACTTATGTGTAGTATGAGCTAGGCTAAGTAAGCCGGACACGTCTGTATCTGAAAAATTCTTTCTAGGGGCTTTATCTCACTCTGTCCCTCTGGTCAGATCGCTCTGTGTCTCTACTAGTAGAGGATGATTTCGCGCCCTGTGTGGCTGCAGTTGCTGTAAAGCGCCTTTGAACGTGTTTATCATGAAAAGGGCACTATATAAATCTGGTATAATGATAATAGTCAAACATTTTATTTTCTTTTCGTGAGAATATGATTACTTTAGCTATAATCACTCTAATGTTTTCTAGTGAAATCACTAGATCAGCTGTGGAAGCAAAGTTTTCCGATGATAACTTTGGATTTCGTGATAAAAGCAGTCAAAGAAATCCCATCAGCTTTATTACTGTCTTAAATTTGTTTCACATTGACTTAATGGCTGAGTAACATTTATATTGAAAGCTCGTTTATCTAAAAGAGACAAATGCCAATATCAAGTCACCTATTGCTAATGCACGCCAATGCGAGGTTTAACTTGCAGAGTCATCATCCGGGCAATAAATAGAGAAGAACTAAACTGTTTGATAATGAATGAATTAATTGCTTTCTTCATTTGTAATGCTAGCATGGCAGACAATAATTGAGACACATTACAACTTTGAAGCTAACCTAAAAAACTGATTTTAGCGTGATAAATGTTATCCTGGTAAGAAACTATAAAAGTATGAATTAGGTCACTCGATTACTTTGTCGAGCACTGTTTGGCTAATGCTTAGAACCATTGTCACTTCGTGGTATAGCGGAAATTTGTGTATCCTCAACTGGTTTTCTTCTTCTTGGCTCGTTTCGTGTTTCTGAAACAAACTTCGTGAAAGCCTAGGAAGAAGTATATTACATAACATCCTATGTGAAGTCATACTGTGTTTTCTGTTCTAAAAAATTCTCAATATACTTGTCAATCAGATATTCCAAGAAATAATTGTCAGTCTTTTATGAGAAAACGAAACCAATACCATTCCATAAAATTATCTGTTTTCCTATTAACACTAGATTAGTCAATAAAATATGTTGATAGCAAGGCTTTATATATTAGAACTCAATTGATCTCAAACGGCTGGACTGATAGCCATGGTGTTATCATTTAATTAGCTCATGATCGGAGCTATTTGTCACTTTTTGTATGAGGATTAGATTACCAGAATTAACCTCCACAGATTTCTGGTTATGATTTGTACATGGACGATATAAATCATACAGCTACAATACGGCATGGTATACTAAGGTATTCAAACAATAGGTTTTTCAATTAATTAATTTTATTAGTTTGATCCCTTTTTATATTCATTTGATTAAATATAACAAATTTGAATAAAAGCTTGATATTACAGACACTGCAGACAGTGGGTCTTCGTGACCGAATAGTTCACGTTTCTGGCTTTAGAGAACTTAGTTCTCAGCGATGGAGTTCAAAACCTCGCTAGTTGCGTATAATTCTTCTATGTGGGGAAGTCACCTGGCTGGCTTATCATGATCAGTGGTTCTACCCAGGTGCCAGACTGTGATTGCATTAACGTCTGGAGGGGCACCTGGAGCAATCTCCACCATAAAAGCTTGACAATCGTAATGTGGTTTGAATTTGTGGTGTTTTGGCTTAAAAAGTAAAAAAATAAGGATAGATTTCTCGGAAGCTAAGAACATCCAGAAACATCTCCAGCATGCATCGCAAAATAGCCCATAATTAAGAGAAACTGTATTGGAACGATAAAACAGACGGGTTGCTTCAACATCCAACAACAAGTACATTTAAATTATATGCAAGATAAAACTCAAGAAAATCCGAGGATAATTTTTATCAGATTTGCATTGTTTGGCAGTCAAATTCTCTATTTTGATTGGTTGATTTGTTTCCATATAACCGTTCACTTTGAAAGTACTTTAGAAATAAATACTTCTGCAATTATTTCTACATAGTATTACATAATAAATTTTCGAACGAAACACGTTTTTTGCCAATAACTTAACGTTATTTAACAGGGTGATCAACCCATGTGACTTTTGGATACCGTACACACGTAAAAAAAATCCCACCTTTCAAGTGATAGTTTCCTTATTACTTGTCAGAATTTCACAAGATTAAGAGCGTCGAAGACAGCAAAATGTGTGCTTTTCTCCGCACAAAATGTCTGTAATCAGTTCTCACTACTTTACTTAGAAAGTATGTACGTTATCTACACAGATAGTCTACAAAAAGCAGATGGGCGAAGTGTTTGAGAAATTGCCTAAGAATTGATGGCAGGCGCTTTGTGCGGAGGAAAGCACTCATTTTGCTGTCTCCGACGCACTTTATTTCATGAAAATCTGTAAAGTGATAAAAAATATGGGCAAAACATTACCTGAATCGAGACGTTTTCTCCGTGTGTACGGTATCCAAAAGTCACTTGGATTGACCACCCTGTTAAAGTTTATTTCTGATATTTTGAATACATTTAGAAATTCATACAGAGGTTTATATGTTCGTTTGTTTGCTTTGCGTTTAACGCCGTTTTTCAACAGTATTTCAACAGTATTTCAGTTGTGTAACGGCTCAATGTTTCTGGAATCTGTGTAAAGAGTAAGTTTGCGGGTATTTCTGTTAGAATCGTTTAGCAAGAAACACAAGATACCTTCTTTGACCATTATTTAATAGTCGAGATGGAGTAGTTTTCAAAATGACGCACCGGGTGTTAATATTTGTTTGATGTTAATGTGTTGTTTTTTTTGTCTTTGTTATCTACTTGTTTTACGTCGTATTGGTATTTTTGTTCATACATGTATATCCATCATTTATATTTCTATACATGCACTGCTGTAGGGTTTTATTTTGAGGTAGCTGCATTCTTGGAACGTGGTATTCTCTACTGGATCTTTATTCTTGCTTTTTTATTTAAATGCATAGTTGCTATTAGTTATATTTTTTAGTTTATACATAATTTATTTTAGGTCGATTGTGAAGGAAGTTCTACAACTTATATTAATCACTCCCGACACCTCATTCCTGATGGAATCCATCGCCACGAGGGTATGAGAAAAGAGGCCAGTTTCCCTTTTAATGCTGAGCGCCAAGCAAGGGAGCTACTGATACCATTTTTCACGTCTTTGGTATGACGCGGCCGGGGATCGAACCCACGACCTCCCGCACTCGAAGCGGACGCTCTACCACTAGGCTATCGCTCCCGCACTCGAAGCGGACGCTCTACCACTAGGCTATAGTTATATAGGTCCAACGTTTGATTAGATAATCTTTACGAGCAATATCTGTCTTCTTTTTCATGGAGTCGAACAGGCTTGACTTTTACATTTGTAAGGCTTATAAATCGAGGAATTTCCAGTAACAATTCTAAAATGTTATATTTTTCAATTAACCGTGGCATAGAAAACAATACAATAATACACTTACGGACTTTGAAAAACAACAGTGGTATAAGCTATTTACAATATCATCACTTCTATTCTGATACACTATTTTGAGGGTAAAATAAACAACTTAGAATAAACAATCTTGTAATACAAATACAAAACGATGAATCGACAGAATACATAAAACAAGAGGGAAACTACTAATTAAAGATTAACATAAAAATATATTACTTTTGAAACGTTAGGAAAGGCTAGGGTTTAACGTATTTTTCAACATTTTTTCAGTCATATAAACGACGGATGTGTACTTGTAGCAGTGAGCACAATCCCCAATTTTATAGTGCTATCTCACTGGAATATCAAGCCGTACACACGTGACATGATATCCCACCCAGTCACATTATACTGACACTGGGCTGACCAGTCCTGGCACTATCTTCTTAATGCTGAGCGCCAAGCGAGGAATTTACTAGTACCATTTTTTACGTCTTTGGTATGACGCGACCAGGGATCGAACCCACGACCTCCCGCACTCGAATCGGGCGCTCTACCACTAAGCTACCAAGGCGATCTCTATGCAGTATTAAAAATCATTATTGCATATTATATATTTTGGAGTTTTTCAACGAGATAACCGTTGCGATGGATTGAATATCTTTCCAGTTTAAATCTTGAATTATATTTCCGGCCAAACTTGATCTGTAACCGCTTGAAAAACATGGGTCGTAAAACACTAGCCTTACATCTGGCTACGATGTATCAGAACTGAGCATGTATTTGCGGAATGGCAAGAGTGATGCTTAGATTAATAACCATGGATATCCAGTTAATGCCGTTTGCAGCTGGTGATGTTGCATGAGTATGTCGTAATGTCATTTACGTCTACACGTTAATTGTATTGTAATCAAAATTACATATATTTAAGCGATATTGTCAATATAAAAAAGATGAACTGTCTGTTTTGACTGAACCATTTAATCGCGAGTAAAGGAATTAACACATTTATAAGGATTGTTTGATCAATATAGCTGTACTACATTTACGATTAAGGAACATTGTATCGGCTTCTAACTGATACAAGATTAAAAATCCTCTATAAAAGATTTTCAAAATAGGTACAGATGGACACTTGATGGCAATTTAGTGTTCTTCTCAAAAACTGGTCAAATTTGAGCTCGGTGTATGCATGGCTTAAGTGCAAGCTTGTTAGGACATTTGTGATGTTCATGAGCACTACAATATGTTCTGAGCTATATAAAGTAGTTTATGTCTGAACAGGGTATCAGGAATGAATTATTTGTACCCTTTCACTCTTTTCAAGACTTTTGAATATTGTAATGCTCTTAACTTTGTAGAAGATAAAACGAATCACAGTGATAAGAACTAACAGATTTATAGAAGTGAAGGTATTTGGGCGCCCTTTAACATTGAAAAAATATTGAATGACATATCTTGGCAGGCAACAAAAAGCTTAAAAATCCTCGGTAACCCGAAACCCGCTAGAATTGTTATCCTGAATATAACTCGGGGTTCTTTCCTAATTTAGTACCAGGAGAATTGTCCTATGTTTTAATGACAATGGATTGCACAAAAAATGAGTAACAGTATGATAGGTGTTCAAAACCCGTAAACGCCCTTGTGTTGCTAAAACATTGCAGACTTGTTACACTGGAAGTTATACTCTCCCTTGGTCAAACAGTTCAAGTTCGGTAGCAAAAGGTAAATGTGTGCTCAAAAAACATTTTTAAAAATCTTCTGAATAACCGTCCAGCCTACAGTTCGTGGCATATGGAATTATTACATGTATATGGAAACGTCCTTGCACAGATGTCAAGTCATGTAAGTCTGTATTGCAAGCAAATGGGTCGCAATGCTACCTCGCATAACCCATTTTCTTTTGCGAATTTGTACGTTGTCGTCTTTGATCTTGGAGGGCAGTTTGTCATAGGCTGTTTAACAGTGCTTTTTAGTAATACATTGATCTGTTATAATAATTTTGTTGAAGCTGATTCATGCAAAACCTGAAGAATTCCATATTAACATTATTCTCTTTTTTTAAACAATGTGGCATTTTAATCTTAAATCTGCTCTCTACAATTTCGATGTTGTGGCAATTTTGTGCATAATTATCGAATCTTCGACCCTTTTTTACTTGATGATTGCGTGACGAGAACAGGAAAAATATATTCAAGTTTCACTTTGAAATTTATATGAATGAACGAAAAATATACCGTTATATAAAAATTTAGACTAGCTCCTAGACTATAATATATATTTTTGGATTTTTGCTTTTTAAATTGTGAATATAGTCTTATCTTAGGTCCAGTATCATATTACAATCAGTTCTCTGAGAAAATCTGTAAATTAGACTGGCATTTGCCACTATGCCATAAAAACGTGTTTTTATTTTGTGACAAATTCTTTATTATCAGTCTAGTGGCTAGTCTAATATAAATTAAAAGTTAAATTAAAAATAAAATATATTAACAGGGGCATCTCGTATTGTGTAAGCTTTAGTTGTTACAAATCGGTACCATAGTTTGTTCAACACTAATGAAAAGAAGAAAACGGTAAGAAATATAATGGGGCCTCTATGGCTGAGTGATGAAGGTCGCCGACTTTGAAACACTTGCCACTCACCGATTTGTGTTCGAGCCTTGTTGAATTCTTCATTCGAGGAAGTCATCCAGCTGGCTTACGGAAAGTCAATGGTCCTACCCAGGTGTCCACACGTGATGAAGTAATGCACGAAGGTGCGCCTGGGGTCTTCCTTCACCATCAACAGCTGGAAAGTCGCCATATGACTTTTTACTGTGTTGGTGTGACCTTAAACAGTCAAAACCAAAAATTTGACCCATTTTAGAAAATTTCTTGTCGCCTGCATTCTTGTTCATCTATTACAAACACATGATGAATAAATTACATTGAAAAGAGGTTTTCACTTTAGCCAGGGCATATTCTTTGTTTTTTATACTTTTAGTCGATATATTTTTCTACTTTCTATGTGCAGTAGGATTGAAATATAAGCTTTCTGCTCATTTCTGCCATGTCGCCAAGTATGCTGAGACAAATAATAACTCTGTTAATAGCACAGGAGTACATCTGTGCACCAAAACTACATGCAGTATTATGAAAGAGGGTTCGTTGTAATACTGAAGGACATTTTCAATAGCATAAGCACAAACTGCATTCATCCCGGTCATACATATTACTGTCCAGTCTTACGTTTCCAGTTCATCTGTATTTTGTCGCGATTTAATACCTCTCCTCCGTAACGGGAACTTCTTCAAATATACGTGATAACAATGGTGTTTTCCCTCTGAGTCTGTATCATATACCTTGAATGCATCAGTAAAGAAGGCTTGGTTTGAGTATATGCCATCAAGGTATCGAACAGTTATCAAATATTGAAATAATTTTATCTCTTCCGTAACTAATCCTTTCCGTAACATAACATCTTTGCTGTTCTAACTGCCTACTGAAATGCGGAAAACTAAAAAAAGTTTTTCTCATGCGCCATTCAAAGGAAGCAAAAGCTGATCTGCAAAGACTTTTAAGTATTTGAAAATTATTGATGGAACAGTAATTCATGTAAATGAGGTAAATTCATAGTTATATACAAAAAAGCATTCTAATACGCGATGTTTATGTGATTATGTTTTAAGGTGTTAGAATGTGTTTTCTCTGCTTTTCCAGTTTGGTTAGAACTTAAAACTATACATAAAATATAGTGCTGAAATAAATATGCCTCTTTAAACATGTCCGTTACGGAAGAGATAACATGTTCGTAAATTCCATTGCGACATTCAAATTTCATACACGAAAATTTGGCCAAAGAGACATGTCAAAACTGACTCAGATTCAAATATATATTTTTTCTGACTATTTTATCAGTAGAAAAGTGATACAGAGCTTGATTTTTCCCCCTGTACATATATGGAGGTGAGATAATTTGTCTGACTGCATTGAAATTGTCCTTGTTTAGTCACTGCACCCAATATGATCTGGTTTCAGTGTTGTTCCCGTCTTTATGTTATATTTAAAACCTTACTAATTTTTTAAAAAAAAGAAATGTGCCTTCGGCGACCACATGTTTTATTCTGTTACCGAGAAGGTATTATGTTACGGAGGTTACATAGAAATTTTGTTATTTATGTAGTAGAAATAAGGTATTCTTAGACTTCTTTTATTGTAATTAGGTTTCTCTGAATTTTCTTTTTTGACAAATTTGACTATTTTTCTTCCATGTGCAAAAAAGATATAGTGGCACATAAGACTTACAATGATTTGAACGGACTTAATCAAACCGAGTCTGCTATTATTTTAGTTGACTGCATTCTTTGCTTTCAAAGGATCTTTACAGATCTTACTATCCAATAGATACTGTTGAATGTTGAACGTCCGAAACATCGATGTGACAGAATAAAAGACAGAAAATGTTAGTAAGGAATTAGGGCTGGGACGATTTCAAAATTTTGAAACCGGTTAATCATTTGTTTGAAATCGAATCAAACCGGTTACTCGGGCGCCATATTGAAAATGCTGTTTTCTGTCTTGACAACTGTATCAGGGTACTTCAAACAGCTGACTTCATTAGCAATTTACTGAGTTATCGTTCGCAAGCAGTGTGACAATTAATAAGTCATATTTTGGTGTTTTCTATATTAAATATATCACGATATGCAAATCCGAACTATTGATTATGTTCAGTCGATGTGTTTTAGCGGAAATATAACGTTTATCTATGTGCTGGTCAAAGAAATGTTTAAAGATAAAGTACGACTCGTGATGTTTACTGTTTGAGAGCGATTACCGGTTTTGCAAAATTGAAACCGGTTTCAACTTCTAATCGAATCGGATCCGATTAACCGAGTAATCGTTCCAGCCCTAGTAAGGAAACGTTTATTAACATTATTAAGCGAGTTGGAATTGTTCAGAGAATGGAAGACAAACACACGAATATCAAAAACGTAACCGAAAAATGCAAATTCAGCTGTTGCTGACAAATCACAGAAATTTGTGTGCGAGAAGAGGCTTCTGGATGGCTGCGTAATTTAAGACATGGCTGATGATAAAGTTTGATTAATTTTCTTACTGAATCTGTCCCATTCGTCTAAGATGTAAAAAGGATAAAAGAAATAAGACGTATACAAAATACTTGATTATATAGAAAAGACAGGAAAATCAAGAAATGTTCGATGTTCTTTGATGTAGATCGTAGAAGGATAGAAAGCCTGCATCAAGAGAGGGCTTTATCATTTGAACTGTTTCTAAAGAGCCCTGACATTTTATATTATGCTCATAAATCTATTACACACAGCAGCTTGAATATAGGCTTAACTAAATATGTAACACAATTTCCGTAACGCATTATCACTTCCGTTACTAGATGCACCAATATTTGCTGTATATACAGATTTTGTGTAAATGCCACATATGGTAGTTTAGTTTAGTTGCTGTTTAGTCTTATGTAAGTAATTGTTTGAAAATGTACGGTTTCAAGGACTGTCTCTTTAATGAAATGTATTGTTTTTTGAATTTATGTTAGGTGACATGTTTCTAATACTTGGCACTGCCAGTACTGTAATATGTCAACTTACTGTGTTGTATTTTAATCAATGTTTTAAAACATTTGATAAAGTTCCAAAACCATGTTCCCTTGGTGGAAAAATAACAACAATATATTCTTAAGGCTTATATTTTCATTTCGTTGTTAATTTTATCACTTCCGTAACGAGGTTGTATGTTTTTAGAATCGCCATGCCAGCACTGTGCTATACGTAGCACATCCGCAACTTTTTGTGTGGTGTTTAGGACATTTTAAATTGACAGAGGGATGCCATTTTTCTTCTATACGATGTTCAGTTTAATAATTATGAAAAGTGTAAATATTCAAATTTTTGTTTTAAAAATACAGCTTAAAATTGTCAGTCATATACCATTATTCTCTCTCGGTACTGACGATAGAAAATGTCAAATTGATTGGATTGTGTATCGGTCGTGTTTTTCAATTATGTTGCATTAAAGAGTTTCTTTTGAATAAGTAGCTGCGTTAACGTTTAATTTCATAATGTCCAAAAATGTAGATGGCCACTAAATTCTACCCTCCGTAACATGAGAAAATGCACATTTGTATCAACATTCGATATTGTTTAAACGCTTTCAATGTTGTGGTAGAAAATTTTCAGAGACAACCAGGAGCTGTTGGACTTTTAAATAATACAAGTTAAGAACTGTTATCTAACATTCACTTTTTTAAGGTTTTTCTAATTGTAAGTGGGTCAAAATTTTGGTTTTGGCTGTAAAACACAACAAAAGAAATATTACACTGACTTTTGAAAACTTTTTTATGAAATGTAAATATCAGATATTTAAAGAAGTTAAAGACTATTTACTATATCGATGTGCAAAACAATTGCTCAACAGAATAATTTATTTGGAAAAAAATAAACAGAAACCTTCTGGTTTTCAATTCAACAGATAGAAGAAACAAGGAAAACCAATTTATTCTTATAATTACTTCCGTGAAATTTTAAACCACATTGATGACTGGGCTTCCTGTGTGTTCAAATGACGAAATCTGAGGCAAAATGAATGTCCTGGCATTCTTTTTATCGGATTAAGAACGTCGTTGCTGTGTTATCACAGACACAATTCTGACTATTTCTTTTTTTGTTTTTGAGTGACTGCACAATTACACCGTAGTTCTTGAATTCAGCTATTATTATCCACGACTGACATCCATGTTGATAAAAATCGTGATTCAATTTTACCATATATTGTCTTTCGCCAAACTATTGCTACGTGTGTATGTAACTTACGTGGTGCAGAAACAAGTTTACGATACTGAAAATGTGTAGTACATGAATCCTAATGTCACAGTGAAATTTGGCATTACATGACAAAAAGGGACAGTCTGGTTAATGAATGAAATATTTACGTAAAATATCTTAATTCTTAAGTATTAAAGTAAATAATCGATGATAACATTTTCTAAATATGTTATGCAAGTAAACTGGGAAAATTACACGTGGTATAAATAGAGTATAACAGTGTCGTTAGGCGTAAGAACTTCATCAGCTTTCAGACTTTTAACTTTTCTCCTTACGCTATATTGTATGTGCTTAGCATTTTTATTGATATTAAACTAATTCAGAATCCTCTACATTCTTTAATTGTACCCCGAATTCACGAAAACCTTGAATTCAGGAGAAAGGGTAACATTTAGAATCCCCGTTTCACACGTTGTACCATTGGTAAGTAAACGTCTTGACCCGAATTGATTGTTAATTTCCGATAAGCGCTTTTCGCCCTGATGAATATTTGTCATGAAATCTGTCAAGGATTGTATTAATTAATTTATGTTTTAGAAATCTATTAATCATTGCTTGTATATGTTTGCTATTGTCATTTTCTTTGACAAGTCGCTATTCATTACAGTTTGCTTACAATAGTCCTGTTATTCTTCGAGCAAATAAATCATTCACCCTGTAGACTTATTTTTGCATAATATTAAGGAACAAAATACATATATACGTCTGAAATTCGTTGATGGATATTTGTTTAAATACAGATTTACTGCTTCTGCTTTTGGACAATTGGCAATATGTCAAAAATCTTTAAAGTTACTTTTGAACAATGTCATGTATTTTTCCGTGAAAACTATTTATGTTTTATGCAACTTTTATTGAGTTCATTTAAATTCAAACGAAAGAAATTTCTCCCATTAATGAAAAAACATTCCTTGAATATTCATTTGCAATATGTAATGTAGAAGGTATTGCCGACAATTATACATAAAAAAATGACTTTTCTGAACTAGTTAGAAGTTGTTTGTTTGATAATTTGCTCGGTATTTGAATTGTATCAGTCTTCAAGATACTGTCTCACTAATGGGCTTGTTGAAGATGTATGGATTCGTCTTATCTTTTAGGTCTTCCTTTTATGTCTAAAGAAGAAACCATTAAATGTTAGACTCTAATTATTTTTGACGGAAGAGTAATTTTTTCAACTTGCTGTCATTTTATAAATCACTCTTTTTCCCCAAATTTACCCACTGATCTAATAAAATCTTATTGAAGATACAAATGGAAGCTAATCACGTGTGGAATATATTTCAATATATTTATAGCTATAATATCAAGAGAAGGTCGAAAGAGATAAAAGACATTTTTGCATTTAAATAGTACTACCATTTAACTAAACATTCGGAATGACTAGAAGTAGCAGCATTCTAATGAATGTTTCCCGAAGAAGTTTGTGGTCAAGTAGTTATCTTTACAATGTGTATCAGTCTGTCTGTGAATCATTCCGTCCTTTTATCGCTGGTCCGGAAATAAAGTCTTTTTCCTGGCTCCTTCCTGGGATCTACTTTTCAGATAACAGCGGGTGTAAAGTGCTGTGTGGCGGCCGTAAAAAGTCGCCCCAACTTCTTCTTAGTGATGTTATATTTTCTGGTCCTTCGGGTTCATTGATTTCAACTGATTTAGATTTGAAGATTGAATACTGCTTAAGCCGGTGCTAGGGGGCGTGGGCAGTGTTGCATTACTGCTCATGAACAGACTCAATCAAACCGAGTCTCCAGTTTTCACTGTTTGCTTGTTCTCGGTGCTTCCGAGGGATCTACTTTTCAGATTTTATTTTAAACGTATGAAATGTATCACAAGTGAGTGTGCACATGTTTCCGTAGACGTTACCGTCCTCTCCAACTATTTATTGTATGCTTTCGGGTAAATTACTGAGATTTAGGTAGAAATATAATTGATAATTTCACAGTGAAAAATATCAAATATATTTTCACTGTACTACAGTTCGGACTACTTGAAATCCCTTAGGTTTCCCCTATGGTGCCTCAAACCCTGTCATTCATAGCGACATTAGAGTTGTTCTAAAATTTATGTACAAAATGAAATTGATATTAAAGCCAAGTCTTCCTTAGTTTCAGCTTCCGTCTCGCTATGCGCCGTATATTAATAGAAACAAAAAATAGTACCTTTTGTATGGTTTGAACTTAGTAGTAGTTGTTTCTAATAACATAGTAAAAGGGCCTGTTCTGTAAGTCTTCTTGCGCGAAATTTTAATATTTTGGGGCATATTTATGTACAGTTCAGTAAAACCTGTCTTTAAATCTATAAATCTCTTAAACAGTTTCTTGCTTGGCAGGTAAACAAATATCCCATTTTCTCATTTCAATGGAATACCACCTTTCGCTCGAACTCATCGTCATGTCCCGGCCAAATTCCTATACAATCTATATTGTTCGATGACTCGAACAACCGATAACTCAAACACATTTTTGCCGGTCCTATCTAGTTCGAGATAACGAACTTTGACTGTATGTATATTTGGCACACTTTGTGTTTGTGCAGTGGTATTTATCACTTATGCTTTTGGGGCTACCAGCGGGGAACATTAAACCTGAATAAATAAATGTGTCAGTATTTTCGTTGCTGAAAAGCATAGAATAAAAATAAATGTTGGATTTTTATGCAAGATGAATTTTATTTCATCGACTGAGCTTCGAAAGTAGTGTTGTCACTCGAAAGCTCACTCAAAATAAAATTACACCTTACTCAAAAAACATACATACACTATGTGATGTGAAATAATAGTAGAACTTTAGATCAGAATGTCCCCTACGACTCTCCAAATCTTATTTTCCAGAAATTCTTCAGTACGACATGAGCTTGCGCATATTGCCAAGACACCCATGAACTATGCCTTGTTTTGGGAGTTAAAGAAGTTTGAAAAATTCCAATATTTTGGAAAGAGTAAAATTATTTTGTCCAAAAACTTCCGTTAGGTATACACTTTCCCTGCAAATATCTATTAGAATGCATAACAAGTATATGACCAGCGTTAAACGAAAATAATTGTGTTAGAAAGTATATCATAAAACTCACTTATGCTAACTGATAAAACCTGTAAAGAAAGATCTTTTGGAAGCAAATGTTTTAGCATAATTACTTTTACATGTTTACACTATTCATTTATCCACAGAAATGATAGCACAACATACTGGAATTTTATTTGGATCGTCATCAATGTTTGATATGCTGTAAGATTTAGTGTAACTTTCCTATGCTCTAGAGAACAACGTTGTAGATGGCATATATTTTAAGTTCCAGCAAAACCGATATACAAAACCGATATATGCAAAGATATCATTTTAGTGATTTTACAGCAACTATCTAATATGTTATTGCAATCATAACAGTTATATTTATGTATTAATTAACTTGCAGCTAGGTGTGAACGTTCTCCTAGTGATTTTATTTCGTGTTTGTGTGTACCCGAAAAGTATGTTGTCAAAAGTACCATTACTGCCAGTATTTGATTAAATGAACTATAACAATTACTGATGCGGAAGTCATTCACACTGAACACATTTCACATAAAACTAACGTACGCAAATATACGTATGAATGGTTGAAAACACATTAAGTTAATATCTACAACATATCTAAGCAATTAACTTAAACTTATGTGTTTGCCTATTTTGTTACTTTATACATGGTGTATATAAATGATTTTAGGCAAGTTTTAAAATGGGACGATGTAGTATATTTTTGCGACTATACCACGTGATTTTCAAGTATTACGTGGGTTTTTTTGTATTTCTTTTGACTGTTCCCGACTTATTTCCTTTCTTTATCATCTTCTTAATGTAATTGATATTCTTCCGCAGCAAAGTTTTCCAAGAATCTTATGAATTCTTATTATTGTAATTATCTAAGTTTCCTTGTTTTTCAAGTAAAACTCAAACTAAATTAATAATGTTTTTTGTTTTTTCAATTTAATTTCCTTTCTGTAACTGGGACATTTTCGTATTTAATGGATTATTCAAAGACTTTCAGCTGCTGTGAAAAAGTAAATGTCTGCGAATTTGTCCGTTTTAGCTATCATTCTGTCGTAAAGACTAAGAAGAGATCCCATGCGCAGCTTTTTCTTTAATATCAAATTCAACATATTTAACAAAGTGATATTGATAATGTTCGTTTATTTTTCAATTTCTCAAGTAGAAAAATCCTAAAATCTAGTATACGTGAAAGGAGTTGTATATACCACGTGTTGCCTACAAAACCTTAGAGGATTCAAAGATTTAGTTAAGGGTGTAAAAGTAGTTCGTTCCGGTTACGCAGAAAGTTATGTTATTGTACTGAGATGTAAATGACAATAACAAGACGTTTGTCTTTTTTTCGTGCAGCGTTGTTAACAGTATTAAGATCACTACATTTCATTTGGACTTGACGGAAGTGGGTTAGACGAATCGTAGAGCTAACAACACAAATATGCTGGAATGCTTTTAGAATTCCTCTGTTTCACTTAACGTTTAAATTTTAGTTTTACTGTAGAAACATTGTATTGAGGACCTTGCATGCCTTGCTGCAATTCATTAATGTGTAGCGCCAGTGTGTATCTTCAAACCAGTTCTGAATTTAGTGTATTGAATAAGATTGACTTATATGCGTATTAAGTTAATCAAATATTAATCAAATTTCCTTCTCATATTTAAGCTTTATGATTTTTTGATTTATTTTCCAATTGGATTAAAGTTTTCGTACACCTTTTAGTTAAAAGGTAAGATGATGTCCTAATAATCATTAGATTTCAATTGTTGTGAGGACCATAGTTTAGACGGTTGAATAAATATGATAAAAGATGCAGAAGATTCTTTTGGTGTCTTGTACACGCTGTTAACACGCAAATCCTTATGTGTGAGAGATAAACTACAACTTGTATCGGATTCGATAAATTAAATACCGTTACCGAGAACAACAAAACAAAAAGGAGATATTTGTCCTAAGACATTACAACATAAGTGTTTGTAGTGTTAGCTCTTTCAGCCAGTCTTAACCATTTGAATGACGATTTTCATTTCTTTTCCTCTACTGTGGCACCCGGAATTCTGCATGGACTCGTTTCTTTGAACATCATTGATGGAGAACTATTCAATGATCATCCAGGTCAAGTTTCATCACATACTAGTATTTTCAGATGGTTTGTCGTTTGAAGAAAAGTGTGGACGGAATACGGATGGATGGGTGTAAGGACGACGTACATCGGACGGTTGGTGATCACAATAGCTCAACCCAAGCATTTGGTGCGCAGGTGAGCTTAAACTGTATGCGTCCTGTTTTGAACAGAATCTACTGTCTTTAGTGCAATCTTTCTTTTTGAAACAATATTTGTAAATTTCAATTTGTTTTTAAAAGCGAATATGACATTAGTTGAGTCCTTTTGTCATGAAATGGTTAATGAGTGTGCGCATAAAGTAATTTCTATGAAAGTTAATATCTGAAGTGTCCTTTATACAACTTATTTACCGTCAAATGCAACCATCTTTATAGCTTTTTTACCTGTATGAAAAAACTTTAGTAGATAGCACTTAAGGTCGATGACCTTGAAACTTCTAGTCTCTTTGGGTGGACATCAGTGGAAAGTCAGCAATTTTGCAGAGCTGTCCGTCCATGCATGATTTTCACCTAGGGTCTTCCCTCACAACCAACATCTTGATAAGGCCATAAAGACACTATCAAAACTCATATTTGTATATTCTAGTGACGCCGATATTTCAGCTTTATTTTCTCAAGAATGAAAATATTTTTACTGTGTACACGTGTGCACTGAATTGAAAGTGACAGAAGTGTACAATTTATTTTGCATTTCGCAATTTTGTTATATTAAGTCGAGCTACAGTGGTAATGTTTTGGCCCTGGTTTTTCCACAAAACACTAAAATGGAGCAAGTGACTAGGAAGTATTTTCTACCAAATAGTAGAAGCGTTTTTTACTGAAATAACGAAGTAACCCCGGAACCTGTGATAGATCATGATTAGTGAATATTTCTAGTGTTTCCAGGTGCTGTTGTTCTATCATTTTCATAGTTTTTTCTTAACAAATCATGTGATTGATGTTCTTCCGCAGCGACTTCTCATAAAACAACTAGATTCCAATTAATGTGGTTCTATAAATGTCCTGAATTATTACCATTTCTTCCTCTTTTTTGTTTTGCTTTTTTGTATTTTTACAACTGATTATTTCTTCAAAATCGAAACAATCTTGTATGTCATGTGAATAATTCACGATCCCTGAAATTCCTATAGTCTACTATGTTGTATTAAAGGTCGCCTTTGCTAGAATTCGAGTTTTAATGGCCTTTTGTTAAATTTGTGTGTTTATGGATATAGGTAGAGGAATGCAACGTTTTACTCTATGCATTATTTGCATCACTGATTATATTTTTCCAGACCGTTTTGAGATATGTAAAGCAGTCAATGATGATAGTTTCATGGTATTTGACGGTTTTAAACAGTAGCATGTGGACAACATATATATTTCACAGGAGTACTTTAGTAATTCAGTTTAAACTACAAATGTAACTAAAATAATGGTTAATTGAGTTGTAGGGTTTTGAAAAACATTTGAGAAACATATATATTTCACAGGAGTAGCTATATGTACTTAAGTAATTCAGTTTAAACTACAAATGTAAATAAAATAATGGTAAATATAGTTGTAGGGTTTTGAAATAAACTTTGAAAAAACGAAGAAGTCCAAACTAATATGGCATGCAAATTTCCCATTGTGTAGTGAAATATGTGTTTTGGCCATTTGTGCGATTGAAGTTGACAACGTGCATTAAGTTTCAATTTACACTCAAAGAGTAAAGCAATATAACATATTTTGCTTTGTAAAGATCTATTTTGCCGGACACTGTTCGGCCTATAAGTATATTCTTCTCACAATGTGTCACTGGTCACCGCGGCTTAGAATGCCCGGTTCAAGGGTAACTCTTTAGGCGGTACGGAGGCTATATCGAGTTAACGCCATAACAGTCTCCTGGCATCCGTGTATCCCGATCCGCTTCTTCAACTAGTAATAAATTATTTTCCTGGAGTATTCTACAAATGACAATAAAACAAAAATCAATTGCTTAAGTTGTAGCACTATTTTGTATACAGTAACGTATTTATACTTAGCGCGGGAAGTTCACGTCCGTCAACAGAGATAATGTAATGGCGTTTCAAAAACTCAGAAGAATCTCGAAATCCCATTTAGTTTATTATTACGAAACGGTAAGTATTTTTCGTAGAATGACTTTTTCTTTCTTAAATGAACTAAGAGCACCTATTTGACTTTTACCCAGGTTTACATAAAAATATATAATTAACTTCTACACAAATGTATTTCTTAAGACGCAAACCCCATCTTCCACCCTTATGTAATTCATCAGGCCAGTGCGACAATGTGACAATTTGCGTAGAATGTAAGTGGTTCCTATGACATTGAAGAATTGCACAGTGTCGATTTGGCACTAAGATTCCTCATTCAGACTGTTTTTACTAAATTGTGAAAATATGTTACATATAATTGCCACTTGAACCAAGTGTCAGCAACCTGAAAGAATATTTGTCGCTTTCAAATAAGATGTTTAATCTACTCCAAACGAAGAACATTCGTTTATTTGTACTGTATTCTTTATAACTGACAAAACATCTATGTGATATAATTATGAAAAGCATTGCAAAACATGTCAAGATGACATATTGCATGTGCAATTAGGCAAGGCACTTGGCAAAAGTGTTTGTGATTTTATTTCAACAGGTTGTCGATTTTATATATAGAATCATTACTGCAATAACACAATAGATTGAACTATAATTGAAGCACACTTTGTCAAGGTATCTCTACTGCGAGAGACGGTGCAATGATGATAATACTAAGCTAATTTTTCCTTCACAAAAGAATGCAAAATTCGTATTTTAGGATCTTTCAAATGTTAGTTGAAGGTACGAACATCAGCAATTGCGGGTGATTGAATTAAATTCATGGACACCGAAAAGTAAATAAACTACAAAACTACGATTAAGTGCTTAAATGTAATACAAGTGCATATACTTGCGTATACAAAACATGTAATGTTACTTTCCCTCTGTCAACGAACAGGACTAGAAAGGAAAATAAGTGACAGTTTGAATATTCATCTAGATCAAGCGAATATAAATTTTTGCCAGACAGTTCTTCTTTAAAATGCATTGTCAACTTGCTTATATATATCATGATATTGATTTCTTCTTCAGCTAACATTTCCGACAGTTAATTGTAAAAAGCGTTCATAACATTTTTACTGTCCCACAACCACAAAGGGGAATATTTCAAAATCATCTGAATCCATTTAAAACATATGGTGCAAGTTGAAACGTTTTTATATTAACACATATGTGATAGCTCCAGTGACTTTGTTACAGATGTGTCTGACATGTAATAGGCATAAATGAAATTTTGTGTTCTTTCAGAGGTATGATTTATGCCAGCTTATAGCGTATTTCTGCTATTTCACATGTATAGGACTCACCGTACTGTAATTTTTGAACATGTTAAAGTGTGAGGTTTGATGCACTATTCACCTGTATAGATATCGCAATGCTGATTTTGACACTGGCCGTTCAAAGGCGGTGCCCGACTGTGTTACGTTATTTGTTTGTTTTGCCCTTATTGTCTATACATTTTACATTGTCTATATTTTATGTTTCAGTCATGTACATACACTGAAGTGAGATTGTGTTTCGATGGGTCGTGGATTTTATTGTTCGATTTTTATCCCTGTTTATAGAAACGGATGGAAAACAAGCGAATATATGTAAATGATATATTATTATGTAAAAAGGTACCGTGACATTCGCAGACTGTAACAGAGTTACAGAATATTTTGAAATACTGTTCTTGATTCTTGTTTACATTAAGGAACAAATGAATGAGTGTCGTGTCTCGTACTTGAGCGTCGTTATTTATCTCAACTGCAGTATAACCTTATGGTTGGTGTTTTTAAATGTTGTACTATTTATACAATATTGTGCTATACGTACACTATCATGTTATAACGCAAATTGACTGGATTACAGTTTGCATATTTCAAATTGATGTTTTAAATTCTATAACTATATTTAACATTTTATAATTGATGAAAAAATATATAAAATATGTAATGGCATAGTTTATCATTTAAAAGGAAGTTATTCTGAGGGACCGGTAAATATTTAAATTGAGTCTCTTTTAAACTGTGATAAATTAGTTTGTTATGATTACTTTTTATGTCATGTCATTTAATACACATGCATTATTATAAAGTTAAGACTGGACAATGTAGAAGATAACCTATTTTTTACTTCTAAGTATTATCTTGACCAGTAACATAAGGAACTGGGTTCGCGTATGACACCTCGTCTCATTATGGGAAGCATTTGTGCCAAGTTATTTTAAAATCCCACGATATATCTTTTATATATGACCTTGTACTATTCGAACTGTGTATATAATTACTGTTCAGTTCAGTTATTTAAATTGAATTACGGTCCATCCGCCCTTTCAGACACAATGAAGCATATAAATGCCACGTAGAGTATAGACCGCGAACATGCCCCTTTTCATGTTTGGTTCTAATGTAGGGGTATTGATTACCACTCTGCAATTCTCAGAGAGTTTCGACCAATAAGCATGAATTTAGTAGCCAAATTGAGACTGTAAGTACAGCGGCCAATGAGACCTAAACATACTCCAGTCAGGGTGTGACAGTCTGTTTTTGAAAATGCAAGCACTCGGACCGGACCGGACACGCGTTACTAGCGTAGACAATATAGCAGGAGTATATAATTACTGCAGAGCGACATATTTAGAAGAGAATATTATCTATGCCTTTTCCAAAATATATAAAAAAAAAATCAGGAATCATTAAACTCAAGTCTTCCATCTCCAGATTAATCAACAGCGCAAGTCAGGCAAAGATAACATGACAAAGGTAATTTGAAACGATGTCTACTGCAAGACGTTCTCTAATTATCCATTATCGGAAGCTTCTAGAGATTTACGTTTGTTCAAATGACAATTTGTAAGACTGAACGAATATTTATGACCTACGTGGTAGACCATGATAATATGGACAACGCCATTAAACCAGTTTTTGATTGCAGTAATTTGCTATATCAGTCTCTACCATCCCCCACGTTGAACTGAATTGCTTCGCACTTGTTTATACATGTAGTAAGGTAGCGGGAACGGGACTTGAAAATGTCTTCGAGATAGCCAGAATTTTTAAATAAACGAGTTCGAGATATCGAGTTTAAGCTGTATAAGAATAGATTTTATATACTTTTCGCGATTGCATAAGACTTAAGCCGCCTAAGCCGCTTAAGTTGGTGCTAGGAGATGTGAGGGGCGATGCTTTTTCTATAACCGCCCTGCTTTTATTTTGCAAGGTTGCATTCTATTCTTCAAAAGGATCTTCTTGTAGATTCTATTAGTCTATTCCGCTGATCTTTTACAGCATTTGATAAGTCACTTAACGGCGTCTAGTCTAGAGCGAATTGTAATCCTGTGGATTTTTACCCTATATGTTGAAAAGCTATGTTTGTATGATAACTTATGTATAACCAATTAAGAATTCTACTGGTTAAATTTTTTTCGGCCATCAGTATGACGACCATCTTCATTTTCAAAATGATAACCGTATTTCAATAAGTACGCCAGTATAAATATATTCAATCTACTCTTCCAATAAACAACTTTTTCTTACTAAGACACTACACTATTTATTCGATTAAGGATAAATATTTTATCCGACACATCACCGAAACCAAATATCTCATTAGGGCCTCCTTAGATTTCTTTTTGTGTAAGAGAGTTTTCAAGGGAGACAATTCATTAACTATATATTATAAGTAAATCGATTTCTGGAACTTTCCTTTTTCTCGACAGCTCGAATGCAAGGTAGACGTCAAACCTTATTTAAATTTCTTACTTTGTACGATTAATAATTATTTAATTTATAAAAACAAAACCCCACCATTTCCCCGACCCCTTTTCCTTTCCTGTTGTTTCTGCTTTCAGTATTACCCTTCCGTCATGGCTGAACTAGATGGTCAAATTACACAACATCATCGTCTGGACTGTTCCAAAATATTGACAAGACAAAAGACTTTTTTTAGCGCCCGTGCCGGTGTAACATTAAATATTGACCCCGTTGAAAATTGACCCCATTGATCAAATTTTAATGTTGAAATGTTGGCGGGGTCAATTCTCAACGTTGAAAAAGAGCCTTTTGATCAAAATTTAATGTTGAACTGGTAGCGGGGTCAATGCTCAACGTTGAAAAAGGACCTTTTGATCAAAATTTTATGTTGAAATGTTGACGGTGTCAATTCTCAACGTTGAAAAAGGATCCATGGGGTGTATATTCAACGGGGTCAGTATTTAATGTTACACCGGAGCTAAACCAAATTTGTACACTAATCAATATCAGCGACCGTTGCCGGAGCTGACCCATATTTGGATGCTAATCATATTAGCGACCGTTACCGTTACCGTATATCTAATTCTAACATAATATGACTTTGATACGCAGTTAATTTCATGACTAAATTTGACCATCTTTAATATGTAATTTCACGGAATATTTTTATTACATAATATGATGTTTTACAGATATCAAGTAATTTTCAAGGTCTTATTGGACCATCTTTGATTTTGTAATTTAAGCGAGTAATGGTATTTTCTAGCATAAAATAGTTTTTGCATCAGTTGCTGGGGCAAATCATTAGGTATATATATGTCAAAAAATTTCGCACATTCTATATTTATCTGCCAATTATTTTTCAGTCATGGCCACTATCATGTCAATATCTTTTAAAATAAATGAGTCTAAAAATACAGTTTTGTTAGTTATTATATTTTCCGGTTTAATTTGTTGTTGGATAAACATATTTGATCCGCGCCATGAGAAAACCAACATAGTGCATTTGCGACCAGCATGGATCCAGACCAGCCTCAGGATCCATGCTGTTCGCTTACGGTTTCTCTAACTGCAATATGATTTGAAAGCGAACAGCATAGATGCGGATGCGCAGTCTGGTCTGGATCCATGCTGGTCGCAAATGCACTGTTGGTTTTCTCATGGTGCGGCTCATTTATAGTTCTAATTATTTGTTAAGCTGAAGATAAATCATGTCCACACTAATCCTTAATTACAAAATGCACATGTGGTATTTCTTTTTGTGCGATGATTTTGGTTGATATCTTTCTTTGAAAATCTTTCTAAAGTGTAGATTATCACATCAATATAAAATTTTACCTCGATATGATCCTTGACCTCAGCGATAGTATTCGATTAACAGTATTGCTCTTTTGGCTTTATAAATATGAATACGGTCACATATAACGTTATTATAAAAACCGATAGCGAAACCTTGGACGTCTGCTTGATTAGTGTGTTAAATGTATACTTTCAAACTTATCATATAGACTGAGTTAAAAGAAAAGAATATGCGTATGTGGCTGCAATTGTGAATTACAAATTGTTATCACACTGACCCGACTATGGTTCCCTTCATAAATTATGCCATGCCTGTGTGTTTAAATCACACAAGAAACATAGGTTAAACATAATAAAGTAATGTTTTACCAAAGACAATGAGATACATTGCTTCTAATCATTAAATGTAACTCTTTAGGAAATTCTACTTCAATGACATTTCTCCAATTTCTCAACTGGAATTGAAGATGTCTTCTTAGCTCTTTCTTTTCCTAGTAGAAGATCGCCCTGAAAATCGAACTATAATACATGATGGGGTTAAAATTAATAGTACATGTACAATTAAAACACATTATTCATGTTATATGCTTTTTTAATTACTTGTATTTCCTCCACTACAACATATTAAAACATTGTTGTTAATCTCGCACCAGTGTTTAACCAGGGAGGCTTATGGGTTGCCCCCGTATGCCTGCCAATCCATCAGTCGTGCAAAGTGGGATACTGCGATAACTAGAAGTACAGCCTATTTTCCATGAAACATATTACATCGATAGATGGCAATGTGGAGAATCCCAACTTTATTTAAAATTATTGTTATGGCAACAAATAGTCCAGGAATATGACAAAAACAGTATCATCCTGCAATTTTTTTGAAAGAAAGAGAGAATGTTTCTTGACAAATTGTGTAACAAAGAACATTAAATTTGCTTTCATGGTCAGACTCGGAAAACACGCAGTCACTATTCTGTGATACATATCACTCAACAAAGTGAGCTTTTATCGGATTTCAGGTACACGTCAGACACACAAACACGAGATGGTAGACACTATTAGTAAACTTGCATAAGGCAGTGCAGAACATTTCTGCCTCTATAGCCTTTATCTAGGTTGGATGTGCACTTGAGTAGCTTTTTGGTATGAGACTGACGCTTGAAGTAAATTTAACAAAAAAGAAAAAAAAAATCTTACAAGGTATAGGTATGTCATATACACCTTAAAATTTTGTACCACAGAAAAGTGGTCTCGGTTTTTCCCTACGGCTAATAATAAAAATGTTACTAAAAATAGGCTATTTATAGTAACGTAAAAGGGAAGTAATTAAAAAAACATATTCTAAGTGAACAAAAGAAGGATATGCCAAATAAATCTGTTGACATAAATGAAATTTCAGATCAGTATCTTCATTAGTTATGGAGATATACCCATTTTAATTTGAAATAAAGGGAGGTAATTTGACATAAAATCAGTCCATAGTTATCTACCCTGATTGTCTCAGTCCAAATAATAACAATAATGAAATTTCAAATAAGTCCTATAAGTACTTACTGATATAAATCCATTTTGATTACAATCAGAGGAGGTAATCAGATATAAAATAACTCTGGAACCTACGATTGGATCTGATCTGTCATTGAATCCAAAATTTATTGTTGCTGAAGATATTTTGGAAGTTTGTATCAAATTAAAACCATAAATGAAGTCTCTATATGGCTGCAAAAGCCAAAATAGCCAATTTTGGACGAAAGTCAAATTTACGATGGAAAAATGCACGGTGTAGACCAAATTGCCATCAGCTTCTTGACATGTTCTGCATCAAAAGACTCTATCGTAGGCATTTGATCTAAGATAGGCTCAATTTTAGAAGAAAAACAACAAGAATTGAGAATGATGCTGCGAAATTAAAGAAACTAGACAGACTTTCCCAAGCAGATTTGCATGTCTTGTCACAATCTGTGAAGCTTTCATTAAAACCAAAAATAGTGACTTCTAATCTAAGAGTAACAGACGACCAAAACAGAAACTTGGGGAAATTGCATTCTATCTGTGACTGCTACAAATTTAAAGTGGTGTCATCCGTGGCTTCAAATAAATCCAGACAACAAGCTGTCATTTGATGTGCATCAAAGACCCTGCCAACATAGAAGCCTGAAGTCTGTCTGTCTGTATGTTCGTGTACAATACGGTACTAAATCCGAAATTGTGAAGTGAAAGAGTCAACATCTTAAAAAACAAAACAATTATATGCGACGAATAAATCTGGGAAAGTGCTCTCATTTCTTCAAATTTCATCAAAAATCGATGAAACTGTTATATCATGCAGAAAAGATTTTAGTTGATATGTCAAAATATTTTTTTTTGACAGATGATAATTGCTAGCCACCATGGCAATGTCATGTGACTACTTTTGGCCCACCTTTTTCTCATTTCCTATACTACATTCGCCGAAACATTTCTTGCCGCTTATCCAAGCTACATTTCCTTATATATTCGGGTGAGTATTTATGTGAAAAGTAAGTGTTATGCCAACAACGTCAAATTATAAATGTAGCATTTTGCCTGTCATCGCCAGAAAAACAGTGTTTAACAGCGGTTTACAATACATTTTTTTTTGTTTTGAAAGAAAAGACAATTGCTTTAACGCATAGGGCACCTATAGAACATAATATTTTATCAGTGGTATGGGAGATAAAAAAAGTAGCAGGCGGCTTGCGGTTCAGACGTCAGAAAACAACGGCGTTCAACTTTATTTTGAAAGTTAAACCTCTGCTTGGCATGGATTAATGTATCACAGTTGAGTGGTTTATTTCATCAATACCACAAGAATATTACACGATACGTTGGAAGGTGTAGAAAAATGCATTTTATGGCAAGAAACTTGAATAACCGGTGATCACGAGTTGTACTGTTTTTGTTTTTTTGTTTTTTTTTGTTTAACAGGACAACGTCATTTTGACATTGGACCGTTCAATTGGTAGTGACATGATATTCACATTCAATATGTCCTTACGTATCATATTTTTACAGCTACTCGATCGCTCACAGTTTGGGTGAAAATTTTCAAAATGTTCGCTTCAACCTAGTTTGGCATAAATGTATACATGACACTGAAAAAAAGATAAAGTTAGGCACAAGACCACAGTTATTTGCCCTTGGTTGACCACAATACGGAAGTGGTTACGCGGAAAATAGTTCCTCTGTTTGATGGTGAATATTGGTGAATTTTTGAGTGAAAGACCTGCAATAAATGGCATGATTTAATAGAGGAGATATGAAATAGTAGGTACATGTACAATTTGACAGAATGAAAATGTCAGAATATGCATAGCATGACTTTTTGATAGGGCCTGTTTTGCCTGTTTGCGGCCATCTAGAGAGTATTCTTCATACGCATGTGATTTGGTTCAAAATGGTGGAAAAAAGAGCCGGTCAACCCAATATTTACTGTGGCTGGAATTTTTTCTCTTGGATAGTTCTGTTGAGTTCAGGTATTTTTATAGGGGTTGGAATGCATGCAAAATTGCTATAGTGTCCAGTGCCTATATAGAACATATAGTAAAAATAACTGTAGTCTTAGGCCAAGTGGGTGAAAATAAAAGTTAGATATTGGTATTTTGAACACCCTCGTAGAACTGATGGATTCTGATTCTGAGTGACTGTGTATATCATATACATTCAATGTGTTTACTATCGGCAATATTTAATAAAAAGCGCAATACTACAGCCTATGTGTGCTAAAATAAAATTATGGGCTAAAAGTAACCATTGCAGAGACTGACAATTCGACTATCCGCATCAAATCGTGAATATGCTTTTGCTGATTGGAAAACGGTACGGAACGGTGAACGGTACGGAACGGTGAATAGGTTTTGCTGTTCTTTGTGACCGAATTACTGTGCTACACCTTGAAACTATGTGCCATTAAGGAAAATTTGCGCTCAGCAAAGACGAATTCACCAAATGCATGTTTGGAAAAACCGTTTGGAATTGGAAAGTTAGGCAGATAGAGGATATTGTATGGGTGTCTTTTCACATTGAATTATTAAACGAGTTAAATAAAATAATAAAATGCGAGGCTCTGTCGAGCATTTTATCAATTTTATTCCGCGAGTTTGATATATTCAATGTGGAAAGTAATAAATGTAATATTCTTTTTATCACATGTTAGCTTTACCTGTTGAAATATCAAAAATTCTATTTTCTTTTACTATCCCAAACAAAAATGGCGAGCTTAATTAAGCTTGCATTAAGGTCGCAGCAAGTTAAGTTTGCAGTTTAGATCTTAACAAGTTTGCGGCAAACTTGTTTTAGCATGCAGCAAGATTGCGATTGGAACCATCGCAACCATGATTTAAGCTTGCACAAACTAATTCGCGCGCTTCCTGCAACCTATTTATGATCTTGCAAGCGTGTATGGTTGCGCGCGATGCGATTGAAATCCTAGCGATCTTAATTGCGACCTTGCAAGTTTGCACAATCATAATAAGATTGCAAGCTATCTTGCAGACTTACACAAGGTTATAACACACTAAATAGTTGTTGTTCTTAATTCTATATAAAATTGACCAATTTCCAATGACCGCAGCACACATCAGGACCCATTTTAAATTTCTGTAACTTACATTTTCTTGAAGAATACTGTCAGTGCTAACTAAAAATCAAAGAAAAGTGGGGGTCATGTTTGATGCAAGAAAAATAATTTCAGTCAAACACACAAACTGCAAAATCAGAAAAATTATACTGGTGGTGTATGATCTAAGTTCCCATGAAAAATTTTGTCATGTTGTTATTTCATTATGAAAATGTTACCTACATGTCAAGCTTAGATCTGTCATGTGATTTTAGCAAAAAAAATGCAAAGAAAATAAGGAAAATAGCTCTACAGAGCAAAAAACTGAGGACTATTTGTATCCGCCATTATGCGGCTACCATTTTTTTTTCGCGCCATTTTTCTATTTAGTGTCTGTATGCCACAATCATAACAAGACTGCAAGCTTACGCACACTTATTTGGGTGTAGACGAAAACATTTGCGAGTCTCGCGCAATCTTGTTATGACTGCGCAAACTTGCAAATTACACTATCTTCCTCAACCTTATTTAGGTTTGTGAGACAGTTTAAATAATGTTAATAGTTTAAAAATTTAATAATATACTTCCTTTAATTTGACAAACTGCACAGTTTATAAAACTTTCGCACTTTCATGAAACAATATTTGTAGTGATCTGTATATAAAGACTTAAAAATCAGGGACAATATTTTTTTAAACAACATACTTTGACATAAAAAAACTTAATATTTGGTTTTATATATTACCTCCCTTTTATATGTATCAGTGAACTAAAAGGGTTTTAAAAAGGGTACAGGATCGCAAGCTAGTCGCAATCTTAAATAGTATTAAGATCGCAGGATGCCCGCTGCAATTAAGCTTGCGAAGCAAGACTTATCCGCAAACTTAATTTCTATCGCAAGCTTAGTCGCAATCTTAAATAGTATTAAGATCGCAGGATGCCCGCTGCAATTAAGCTTGCGAAGCAAGACTTATCCGCAAACTTAATTTCTATCGCAAGCTTAGTCGCAATCTTAAATAGTATTAAGATCGCAGGATGTCCGCTGCAAGCTTGCAAAGAAAGACTTCTCCGCAAACTTAATTTCTATGCGAGCATCCGCAAGCATTATATTACATGGCTGCAATCTTTTTAAGATTACAGTAAGCTTGCGCAAGCTTATGGCAAACTTCTCACAAGCTTGCTGCATGCTTGTGTTTTAGTTTGGGATATAAACAAGTCAATTTGACCAATGTCTCCTATACTATAAACGTTGTCGACGTCAAAGCTGTATTACATTAGTGTATCATCATTTTTTTGTAATGACTTTATTACACTCCCTTGACATCAGACATGTGATAAATCTTATTATATCATGTTTGTTGAAACGTTCTCTGTACATGTACCTTCACTGGACATGCAATTTCAGCCTTTCAGAAAACTGTATTTCAGGAACGACGTTAAGCCTTTATTCTACAATAAATTTGTATTTAGATAAAAAAAAATTGAATCATTTTTAAATTTAAAAATACAATTTCATGTAAATTCGCCAGTGTTCAAGTCAGTTTACTTTAACGTTTATAAATATGGTTTTCCCTGCATAACCATAGCAAAAATAAGTATCCGCCCTATCAGTTTTCTGAAAGCTTTGATATATGTAAAGTAATACAATGAATAGCATACACATTCTGTACCGTAGCACTGGAGAAAACTTCTCAGCAAACCAGCTTTTTATAAACATTATTTTCCGTTATTTGAAAAAAAAAATACTTTTGAGATATTAAATGAAAGAGTTAATATTTAAAGTCTGTAGACTCACGCACGCTATAAATCAGTAACCGCGTGAAGTTTATGTCACGTTTTTACCAAAATATTCAACATGCTCTTGAGTTTTATTTTTAACCTGTTATGATATAAATATAAACAGACATAGCGGAAGTGATAATACTGTCCAACCACTATACAAATGCAAATATGATAAGATTTTTATCTAGAGATTAACAACTCGATCAGCCTGGCATCTGGTTGATGTTAAGTAGAAGATCACTTCCGGTAGTAAGGGTCGTTCGAAAAGTTAATATCAAGTACCGTTGCCGCCTTCCCAACTAATTTTGCATTAACTTCGCAGCCACATTAACGATTAAATAAAATAATTTATATATTGTAAATCATGCGTAAAATAATCAGTTTTATATATAAATCAAATATTAAGTGATTGGTATTTAATTCAATACGCGTAAAGCTACGCAGAATTCGAAAGAAAAAAATGCGTATCTCATAATGAGAAATAACAAAAAGCTAGAACAATTCTCAATATCTACGAAAATATAAAACATGTACAAAATGTATCAATCTTCGCAGATAATTTCAAAATTATCGCATTTATTTATATTGCGAATAGTGCAATGTACTGAAAAGTAAATCTATTCGGCCACGATTTCTCATGAATAATCACGCTTTCGCCACTTTTCATACCTTTCATCATCATTTTATGTTTATTCAATCTAAAATGACGAACATATCAAATTCAGTTTACTGATTCTATTTATAGCATGTTGATTTGCTTTACTCCTTTGAGATATTGCTCGAGATCAAGCGATACCTTAAAGCCCCAACTTTTACTACCCTGGCAGTAAGTTTTGTAGGAGGAGCCTATCAAATAACAACGCTACTCTAGGCTGTCTGTTAGCTAAAAATAGCTCACTTTAAATGATTCACAGGCAGATGTAAACAATGGTCAGTTGAAGAAGAAATTTGAACTAGTTTGCATGTTTTGATGGTAAACAACTATTATTATCCATATTGTGCATCCATATCAGTATCAATCCTATGAAAAATTGAGTCAAGACTAGCATTCCTGATTTTTAATCTTGTTTATGTAAATTTAACAATGAAACTCAAAATCAAACATTCATTTAACTAAAATTATCATTGCTGGCTGGTCCATTAATTGAGATAACCTAGCAATAAATGTAGAAATAATAAACTTTAAGTCTTGGATGCAGAACAATACACACAAATTAGCAAGTGCTGCTGTGATAAGGACTAATAAAAATGATAAGCTATTTGAAATTATATTTATCACTGTATGTCTGTAATTAGTAGTTCCCTATTTCTTTAAAACATTTTTATGATATGGCATATAAAAATATAACTGTAGAAATGACTATGATATTCTATTTGGTTTAAAAATTCAAAATTACTTTCTGGAGAAGTTTTGCATTGCACTCTAGCTTGGTGTTAATTCCATTGATACGAAGCCTTCTGACGATCAGGTTTGTTGATAAAATTAACCACGTGGAAATTGTTTACATTCTCTGTTCCTCTAGGGTTCATGACCTCATTAGCTCCTCCCGGCAAATTCAAATTTTTGGCAGTTAGGTTTAAATAATTTTTTGAAACTATACTTCAACAATTTTTGTTTTAAAAAATAAAAACACCAATTGATAAAGAATATTTCAATGTGTATTTATGCAATTTTTCATAACTTTTTATTCAGTGGTTTATTTAAAATTTTGAAAAAGGGCTCTCTGATGTGAAACATGCATAATTTATATAAAAACCTGCCCCGGCACCATCTTGTGGCTTTTATATGGCAGTTGGGGGTTTAAAAAAACAGTATGTCAATCAGTTTATAGCAAGGATCGATACATTTTATTTCATTTTGGGAAAAATGCAAAAGGGTCATTTGAAAGGTAAATAACAAGATATTTGCACTCAAGATTTACTCCCTTCGGAACAGCATGTTTTGTAATTTATCAGGATATGTTGCAAAATCATATGTCTGTAAGTGTGTTCAATTGGTCATTTCAACAGGGAGATAAAATCGCCTAAAATAGACATATACATATGTTAATGTCTCGATTTAATCTTAAAAGCTTTATTTATGTTTTACTCATATGCGTATCTAATTACAGTCTTTCTTACACACGCGTGATTCATATCTCGAGATCTTATTGTACGCCCCTCAAGATCAGATTACCTGATATGCACAGCCACATAGACATGTAAACGTGGCATTACAAGCAGAAACGGAGAAGAAGAGAGTCATGGATAAGATTTACAGTATCGTGTATTTTGGATCTTTTGTGCTGATGTTTAACCGATTATATGTAAGCTGTTTTCATTTTATGAATAGTTATTTGTTTTAACATTTATAAATGTTTTAATCTGTAAGATATATCACATGTACAACCGTGTTTATTTTTTATTTGTTTTCGTATAGTTGGACTGACCTGCGTACGAAAATTATGATATCAGGCAAGACGATAGCTTCAGTTTATTCGTTAAAATGGGATGCTTGATAATTTTCAATAAGTCTAATTGAGTTTCCTTTGCAATTTAATAAAAAAAATATTTTCAAGATTATTTTGCCACGTACTCTTCGAAGGGAGATAATCTTAATGATGAAAGTACATTGTTGTATGCTACTACTTATAAATTATTCTTCGTTCTTTTTGGTAGCAGCTTTTTTGTGAGTAACGGAAATGTATTGACACATTGTCCATGTGATGCGATCAAGGCGTATTATACGATATATTGTTCAAATTAAGATCCCGAAAGAAATAGCTATAAAAAGACCCAACAGCATAACGTTGCTTTCAATTGAATTTACAAAGTTTTGGGGACACAGATTGAAATTAATAATGTGTTGTATTTATGAACTTTATCAAGGAACGGCATCCTTCGCCCTCTTTATATCTAAATTTAATGGTCTATAAGGAAAGAAATCACAACATGACATTTGATGTATCTGTATTCCACCTCAGCATGTGTTTTTATCGCAGCATAGATGACCAATGGGCTATTCCAGGAACAAGGGGTGTCTAATGGGAAGGAGGGGGTGTATTTTGTTTGTGTAGTGTGGACGCTGTTCGCAAGCAGGGGGGAGGAGGATATTTTATAGATAAATGGAAGGGGAGGGGGTATTTGGAGTGACTCGATGGGGAGGTTGCGGGGTATTTTTGAGGGAGGGGAGGGGGTATTTTCTGTAATAGAACAATGTTATTTGATTAATTAATTATAATTAGATATATTATGTTTCCTATTTCTTATCTAGAGCGCGTCATAGGTGTGTGAAAATGTTACATACATGTATTTAATGTGGTTTAAGCAACAGGGGTGTGACCCGCGGTACATATTACATAACTGATATGAATCTTGGTGATATTTCAGGCTGAGAATACATTGGTTACAGATATCGTGTCATTTGATGTCACCATAGGGGGTGAGGATGTAGGTACGATAGACATTGGCCTGTTTGGAGATACGGTACCACTCACTGTGAAGAACTTCGTACAACTGGCGTCTGGGGCGGAGGAGTATAAGTACGAGGGGAGTCCATTCCACAGGGTGATTGACGACTTTATGATTCAAGGTAAGTTCCTTGGTAACCGAATTCCTCCGCCCGTTTTGACATAACGCGAACCCAACTTGTAGGCACATCTTCTCTTCATTTTGTCACAGGTCGAAATTTAAATCAGTACTTTTTTCTATTTTATACGTTGTTCACTTTGGGAACTGTGCGGGAATAGGTTAGTTTTTAGCTCGACTATTCGAAGAATAGTCTAGCTATTCTACTCACCCTGGCGTCGGCGTCAGCGTCGGCGTCGGCGTCACACCTTGGTTAAGTTTTTGCATGCAAGTACATACAGCTATCATTTAAAGGCATATAGCTTTGAAACTTATTTATTCTTTTTCTAGGTCAATTACCAACCTCACTGGGTCAAGTTCCATAACTCTAACATGTATTTTGAGCAAATTATGCCCCCTTTTGGACTTAGAAAATTCTGGTTAAAGTTTTACATGCAAGTTACTATCTCCAAAACTAATGTAGATATTGAATTGAAACTTCACATGTGTCTTCGGGGTTATAAAACTAGTTCATAGCAGCAAGTCCCATAACTCTGACCTTCATTTTGGCCAAATTATGCCCCCTTTTGGACTTAGAAAATTTTGGTTAAAGTTTTGCGTGCAAGTACATACAGCTATTACCAAAAGGCATATAGATTTGAAACTTATTTTTTCTTTTTCTAGATCAATTACCTACATCACTAGGTCAAGTCCAATAACTCTGACATGTATTTTGGCCAAATTATGCCCCCTTTTGGACTTAGAAAATTCTGGTTAAAGTTTTGCATGCAAGTACATACAGCTATTACTAAAAGGCATATGGATTTAAAACTTATTTTTTCTTTTTCTAGATCAAATACCTACCTCACTGGGTCAAGTCCCATAACTCTGACATGTATTTTGGGCAAATTATGCCCCCTTTTGGACTTAGAAAATTCTGGTTAAAGTTTTACATGCAAGTTACTATCTCCAAAACTAATGTAGATATTGAATTGAAACTTCACATTTGTCTTCGGGGATATAAAACTAGTTCATAGCAGCAAGTCCCATAACTCTGACCTTCATTTTGGCCAAATTATGCCCCCTTTTGGACTTAGAAAATTTTGGTTAAAGTTTTGCGTGCAAGTACATACAGCTATTACCAAAAGGCATATAGATTTGAAACTTATTTTTTCTTTTTCTAGATCAATTACCTACATCACTAGGTCAAGTCCAATAACTCTGACATGTATTTTGGCCAAATTATGCCCCCTTTTGGACTTAGAAAATTCTGGTTAAAGTTTTGCATGCAAGTACATACAGCTATTACTAAAAGGCATATGGATTTAAAACTTATTTTTTCTTTTTCTAGATCAATTACCTACCTCACTGGGTCAAGTCCCATAACTCTGACATGTATTTTGGGCAAATTATGCCCCCTTTTGGACTTAGAAAATTCTGGTTAAAGTTTTACATGCAAGTTACTATCTCCAAAACTAATGCAGATATTGAATTGAAACTTCACATGTGTCTTCGGGGTTATAAAACTAGTTGACAGAATCAAGTCCCATAACTCTGACATGTATTTTGGGCAAATTATGCCCCCTTTTGGACTTAGAAAATTCTGGTTAAAGTTTTACATGCAAGTTACTATCTCCAAAACTAATGCAGATATGGAATTGAAACTTAACATGTTTCTTCGGGGTTATAAAACTAGTTGATAGCATCAAGTCCCATAACTCTGATATGCATTTTGGTCAAATTATGTCCCCTTTCAAACTTAAAACTCTTTTGATATTTAACATTTTGGGTAATAATTTCCTGCTTCTGTGACAATATTTCGAATAGTCGAGCTTGGCTGTCTTACGGACAGCTCTTGTTTCTGAGAGCGATTTCCCCCCGAGTAGTTTTTTAATATAAAGATCAGTGTTTAAGGTATCCGACCCACAACTAAGCAAGTTCTATGTAACAGTGCTATGAAAATAATATATCAAATATTGATGCCTGGTAACTTAAAGCTCATATAATTTTGGTATCATCTGAAAGTGTATTGTCTAGTGAAAAAGAAAATATAAATTAAATTACAAAAATATTTATAGATTTTTTTTTTACTTTATAGTCTTCAATGATACTTCAACAGAAATCCAGTTATTGCAGTGTAAAATTTATCATTTCGCAGTCAAAGTAGTGATTCGTGCATATTATTTATGGTCATTTTATTTACTAATTCTTGTTCAGTAGACACAGCTCTTTCAAATGATTAAAAAAACATGGGGTTACCGGCAGGCATTGAAATTTTACCTTTTTGTGGATCGGATACTTTAATAGGTAAGATGGTTAATGCCGCTGGCTTCGAAGCTCTTCCCCTCACCGCTGTAGGTTCAAAACTTCAACTAGGTGTAGAAGTATCTCATATGAGAAAGCCACCCGGTTGGCTTACGGAAGGTTGGTGGTTCTACCGAGATGCCCGCCCGTGGTGAATGGGGCACCTGGGGTCTTCCTCCACCGCCAGAAGCTGGAAAATCGCTATGTAATCTATAATTGTGTCGGTGTGACATTAAACCTAAAACAAAATAAATAGTTTAATACATGGAACAAGGTTTTTTTATAGATTAATTAACACGTGAAAGGTATCGCTGAAGTCCTAGCTTAAACGAAATATTAACTTACAGTATGACACAGTATCCGAAGGGTATGTACCTTTAATAATATAATGGAGAAGGACGTTTTTTTTCTCGAAATTTAGAAAGGACTTTATAAAGAAGACATAATCAAATGAGAATCAAAGTGGTTAAATGAAACTTTGCTGGTTGTTTAAACTATTTTGTATTTGGCATGTCATTTTTAATAATTTCATGTAAGACTCCGTTCACTTTAAGGTATCAGAATACAGCTTTATGATTCATACTCTACAGTCTGAAAGGCACTACAGATGCCTGAAGGTGACATTCAATAGTGTTTTTCTATTTCGTGTGCACAACTGTCTAAAATCTCGTGCTTACGACATAGTGTCGTGCGAAGGATGTAGTATATCGTGCACACGACTTAAAAATGCCACCCTACTCCTACTTTCCGAAGCAAAATCGCTATATTTGTAAGTTTTGCACACGACATACTAGGTTTTGCAGACGACAAACGACTCATCTATGATTTTCTTGTCACAACCAGGCTTCCGTACATGGAAGGGAGACAATTTTGACATCTACAAAAATTTATTACAGGGGGAGATGTGGTGTATGGTAATGGTTCAGGGGAGACAAGTATTTATGGTGGGAGATTTGAAGATGAGAACTTCCTATTACAACATTATGGTGCAGGATGGATCAGCATGGCTAACGCAGGTAAAGTGTAATTCATAATTGAATAAATGAGATATAGTGTTAAAGAAGAAGGCAGGGTCCGTATTTTTTAACGCTATATGTCTGAAATTTAGAGCTAGATTTTTGCTCTGTTTTGTATTGATAAGATCAAATTGTAATAAAACTAATTAACATTGCATAGATGCGTTTTCTACGGCTATGTACACTCAGTAAAGCAAACTTTCAGCGGCATAATAAAAATTAAGTACTTGGCACGCGATCCACAAATAAGCCAAGTTCTATATAACAATGCTATTAAAAGCAGAGAGTTTCAAATAAGCTTAGCTTTCTACTCGGTCATTCATGCCTTAATAATGTAGCGTTCCATGTTGTAAATGTATATATATGAATAAAATATTGTTTAAACCAATGCTATTAAAATATATCAAATACTGATGCCTGGTAAGCTCATATAATTTTGGTATCATTTGAAAGTATATTGTCTTCTGCGAAAGAAAATATAAATTACATGATAAAAATATGTTACAATTTTTTTTTCACTTTAATATTATACTATAGATTTCAATGATACTTCAACGGAAATTCAGCGATTACAGAGTAAGATTAATCATTTCGCAGTCAAAAAACATGACTGAAGTGATTAGTGCATATTATTTATGGTCATCTTATTTACCAATTCTTGTTCAGTCGGATGATACCAAAATAATAAGGGGTCACCAGACATCGAAACATTATCTATTTGTGGATCAGATACCTTAAGTCTGATTTTCAGCCCCACTTGGGCCCGTATTCATCAACATATAAATTCTGAAACTTAAAACGACATATTTTAAAGTAACCATTACCTTGTTAGAATTAATTGTCGCGTATTAAGACCTGAACGAACGTTTAACAGGTGATTACGATAACAGTTGGGCGAAATTTTACAGACATTACATGTAGTAAAACAAATGTAAGAGTTAAGGATTATGAACACTAAAATGACTTTACTGTAAAATAAAAACATCAGACTAGTGCTTCCCATCAAGATTAATATTAAGAATCAAAATTTAACCGTGGTTAGTTTAACAGTCAGTTAAATTTTATTAAAACTCGTATTCTTGGTGGAAAAATACTAGTAAATGTTAACTTTAACTGTAAAGAACTTTTAGTGTTGAAAATCCTTAACTCATACATTTCTTTTATTAGGTCTTCTTAAATGTTGAAATATAGCCCTAAATGTTTCGTCTGTTACCTTAACCGCTTGTAAAAACTTTGAACAACTTTTAAGCACCCTCGGTACTTGCGAAATGTACTTTTCACATCTAATATTCATGAAATTTTATTAAAAATAATGTCTATAACATCTTTTTTTTAACTTCAAAGGCCTAATTTTGGTTTCAGCATCTTCGTTCTAAACATTTGCCTTCTTACCATAAAAGAATTATCTGCTTCAAATTTTAGACTTTCAGTCCTCTTATTTTCAGGACAACCCAAGGCCTGATAATTCATTTTACTTATTTGTTCTTTTTCAGGCGAAAACACCAACACCTGTCAATTCTTCATTACCGCACGGAATACGTACTGGCTGAACGACAAGCACGTGGTTTTTGGCAAAGTTCTTCGGGGCATGTGGGTGATACGTCAGATCTTGAATACAAAGACAGACAAGGAGACGGACAAACCACTGGTCCCGGTGCTCATATCGAAAAGCAGGATTTCAAAACCTGATAAGACATTCACAGTAGCCAAAGTTGGTGCAGATTGGATGGTTTAAGAATAAACGTTCTGCTTAGAGATTAGGGAAGCGGTCCCAGTCTTACAGATCATGTTAATCTGCTATAAATAATTCTGGCTGCTCGTAATCCAATAGTCAGTACGTCTTGTTTTCTGATTCGTGAAATGTCGTATTATAAAGGACTATTGGGGTGTTATTTTCAAAATTTCATGTTTTAACACTGTTGCAGTACTCTTAATGTAATCAGATGTTTAAGAACATATTTAACTCTATGTCTAAGGTAAGACATTCGGCCTTTTCCGCCCGATTCCGTACATCGGGATTTTCCGATTGTTATGGAATAAAAGATTGCCGAAATAGCATTGAAATTGCCGAATATCTTTACCTTAAGTGTAAAGTTAATATCTGATCGGTTTGAAAATAAAAAAACTACTTAAGTTGACTTTAAACGTCGATTTTAAAAGGCGGCACACATTAGTTTAAGGCTAGTGTTGAAATGTTGTACAAGGCAGCAGAGAAAGTACCAAAATAGTCATTGCAACTGTGTATCCATTGTAGAATCAAATCTTGCTCAAATATTCTTATACAAAATGTCAAAGGGAGTTTCTGATATTGCGATTTGTCAAGATGAAAGGGACTTAGAGATATTTTTATAGATCCAGAAAGTATTATTATTTTCTTAACTATTAATATTTCTTTGAGTTTTTTTTCTAAAGAAAATGAAGAATAGCATGGCGTTCAAAACTCATTTCCGGGCCAACAATAGTCAGGCAGGCTGAACCCTTTTGTCGTGACGGGTCACATATTGTTTAATAACGACGAAAAAGTATTTTCTTACAACAGCTTAATCCGTCCATAGGATAAATAAAATAAATCAGAATGTTCTGAAAAATATACTTCATTCAGACATTTAGAATTTTTTTGGACATTTTCGCGTTTTCTTATGTTATACATGAAAGATTTGCTATATGTGATAACATTGCTTGAAATATTGTTTAAAATTATTTTTGATGATATTTTTGTCATTGTTACCTTTGCTTGTTGTAATAAAACTTGTCATGGAAAGTATTTTTACTGTTTTGTTTTTTTCCACATGTTCTGACAATGTAGAAGGAATGCAACAGCGGTCAGTTTTGGATTCTGTACATTGTACTTACTTTTTCGCTTCAAATGTTGACAATTTCTCCACATGACTTGGAGGTGGAGTTCTAAGGACTTCAGTGACAATGTCTTCTGCCGATTCGTCAGACACCTCCACCAGGGATCGAACTGCGACCTCTCTTTTCGGTCCTATTCACCACCCGCCGAACTAATTGGCGGTAGTACCTACTGTTTGGTTCACCCTTTTTAGTTTTGTGATCGCTCGATGTCCGTCAACATTTAGATTGTGTATGCGATACAGGCTGTATTTTTCAATTGATCTTCATGAAATTTTGTCAGAATGATAATCCTGATGAAATCTAGGCCAAGTTTGAAAATGGGTCATCTTGGGTCAAAAACTAGGTCATTAGGTCAAATCAAAGAAAGACCTTGTGTATGCGATAGAGGCTGAATTTTTAAACTGATCTTCATGAGATTTGTTCAGAATGATTGCCTTGATAAAATCTAGGCCAGATTCGAAAATAGATTATCTGGGGTCAAAAACTAGGTCATTAGGTCAAATCAAAGGAAAACCCTGTATATGCGATAGAAGCTGTATTTTTCAACCGATCTTCATGAATTCTGGTCAAAATTATTTCCTTGATGAATTCTAGGTCAAGTTTGAATATGGGTCATCTTGGATCAAAAACTAGGTCACTAGGTCAAATCAAAGAAAAACCTTTTGTATGCAGTAGGGGCTGCATTTTACACCGGAACTTCATGAAATTTGATCAGAATATTTGTCTGGATGAAATCTAGAAGGAATTTGAATATGGGTTATTTAGGATTAAAAACTAGGTCACCTGGTCAAATTAAAGAAAAACATTGTGTACGCAATAGGGGCTGCATTTTACACTGGATATTCATAAAATTTAGTCAGAATGATTGCCTTGATAAAATCTAGGTCAAGTTAGAATATGGGTTATTTTGGGTCAAAAACTAGGTCACTAGGTCAAATCAAAGAAAAACTTTGTGTATGCAATAGAGACTGTATTTTTTAATTGATCTTCATGAAGTTTGGTCAGAATGATTGCTTTGATGAAATTAAGGTCGAGTTTGAATATGGGTCATCTGGGGTCAAAAACTAGGTTGCTAGGACAAATAAAAGAAAAACGTATTGTATGCGACAGAGGCTGTAATTTTCAATTGAGGTTGATGAAATTTGGTCAGAATGATTTCCTTGATCAAATCTAGGTCAAGTTCGAATGTACGTCATTCTGGCTCAAAAACTAGGTCACCAGGTCAAATTGAAGAAAATACTTGTTTACACTTAAGACACCACATTTTTGGTCCAATCTTAATGAAAATTGGTCAGAATATTTGTTTCCATTAAATCACTAGGTCAAACATGTTTACACTGTTATGGTGCGTTGTCAGGTGAGCGACCTTGGGCCATCTTGGCCCTCTTGTTTTCGTTAATTTATTCTGTAATTTTCGAACTAGGTTTATTCTTCATAATTCTACAGGTCTCCAGGGGTGGTAGTAGGAACGCGTTGTATACTGAATTATTATGATTATATGAGCAAACATGAAGGGAATGTTTCATGGTTATTCTCCGTTAAATACCGGTACTAACCAATGGATATTTTGAAGAAAAAATTGTTTCTCAAAATTTTACATTCTTTTCATGAATGTTTTGCTTTTGTGCCAAAAGGATATATGTTCCCGCGTAGCTTCAATAAATGGGGTTAATTGGTATTCAAGAATGGCTGAAAGTAACAACGGAAATGTAACGGACATTTGATGATAAATTCATAGACTTTATACGATGTATTAAAAAGTTTCTTTATCATCAGTCGAGTTTTCAGCAATTTTAAATGATATCGGTATTTCCTCAAGTATCTAAAAATATCGTGAACCTAAAAAGTATAATGTCATCCGAGATGAATGCCGTGGTTGACATTTTTTCAATATATCCGCTATCATGCTCAAGAAATATGACATTTATTTTATATACCGAAAAATGTTTACAAGTGAATGACAAAATGAGAAAAGATCATTATGTAACTGATCTGTTAAGTGGTGTACAATCATGGAGTCGCATAGTTATGTGGTATTACAATTTTTAACCGCTGTCATACAGAAATAAATAATTGAGTGTAAAAAACAAGGACGTTTGTTTCTGAAAGACACGAAAAAATAAAAGATAAATCTGAAAAATACAAGATCCATTTCCATTGTTAAATACTCCAGGAAAAGAAATATTCTCTATATCTTTTTTTAAACACAATCCACATTTATTCTTTATTACAATAATACACTAATTTTCTCTTGTTTGAAATTGCAGATGAAAAACATTGTGAACGAACATCACCGTTCGCTAATAAATGAGCTGCGCCATGAGATAACTATCATAGTGGGTTTGCGACCAGCATGAATCCAGACCAGCCTGAGCATCCGCGTGCGCATATGCATGATATCGCTATTTCTCTATTACTAGTATTAAGCATACTGTCTGCTGTTCATACAAGGTTCAACCATCACCAGTACGATATTACAATTTCAGAACGTAACATTTTAAATTTCAGATTTCGCTACCCCGGATTTTTGGGTTTGCCAGAGGTTCAGTGGTATATTCAAAAAAAAAATATTGTCGAATATTTAAGCTCGAATATCCTCCATCTTAGTTGTCTCAAAAACTGGTTTTTATTTCGTAAGTTTTCAAAGCAGATAAACTTCTCCCTAGCATCACTACACAACAAATTTACTGAATTGACTCAAGATGAAGTGAAAACACCCATCAATAAATTGAATACTACGTCTTCAGAGTTAGATATTTTGCCAACACGTATTCTGTAATCACATGTAGATGAACTTCTCCCTAGCATCATTAAATTGGTAAATCTCTCATTGCAACAAGGTGTTCTTCCTGTGAAATACAAACAAGCAGTTGTTAGACCTTTGCTAAAACAAAGCAGGTCTTGAACTAGAGCTTTCCAATTATCGTCCTGTGAGTAATTTATCATTTCTATCAAAACTTATTGAGAAAGCTGTTCTTTACAGATTAAACAAACACCACTTCTGTGAATCTGACCTGCTTCGGTTGGTTAATGATCTTCTAAGTGGTATGGAGAAAAAGGAAGTCACGGCCCGTATTGCAACTGACTTAAGTGCGGCATTTGACAGTGTCGACCACGACATTGTTTATAGATGTCCTAAAAGCACAGTATAGTGTCTGTGAAACAGCTCTTCAATGGGTAGACTCCTACTTAAGACCTCGTACTTGTAAGATTAATATCAACAATGTATATTCATCAGACCGACATCTGGAATGCAGTGTGCCCCAAGGCAGTTGCCTTAGTCCGTGGTTGTATCTCACCTATGCTGGAACTCTTTTTGATGTCATTCCAAAATCTATATCAGTCTTCGGTTTTGCTGATGATCATATAGTAAATAAAAGCTTTCGTCCCACATCTGTTTCCGTAGAATCACAAGCGATCGGAGACAGTGCGCAGTTATAATCAATGACTGGATGAATAATCAATGACTGGATGAATAATCAATGACTGGATGAATAGAAATAAACTGAAAATGAACACTTCAAAAACCGAATTTATCATGTTTGGTAGCAGATCTCAATTGAACAAATGTTTTATTTGATTTATTTGATTTTATTTATTTTACCAAATTTTATTAGCATGGCGGGTGATGATATCAAACGTGAAAGCACAATCAGATATCTCGGTGCATTTCTTGACGAAACCTTGAACTTTAAAGATCATGTTAATCGCAAATGGCGTACGGCCATGTTGAATTACCTACGAATTAAGAATATCCGTAAATATTTAACGAAAGCAGCCACTGAAATTTTAGTTTTGTCTCTAGTTATTTCACATCTGAATTACTGCAATGTCATACTGTATGGTGTAGCTAAGGGTGAGGTGCGTAAGATGCAACGTATTCAAAACATGTGCGCAAAACCTGTCCTTAACAGAAGAAAATTTGACAGTTCTAAACAAGCATTGTATGACCTTCATTGGTTGCCGGTGAAAGCAAGGACTGAGTTCAAGATACTTTCTTTCGTGTATAGCTGTCACAATGGCAGAGCACCAATGTATTTAACAGAATTGCTTACACAGTATACTCCTAGTAGACAGGATCTGAGATCGTCCGAAAATTCTGAATGTTGTTGTGTTGTTCCATACAATAAGTGCAAAACATTCAATGATAGATAACTGTTTTATATGCGATAGCAGCAGATGATAGTTTTTAAATTTTTGTAAAAGGTTTTACATTTCAACATTTATATTTTCAAGGTTTGTTTAATTAAACGTAATTGTTGGTACAGGATCTATGGGTAGGGTAGTGTGTAGTATTTCTTTTTTTTTCAAATAATCTGTGATAGCACCATTAACCAGGGGTTTTGGACCTGTATATGCAGCCCGACTGGGCGTACCATGTAAGGCTTTAAGCACTGGTATTCGCAATAGAGGTAAAATAACCTCAGGGGGAAGGGTGCGGTCATGACATTTTGTTTAAATAAGGCTGTTATAATTGTTGTTATTATTATTATTGTCGTTATTATTACTGTTTTTATTATTATTATGCACAACGCCATTGAATATGTCATTGTTTAGAAATAGGCGGTTAATCAAATTATTCAGTTTCAGTTTATTTTTGGCCGACTGCTGATACATTTAGGAGGGAATGTGTGTAACATTTACGACTGCTAATACATTTAGGACTGAAACAGTTAGGACAGACTATGTAACTGTAACCAACTGTTGCTGCTGTCAGGATTGAAATTGTATTTTTACCGACTGCTGATTTGGGACAGAAAGTGTAACCGCAACCAACTGCTGATATGGTTAGGATATGAAGTATTACTTTACAGACAGCTGATACATTTACGACTGAAACAGATAGGAACGAAAGTGTAACATTTTCCGACTGATGATACATTCAGGACTGAACCAGTCTGGACATAAAGTGTAACTATTACCCACTACTTTTTACATTTAGGACTGAAACAAATAGGACAAAAAGTGCAACTTTTGCCGACTGCTGATACAGCTGGGACGGAAAGCGAAGCTTTTTTATACAGTTAAAAATTACAAACTACTGAAACAGTTAGGACGGAAAACTTTTACCCGCTATCAATATATATTAAGGACGGAAAGTGTAACTTTAACCGACTGCTACTGTTAGTACAGGAAGTGTTAACTTTACCGACTGTAGATACAGTAAGGATGAAAAATACAACTTTTAACACTCGCCCCAGACCAGAAAGAAATTGCCACAGTGACTGTACATGTTTTATCCTACCCGTAGGTATACAATAAGAACCATGGTAACGAATGGGAAAATGTACATGTGCAATTAAAAGTTTTAGGCATAACTGTTCAATTTACGTTTTACCCCGAGTTTAAACTCGAAGATTTTTTTTCTATGCATGTTTGGTATTTTCATTTTTCTATTGAACACAACCATAATTGAGCCGCGCCATGAGAAAACCAACATTGTGCGTTTGCGACCAGCATGGATCAAGTTCAGCCTGTGCATCCGCGCAGTCTGGTCAGGATCCATACTGTTCGCTTTCAAAGCCTATTACAATTTGAGAAACCATTAGCGAACAGCATGGATCATGACCAGTCTGCGCGGATGCGCAGGCTGGTCTGGATCCATGCTGGTCGCAAACGCACTATGTTGGTTTTCTCATGGTGCAGCTCATACTTGTTATCTGTGGTGCCATCGAAAACGGTACCGCCTTTTGCTACTCTTTAAGAAAGAGCTGAGGTTTCTACCTGTAACTTGATGAATAAAACCAAAAAAGGTCAACATACATATCCAATAATATACGTGCACAATTTTTTTTTAAATTGTTTTGAATAAATAAGTAATGATTGTTTTGAAGAACTATTTCGGACAGAACGACAAACCTAAAAGAAATTTTATCTCTTAATGGACGTTTGGAGTACATAAATTAGTTTAGACGACCAGCAAAAAGACAGATTGAATTCAACGCATGAAAAAAAAACACATTATACTTTTAAAAGGAAGAAATTTTGTCCTTAGGTTGTCATATTCACATTAGCGGCAGTAAATTATGCAATTATTTCAAGGAAATTGTTTTCCCCGCTCCTCAAATATCTTTTATCCTTGTACTATGTGTCGTTTAAAGTTCTAATCGATTGCCAAACATTTCAAGGACGACTTAACAATTAGTTCGTAAATACCAGCACAATCAATGAAATATTTTTGCCACAGTTCCAGAGTACAAAAAGCTAAATAATTTGGCATTAATTATTGTATGGCTATCATAGAAAAAGCTTTTCCATATCCTACATATTTGACATCTCGAATATCATTTTATTATACTGTTGCTCATACAAAGTTATGATTGATAGTCGCCGAACTTTAAAAAGCACGGTGTCTCAGAAAAGAAATGCGATGAAGATAATAAAATTCAACTAAACATATTCTTGTCTCTCACTATCAGAGTAAACAAATAATTTCGCATTTGTTTGTGCACGGACATCCCAGAATGCTTACATCGGATATACCAGTATTCCTATGCCTTATATATATATATATATATATCAGTTTTCTTTTAATCTGGCAAAAAAGGTTGATTGCTTAACTCATAGTCGTTCTCTTAGGACTTGCATGGGAATCATTCAAATTTACTTTTATGGAATTCTCTGTTTATGCATATCATTCACCTTTTACGCCATCCCCATTTTGATATAAAAGTAAAATATACTTGTTAATGGATATATGAGGCAACCCGTCAGTTATATCTTTCCATTACAGTTTCTATTTGTGGTTGGCCTAACTTGCAGTGTGCGGCTCTGGTTGTGTTTACTAAACTCTATGCTTCTAGGGAACCTACTGTTATCTTTTGTTTTTTTTGTTTAAATAATATCAAAAACATTTACCCAATTCATATATAACCTTTTTTCCAGCTACACTGCACCGACCATCCTTTTCTATGATATTTCTTGTTAGTCCTATTACGACTGTGTCTGATATGCAGAGAGAAATAAATAGAGCGTATTTGTTTGTTGTTGTTTTTTTAGTGTAAGATCGAAACATATTTCACCGAGTGAATACTATAGTGCAATATTTTCACGAGTGGCGCAGCCACGAGTGTAAATGTAAATCATGGTGTTCACGAGTGAAATATAGTCCGATCTTACACTGAAACAAACAGTTTGTCCGCGCAACGTCACGTGCATCGCATCATGACGTCATAATATCGTAACGTCAGAATATCTTTGTAGAAAAAATGTTCTATTACGTTTCCTGATTTCTTTTACATTCCATTATGATAGAATGTATATATTTATAATCCTGTTAGTATTTTTATACATCTATATCTTTATTAAAGTAGATTGCGCAAGGAATTTTCTGTTATTCATAATTCATATTCTTTCGCATTCAAGTGTTGTTCCGTACTATTGAAAAATAAAAATGATATTTTCACGGCTTGAAACAGTAAAGCTATCAATTTTATTTCACTGTTAAATAAATTTCAGTATTTCACTGAAGAGCATAAAATAAAAGAAATATCCTGTTACGGAAAAGATTAAACAGTAGTTCAAGTTATATATATATATATGAATTACTGTGGTCTACTTTATTCACTTTTAACATAATAAATTTCAATTAATGTTGATTCGTACTGTAAAGAATTATACTTCGCGATATAATAGGGTTATTATAATAATAGCGTTATCACGGATGCTGTATTAGGCTCGAGTGGATTTTGCCAGATCGGAACTCACGAGGCGCGTAAGAGCCGAGTGTGATCCGACCTTGCAAATATTATAATAGTAGCGTTATCACGGATGCTGTATTAGGCTCGAGTGGATTTTGCCAGATCGGAACTCACGAGGCGCGCAAGAGCCGAGTGTGATCCGACCTTGCATAATCCACGAGAGCCGAATACAAAATCCCAGATCTAGCTACTGTTATAATGACCCTTTAATTATGTACCTCCACCATTTTTTGTCGTTTTGTTTCAATGTTGTTATGTTAAAATAGAACTAAGTGAAGTTTTATGTGTGCTATTTATACAACTCTGTCAGGTCATGCATATTAAATTTAAGTAGTCCGGCAACATATAATACCAAAGGAACAATACGGATTTTCTTTCTGCGTATTCATATTTACTTGTGAAATACAAGCCACATTTTTGACAGCATTTATATAGATCTAATAAAACATTTTACAATATTTTCCTGAAATTTTTTACATCCTGTTTGTTTTGAGATTATTCTTCCTTGAGAAAAATCCTAAAGCTTTTTTTTAGGTTGGGGGGGGGTGGATAACAATAAAACAGTCACTAGACGGTTAGCGTCTATGACTGGTTCAGTTTTTAATTCTACTGACCAGAGACGCTGTTATAAATGAACAGTAACTATTTTATGTTTTAATTAGGCTCTAATAGTGTGTTGGCGTTGATATAGTAAGCAGAGTTAAAGAATTAATCGCATGCACTTCCATTATATAGAACAGCGTTTCCTTACGATGCCGATGAGTATTATACTAAGAGTTGTGTAGGTTCAGACAATGCGTAATAAATGTTATTCGAATTAGCATCTACATTGTTCCGACGGACCTTCTTAGTTTTCAATATTTACAACCTAAGCTGTTACTGTAGGCAGATTACCTTATCGACGGCTTGCAGACAGTTACGTAAGCTACTGTCTAAACTAAGACTTCATAAACGACAGTTGATATTTAGACATAAAGACCATAAAGTATGGATAATAACGTTGGATTACCGGGCATATAGTTCATTGTTTTAAGTTATGTATTCTTTGCACGAAATTGCCATCTTGAAGTAGACGACTGCAACTAATTTTCTAATCAGTGATGCTACTTAAGTAAAGACATATAAACATGAAACATTCTCGTCTGCAGCTTTTCCAAAATTAGAGTTTCATGGAATATATCATTTTATAGAAATCAATTAACTAGGTTTCTTTAGAAAGCTCTGATTTCTTGGTGTCAAATGCAATCATAAAGGATTATTGAGGCTAACGTAACAAAGACTTTAAATATTTTAAGCATTGACATTATTCATTAAATATTCAGATTTCTGCATCGTTCACAGAAGACACATTATTTTTTTCCAAAACTGCAGTTGAAACAAAATATTACTCTAGAAACGTGCGGCAATTTTGAAGACACCACTAATCTGTTGAGAGTGCTCTTGTCCATATCACAGTAGTAAATTTCTGCAATCTCAAAACAAACCCCACTGTAATAACTAAGATTTTGTTCAACAATAATAAACGATTTCAGTCTACAAAGGCTTTATCAGTAAAACGTGTTTTGTTTTACCTTTATCCTGCTAAATTTCTAAAATCGACTCACCCATCATTCAGTTTTGGCAGTACAATTTATTATTTGAAGGGATCTTCACTGAAAATTTACTGACTGAATAGCGAACAGTGCAGACCATGATCAACCTGCACGGATGAGCAGACTGATCTTGGTCTGCACTAGTTGCAAAGGCAGATTCCCTTGCTTCAAGCACTTTATACTGTTATCTGAATTCGGAAAACTCATTCATTGTAATTTGCTTAAATGTGGAAACTGATACCTACAGCTTTAGATATTCAACGTGACATAAAAACAAATAACAGGGACCGACATACTTATCAAAAACGTAATATATTTCTTGAACGTCCTTCATTTTCTGTTTTTGGTATTGAAATTCCTAATATTTCTAGTTATGTAAAAACATTAAAAATGAGCAGTTGACGTAGCTGTAAAACTAGGCAGTCATTTTGTTGCATGTGAGTAAGTATACCCGCTGTTTGTGAATTGGATTTTGTCATTTTCACAATGTTTCCATTTAATGGCAAACATGTTTATAATACCTTTGGTTTTTCGAAATTATTTTATTTTGCTTTCATTGGTATCTAGGTTGCGTAACAAACAACAGTTAATATATGGAAACTCATGTTAAAAACAGGAGTCCAGGATACTTTTTTTCTAATGTTGAGACAAATCCAGTTGCTCTCAGAGACGGCTTGTTCACATGTGTAACAGATCTTTTGCCCGAAATGGTATTTCTTCCAGGAAAAATGTTTAAAGAAAATGAAGCTCTTGCTAAGGGAGATTATAGGGTTTAGTGCATTTCAAAATCTTTCATGAACAGACTTGGTCAAACCATTTCAGCTATTATTTGCTTCTAAAAACATTATATAAATTGTATTTAATCGTTGTATTTCGAATGTTATAGGTCTTCCCATACTCAGGTCCAGTTTTGTTATATTTTTGAGTCTTTAGGATCATTGTATCCACTCAATTTTACTAAGAGTTCCTCACAAGCTGTTGCTAGGGTCACGAGACATGAACAGATTCAATCAAACCGACTCGGCAAATTTGTGCTCAAATGAACAGTCTCAATCGAATCGACATGTCTAGTGTTTGCTTGGTTGCTTTATATGCTTCCAGGGGATTTTTATAGATTGAATTGCTTATCTAGTGATCTCTGTTTTTTAAACAATTGTTTAGTGAACAAATACAAAATTTTGATTCTCGGGAGGAGCTGACAAACTGGATCTTTATGTGACAAAAGCACATGTTTTAGTTAATAGAACATTGCAGTGTAATTGTGCGCATCTAACAAATGTAAGCTCCCTATTGATAATAACGTTTTCGTCACTGGACCTGCCACGGCTTTGATCTTTAATGTGTTTGCTTATTTTTGTTGTCTATTTTGTTTGACTTTGTGTATGTTTTAAGAGTACATATCTATTGCTTACACATCAATACACAGACATCTTTTGAAGTGGAAGGCTTCATCCTTGGAATGCCTATCAAATCTTTGTCGTAGTTATTAGTACTGAATATTTCACATTTGCACAATTGAAAACTTCAGGAGAAGAACCTCTTAGCCATAATGTTGTCAAGGATAGAATAATTAATTCTATTTTCTTGAGGTCATCTTCTTTACGGCTTTCTTTTTTTTCTTTTGACTGCCAGTTTGGCTCAAATACGCTAAATATAATGTTTAAACTGCAAATCAGCCATGCAAGTTTTGAGATTCAGTGTAAGTTATCTGGCGGTGAGTTCTACAAAACAAACTCATCAGAATGATCATAAGGGTAAATATGTATTACTGAAGTTGCTGACATTCCTTAAGAACATATTTAACATTAATCTTTTGTGCTAGTTAAGTTTACATTTAGTCATTTTGATTGCTAATACAATGTATAAATGTGTGATTTTACAGAAACAAAGACATTTCTGATACAGTAAGTAAAACAATTGGTTGGCCCAAAGTTCTTACAACATTAGCGATTGGCCTTATCCCAGAAATAAAACTTAACATTGTGCGCAAAGTACAAATAGGATACGTCGTTTCAATACTTTTCTGTGATGACAGATATGCTATGACACGGTTAATACAGTTTTTCTGTAAGAAGTAGAAATGAGCCGTGCCATGGGAAAACCAACATAGCGGGTGTGCGACCAGCATGGATCCAGACCAGCCTGCGCATCCGCGCAGTCTGGTCAGGATCCATGCTGTTCGCTTTTAAAGCCTATTGGAATTGGAGAAACTGTTAGCGAACAGCATGGATCCTGACCAGACTGCGCGGATGCGCAGGCTGGTCTGGATCCATGCTGGTCGCATACCCACTATGTTGGTTTTCCCATGGCACGGCTCAAATAAATTACTGTATTCTGAAAGCTTTATTTTCCCTAAACCTTCGGATGTAACAGCTTAAGTAGAACTGGAGAAAAAATACTAGTATTGATATTTTATTTTCGCCTTTTCTCTGGTAATAAACATATCAGAGATAATTATGGTAATCAGCTAGAAAATGAATGAATTGACAATCAAAATAACTGAATGGTTTTCGATAAACTTCAACCGTTCGTGATAAAACTCTATTATCAATCTCCATCCCAAATATCAGAACGAATTAAAGGATCATGATGACAGGATGCGACAATTCATCTTGCAAAACAGAATATTTGAATATTTCATTCTTAAATTGATCTAGCAAAGAACTTAAGCACGAAAACTCAACATTGACATAAAACATTCGTCTTGCTCAAATAAAGTCGTTATTACAAACAAGCATAAATCAGTACTTTCAGGTAACGGAAAAATTAAAAACATGCATTTTTTATTGCAGGTATTAATTTAACTAAATCACACCCCTCAACTTTGACCCCCTAGAGTGAACATGGTGAGATTTTTTTTTAATTCTGTTACATTTTTATTGAACATGTTAAAAGTTGAGATATGTTGAATAAGTGTAATACTGCTTCACGGCATAACATGTCCTGCTAGATTTATAAACTCTGTTTAGATCAAGAAATATTTGACATTTTGGTCTCACCAGGCTCATCAGATATAAAAGATATTTTTCAGGAGGACTATATTTTATAAAACGACTGGTGCAAGTCCTGTATACAGCTTGGTAAGCTTATCGGCAGCTTAATTATCGTACTACGCTTTACAAATATTCAAACGCAAAACTTTTATATTTTGCGACGTTTCCAAAATGTCAAAAAGTATAATTTTGCTTTGCATTTTTTAAAGGCAATGTAGTGATAGATAATAAAATGTTGAGAATTTTAACAAAACTGAAAAATGCATTCCCATTATTTCTAAGGTTAATAGACGATGAAAAAAATACATGTATATAACAGATAGACTTTTCGACTTTTGATGGTATAACAAAATGCCCTCCTGTAACTATATACGGTATGGGCGGGCAATAGCTAGAACCAGTCAGTTAGATTACTTCTTCACACGAACGAATTCTATACTCAAAGCGAAGTTTCAAACCGACAACAGTGCGACCTTAACCATTTGCCCGCCGAGGAGATCCACCTTTGCCAACAAACTATTGCTTGAACCTATGATTTTATTCATTTTACAATGTACATGTAACCCAGTTTGAAAACGTCACAAAATGCATCTAAATATGACAAATTGAGCAAATTGTTTTAAATATTTGAAACATATGTACCGCAAAAAATATGGTCTATTATGGGATAATAACAAAATTATTTCCTTTATGAGTGATTCTTTCATCTGACAATCAAACAATTCAATACAATTATGTCAATTTTGGTAACTTATAAATGTGGGTAAAGATAGCCATCCTTTTTTTTAAATGATAAAGTTATTCGATTTTAATGATGTTTAGAAATGTCATTATCGGCACATTAAGGTTAAAGAAAGCTTTATTTTAAAAAATATACGTTATGCTACCGTGGTGATAAATTTTCTATATGTGTGTCTGAATTTGCATTAAATTCATTTTCAAAATAGATATAAAATAAATATGTGGTTAACTTTTCTTTAAAAAGCGCTACGTTTTCAAGGTAAAGGAGCATATAAAATAAAATTTATCTCTACATAGATCCATGGCTTAGCTTCATTAGTTCTGTCTGTTGTGTTAACTTTGCAGTACTGAAGCATGTAAACCTAGCAAGTACTCTACTTCAGGGATACCAGCATTTTTTCCTAAGATTATCTTGCAACCATTATGGCATTTAAAAGTACAAAAAATAGACTTTATATGATAATCAGCTTATAATTAAAAACGATTCTGATGCTACTACTGTAATATAACGCTTCAAACTCGTATTGAATTCGCAAAGAAAGTACATGAAATTCATTAGCATTGGTAATCAAGAAATACGAGATTTTGCTCTAAGACTACGGTTAGTTGAACGACATTTCCCATACATTGCTAGACGTATGTACGTAGGACATTTGTGCCGTCTTGTCACTGAACAATCATTTATTTGTTACTTGTTGACAATGCTAAGTTAAATAAACTTTCGTTGAAATGCAAGACTATGTAAACGTCCATATATCCCTGGATTGGGAGTGCGCGTCATAAATGGAGGAAGGATATGAATACTATAAAAAGGCATCAAACCAAGATGAAAGAAATTGAAAAAGTAAACAAACATATTTTTCTTTATTATTTTGCAAGTGATAAGGACGAAGAAAGGTGGGGCACGGTAAAGAATCACCCAAAAAGCCTCAAGCTGAATACTGTTTCATAAAACCATGTCAAATAATATGTGATGCGTGAGACACAAACTTTCAGACCCTTAAACTCTTAACAGATATTTTGACTGAATGAAGGGCTATAATTCTGGTCTGTTTGAATGTAATCCCAAACACATTCTTCTATGTGGTTTCATGACTTAAGTTTGTGTTGATTTAAGCTTAAGTCTAAGTAAAATACTTAAGTCCTATTCATCAAACAGCTTAAACTTAAGATACGTAAGAAATTACTTAAGTCAGAAAACAAAATGGCATCGTGAGTACGATTTAAGTGTTGTTTTTCAGATAAAAGCACTTTAAACATAACTGTGCATGTTGTATCTGTCTGAAATTATTGTTGTCTTTTTTAATGTTTAAGTAAAATAAATTTCTTACCTAAGTAATACTTAAGTAAATAATAAATTTCTTACACTTATGCTTAAGATGCTTTATGAATACGGCCCCAGGACATATACATTTCCAAATATATGCGATAAATCTTTTCATATATTTTTTTTACTAAGTCAGTGATGACTCTGGTCTGGCTGGGTGAAATTAAAAAAAAAAACAGGTGAATAACTTTACATGCTATATAACAAATTCTCTAAACTCTAGGTTAAACACATTTTGAGATATATGCGACAAAAAAAGACTATAGGCCATTAAAGCGTGATTTTGACCTAGTAAACGGTCAAAAGTCTCGGCTGGCTGAGTGAAATCCCATACAAAATCCCACCGGACAACTTTACGTGTTATACAAGAATCCAACAATGTTTCATTACTCTGTCAAAATTACTTTTAGACCATTTGTGTGCAGTTCTGGTTGTCGCGTCTGGCTGAATGAAATCCTGCTTCACATACTGAATAGCAATGCTACTTTGTATGTAGTCATAACATATTTATTATCAACTTGAAAACCATTAAATTTGATTTCAAATTTTCAAGCCAAAATATAGCATCGTTATGGAAACAATCTTTGTTACTGTTGCAAATAGTTATTCAAAAACAAATTCTTAATTGGACGTATTATAAGAGATCAAAAATTGATTTCCTGAAAATTTATAATTTAGCTTTTAACCTATGAAATGATAGCCTAGTGCATAGATTTACAAAATATGTATTTTTCCATCTCCTTATAAAACAGAAATAGATCTAGATGATATTCATACGAATTCAAATTCAACGGTTCTATTGTGCATTAATTCAGTGCAAACAAAGATTGCATGTATCAATAAAGAAACTGTAACTGGTTCAATTACGCCATAAAAATCTTTCCTTTCGAAAAAAGTTTTTGAACTGATACTACTACCTTTAGGATATGGATAGTAAAATTCGTTACGTGCTGATGTGGTTTCAGATAAAAATCTTTTTTAAAATTGATGGTGTTATTCTCCCGAAATGACTTCCGTAATCTCTAGACATTTCGCTGTTAAAAGGAAAGTCTGATGACATATTTTGACGAAACTATAAAAGGTAAGTTTTTCCTAAATATCGTGTTAAAAATGCTGAAGGAAAGCACCTGGCTATAAACTTGGTACGCACTATTTGGAACACATCAGACTTTGTGGCTACACAAAACCTCTTGTAGTTTTCCAGGAATGCTGGTCATAGGAATTCGATTTAAGGAAAACTATAACTAAAATAGTAGGATAAGGTTCAGTGCGTTTTGCTTAAATAGCACTTTTTTCCGAAATATACATTACTATATGCTTTTTTTATCATATTTAAAAAGCACACGCTGTCTTTCTGCTAAATAATAACCAAAACTCAATTTTGATTTTCATGATAATGTTCAGTGCCAAATTTAATGGATAAGGTTCAGTGCTTTATAAACACATCGTTGTAGGGGATCATAAACTCGTTTGAGGAGGTAACTGATTGAGTATTAATTAGAGAGCGTCACAGCAGAAAGACAGATGGTATTCAATTTTCTCTCATCCTGATACCAGGTACAGTTTACCTATGGCAGGGTTGAATAGTTTACGTTATTTGTAAATAATTTCATTACATGTCATGGACAAGCCTTGAAATTATAAAATGGTAGTTAAAATAGCTTGACCGTATCCTAACATTATACTGAACTAAGAAAATTTATAATCGCAATTTCACGTAATATGTTTTATAAATATTACAGTGTTTGCTAACTTACTTGCACACAAAATTAAAATTTCTAAACAGCAATAGTTTCACAGTATAAAATGAAATGAACGCTTCTGTAAATTTCAATATATGCGGCTGTCATCGAAAGATCAAAGAGATTTTCTAACAGTATGATCGTGCTGTTGTTGGCAAAGTATTCATCATCAAGTTGGACCTGAGTGTTGAAAATGTTCACAGATGATGTAACATAAAAATACACACTCCTACAGTCCTCCTACAAGCGTATACAGTGCTATGAAAATACTGTTGGCATTTTTAAAGACTCCAACAAAACTTTTGCACTCTTAATAATTTTATAAATATTAATTATACTGAGTGATATGCTTTAACGTTTGCTAAATAGTGATTTTAGTATTGCAGAATTTTTCTTATAATTTTGCAAACAAAAGTTTTGTAGTAGCTTTTGATTCGAAGCTGCACACATATGTATCAAACATGTGTAATAAACGACATCTATACCTAAGTAATAAAAACAACAAGCATTGCTAGTTTACACTAATTTATCTTATGTCGCTTGTGAAACACGTTCTACGGCTTACAAATTATTCTCCACACCTCATTACTGGTTGTGTTAACGTCACGAGGATTAGAGAAAAGTGGAGTCATTTTTCTCCTATTAAAGTAGTTGTTGGTTCGATTATGTAAAGCTTTATATAACAGGACTATGGAGTGATTATTTTATGGCACATACTCAAACTCGATAATTCGGTAATTGCCGAATATGTTGAAACGTAAAGCAGCCGTCATATCATGTTATACTGTGAAACTATTGTTGACTTTATTGTTTAGGGAAGATTCAGTGCGATTAAAGTAAGAAAGAAGAGTTTATGGACTGATGTTGTAATATGTTTTGCAATTTCACATATAGTCATATAGCGACCCTAACAGCAAGATTTATTTCGACAAAACAGCCCCTTTCTGTTTCCTTTAATTTGTTAAGTAACGTAGAATAATATTTAAAACAATCGTGAATCTATTTCTTGAAAAAATATCTTAGTAGATAAAGTGTGCAAGTAGTATATAATGTCTTGGAACATCGGCACTCTTTACGCAGCTACGAAGGCCAAAGTTAAATGTAAATTAGAACCAAATTTCACAAGAATTGGTTGTTTCTAATGGCTAATGGTTGTTTCTAATGGCTAATGGAAATTGAATATTTTCTTACTTAGTCTATTAGAGTTAAGATGTTGTTTTTTTCCGATCCGCGAACATGTTATTAACTCCTACGGGTTTTCTTTCACATTTCTCTAATTATTGGATGGTTTGTCCTGTTATTAATTTATTTTGCCTTTTACCTATTTTGTGCGGTTTTCCGATATCACGCAGCTGCATAATCTGGTATACGTGTTTCAGGGTAGTAAGTCATTTGCGCACCAACATAGTCAAAGTAAGAAACTATATATATGTTTTAGTGAAGCAAGTCAGTAAAATGTGATAAAAGTCGATTTAAAGGCTTTTAACTGTTCGTCCACAATCTTACCGGTGCATTCTTTTGAATTAGTAAAGTCTTAACCAGAAAAGCCTTTCCGTACACAGCTTTGGATAAATGCATTTAAAAGTCTCCGGTAAATTAACAACCTTTCCCGAATCAGACTAACCATTAAAGTGTAGATCGAATAAGTGTTTGGTTGCCCTGCACGGTAGTAAATTTGTTATATATAGACAAAAAATATATCCAATCCTTTGAAAAGGATATCTTTATGCAGTTAAATTGTGTTGTTCCATTTGTTGCGAGCCGATCACAATTAGCTATGTCCAGATATATTGCCATCATAAAACTAGGAAGGGCATTTACGTAAGGTGATATTTCACGTTGTTTACTTAATCGCCGTTTTGCAGACAATTTATGTAAGCTGATATTTTAGAACAATAACCGAATTCGCCATTTTGCAGATATTTACGTAAGCTGCTTCTCAGGTTTTACATTTCAACACAAAGTGACAACTTAGTATAGACAATGATGTTGAATTACATGACACTTGGTTTTTGTATTCTGTGCACGAAACTTATAGCCTTATAAGATGACTGCAGCTAATTGGCCGATTGCTTAGTGCTTTTTACAGAGGTCTGCTACAATTGTTAGAATGTCGCTGCATTGTCATCACATCTGCAGAAATAAGGCCTATGATGCATGAGTTTTTTAATTAAGTTATAATTTTGTGATGAAAACGACACATCCAAAAGACTTAAAAGCTTAAAACAATGCTGCTAATTTAAATCAAAAGTAGGTACATAATAATGCTCCGGTCTCTCTGTATACAAATCGTTTCTTTGCGTTTGATTAGTATTGGAATTACTTTGTATTCATTATGAATGCAACACATTGTTTTTTAAACTACATAATGTTCCAGCAAATTTAAGAAATTGAATCGTTGAGCATATAAAGTATTAAAGATAGAACTAACAATAAAATAACAGCAGTGGATAATATATATATACATTATTGCTGTTCTGTATTAGCCAGGACATAAAATTGCAACGTACATTTTAACTTTAGTTACAGTAATGTGTATAGTTATCATAAATAATTTGATCAGTTTTCTTAATAGGCATATTAATTATGATATGACTGCTTTAGAAACAAAAAGTCTCTTAAACAAGCACAGGTATAATGTTTTTGCAAAACAAATATATTTATCGATCCCACAATTCAAATTGTTTGTATACACTTTTGCGAGAAATTTAGTGACCTTGCATCCCTTACAGTGTTTACCGCCCGTCTACCAGAAAAGAGCCAAAAGATCAAAGAATGTTCATACATAGGGCAAACAGCTGTTAATGGAATTTAATGGAATTTGTAATACAACAACATTTCGAATATGTCAACTATATATTTCGGTAAGAGCTTTCTTGTCATTATTAAAAACGCAAGATATGTATGGCATTAAAATAAAGACGAGACGTTGCTAAAGGGGGAAATGCAAACTAATTTTAAACAAATGTATCCGTTTTGTAAAATAAACGATTGTTGATACTTGTCTGTGTTTCGTTAATGGGAAATAACTCCTGAGGCTATGCAAAATGTGTATAATTATACCCCCTTTTCTTCTAAAAACCTTTGAAATCAGAGCTAAGAGGGAATTTGCTGTGATAGTAAGGGAAACGCGGAATATTGAATGTTAAACAATTTAACAATATAAGAAATACCTGTATATTGTATTTGTACTTTTAATTCAGCAACTAATATAAAAGCATTTTTACAACGCCTTTCATCTACTGCATTTTCTGACAACATGAAGAAGCTCTACAATACTCATAATTGCTTTGCCTAACACTCGACTTGTATCCCCATTAACACTTTTGTCAAAATAAAGTGTTTGTTTGGTTTATGTTAGTTCACTTTATCGTCTGTTTATCTTATTGCCTGCCTTATCGTCTATCTTTCTGTTTATATTATTGTTTATTATCTTATCATGTACGTTATTGTTTATCTTATTGTCTATGCTATTGTTTATCTTATTGTTTATCTTAAATAAATTATCGTCTATGTTATTTGCTATCTTATCGTCTATGTTTTTTTTATCTTATTGTCTGTGTTATTTTTTGTCTAAGAGGCTATGTTTTTGTCTATCTTTAACATAGTGTCTATGATATTGTCTATATTGTCGTCTATGTTATTACCTATCTTAAATGGAACAGTTAGTTGTTGACATTTAATTTTGATAAAGTCGATGTTATTGTAACCAACGTCTTGTCATTTGTATAAAGCACTTAATATATTTCTTATTATTATCGTTATTATTTCTATTGAATTGCTACCAGGAATAGCTCGTATACAAATGTAGCAAGTTTTTATCTAAAAAGATTTTCCTTCGTGAAAATAATGTAATGAAAATTTTCTATTGTAGTATTGAATTAATAATTGTGTGCCATCCTAAAATGAATTGCCAGCACTTTTGAAAATCGCCTGCTAATGTTGTTTTTAACATTTGGTAGATCCCTCTGAAGCATGTCAAGGCGTTATTTAAAGCGCAAAAACCAAGAATCAGATTTATTTTAGATAAAAAATAATTGCAATGAGCGTAAACAATTGCAATTTTAGAATATCAAAATAGTCATTAAGCTTTTTTGGGAAGATCTGTTCTTATGAGTTCATGCATTAGAAATTCGACCACTGTATATTGTTCAAAGTATAATGATAAAATTGCCGGTTTAAGCCGAGATGGAAATAGAAATATTACCCATTTTCACCAAGTGGTAATATTTACACCAGTATTTTCAATTCAAAGCGGTATCAACATATTCAGGGTTAAATAACCTCTTCATTTCAAGGTCGCATGTAATTCGTGAACGCAAGACATGTAGGTAAAAATCATTGTTAATACAGGCGTTAACAATAAAACCACTTTTACAATGAAATACTTACATATCAGCCAGCAAGAGTCAATGTGTCAGCAACATTTCTACAAGAACGTTATGTGCAATGTTTATTGCATATTTTTATTGTTATGAATAGGGTGGGGCCGGGTAATGTCAGAGTTAGTTTTGGAATTGCACACATCGAATAATAACACATAAATCTTGCAAGAAAACGACCATGTCTCAGTAATTTGTTTGTTTGTCTGTCTGGGTTAAGCGTATTGTTACATGTCAACTATGTAACGGTGGACAGTTTACCTAAACAACTTTTTATGAAATCAATTCGAAGAACAGCGCTCTCCTAAATAAGCTGAATGGGCGGATATATATATCAGTGGCTTTATAGAGGTATTTTATTTTCTGGTCATTTGGAATCGTTAAAAACGTTGCTAAGTTGGCTTGTTGCACATATTATTTCCTCTCCCAAGTACAGTCGCAATCAAACAATCTAACCGAGTCTGATGTTATGAGTCTGCTGTTATTTGCCTCTTTTCGTTCTATGCTTCCGTGGGATATTTTTATAGATGTTATTTGCAATGGCCTTTTTCACCGATATCCCTGCCTATCAGGGAGTGCAAAACTAAGCAACCAGAATTGTTACCAATGCTCGAGATGGTCATCCTAAAACAGAAATTCTAAAATCTCTTCAATGGCTGTCTGTAAGGGCTAGAATTCTATTCAAAATTCTTCGTCTTGTATTTCTTTCCTTGCTAGGAAAAGCTCAATCTTATTTGAGTGTTTTATTAAAGTATGCTCACGGAAAATACAGACTAAGGTCTTCAAATGACATTCAGTTTCCTGTCCCGAAAACAAGAACGTGACTCGCTCATAGATCCTTTGCTGTTTTTGGACCAAAATTGTGGAACAATCTTCCCAGTGACCTTAAACATATGAAAAATGAACAATCTTTCAGAAAAAAACTGAAAACTTACCTCTTTAGAATGTTGAACTGCTTAAATGTCTTTTATGTAATGGAATGGAATTTAGACAATGAGCCAGAAGGGCTTTTATTCCCACTAGGGGGAATTTTGTGGACCATATTTTTTTTGAAACCCCAGTGTGTGGCGAATATTTTGGCGTAAAGTTTGCAACTTGCGAGCGAGGCGTTTCTTCGTAACCACGCTTTAAAATACGTTACCCTCAAAACCTGTATTTTTTAATCAATTTTTAAAGACAAATTGTACCATTATGTTAGTAAATCATTCAAGTTTGCATATGTTATTTCAAGGTGTATACTAGAAGCTGCAATTTGACTAAAATTTAATGTCTAAAATGTAATGTTAAAGAAGAAAAATATTGGAAAAAGATATATTACCTTAAAAAAACATTTTGGCATGAAGTTTTTACTGCAAATTTAGATAACCAGATAATCAAAAACTGAAGGTACCATTAAAAAGTTCAACGTTCAACAAAAAAAGTTATATAGATTGCCAGTATAAGTTAAGAGAAAGTCGATTTTTAGCGATTCTTAAAATGTAACGTCATTCTTCCAAAATGTGCTATTTTCGATCATGCATAATTCATAAATGTTTTTTCTTAAAATGTTCATATCAATTTTATATGAACACTCTTTAGTTACATATCATACAACTATTTACATATTTATCAACACGCCTCTCTACCTTGTAAGATATGTTACATTGAATACTACGTTACATTTTACGTTACCAAACATACAAATTATTGTTCATGTCTTCAGTTTCTTTAAAACATATTTTATCATTTGAAAATAACAACATTACAATTCAAGTTTGTTTTTAACAGTATAGTTTTGCATTTCAAACTGTAGGTTTCACAGAAAACACATGTATTTATATATCAAACTTAGTTACAATTTACGTTACCGAACACAGAAACTATATTTCTCGTGTTCTGTTACTTTAAATGTACTTTATCATTTAAAAATAGCAAATTTACAAATCAAAATATGTTTTAACGTCGCTTTGCATTTTAATTTTAAACATATGTATTTTTAAAAAAAACAATCTACGTCACAATTTACGTTACCTAATATACAAACTATCCATTTTCATTTATTCTGTAATGTTAACACATATTTGATCTTTGTAAAATAACAAACTTACAATTATTTTTAGTTTCTTTTAAATATTTTGTATTCAACTTTAAAAACATACATTTAACAACCAAATTATGAAACTAGAAACTAATTTACGTGGCCCTTGACTACATCTCCATGAGAAACCATGCACACAAACTTCTTTTAAACACTTAATATATATATATATGTCAGTTATTTTAGCACATTGTAGTGACATAATAACAATATATACAGACATTTCCCGAAACAGTGCACAATAATGACGTTAAATTTGAAACAAACATATCACTATATTTAGAAATTCATGTTTATGCACACAGATTGTACATTTTGTTAACTGCTGTATGTTGAAACTCTGATTGTTATGAATGGGCAGTAGATTCATTCATCAACAAAGACTTCATCCAACATGCTGTCAATCTCGACTGTATCCTCAAGTAGATATACCGTGTAGATATAGCTTCTATGTAGCCGGTATCTAATAATGGTCAAGCAAAATAATAGCAGACTCGGTTTAATTGAGTCTGTTTATGAGAGGTAGTGGAAAGTGAAACACCCTCACGTCCCCTAGCACCGGCTTAAGTGGAACACTATTACCCGTGAACATTGAGTGGACTCCATGATCCCAAAGGACCAAAAAATATAACAACACTGAATCCAAATTTAGAATTTATGCATCGGTGTCGTAAATTACGAGCCGCATTATAAGTCATATAAAATGTTGTTGTCATTTCGTGTAAATTGCTGTATTTTTTACAATAATCTTTCACACATTATTTTCACATCTTTCGAACCAGAAGAGTAACTTTGGTTCATTACTGAAGATGAATCACTAAAAGGTTATAAGGATAACCTAAATTCTGCAGATAAGTACAGACAGGATCGGTGAGTTCGTTATCCTTTTGTTATAAAGTTGACCGTTTTTTAACATTAACACTTTATATAATACATCGACTGCGGCTTTAATGGAGTACAAGTAGGATCGTTGAGAACGTTGCCCTCCTTGTGTTATAATATAAACCGGCGTCGTCAAGCTTTTAAATAAGTACAAATAGGGTCGACGACTTCATTACCCTTCTTGTATTGTAATGACGACAGTATTGAACATTAACACCTTTTCTAATACATAGGCAATGCTCTTAAAATGTTAAGGTCATCGTACAACGTCTTTGCCTATAGAAATGAAAATGGAGCTGTGTATATACGCACTTTAAAACAATCTAAATAGCGAATTCTTGCTATTCTACTTTACAGTCTAAATAGCATGAGAGGACCATGCATAAATGTAAATTTTCCACTTTCATATTTTTTGCTTCTTGATATTGACAGGAATGTGCATCACAATTCGTTCTTTTAATTCGTCAGTATCATAGGAATATTGTATGATGCTCCTAGGACGGTGTAAAAATGCATTTCATGGAACCACTGGTAATCACAAGTCTGTTCGATACAGCATAATAAAGACGCTGTGCTGCTTTAGCGAAATGGCTTCCTCAAAGAAAATGTACATATTGTTTACAGTTTGAAATCTGCAATTAAGGTTTTCACACTCCGTACGTTCCATTCTATCATATTCTCAAATTTTAGGAAAATATGGCCAGTAATTAAGGTATTAAAGGGAATTCCTATAGATTTTTATGCGCATCTTTCTGCGCAGCCGACACTTTCTATGGAAAACTGAACTGAAGTCAACATTCGTCGAAACTTGTTACAGAAAATCTTAAATATGAGGTTTCTTGAATGAAATAACATTTTTTGATATGTTTTATCAGTAATCAAATGTTGATACTGGTTTATGTTGTATTGACAAGTATCATGTCTGACAGATATCTTGCTATTTTTGTGGTTGTGTTTCAAATCGCATTTTAGTACAAAGACAGTGTTGTTCAGATAATGTAAGATAATTGACTTAGTACTGATAAGTCAATATCACCTTTCAGATTATTTAGTATAATTATAGAAAGAATTAAGAATTTTTAAAACTTTTTTTTTAACTTCTAGCGCACATATATGTAATCAATTTGGCCAGTTCGTGCCACTTTCCGTCCTAACAGGACGTATTCTAGCGGTCTTAACATAAAATTTAGCCTGGTGACCCATACATTTTTAGCCATTTTTATGTCCACAATACAATTATCTATAACAAGAAAAACAGGAAAAAATTCTATGAAAGAGTTTTTTCAAAATTTAAAAAAATATTCTTCGCTATGGGTATTTTTCATTGAAAAAAGTTCACAAAAGTAAATATGAAACAATATTTTTTTTTTCATTTGTACCCATTACGTTAAGGATAGAGTATTACAAATATGACTATTATATCAAATAAGTATAAAATAAAATTTGTTAAAAGAAAAAAACCTTATTGTGCTGTCTTGATGTATATTTTGGTTGGTGTTTATAAAAAAGCAGAAAATTATGAAAATGTTGAAAAATCGCTGGCAGTTTCAGCAACAGTGGGTGTGTTCATATATTTCCTGATGTAAACAATGCAAGCAATGATGTCGGCCATAAGAAACCTTGACAGAAATGATTATAACGATGAGAGGGCGAGACTGATTTCCAAAACATACAAGTTTCGGTCAAATCTTCGTACCTAAATCACAAAACTACTGCTATCAACTACCATTGTTGATCGAGTCTTACAGCCCATTCTTCTTTACGTATGAGGCACCGCCGAAAATATGTACTTTCAACATCACGTTCGGTACAGAAAAATAACAATTACTATTTGCGTAGTCTAAAAGCGTAAATAAAAGATATAAATGATTGCAATTCATAGGAAGTTAACAATAAGGGCAATGTTTCTAGCAAATGATATTCCCCATGATTTTCAGAAAATCCATGATTCATTCATGACTACTAATAATGTAGCCGGTAACATCGCAAATTATCGTTAAGCTCCCGTTAGAGTTAAAGTTCTCTATATCCAAATTAGCAAAGCTAATTATTTAAATTTCTTTTGTCCGCGATCAAACATATACGTTTGAAGTGATAAAGTGGTAAAGAGTATTTGAATGGCTCTTGTTTTTAAACGTACATCTCTTTAAGTACTAGTACTTCATGCAAATACACACGATTCTGTCGAATATCTTTCATATCAGTCAACGTAATTTGCATTTCAAACCAATAGCTGGAAAATATGGCTTAACGCTGTATGTTTGATTTTGCTTTAGCGCCGTTTTGAATAGTATTGAAGCTGAATTATGGCAGTCGGTTAACTCAGCCAGTTTCCTAGATTCTGAACTAGTACTGTTTTCCACTAGTAACTACTCCACATGAAACAGTTTAAATACGCGGCTATAAGAAATAGTTCTAAAAAGAAAGCCGTTCGATTGATTTTATTTCTATTTTTATTTCTTGAATATGGTATGCAAGAAAAAGATTCTGTCACTGGTTGTAGGTGAAGATAGGAATATCCGCTCTCGGGTAACTGTTTACGCGGTAACTCGGCAGGAGCCTCGTTACCGCCTAAACAGTTATCCTCGAGGCCGGAAGTTCCCATCTGTTGGTGGTGATACTTCCCTTCACTTTCCTCTTATTTTATGTCCATCTGCCCGTCCTTTTCAACGTTCATTTCACTTAATTCATTCCCATTTTCAATTCATTTTTTATAAACAAAATGTGCTCGTTGTTGGATATAATGTAATGATTCGTATAATGTGTGCTACCATGGATTTGGTTCTTACTTTCATCATGCCCAACGTATCAAGAAATTTATATTTTGTTCTAATATAAACCCCGTATTTAAAGCTCAATAATGGCAATATTTCATTTTTTATAAAGTTTTACAATTATTACAGAGCACGACAACAAATCCCGTCTATATATATCAAGAAAACGCAAGATCAAAGACGTGCGTTTCCTTTGGCAATTATGGTAGTAATTATCGAAACTGGCTTCTAGTTTTACAACATAGTACCACCTATATCCGCTTGAATCCTGCTTCAGTGAATATTGCAATTACGCAGTTCTGTGTTTACAATCAAAATGAAAGGTCAAACGCATTTAAATAACAAGTAGTAATGGACGACTTTTAAGCATGCGATTGTACAAATGGACAGTACATTGTTTAGTGTATTAATCAGCCCATGTATTTTCACTCAGTTGATTAACATATTATCAGCACGCGAATAATGTATCCTATATTTGTTGTATTTGTAATTAATTAATTAGATAGATTTGGTAGCACCTAAAAGAAGTCAAACGCATCCATATATATATATCCGTGAAAGATCTATGCCAGACGGCTACAAAACAAGTTTAATGTAATTCTGGCAAGTAGTGCCGGAAAGGATGATAAAGTTACAATGTTGACGTCGGACGACGAACGTCAGACTGCGGACGCCGGACATCGGACGCAAGACAATGTTCTTATACTAATACCTCATCTGAAACCTTTGATTCAGTTGAGCTAAAATTAAATAGAGGAAATCATTTTAGAAATGTTATACGAAGCCTTTGTCTGTAACTCTACATATGCACCTTATTTAAAATAAAGTGACTTAAAATTTCCATGTACAAGTTTTAAACTAATGCTAACACAGTGTACCGATTTGAGAGAACTAGAAAGGGCAGTGGTTTGATAAAAAGTCAAAGCCAGATATATTGTATGATATGAAATAATCTACATATACATGTGAATACATCTCTTGAAAAAACACAGGGCTAGGCAATTGTCTTCCTGTTGCAATTGCAGAAAAGAAAACCGAAGGTTTAATTAATTTGCTGAAATCTATGTATTTTAGGGGAAATTTATTATAAGAGCCGCGCCATGAGAAACCAACATAGTGCGTTTGCGACCAGCATCCGCGCAGTCTGGTCAGGATCCATGCTGTTCGCTAACAGTTTCTCTAATTGCAATAGGCTTTAAAAGCGAACATCATGGATCCTGACCAGACTGCGCGGATGCGCAGGCTGGTCTGGATCCATGCTGGTCGCAAACCAGTTGGTTTTATCATGGCGCGGCTCAATTAACATCTACACTGGGGAAACAATTTCATTTATGATTATCTCAAGTTATGCGCATAGCCCAAGAATAATTAAATTGAAATGATATGAAAATGAAGATGTAATTTTAATAAAAGCAGATATCTAGCTAACTCTAGCTTTTATTATACGAGTTTGGACTAAAAGCACACATATATTAAGATTTTATTACAGTTCTCTATGACACAAATTTGTCTATTATTGTATTGGTGTGGCGACCGTAAAAGCTCATTGAATCGATGCTAATATATGACAGGCTGGTTAAAACCGAAAAGAAGAGTGTTTCATCTATCAAACTGAGTCTACTATCGCTGTCCTTTGATGCGTTCTCTCCGTGGTTGTCCGTACCCGTCGAAAAATCTTTCCAGTCAAGGAACGTTGCATGTGTTATTGCCAGCAATGGTTATATTACTGTATCAGTACGAAAGTGGCAAGCTCATTATAGCTATCAAGAATAGTAAAGGGCACCATGCATGCAATTGTCTGGTACAGTTTCTACCTACTTAAATTCTGTAATTAGACTAACGTATTATTATCACGCAAAATAAGATCTCTAGTATCATAAACATATTGATTTGATTTAAGGTATTCCAAATAACAGATTGATGGAACATACGAAATCTGCATTCACATTTGACTAATGAGCGATTGTTGAATTAATAATGAAATATAAACGGCGATAATTTACCTGTCATAGTACATTCAAGTTGAGTCACTACTTCAAAAAGTTGAATTCAATAACAGCCCATCCTTACTTACTGAAAACTCATTATTGTGTTTGGTTGCGCTCTATTCTTTCAAAGGATCTCCTGATACATTCCATTTACAATCACAACAGCAGCATGCGAATGGGGTAAAAAGTCTCCCTGTCCTTGGACTCAGTGTTGTTATGTCGTGTAGGCCTTTGGGATCAGTGAGTCTCAGCAATTTTCTGTATAACAGAGTTCCGCTAACGTCGTTGGTAGAGGGCGTGAGGAGTGCAGCACATTTCATTACCTCTCGCGAATATTTTGCTTGGTTGCGTGCTATCTTTCTAAAGGATCGCCTTAAGATTTCATTGATAATGCTTACTTAAGGTGTTATTTTAACCGACAATTTTAGGCTTTTGCCCACAATTTGAGGAATGCAAAAATGAAAGAAGACAATTTACAATTATTTTTGTTCTTCCTATTCTATTTATTAGGTACATGAGAATTGTTCATATGTGTTGTTTAGACTGTCTTGAGGAGCACATATACACAGTTTCATTTTTGGTTGCGGGTTTAATCCCGCTACCAAAGTTAAGTGTATTTCTGACAATCATGTAGCATCTTTATTTGATTCCAAATCACATCCAAAGGAATTTGTTCATGTGCTACACAAAGTAGTCCCATTCATGAACAATGCGGATGAATTATCAATGATCAAGCAGTTCTTATTCATCCTCTATCCATTCACACTGGCCATTTAGATTATATAAGATCTGTCAATGATTAGGTATTCCAGCCCATGGTTACATCATTGACTTCCAGCTGTTCATGTAAGGTCAGGCAGAGTTTATCTTAGATATAAGGCACATTAGTATTTGTTTCTTATACATGTATATTTATAGATAAAATAACTCTAACAAAACCCGCAACCATCAGACATCTCAAGGCTTTAATTATTTCTATTAGCCTGTACATTACGAGCGCAGTCAATACATTAGATATAATGTTAACATGAAAATGGGTCTTTATTTTAATAACAGAATATCTTGTTTGTATTTCTGCGCATAATAAATGACATTCTTATAATCTTTCAGAGATTAATAATCAGTCATGAACCTAAACCATAATTATAATTTATAACTATGAAAACTAATGATAGGTATGTAACAGATTACTCTGAAATTTATTAGCAAAGAAAAAAAGTTATTTGCCTGTTTGTAGATTTGTTTCTTGGTTTAGAAGGTTTGCATTTTTTTCACCGAATATCATTAACAACTTGTGCACCTCAAAAGCATTAGACAACTAGTACCTTTTCACATAGAATTCATTTAGAAAATTACATTTTAACCCTAGTTGAAGATTTTGTCAAATTTCTGTAACAGTGCGAATGTGTCAAACTCATTAAGCTTATAAAAAATAGTACATGACACCAGTCATGCAAGTTTACAATTATGACTAAAGTCTTCCATTATTTCTGTTTTATGACTGAAATAATTTACCTACTTAAATTCTGTAAATTGTCTTAACTCATTTTCATCACGCTAAATAAGTCTACATCGAAAAAAGTCTAGAATCAATCTAATGTATTTCTTGCTAGGCGAACGCATTGTTGGCTTCGAAGAACGCATGCAAATAAAAATATTGCAGAACAAAAATGCTCAATCAGTATTTGAAGTTGATAATTCACATTTTAACTAATAACCCAATTTTGAATTCATTATGAAATTTCGCCACTCTTTGTACATTCTAGATATGCATCAACTGCTTCAAAAAAGATAAATTTATCTAGTACAAAAATGTAACAGTTCATCCTTACTTTATTAGAACTTCGGAAAAGTGAGTCTGAACACAGTATGTTGTTTGTATGCGTTTTCTGCATCCGGATGAGCTCACACACAAAAAAAGGAAGATCCCACGAGCCTTCCATAACATTATTTCAGATATGAACGAGCATGAGAAGACGTTTCGAGCCCACAGCGATGAAAGATAACGTAATAATATGACAACAGTATATCATCTATTTGGCTGACCTAGAAAATCTACATGTGACCTGAACAGTTTCGAAGTGACTTGAAGCAAAAACAAGCAAAATAGGTGTGATATATGGCTATGTACATATACCTAAGCGAAAAAGGGGATGACTTTGTTACACTGGCATATATTTTCAGGTATAACAAAAACAAAACCACGATTTCATTTTTACAAAATCATTAGTAATTAACCAACAAAACATATAATACATTTGCATATAATAAAGCTTAAGAAGTTTCCAAGGTTATGTTTTGGTTATCAGAGTGTATCATTCATATGATCGCTTGCAAAATATTTCGAGGTCAACATGTGGGTCAAGCACAACAAAAAAGTTCAAAAAGGATGAATAGTTATTGGTTTGACATAACATTTTTCCAGGCGCTTGTACAAGTGTCTTGGAACATTTGTCTAAAGTGTACACAGCATCGATGCCTTCTTATCCGGCGTCCAGTAACGGTTGGTACTGTTTGGATGCGTGCATTCTTTACAGTTTTGCAATATTACATGAACTCCGAAATAGCGTTTATAATGACTCATATGCATATTTTAACCAATTTTGTTTTAAACATTTTATTTTATTTACATTTTGCTTTGCTTGTTGTTATTTTGAGTCCATAATGGATCTTCATGACAAACTAAAACTGTGCCAAACGTTATAACCTTATTTAACTACTACAATGTCGTCAGATGTTCAGATGGCGTAACAACATTGTTTATTACTATTATTTCTCTGAAGAAGATTCTAGTCGAGGAGGATTAGAAACACAATTATAGTAAAACAGTGTTTAAACGTGAATTTGTTCTCTATAATATAGGTTCCATGTCTGTAAAATAAACATCAAAATATTCTTGTGTTAGAAAATTACAGAGACGAATATTATTCTTATAATAGCATTCACTGTATCAAACAAAGTAGTTACTGTCAATTGAGCCGTGCCATGAGAAAACCAACATAGTGGCTTTGCGACCAGCATGGATCCAGACCAGCCTGCGCATTCGCGCAGTCTGGTCAGGATCCATGCTGTTCGCTTTCAAAGCCTATTGGAATTAGAGAAACTTAGCGAACAGCATGGATCCTGACCAGACTGCGCGGATGCTGGTCGCAAAGCCACTATGTTGGTTTTTTCATGGCACGGCTCAATTATTTAATGTTCTTAATAAAGAACAAAATAACTCATGATATTCGGTCTGACGCACGAAATATAGAAAGATGGCATATTCCTTTCTCGCCAAAAACTTGCACTACCTTAAAGTTTTTATTCTTTTCAGGAAGAGATAAAAGTATGACATAAAATCTAAAGAAGATCCTTTGGACGCATAGAATACAACCAAGCAAAATAATAAAAGACTCGGTATGACAGTCTATTCATGGAAGTAATGGAAAGTGCAACACATCTCACGCACCCCCACCCCCTCTCTCGCTCACCCCCGACACCGACCGAAGCACAGACACCCCCCGAATGGACTCCATGCTCTCAAAGGACCAAAAATATAACAAGACGTGTTTCTTTTGTAGGAAATATAATAGCTGAAAGAAAATCCATTAAAAATCTAAATTGTTGATACTAGCAAACAAAACTATTATACAATTTTATATAGGGTAACATTTTATTTGCAAATGAGACAGAAATGGTAACTTAATATATATAATAATACCGCTCTCGGCAAATGATGGGAATATTTATGTCAATTACATACACATAGACATTTGAAATCTACTTAGTCTGGCAAATTATCTTTTTTTGTTGTATACCGTACAGACATGAGTTGATAACAGACGACAATATGTCGCCTTCATTGAAGACAAGTGAGGTATATCAGAATAATGACAAAGTGACATTACACAGTAACCTTTTAAGGAGATGCAACTTTCATAAATGTAGGCTATGTTTCTATACTTTGAATTTGAGCCTTTTATACGAAAACGTTGCCATTTGCATTCTATACTTTCAAGGAATACGTAGAGCACTCATCAATGATAGGAAAACAAGTTTCGAAATAATAAAAAAAAACAAGCAAACATACTGAAGAAATTTTAGAATGAATAAACTAGTACTATCCGTTCGGTCATTGTAAGTATTTATTAAGCGTGATAGATAATAGAGGAGGTCACTGAACACAGTACAATGACTTTTAAAAGCAATATAGTTTTACAGTTCTCCTCCAAATATATGAATTTACAACGCTTAACTAAGAACAAATCACAATACGTACAATTGCAATCTAATGTACAACGACAGCTATAACTATACAAAAATTAAACCAGATCTATTATATATTCAATTTACAGACATGCCGCCTGTAAGACTTTCTTACATTTTCCATTATATGAGATTATATCTATTAAATAACAAAATTTGAAAGAAAATGAAAGCGTATACTGTTCTTGATATATCAACGTCATAAAACCACGAGTTAATTATATAATTTTCAATACGCTGAATTACTGCGAAATTACACAGTAAATTTGAATTACTGCCGGTGTAATGAAGTATTTCGACCCCCATAGAATAATGACCCCCGGTCATTATTCTATAGAAAAAGTGACCCCCCCCCCTCGGTCATAGTATTATGACCTCCAGATCATAGTACTATGACTCCCCCACGTGAAGTAAACTGAACCTCACGAAGAATGTTGACTCCCATAAAAAAACGACCCCCGGTCATTTGGTCAAATTTAGTGATAACTCATGTATCTAAGGTCTAATTGCTGCATTTTATGCCCCCACTCGGGGGAGGGCGGCATATAGATTTGCCCTTGTCCGTCCGTCCGTCCGTCCGTCCTTCCGTTTGACCATTAGCCCCAGGTACCATCACTTGACACTGAAATCAGAGCATTCTGCAACGGGAAAAGGGATTCTATTTCTAGACGCTGTATCTTGGTGTATACATTTTTTTTTCAGGAAAATAACAATTCACAATACGTTCACAAAACACACCAGTGTCAATAATCCCTGCAAACTTCGGTATGAAGTAATTCTTCAGAAGAAAACTGCTCAAGAAACTGCTAGCATAGAAATTAGTATTAATAGAAGTTGCAATACTTAGCAGTGGCAGTAAAGTACAGTAGCGGCAACAATAGAAAGTAGTAGTAGTAGTAGTAGTAGTAGTAGTAGTAGTAGTGGTAGTAGCAGTTGCAGCAGCAGCAGCAGCAGCAGCAGCAGCAGAGGAATAAGTGACAGCAACAACAACAGCAGCAGGAGAAGAAGAGGTAGATGTACACGACGTATTAGTGGAAGCAGGTATAGTAGTATCAGTAGTAGCAGTTGTAGTAGTAGTAGTAGAAGTAGTAGTAGTAGTAGTAGAAGAAGAAGAAGTACATGTAGTAATAGCAATAGAAGTAGCGGCACCAGTAGTAGTAGTACAATCAAAATGTTAACTATTGGCAATTGAGGGTATTAGAGTTGTAGATCTAGTAAAATTGTCCGTTAGGTTTGGTGGGGATCACTTTTTAATAGATATTATCGTCGAAAGTCTTTTTAGGTGCCGGTGTTTTACACGGAAAGAGTAACTTTTTTAAAATAGAATAATGTCCGGGAATCGATATTGTATGAGAGTTCGAATGTAGTAATTTCGGCAGTGAGTATTTTACATGGAAGGAGTCACTTTTTCTATAGAATAATAACCGGGGTCGTTATTCTATGAGATTCGAAGGGAGTCATCTTTAGGCAGTCAGTATTTTACTTGGAGGGGTCAATTTTTCTATAGAATAATGACCGGGGGGTCGTTATTCTATAGAGTTTTCAAAGGGAGTCAGGTTTTTATAAGGGGAGTCAATATTTTACAGGAAAGGAGTCACATTTTCTATAGAATAATGACCTGGGGGTCGTTATTCTATGGGGGTCGAAATACTTCATTACACCGGCAGCGTTGCGTTTATTGGATTGTATTGGATATTAATAATTCGTTCTACTTTATAACAATTTTCCCGCTAGACTATCAATGGCAAGAAAAACTGAAAGACTCAGCTGTTTAACTTGTTTGTCCAAACCCAGACGTTTGAGACAAAAATAGCTAAAAAAATGCATTGATATGTTAACAGCCTCTTGTTGTTCTAAAGGTACGTCTATTTAAAAAAGCAAAAGTACATTGAGTACTGTTAAGATACTGGCAAAAAAGTAAATGGCGGAGTAGCTGGTTTGTTCATTCAATATATCTTCAAATCAAATACGATTGGTCTAAGTATCTTCTGCGAACACAAAATGCACATACCAACAATCGCTTTGTTGTATAAAGGGCTTTAGTTTTAGAATCTGGAAAGGTTACCTATATTTATGATCAAAAGTTGAATAACCTGTTAAGACAAGTGCGTAAGCAATATTTTAAAATGACACGATGTCATGTTCCTGTTAAATAGCACCTCCTTTTCCTTCAGTGTAGGCGTCAGATCGTCGTCTCTTATCGACTTGTATCTGTAATATATACAACTGAAAAAGAAAATTTTCCAGGCTAAGTAGATTTCAAATATGCCTTACGTCTATCACACGTCTACGTTAATGACGTAAATATTCCCATCAGTTGTCATTAGCACAGACAAGGTTGGCCATTACCATAGCCCATTAGCCTTGCAAATAAGATGTTGCTCTATAAACAAGTATGTAATAATTTTGTTTGCTAATGTTAGCAATTGTAAATTAAATGCTTTTCCTTTTACATACCTATCATTGAAACACAAGTTTTTTGTATCTTCTTAGAAATAGATTGAAAGCTGCCATTCGGCTAGATAGGAATACCCAATCTTTCGTTTCCAGATCCCATGTGTCAGAACTAATATTATTTGACCTTTTCTCTATAATGAATAACAACAAGTACCTTTGGTTGATTTACGGTAAGATATTGTTTGTCACTGCAGTATCCTAACGCATTTTTATAGAAAATATGAATAATTCCAACATTTAAATACTGCTTACCTTTGCTTATCGTACACACAGAACTTGCATTTCTGGTACAAATGATACAATTAAACCGGAAATTGTTGTTGTATCTTTCAATGAGTGTTACAAATAAAGATTTTTTTTCTATAATTTGTACACATGACAGTGACGAAATATCTGTTTGGACAGTTGTATGGGTGTAAATATTTTAGTTGAAATATTCCGAAACATTAAAGGTATCTGGAAAATTGTTTAAGTCAAACTTGTGACTATTCATTCTTTTTGAACATTTTCCTGACACATTTTGATGTGATCAACTATATGATATATTCTGACATACAAAACAGACTGTGTAAAAAACAAAGACACATATCAAACAGGGAATGCAACGTACCAAAAACGCAGCCTCCCCAAAACGAAACCCACAGCACGCAGACGTGCACGCCACAAACACACACACACACGCACACACAGGAGTACAAAACGAACAAACAAAGGAACACAGTGGGGCACCGCCTTGGAACGGTCAGTGGCAAAAACACCACTGGGAAGCTTAAACCGGTTTATGGTGCGCACCCAACCTCACTCTTACCCCCACCATGTTCCAAAGACACGGGACAGTGTAAATAAAAGTAATCCCCTCCAGGTGAATCTCTAACACACGTAATGGAAACAAAAAGGCATGGCATATAAAACACAAAAATGCTCGTGTATAAATATATTAAAAGCAAACCTTTAAAGCGACTTTTTCTGTCTTCATTACGATGATCCCAACTGACTTTAGTTTTAAAAAGAACAACTTAATTCTAATTTTTCTCCTGACATCTGTAGCATATTTGCTTGTACAGAAGAAAAGAAAGATTCGTAAGTATCTTGTTGTTTTGGTTGTGTGAGGTTAGACACTGTCAAACCTGGAGAAGTCAGTTAATCGGCTGCAAAATACAAAGTAAATGTCACAGGATATACATTCTCATGCAGCTCGCACTTTAATTTCTGGTTATGTATGCAAAAGAAATGTTTTATGAAATATCGTGCAATATGTATAACCCCATTGCCTGTCTCTAAGGGGCACTGAATGCGAATTAAAAGTGTAACGTAACTGAAAATAAGCACCACTATGACGTGATTTTTCTGCACAGACGTATTAAGCCCGTTTTCATTACCTATAATGACCTATGCTACGTGAATAAGGTGGCAAATCTCATTGCTGCGTTACGTATCATAGGTATTTTTAGATATTCCAAACATTTATGCTAAGTGTTTATTTTTTCACTCTGTGTCTTTTGCAGTGCTCAGTCAAATTTCATTAAAATACTAATTAAACAAATTTATAGAAAGTCGTTTAACTAGTACATAACTGCATGTAACACAAACCAGTAACAGCTTCCAGGCACAATCAATTGTTCACCTATTAATATTGTCAGTCGAAGTCCACAAGGTAGAGAACAGTTTCTGGTGAAAGTTTTTTCTCTTGTGTGTAGTTGCCATGATATACTTTCACACAATTGACTTGTACGATTTTCAAAAAGTATTTTTTACCAGTAGAGTTATGCCGGATTATTGGATCAAACGACGTGGAGGCATTTTGTTTTTGCTTTGTTTGTCTATCACAAAATCTAACCTTACTGATAACCCATTTATTTTATGACGTACGTTTAGTCACACGTCATTGACACTGATGTATAGATATTTAACCTTGACATTCAATCACTTTCCACGGCAAAACTTTTCAATTTCTGTACGGACCACATTCATAATAGCAGACCTTCAAAGTCAGGTTTTAACTAAACTTTTATATTATTTATTTCCCAGCTACACTCTGCCGATCATCTTTTTTTTACTGAAATTTCACGTAAGCTTTGAGGCAGACAATTTTCCTGTTTAACAAGTCTTAAGTTGTGTATTTATTAACCTCCACCAAAATTTAAATCGTATTTAAGCTAACAAACAAAAAGCTGATTTATGTTCTTAAAAAAGGAAGCATACAGCAAGTAAGGGTGAGGCTGAGGGTGTGGTCAGACTAGTAAACAGTGGTATAAGAGTCATATAAAATTATGCAATTTTATCGCAAGAAGTTTTCCTAACTTTGGGTATTTTGTCTCATTCGGACTGTCATATATGTACACTTTTTATACAATTAAATTATTAACTTGTTAGAATAAAGAACAAAATGTAATGGCATACTTTTATGTCAAAGGAACAAAATGTAAAATAGTAACCAGCTTTGGATAAGTGCACATTGTTGTAAGAAACGGCCTGTCACAGTGAACTGCATAACAACAGTTCAAACAGAATTGAATTGTTAAGACGATTAGAAATCGAAAACATATTATGAAATTTATATTTCATGTGAAAAGGGGAAATTATTCAATCTCTCACCTTAAATTACAAATATTTTAATGTGTTTTGTTGTAACAGTTGTTGTTTTGTTTTTTGTTTTTTGGAAATCTTCAATTATCAATAGCTTTCAAATATTTATATCAAATAGACGTAATTTATGTCAGTTTTAATACTAAAAAAGCATTTTGAAATTAGTGAGAAACTATAGAATAAAAAAGTGGAAATTCACAGGTCGCCCAACACGACATAAATGAAAATGTTGCTGGCTCGGTCTGATTGAGACTGTATAAAAACACATTTTTATTAAATATTATATGTTGTTACAAGGAAGTATAATTCCTGATGAAAATTATATCTTCGTGTAACAAGGAATTAACTTGTTGTCCCTGTGACCGTTACGTTTAATCCATTGACTTAAAAATCATGGGACATCTTCCTTCTTGTCGTGGTTCTGATTCATTGTTTGAAGTTTGAAAGTGTATCACAACTTCTTACTTGGAGTCCGGAAACAAAGCTGGTAGGTTAACTCCCAGAGATATTCTTCCTGAGTCAATGAACGCATGAACAATATGCATTGCGATAGCTTTTACATGTGGTGTCGTATTGCTCTGTGTCTTTTTTTTTAAACATATCAATATAATCATAATAATTGTTTATAAAAGCTAAATGGAAATTCTTTTTAAGCATAGAAGGCTACCAAGTAAAACAATAGCAGACTCAGTTTGCTAAAGTCTGTTCATGGAATTAATATATACAACTACACTTCACGATCTTAGCACCGGTTTAAATGGTACTCTGTTGTGCAAACCATTTTTAGCTGGACTCTATGATCCAAAAGATCCAAAACTTTAACACCAGCGAGTCAATGTACAGGGAAGTATTTTACGTCTACCACACGGTACTTAAAGAATGCTGTTGTGAAGTCCTTATGGTTATAAGAGCTCAACGAAACAATATAATTAGTTTAGGCTCGGTTTTCTTGAGGTTTATTAAAATAAGAATAAGCTGTTATTAGATAAATTTAATTTTTGAAGTAGTTGTTGACACTTAAGTAGAATGTAATTTGGCTTTGAGTAAAAACTTAAATACTAATTTCGCACATATTTCATACAATGTGGTAAAGTCATAACTTTAAATCAAGCTCGCATGCGTTAAGTTGTTATCAGATACGTTTCATTACTGGTACAAAATATACCAGCCGTTCTTTGATGTAGATCTACATAGCATGATGTTAAAATGTCAATTACAGCATTTAAGTGGGTAGAAAATGTTAATTATAAAATAGCATGCATGGTGCGATTTACTCCTCATGTTAGACTTAATAAGGTTGACACTTTCGTACTGATACAAAAATGTAGACACTGCTGATTATAAACACGCAACAGTCAGCTTTTGACTTAGATAATCCGTTAAAAGTTTTGCGTGCCACATTAATAATGACATACCATCATTCTTAAAGAAATAAATAATTGTGATATTAAATGTTTAGGAGCGCCTTCTGTGGAACTCAAAAATGTGTCACGATCTCTTAAGGTATTTTTATTAAATTGAACTATTATAAAAACATCAAGCAAACTCACCTTCTTGTTAAAAATATGAAAATAAAGAAATGAACAATACGATAAAACAATTTCATTTCCCGTGTAAGTCAACGTTGTTAAAGCCCTTAGATATATCAATATTCGTTCGACTATTTTCCAGTTATAAATAGAAGCATATTTTCTCTTCCGATTTTAAAGTCGATTACTTTTGGAGTCAACACAACACTAATATATTTTTTCAAATTGACTTTAAGATGTAAGATGTCATTTGCGTGATACAATGCGTCCTTAGATAATTACGCCGGATTTTCGTCTGTTTTAATATATAAAGCTTGTAATGCTAATGTTAAATTATATAGACAGGTAAATGTTTAATTATAATAACACTGGTGTGGTCTGCCAGGATCTAAGCATGTTACGCTTCTTCTGTCACATTTATATTAAATTTCTTTTCCTGAAGGTATATCACAGACAGACAGTTGAATATTATGCCTGGAGACATTTTATATAAATGACTATATATTAAATTATGTATTCTTATGATAATGTAGGTTTTTCTAGTATCTATTTAATGTGCACTTGTTCTTTTACTTTGTTGTTTTCGTCATGGAATTGCTCTGGCCGCGTCATACCAAAGACGTTACAAATGGTACCATTAGCGACCTCGCTTGGCTCTCAGTATTCAGAGGATAGTTTTAGGACAGGTTTAGCCCGGTGTCCGTATTATTTGACTGGTTGAGGTATCAAGTCACGTGTCATATTACAGTATGGCAGTACTTTAAAGCTGGGCATAATGCTCTTTGCTACAAGTGGACATCGTGGATCATATGACTGAAAAATTGTTGAAAAAGACACCAAGCCCCAACACACAAAAAAGGCTTTGAGTACAAACGTGAATGGTTCTTATGTTTTCTTTTCATATATATTCATACTTTACATATCGTGCGTTGTGCAACCATGTTAGGACTCAGGAACATATTGTGGATTAGTAGTCGGGTTTTGTCAATAAGTGTTACTTCGTCTATATATTCTTGTTCACATACCTGTTGGATATACACCAATACACTACTGTAGGAATTTATTTTCAATAGGGCTGTGTTCTTGGAACGTCGCTTTTTCTTTTAATCCTTGCTAACATGCACTGCATGTACTTGTGGAGGGGCCTCCATGGCCGAGTGGTTAAGGTCGCTGTCTTTAAATCGCTTGCCCCTCACCGATGTAGGTTCAAGTCTCACTCGGGCATTAAATTCTCAATGTGAGGACGCCATCCAGCTGGCTTACGGAAAGTCATTGGTTCAACCCAGGTGCCCGCCCGTGATGGAATGTTGCACGGGGGGCACCTTGGGTCTTCTTCCACCGTCAAAGCTGGAAAAGTGTTATATGACCTATAATTGGTGTGAGGTTAAACCCAACAAAAGCAACAAACGATTGTACTTGTGGGATAAAGTGTTTATTATAACAATTTTTATCATTATTATTGTTACTATTATTATTATCATATCTTATTATTATTTAGTTTCCCTCAATGTAAATATATAGTGTACACGTTTTTGTCAGCTTTTCCTGTAACAGGCCGCAATGGCACGCTACAACTAGATATGGTGATCATTCAATTATTATAGATAAGACACAACTTCAAATTTTGTATCTGTAATGGTGATTTGCATTTCAAATAACGTTACAGCGAGCTGGAGAATATACTGGTAGTCAGACTCCTGTGAATAAAATTGTGTCAAGTACGTTTTATGCTAGACACTAAGTGAATAACCGACATTTGGTGAAGACATAAATATTTACACGAATCAAGGTTAGGTTTGGTTTGAAAATAATATTTTTTAATACTTCAAACTGATATTACAAATCGTGAACGAATGAAATTCAGATAATTAAAAATTAAAGTCTTCCGTTTAAAGATCAAAGGAGATTGTAAAGCCTTTAAAGAAGACGACAAGATTACACGTTTTTACATTTGTATTGGCTTTGTATTCAGTTAAAAGAAAGATACGAGCTCTCTGGAAAATGTTTAGTTACAGCAGTTGTCAGGAAATCTTCCTTTTTGTCTTTAAGATTGATTGAATCTGATATTGCATCTCGTAAGCAAATGCTTTTCAATAGTTTTAAGCCAAACTCTAGCACTCTTATAACATGCTAAATGCATTTGCAACAATTCAATAAAAAGACCTTGTCATTCCACTACAACATTTGCTATCTATTGTATAAAATAGGCAAGCGAAATGCGTGAGGGTTAAGTTACTTCTTCCCAGTCTTTCCCGAACTTCTATTCGCGTATACATTGTATTTGATAATGGTACCATTGTGCAATACTTCAATGAAGAACAAAAAATATTCAATTAAGTCTGGTGTAACATAGCAATTGTGTCGGTTTAATGACACAGTAAATTTTCAAGAAATAATAAGAACGATTAAGCATTAGTTTTCCAAAAAATATAGTCATTTGAAAAGATTAAACTCATAAACCCAGTATGAATTGTACCGAAATTGTACAGTCATCATCAATGTAAACGATACATTTAGTTTGTGTGTCATGCACGTTTGGTTTTGGTCTCCAACAAATCCCGCTGGCTTCTGCATACGTTAATACCATGAATGATGATTGTAATTTTCATAGCTGTAACAATAACGTAGACTGAACATTGAGAATTGCATAACATGTTATTACATGTGAATGCAATGTTTATTCCTCATTGTTAAGACCATATTCTTTGTACTTCTACTGGTTTTCAGAGAATATACTTATACATGTTGGCAATGTGTTTCATAATTCTGAAGGTACATATTTCAATATTCTTACACGTTTAGAACATTACATTGTGTATAACAGGTTAAAATTTCAACAAAAGTTACAAGTGCAAAGGCATCATTTCATCTATGTCATTCATTTTTAAAACGTCGCAAATGTACAGGACTGGTGTTCCCTCAGGCGATATTGGTATACTAGGAGAGGTATTAGCCTCAGTTTTATCCCGAGGGCCAATTCTGGTCTAGTATGCCTACCGACTACAGACACACCACCATTCTTTTACAACCTATTTTTGCACATATTCTACGTTACTGTTCAACTGAAAAACAAGAGTAAAATAATTTTATGGTTTACTGCATCATTGAATATGAATGTAATGCACGTGACCGTCAGCGTTATCTGATGACGTTGATGTCACTTCGAAATATTCTTTATATTTTATGAATTCAAGGGACGCAGTTTCTTACTTCATCTTTATTTAACTACGCTAGAAGAGGATTCTAGCAAAAAAATGTTAATTTACTATGTTTTATTTTGTAAAATATATGTTACTTTGTAGATACTGTCAGTGAAAGTATAGAATTTGGATATTTTGTGCATCCGGAAGTGTACCTGATATCGCTGGAAGTCTGCCAAATATGGATAAATGTCACACCAACTCATCATAATACAAATATGGGACTCATGCTGCTCATATAAGTTTAAATTTAGTGCACATTTATTATTATATATATAGTAAAATATAAACTTCTAGATATAACTTCTAGGTACATTTTAAAGTAGCATATACTGGTTAAAACATAATTTATTTATTATTAGATCATATACTAAAGGCGATTTAGGAATTGGACAGAAACCTGATTTCCTTACGACTGTCCTTGACCTATTTTATAAACTCACTTCTTAACTTAAAAAATAACACGCTAGCTTTCCTTCGAATACAGCTATACATCTGAGAAGCTAGTGTTCTAGTATAAGTAAATTAACAGTATGTGTTTTCAAGATAAGTAACGTATCATTGATCGAAAAGAAACATTTGTGGGCGGCAATTACTTTATCATATTACTCTGAATATTTCAGTCTTAATAGAAAGGTACTTCTATAAAAGCTTTAAGTAAGATAAAGGGACAAAACGTTATCTCTACTAATGCAATTTATGACATTTTTATTTAAATGACATTGTGCAGCGTTTGATATAAGGAAAATACATCCTTTAGATTAAATTGAAAAACAAGATATATTTTAAAAGAATTCTAGTACTTTTATATAGACCTCCAGTCGCAAACGTTTGCTTTACCGAGTTATACGCAACTAAGTGTTGTTGAATAATATTACATGCCTCCTTAAAAAAAAATCGCTGGTCCGTAGTTTGTGCTACGGTCTATATTGAACACATGTTTACTGGACTACGGTCAAAACTTGAAAAACAAGTATGTGGATATCGGCAAATACTTTTGACTATTGGCCGACATGCATGCCATTTAGAGAAAAACAAGACCTTTAACCATTACCCTGCTGAATTTCTATAATGAACTTGTCCACCTTTCAATTTGGACAGTACCATTGACTGTTAAAAGGGATGCTTACCAAATAGATAATGACTGACTGAGTGGCGAACAGTGCAGAGCTTGATAAGACTATACACGTATGTGCAGGCTGATCAAGATCTACACTGGTTGCAAAGACAGAATCACTCGCCGCTAGCAGGCTTAATGTTAAAAACCTATCGACATCAGATACACTGATCGGAGAAACATTAAGCAATATCGATTATTAGTTTGTAATTTTTACTCGAAAGAGCAAATGTCTTTTGTCTTATAAACTGTATAGATTGTAAAATACAAAACTCTAAAACTATAGGAGGCTTTACAAATATGTTATTATTAAAATTACGTCCCTTTAATATTTATTAATTGTAAGACTATAATTCCTATGCCTCAACATTGTAAAGTATATCATTTGCTATAGTTAATTTTCGTTTTTATTCTTACATAAAATGTAAAGCCGTATATACTTTAGAAATTACGAGTACAATTTTTACCTCACAGGTCCCGTGAAATGTTCCTGCAGAAAGCAAACTTTACATTAAAAATGTTCAGAATCTAAGATATACAATTTCATACAAATTACATTTCATTAAACAAAGCATTAAGGAGGTAGGTTACCTTGATATTTGTAAGTGCGCATGTCCAACCGGAAGCTAACTTGACCATTTACGACGACGTTTACGACAAACTAAATGTGTTTGTATATCCATTCTTCTGGAAATAAATCTTGAACCTGCCTCCGATCTTATGTTTAATGGTTTAATTATGCAGAAATAATGAATGAATTGCCGCAGAAACGCTTCAAAACAGTGTTGCCTTAAAATGACGTCATTGACGTCATGACGTTACGTGTCAGTTACCGCGCAAAATTAATAGCTTTTATTTTGAAAGTACGTTATTCTGTGCTTTTTCTTTATTTGAACTATTTTCAAACAGCCATTATTTGCTGAAATACTTTTTATTAGTCTTTTGCTCTGAAAAATGATCAATATTTTGCTTCTTTTATGTAATTATATGGAAATGTTATGCGGAATGTAAGAAAATGGATGATGGTAACTGATGTGATTGGGAATATAGTTGGCTGAAAGGTAACTTATTACGGTCATTTACAAATAAAAATTGGGCAGTTTGATTTGTTATACCTATTTCCCAGTTTCCGTTGATATTTTGTTACTTAAATACTAAAACTAAGCTCAATTTTCAGTATTAAATTGTGGTGTCTTGAATTAAATTGATGTTACCATGGAAACGAAGCCCGTGACCTATATGTCTAATTGTAAAATTCAAAAGCGTTGACACTGGTCTATCTAAGGAACACAGCTTCGGCTTTTTATTTTCATTTCAACAATATCCATGAGAATAATAGCAGCATGCAGATCGATTTTTCAATAAAAATGTCAGACGACGGGCACTGCTGTAAGTATTTTAAGCTGTGAAATTTGTTAATAGTGTAGGAGTTCTCTGAATACACCTCAAACAAATTGCAACAGAAAATATTATTATTGCAGAAGATAAAGTAAGGAATAATATAAAACATATAAAAAGTCTAGAAAAATCTAAGTTGCGGAAACAGTAAAAAAACGGGTTTGTATTACGATATTTTCGAAATTTTTGGAAAGACGGGAACGGCTTGCCATATGTGATAAAGCGTCTCCAAAACACAGACGAGCGTCTGCAAAAACGACGACAACAACAACATCAAATGTAAACAAACTACCTTTAGGCAGAAAAACTAGCTCAACAATGGTAAGTGGTCTTTTAAAATACCCGAAAACTCAATGTACTAATGTAAAATTACCAAAATATTTATCGTTCCTCGTTATTTATGTACAAATTTGCTGATAAATAAGTTCTATCTGGTTTTTTGTGTGTTGAAGGTCAAATAGGAATTTCCGCCAGCATCATTTAAAATATCATCGGTAAACGATCAAATTTGTGTTTTTTAGTCTTCCGGTGAACAATTTGCTTATCTAAACATAAAAAATACGATTTATAGTGGGATTTATATCTCCCCATTTTTGTGTTTTTTAAAACTATGGAACGCCGGAACCGTATTGAGTCAAAATGCCTCTGATGCATTTTTGAAACATTACAATAACAAAATGCACTTAAAGTAACTTTTTATTGAAATAATAATTATTATCATTTGTTGTTTTTTTATTTCAGGGTTAGACTAAGGACCTTTCAGCTCATTCTGTTGTGTAATATACGCAGTTTTCAAAACTATGCAGGTAAGATGGCGGCATCTTGTGAAAATTATGCTTGCTGTTGTGACTGATTGTTTTTCGTATATGAGATATCACTGATGTTTATAACGTTAACAACAAACGATGTACTTCTAAATTTGTAAGGAAAACGTCTCAAATAAAAATAAAGAACTGTAAATCAGCGTTTTCACTTAGAAAAATAGACATCTATTTTCTTTGTTGACTGGCCGACTGTGCAAAATAGTTATGTATAGTAGCTGTATATTAAGTTTATTATATCCACCACAAAAATATAATCATCTTGAATTCCAGGCTTGAAGCACGAGTGCGTTGCCAATATATCAACTCCGCCACTCCTGATCTGGTTGAATCTTTAGAGAATACTATTAGTTTCAGGTATAAAGATATTTATGAGTTGAGATATATAAAACTGAGGACCTATAAGCAAAAAAAATTTAGTTGAAAGTAATTTACTTTATTTAATGATTTCTTATCAAACTAACAAATGAGCAAATAATAATAATAATAATTAGGAAAGTAGCTTCTAATAAAATGTTGAATAACTCTTTCATTATCACTTAAGAAACAATTGATTCGAAACATAATACTGCTCTATATATAACCTCATCTGTCTAAACATTTTGATTTTTCTCTTTTCAGATACATGTTGTAAATAGAAGAGTAGAAAGCAAAATGGCGTGACTGATTATTCCCGATTTGAATGAAAGAAGGTAATGCTATACAAGACGTTCATATATTCTATACATAACTATGTATCATTGTGTATACATGTAATTATTTTGATCTAATTCCATACCTCATGTTTTTATTTCGATGTTAATGAGATGTGGAACCAAAATTTGTATTATAAATAAAATAAATGATTATTAAATCGAACTTGATTACATTAATCCAACACTTTTGTTATTTTGTTGTTAAAATACAATAATTTTTCACAATATTAAAATGGTGGGACTGTCCAAACATTAAGTTAAATGCATTATTTATTTCTAGATGGACTCCTGCAAGATTTGCCATCAACAGATCGAAGGCCAAGCAAAGGCGGTAAAGCTAAGTCAAAAGGGCTGTGATGGTATAAATGATGCTTGTGATAAACGAAATGACAGTTTACATGTTAAACCTGGTGACTATGTTCATGTTGAGTGCAGAAAACATTATTGTAATCCAAATTGTATAAAACGTGACACTAGGGAATGCAAAGTAATTAATGATTCACCATTGTCACCTCTGAGATCGAAAAATGTTAAATTTTCATACAAAGAACATTGTCTGTATTGTGGGCAACCTGTTGCTGATGTTAAGGGAACAAAACGAAAGCGGGGTGATGTATGGCCAATAACGACATTAGAGCCAACAATTCTGAATGTATGTTTAAAAAGAAATGATAGTTGGTCAGACACGGTTAAGGCCAGGATAGAACAGGTCAGTGATTTGCCTGCAGCCGATGCAGTGTACCATCAAATATGTTCTTCTAATTTTAGAACTGGTAAAAATATACCAGAGGAATTTCAGATACAGCCACCCAGCTCGAATAGGCGTAAACCTGGTCGACCAGAAGATGAACAAGCGCACAACGCATTTTTGGAGGTCATGCAATACCTGAAAGAAAATGACGATGAACAAGTGACAATAAAACAATTACAAGATAAAATGGTGGAATTGTGTGGCGATAAAGCATATAGCATTACTTATCTCAAGCAAAAATTAATTCAACACTTTGGTGAAGCTGCTATAATCACTGAGATAAATGGAAAAGCAAATGCTGTAACTCTCAGACGAACTGCGTCATCAATTTTGCATGATTTCTACCGTCATGAAAAATCTGGAAATACAGAAAGTGAAAAACTGAAACTTATAAAAACTGCCGCAAAATTGATAAAGAGTGACATAAAATCAAAAGAAGTCGATAAAACTTTATATCCCGATTCACTAAGTATAGAAGCACGTGAAGCAAATAAAGAGTTTTTACCTGACAGCCTTTATCTACTGTTACGTGTGTTATTCAATGAAAAAGATGCAGATGAAAAAATAAGCGCTATAGGTCATGCAATAATGCAAGGAACGCGACCAAGAGCAATAATTGCCCCCTTACAATTTGGGCTCGCAGTGTCGGCACATCATCTTACAGGTTCAAAGTATATTGTAGAGCTCTTGAACAGTATTGGCTTTTGTATTTCATACACAGAAGTCGAACTGTTTGAGAAAAATGCTGCTATATCTGGCAATGGTGATATAGAACAGGATAGCGATTCAGATAGTCCGTTTATACAGTACGTTGCTGACAACGTGGATCATAATTTGTGTACCATAGACGGGCATGGAACATTTCACGGCATGGGGATGATTGCTTGCGTCACCCCAGGGAAGTTTGGTAATAAACCAGTAAAGCGCCAGGTTGTGTCCTCAGACGAACTTTTGGCAGCAGGAAAAGTAGAAATTTCCTACTACCGACCACCACCAGCAGACGAACGCACGCCGTTACAATTAGAAGAATTGGTTAAATGGACCCCATCAGACTGCACTGCCAGATTAACTCTGCTTGCGCAGATCACATGGCCCTTACGATGTCAAGGACCTGAATGGTCCGGATTTATGCAAATGGTGAGACAAGGTGAATATCCTGGGAAATCTTCGGTTGTATTTTTGCCAATGATAGATATGTCACCAGGGGATATGTCGTGTATTTACACAACGTTACAGTACATTGGGCATCATGCCAAGCGATACAATCAAACGGCCATTGTAACATTTGATCAGCCATTGTACTGGAAAGCTATGACTGTGGTAGCAAATGAAAACACTAATAGCCCTCTTAAAGCAATTTTGGTACGACTTGGTGGTTTTCATTGTATCATGAGCTTCTTAGGATGCATTGGTCAGTTGATGTCAGGCTCTGGTTTAAGTGAACTGTTGGAAACAATATATGCATCAAATACTATCCCACACATGATGAGCGGAAAAGCAGTTTCAAGAGCGGTGAGAGCTCACTTTCTAGCAAGCAATGCATTGAATGTTCTGCTAATGCGGCAATATTTTGGAACTCAGTATGACGCAGTGACAACACACGACGAGACAGAAAAGAACCATGAAGAAATACTGACCCATGAAGACAGCAACATGCAACAGGAAGAAATGATGACCCATAAAGACCCAGAGATGACGTCTGAAGAAATTATGACACACGAAGACACCAAGAATTCTAAAGAAATGATGAAACAAGAAGTCACCGAAATGTCTGAAGAAATGATGAAAATTGAAAGCACAGAAAGGTCTGAAGAAGTGATGACACATGAATACACGGAAAAATGTGAAGAAGTAATGACATATAAAGACACAAAGAAGTCTGAAGGAATGGAGACACACGAAGGAAGCTACATGCATCATGAAGAAATGATAACACATGAAGACACTGATAGACAGTTTGATAGGATAGATGTCAGTTTGACAGATGCTTCTACAGTAGGAAACATAAACATGTCAAATACACATTCAATACAGTCAGATTTGAACAACAATATGATGGAAAATAACGCGGCTCCAGTTCATCTTAATATGAAAAACCTAGTAAGATATTACGAGCAACTTGTATCTGGAAATACCAGTGTAGACACTGTCTATCAGAATGAGCTTCTGGATTACGTAGAAAGAGAGTGCATGCAGATTAGACAAGACATTAAGAAATACCCAACCGCTGCTTTATGGATTCAATATTTAGAAATGACTGATATACTGCAAAAATTCATTGCGGCTGAAAGAACTGGATTCTGGGAACTTGGTTTGCAGGCTATGCAGGAAATGTTACCCTATTTTGCTGCGGCCGGACATAATCTGTACTTGAAGTCTGTCTATTTATACCTACAGACAATGCAGAACCTTCATGAAAGTCATCCAGATGTACACAAGGCTTTCCTTTAAGGTTATCATGTTGTGAGACGCAGTGATAGGTATTGGGCAGGACTTTCTGCAGACTTAGTGATCGAGCAGGTCCTCATGAGGTCGGTAAAAAGTGCAGGAGGGATGACACGAGGTAAAGGCATGAGTGAGCAGCAACGCACCCAGTGGCTGCTCTCAAGGCCTGCCTGCATTGCTATAAACAACGCAATGCAGGCGTTTTGTGGGAAGGAATTCCATACAAGTGAGCAGCATAAAGATAGTGGAAAGTCGCGAATTATTAGAGATCGAAAAGATACGCAGACTTTAATGTCACACTTGGAGGAACGAAATCCTTTTAGAGAAGATACCCTTCTCTTCAATATTGAAACAGGTGTTACATCGCATTCCAGCGTGAATGCACACAAAGCAGTACAAATAGGTACAGAAGTTGTATCAGCAATGGTTGGACAAAACGTTTTCGACGTAAGCTTCAGAAGAATCAAAGCAGTCACTCTAGATGCAGCACAACAAATCAGTTAACGACGAGCCACTAAAGGTGATCCAAACTGCTGTTCACGGTTGACGATAGCAGCACAGAGATTTAGTGATGATCTTCCAGATGTATTTACCTATGAATTATGTGTTGCCTTCCTATTATTTGCTCCGATGGACTTTAGAGAGTCACAGAATGGTTACTTGCTGAGGCAATATGGGAAGTTGGAGATTGCAGTCATAATGGAAACCTTAAGATGAAAGTGTCAGGTTCGTACTGATGGAGGCTCCTTGTTACATCAAGTACCTTGGAAGGCTGGAATGTTGTTTTCCGAAATTTGTGAATCTTATATTCGATACATATCCAACCGATATCCAAATGCAGTTATTGTATTTGATGGATATACTTCCGCCATCTACGAAAGATACTGCACACTTGAGACGAACCCGCGTGTCACAGGACCGAAGGTGTATATAACAAAATCAACACCATTAGCATCTAAGAAGGAAATATTCTTGTCAAATGTAGAAAACAAGCAAAATTTCATATTTTTGCTTGCCCAAGAACTTGAGGAGAATGGATATGATGTAGTTCATGCGAAAGGGGATGCTGATGTATTGATAGTGAAAACTGCTCTAGATTTAGCCGAAACAAATGTTGTTGTCATCATAGGCGAGGATACAGATATATTGGTGATTGTGGTGTACCACATACGTTCACGTCACAAATCGGTCGTTTTTAAGCCTGCAGCCAGACAAAACGCCTCAAAGGTTGTCCGGATATGGGACATCCAAAAGACCAAACAAATACTTGGCGAACAGATAAGTGGGACATTACCAGTTCTTCATGCACTATCGGGTTGTGATACGACATCTCATATGATCGGGATCAGCAAAGGGGCAACACTGAAGGCATTTCGCTCAAACGAAGAAATACGTATTCTGGCAGATGCTTTTCTCAAAGAAACAGACAAAGATGCAATTATCGACATTGGTGAGCGGATACTAGTGTCATTATATGGCGGGTTGTCCATTGAGAACCTGAATTTATTGCGCATCAGGAAATGTTCCCAAAAAGTAATGTCTAGCACAAGCTACGTTCAAGTTAGCACATTGCCACCAACAGCAGATGCCGCCAAGTATCACACTTTAAGAGCGTATTTCCAAGTCCAGGAATGGATATATGCAGACAGCGACTCAAATCTGTCGCCAGTGGAGTGGGGATTTGAACTGAAAGGAAACAAGATGATGCCAATTAAAACAGACCGATCCCCCGCACCGGAAAAGCTCTTGAAAATGGTTAAATGTAAATGTAAACAACAGTGCGACACAAAAAGATGTACATGTAGGAAAAATGGACTAGAATGTTCTTCCGGATGCTCCGAGTGTCGTGGCATTAGCTGCACCAATGTAGCCAAGTTCAACGACACAGACGCTGACCTGGAATAAAACCGTGACCATTATGAGTCAATTAAAATGTAACAAAACATATAAAATTTAGTTACTGATAGAAGGTGGTGTCTATAGTGTATTCATAAAAATATAAGTACGGGACAAGGGACTAGTAAAACATAAAATATGAACTGTTTAAATTTATCTACTATTTACTGATTTTCGTTCAGAAACTTTATGAATTATTATGTTTGTGTCGAGTGTTTCACATATGTTTCCATTGGACCTTTAAAAGATCAACGTATATGGTTCAAGGTCATTGTGTAATGTTACCAAGGTATCAGTTTACATTTCAAAAAATATTTCTATGTATTTTCTTGAAGCATTGTACAACTATTGTAAACTTTTGTTAAACATTGCAATTGTTACTTTAGAAAAATGTTCCTTATTATGCTATGAAATTACCCCACCTCATTTTGATTTAAATGCAAACAGTCTCATATAATGATTACTTTATAGTAGGTTTTAAATAACAACTAGTAGGTAAATTGCACCAGTGTTTTGGACAGTATTATGTATTCCATCAAGTGTTATCAGTTAGTACAGTTACTTTTTCTACCGATTTGCCTTATGAAATTACCCCACCCACTCATATGTTTCAATTTGACCTTTAAAATGTGGACTTATATACATCAAGGTCATTGTGTAATCTAACATACTCATCAGTTAATATTTTACAAACTCTTTTAATGTAGTTTCTTTAAGGATGTGTACACCCATTGTTAACTATTTCAAAACAGTTTTTGTTAAAAAGTGCTTTTTTTTTCTTTAGAAAAAATCCTTATTATGTATGAAATTACCCCACTCACTTTTGATTCAAATGCAAGCACATGCATAGACTGAATACTTTATATTGAGATAGAAATAAAATTACATTATTGCACGTGTTTTGGACATTATTAAGTATTCCATCGAGTGTTGTCAGTTAATTTTTGTGCTATTTTGCCATATAAAATCACTCCACCCATTCTTATATGTTTCTATTTGACCTTTAAAAGGTCAACTGGTATGTTAAAGGTCATTGTGTAATGTAACCTATGTATCAGTAAACAATTTACAAACGTTTCATGTATTTGTATTAAGGATGTGTACAAGTAATATTAACTTATGTACAACAATTGTAGAACAGTGTACAGTGATAGAAAGGTGTCTTTATCATGTATGAAATTACCCCACCCAAATTAATATTTAAATGCCGCCACGTACATAAAATGATTAATTTACATTTATTTAAGAATAAAATTATAAGATGTAGGTAAATTACACCATTTTATGTGTTTTGGACAGTATATTATGTATTTCGTCGAATGTTGTCAGTTACTTAATTTTCTTATGTCATGTTGCCATATGAAATTACCCCACCCACTTTTGATTTTATGTACAAAAGTTACATATAAAAATTTGTTTTCAAATCAAAATTGCTTTCCTATTAGTTCAAGCCATAAAAGTATAATATATAGATACATAATAAAGCATATTATCCGTACAATTGATTGTAAAATGAGATATATGTGTAATTTTGAGTTATCAAATTAGAAAAATAAAATCTTAAATAACCATCAATTTGACTTCGATTTTTATACTCTTCCGCAATCTAGATTTTCTAGACTTTTGCTATGTTAAGCAGGATGGTTTCAGGATTTAAAATCGCTTACAACATTTTCTGTTGCAATTTGTTTGAGGTCAAGGGTGTATTTGAGCCAGAATGACCGGACTAGTGTAGGAGTTCTCTGAATACACCTCAAACAAATTGCAACAGAAAATATTATTATTGCAGAAGATAAAGTAAGGAATAATATAAAACATATAAAAAGTCTAGAAAAATCTAAGTTGCGGAAACAGTAAAAAAACGGGTTTGTATTACGATATTTTCGAAATTTTTGGAAAGACGGGAACGGCTTGCCATATGTGATAAAGCGTCTCCAAAACACAGACGAGCGTCTGCAAAAACGACGACAACAACAACATCAAATGTAAACAAACTACCTTTAGGCAGAAAAACTAGCTCAACAATGGTAAGTGGTCTTTTAAAATACCCGAAAACTCAATGTACTAATGTAAAATTACCAAAATATTTATCGTTCCTCGTTATTTATGTACAAATTTGCTGATAAATAAGTTCTATCTGGTTTTTTGTGTGTTGAAGGTCAAATAGGAATTTCCGCCAGCATCATTTAAATATCATCGGTAAACGATCAAATTTGTGTTTTTTAGTCTTCCGGTGAACAATTTGCTTATCTAAACATAAAAAATACGATTTATAGTGGGATTTATATCTCCCCATTTTTGTGTTTTTTAAAACTATGGAACGCCGGAACCGTATTGAGTCAAAATGCCTCTGATGCATTTTTGAAACATTACAATAACAAAATGCACTTAAAGTAACTTTTTATTGAAATAATAATTATTATCATTTGTTGTTTTTTTATTTCAGGGTTAGACTAAGGACCTTTCAGCTCATTCTGTTGTGTAATATACGCAGTTTTCAAAACTATGCAGGTAAGATGGCGGCATCTTGTGAAAATTATGCTTGCTGTTGTGACTGATTGTTTTTCGTATATGAGATATCACTGATGTTTATAACGTTAACAACAAACGATGTACTTCTAAATTTGTAAGGAAAACGTCTCAAATAAAAATAAAGAACTGTAAATCAGCGTTTTCACTTAGAAAAATAGACATCTATTTTCTTTGTTGACTGGCCGACTGTGCAAAATAGTTATGTATAGTAGCTGTATATTAAGTTTATTATATCCACCACAAAAATATAATCATCTTGAATTCCAGGCTTGAAGCACGAGTGCGTTGCCAATATATCAACTCCGCCACTCCTGATCTGGTTGAATCTTTAGAGAATACTATTAGTTTCAGGTATAAAGATATTAATGAGTTGAGATATATAAAACTGAGGACCTATAAGCAAAAAAAATTTAGTTGAAAGTAATTTACTTTATTTAATGATTTCTTATCAAACTAACAAATGAGCAAATAATAATAATAATAATTAGGAAAGTAGCTTCTAATAAAATGTTGAATAACTCTTTCATTATCACTTAAGAAACAATTGATTCGAAACATAATACTGCTCTATATATAACCTCATCTGTCTAAACATTTTGATTTTTCTCTTTTCAGATACATGTTGTAAATAGAAGAGTAGAAAGCAAAATGGCGTGACTGATTATTCCCGATTTGAATGAAAGAAAGTAATGCTATACAAGACGTTCATATATTCTATACATAACTATGTATCATTGTGTATACATGTAATTATTTTGATCTAATTCCGTACCTCATGTTTTTATTTCAATGTTAATGAGATGTGGAACCAAAATTTGTATTATAAATAAAATAAATGATTATTAAATCGAACTTGATTACATTAATCCAACACTTTTGTTATTTTATTGTTAAAATACAATAATTTATCACAATATTAAAATGGTGGGACTGTCCAAACATTAAGTTAAATGCATTATTTATTTCTAGATGGACTCCTGCAAGATTTGCCATCAACAGATCGAAGGCCAAGCAAAGGCGGTAAAGCTAAGTCAAAAGGGCTGTGATGGTATAAATGATGCTTGTGATAAACGAAATGACAGTTTACATGTTAAACCTGGTGACTATGTTCATGTTGAGTGCAGAAAACATTATTGTAATCCAAATTGTATAAAACGTGACACTAGGGAATGCAAAGTAATTAATGATTCACCATTGTCACCTCTGAGATCGAAAAATGTTAAATTTTCATACAAAGAACATTGTCTGTATTGTGGGCAACCTGTTGCTGATGTTAAGGGAACAAAACGAAAGCGGGGTGATGTATGGCCAATAACGACATTAGAGCCAACAATTCTGAATGTATGTTTAACAAGAAATGATAGTTGGTCAGACACGGTTAAGGCCAGGATAGAACAGGTCAGTGATTTGCCTGCAGCCGATGCAGTGTACCATCAAATGTGACAAGCCATGACAAAATGGTCCCAAATGACATTTTTATGGAAACTGAGTTTTTCACATATTCTGAACTGTACATGTGTCCTTAACATAAATTCAAAATTTTAGACCTGCATGTTTTAAAATAACAAAATTATAGCATTTTTTGTACAATAACTCCCATCGCAAACTTGCACTTTTTGTTTAATAATAATGACAAATACTAAAATCATTTATTTTTATCATATATTTTAATTTCATATTTTGCCATCAATATCAAAAGTATTTAACATGATAAGCACAGTTGATAATTCATTCTTGCTATAAATATGCTATTTTATATTTAAAAAATTGTCACAATTTATGTTTCCATAGCAACAAAATACAAGAATTGCTTTAAATGTCAATTTAACAGACATTTTAGCCTACATTTGATACAAACATGTAAGTTTATAAAATATATATTAGTTCTCTAGAAGAACTAGAATTTGTGATTTTTCTGATTTATATTCATCTAAAAAATATCTAAAAGGAATTCCATAAATATCTAATATTTGTAATGTGTCATTCAACTTCAAATGTACTTAAGATGCATTGCTCAGTGACAGTGTAAATTGAAAATTAAAAGTATCAGTGATGATTATATAACATTAAATTGTTTACATAATTATAATTAAAAGTCATATTACTCTGGTATGAAAGCATATAAACTTAATACTCAAATTATGTTTCCATGGCAACAACATTTTTTATAAAATAAAGAATTCATTTTAACATCTATTTCCTTCATTTTTCACATAAATTTTCAAGTAAAAGTATCATTTCAAAATATTCTTCCTGGAGGTGACTTTTTTCAACTTATATAGTTGCATAAAATATATCTTCACTAAAATATTTAATATTTAGGTAATTACTGTAGAAAATCATCAATAAATATATTTAACTTTGCTTAATAATGTATAAATCAACTGTGTATGTAGAGCTACATTCATAATTTTATGTCATGCAGTACTAAACAGCAGATTGTTGAAAAATCTTCCAGTGTCTTAGAGGAATTTAACATTTATACTGTGTTCAGCCTTACATACATACAGTGTGTCTATATTTAACCAATGCATAGTACTGTTGACTTCATAAACTTGTTAATTCAATGTTTACATAACTATATGTAGCATTTGTTCATATTCATATATGAGCCACGTCATGAGAAAGCCAACATAGTGGGTTTGTGACCAGAATGGATCCAGACCAGCCTGCACATCCACGCAGTCTGATCAGGATCCATGCTGTTCGCTAACAGTTTCTCTATTTCCAGTAGGCTTTAAAAGTGAACAGCAAAGATCCTGACCAGACTGCATGGATGGGCAGGCTGGTCTGGATCCATGCTGGTTGTAAACCCACTATGTTGTCTTTCTCATGGCACGGCTCATATATGGAATTTGGGTCTAGTACACCTTTAAAAAATCAAAAAACACTTTCAAAACTAATTAAAATTTCAGAAAATACCGAATGAGCTAAGCTCTTTCTCTGTATTTCTTTAAATGTTAAACACTTTTTTCCATTCATTCTTTGTTTTAAATGACTGAGTTCTCAATTTTAATGGTTTTGGCACTGCTAGTTTTGAGCATACATTGCTGTTGCTGCAAAGGGGCGCTATTTCATTATACAGGTACCACTGTTGGCTGGCATCCAGCTCAGGAATGGTAATACAGTTGGAGAATTTGCCTGTCATGCCAATCCCCTGCCTAAAATATTAATCTCCGTCTCTGTGCTGAAGTTATAATCCTTCAAGAATACTACACCAGGTCATGCAGAAGACATTCTGTAATGATAAATGTATCAAATATTTAAGACAAAGAACACTAATACCACACATAATTACATTAAATTACATTTTAGAATTTTATTACAGTAATGATAACCTCTTTTCATAAAAAATTTCAACCATCGCACATATTTTACATCAAGTAAGGGCCATGATTTTGATCTCGATTTAACAAATAGTTCTTTAACCTGGTTAAGAAAAAACAGTTTCTGTATTACAATTATGTTATTTCTGTTGAACTGGCTTGCAGTGAGCTAGACACTCTTTAACAACACAAAAAGAAACAGAAAATGTGGCATCTTAATATAAGTGGCCTATTTACAGACATGAACTCTGCAGCAAGTTTTATCAATACTTGATTATTACACAAAAAACTGCTTAAAGAGGTGACAAGCCAAATATACCTAAACATGTTCAGGACTGAATTCTGCAAGCCCAGTCCCATCAGGTTGTACTCCAAGTCAATCATGTAGACCCATCATAACAAGCCACATTTCAGAACTGAAATAAGGGTATATTTAAACAATGAATTCTTAGACAATAACTTTTAAGTAGCAATAGTGTAGTCCTTAGAATATAACATAGCTGCAGCATCACTTTATTACAACAATTAAATGCCAGCTACACAGTTGGATTTTTTAATACAGTATGTTATATAAGTTTACCATATTCAAATTGTAAATCAATGTTTATCAGTGGAGATATGATGTTTCATTTACATAAAAGTATGCACATTATATATATAAACTGGAAACCAGTGACTTTCCAAACTGAAGTGTATGATCACACTGTGAAATTAAATATTTCAGCATCAAGTTCTGTGTTCTTAATAAATATTTCTTTATTTATTGGGAATTCTTACCTTATTAGAACACTTCTTATTTTGTTCAATATAATTGTCCATATGTAATGAAACCTTCTTTTATCCATAGTCATAATGCTTGAAGTGATGGTGGACCATAGATACCACACTGCTCCTCTTCCAACAGCAGTACTGTACTTTTCATACACTAGGTAGAAAAAAACAATAACAGTTTATGAGAAATGTATTAAAGTCCTCATCAAAATAGAGTGAATCAACACTGACCAAAACAGTCCATCATTTCTTATAGATAATGCTTGACAACAACTTGCATTTATCAAAATTTAATTGAATTCCAATTTTAGGTACTTATTATACAGCATCTTTATTATAAAGCAATGCAGTATTTTCAATCCCATTTCAGAGATTTACAAAAAGTTCAGTGAAAAAAAAAAACAAGCAAAGAAATTAATAGTAAAATCAAGTCTTAACAAAACACAACTTCCTTTGGATAATTTCACTTAACCAAAATTCTGTTATTAAGGTTTCACTGTAAATTCAAATGTAAAATGCACACTGTAGCCTTGTAGCTTTTATTTATAGAGTCATGGTTGTTTTGAAGACTGTGGAATTTAATTTAGTGATACTGCAGTATATGGGATTTCATAGTTAAAATTGATATTGAAAAAAAAATGCATTTGAGGATACTGACACTGATATGAAATGCAAACACTAACTTTAAATATTATACCTGCATGAGAACTCACAGCAACTCCACTTGATGGGCATTGTCAAAACTGCAGTGAACATTTATATCTCATACTGCTGGAGGTTGTCCTGAAAAATATAAACAAAATTTTTTTTCATTTATTTAGTAGCCTACCAGTATGCTGTCTGCAAGTACTGACAATAGTGAGAGTGAAAAAAGTAGTTTTTAAATATTGTAAATTGCATGTAGAATTTTTTAGAAATTTTCAGGAGGTCTATTTTAGTTGATATTACGACAAAAAGTGACAATTTAAAACACCACTTTTCCTGTGTTATTGTAGATTCTACTTTTCTTTTCCAATTGTCATAGATTCTACTGTATGTGCATAATGACCATGTAATTATTCATTCACCAGTTCACATCTGTGACTGACAGATAAAAAAATGTACAATATTCCTGTTCATTTACAATTTCCAGACAGAAAATTTCATACAGAATATACTTAATATAGTAGATGCCTGACTGTCTTGGCTACAAGTATATTCTGCCATCATGAAAATTTACAAATATACAGAAAAAAAATATTAAAAGTACTTGACAGCAGACAGTCAAATCGAAATATCAACACAGTCATTTTTCACTGCCAAATTGTATCTTCGATACATCAACAAAAGAAGCGGTCTGTTCATTCTTTTCTTTACTTAAGTTACGAATAAATTTATGATGAAAATAAACACTTACCATAACAACAAATAAATCCGCCATGCACTTTAAATATCCGCGTATATTCAGTGCAATAACTGCATGTTTTATCTGACCCAGTTTCACACATGTATACACCGTTAATGGCGTGTAGATTTCAAAGGGAAACAATTCGCTAATTCTCTCATTATTTGAGATATTTCACAAAGTACCAGTCTAGTGCGATGACTAAATGATGAAACGTTTAAACTTAACAATCTTCGTCCGATATCATTGATTTTAACACTAATGGCTGTTGTTTTAAAAACAAATTAATGAAAACAATTATCTAATTAAGTGACGTCAACTTCTACGTCATTTTACCGATATCGAGGCTTGTGTCATTTGGGATAAAAATGTCATGGCGGGACACAAATATGTTCTTCTAATTTTAGAACTGGTAAAAATATACCAGAGGAATTTCAGATACAGCCACCCAGCTCGAATAGGCGTAAACCTGGTCGACCAGAAGATGAACAAGCGCACAACGCATTTTTGGAGGTCATGCAATACCTGAAAGAAAATGACGATGAACAAGTGACAATAAAACAATTACAAGATAAAATGGTGGAATTGTGTGGCGATAAAGCATATAGCATTACTTATCTCAAGCAAAAATTAATTCAACACTTTGGTGAAGCTGCTATAATCACTGAGATAAATGGAAAAGCAAATGTTGTAACTCTCAGACGAACTGCGTCATCAATTTTGCATGATTTCTACCGTCATGAAAAATCTGGAAATACAGAAAGTGAAAAACTGAAACTTATAAAAACTGCCGCAAAATTGATAAAGAGTGACATAAAATCAAAAGAAGTCGATAAAACTTTATATCCCGATTCACTAAGTATAGAAGCACGTGAAGCAAATAAAGAGTTTTTACCTGACAGCCTTTATCTACTGTTACGTGTGTTATTCAATGAAAAAGATGCAGATGAAAAAATAAGCGCTATAGGTCATGCAATAATGCAAGGAACGCGACCAAGAGCAATAATTGCCCCCTTACAATTTGGGCTCGCAGTGTCGGCACATCATCTTACAGGTTCAAAGTATATTGTAGAGCTCTTGAACAGTATTGGCTTTTGTATTTCATACACAGAAGTCGAACTGTTTGAGAAAAATGCTGCTATATCTGGCAATGGTGATATAGAACAGGATAGCGATTCAGATAGTCCGTTTATACAGTACGTTGCTGACAACGTGGATCATAATTTGTGTACCATAGACGGGCATGGAACATTTCACGGCATGGGGATGATTGCTTGCGTCACCCCAGGGAAGTTTGGTAATAAACCAGTAAAGCGCCAGGTTGTGTCCTCAGACGAACTTTTGGCAGCAGGAAAAGTAGAAATTTCCTACTACCGACCACCACCAGCAGACGAACGCACGCCGTTACAATTAGAAGAATTGGTTAAATGGACCCCATCAGACTGCACTGCCAGATTAACTCTGCTTGCGCAGATCACATGGCCCTTACGATGTCAAGGACCTGAATGGTCCGGATTTATGCAAATGGTGAGACAAGGTGAATATCCTGGGAAATCTTCGGTTGTATTTTTGCCAATGATAGATATGTCACCAGGGGATATGTCGTGTATTTACACAACGTTACAGTACATTGGGCATCATGCCAAGCGATACAATCAAACGGCCATTGTAACATTTGATCAGCCATTGTACTGGAAATCTATGACTGTGGTAGCAAATGAAAACACTAATAGCCCTCTTAAAGCAATTTTGGTACGACTTGGTGGTTTTCATTGTATCATGAGCTTCTTAGGATGCATTGGTCAGTTGATGTCAGGCTCTGGTTTAAGTGAACTGTTGGAAACAATATATGCATCAAATACTATCCCACACATGATGAGCGGAAAAGCAGTTTCAAGAGCGGTGAGAGCTCACTTTCTAGCAAGCAATGCATTGAATGTTCTGCTAATGCGGCAATATTTTGGAACTCAGTATGACGCAGTGACAACACACGACGAGACAGAAAAGAACCATGAAGAAATACTGACCCATGAAGACAGCAACATGCAACAGGAAGAAATGATGACCCATAAAGACCCAGAGATGACGTCTGAAGAAATTATGACACACGAAGACACCAAGAATTCTAAAGAAATGATGAAACAAGAAGTCACCGAAATGTCTGAAGAAATGATGAAAATTGAAAGCACAGAAAGGTCTGAAGAAGTGATGACACATGAATACACGGAAAAATGTGAAGAAGTAATGACACATAAAGACACAAAGAAGTCTGAAGGAATGGTGACACACGAAGGAAGCTACATGCATCATGAAGAAATGATAACACATGAAGACACTGATAGACAGTTTGATAGGATAGATGTCAGTTTGACAGATGCTTCTACAGTAGGAAACATAAACATGTCAAATACACATTCAATACAGTCAGATTTGAACAACAATATGATGGAAAATAACGCGGCTCCAGTTCATCTTAATATGAAAAACCTAGTAAGATATTACGAGCAACTTGTATCTAGAAATACCAGTGTAGACACTGTCTATCAGAATGAGCTTCTGGATTACGTAGAAAGAGAGTACATGCAGATTAGACAAGACATTAAGAAATACCCAACCGCTGCTTTATGGATTCAATATTTAGAAATGACTGATATACTGCAAAAATTCATTGCGGCTGAAAGAACTGGATTCTGGGAACTTGGTTTGCAGGCTATGCAGGAAATGTTACCCTATTTTGCTGCGGCCGGACATAATCTGTACTTGAAGTCTGTCTATTTATACCTACAGACAATGCAGAACCTTCATGAAAGTCATCCAGATGTACACAAGGCTTTCCTTCAAGGTTATCATGTTGTGAGACGCAGTGATAGGTATTGGGCAGGACTTTCTGCAGACTTAGTGATCGAGCAGGTCCTCATGAGGTCGGTAAAAAGTGCAGGAGGGATGACACGAGGTAAAGGCATGAGTGAGCAGCAACGCACCCAGTGGCTGCTCTCAAGGCCTGCCTGCATTGCTATAAACAACGCAATGCAGGCGTTTTGTGGGAAGGAATTCCATACAAGTGAGCAGCATAAAGATAGTGGAAAGTCGCGAATTATTAGAGATCGAAAAGATACGCAGACTTTAATGTCACACTTGGAGGAACGAAATCCTTTTAGAGAAGATACCCTTCTCTTCAATATTGAAACAGGTGTTACATCGCATTCCAGCGTGAATGCACACAAAGCAGTACAAATAGGTACAGAAGTTGTATCAGCAATGGTTGGACAAAACGTTTTCGACGTAAGCTTCAGAAGAAATCAAAAAGCAGTCACTCTAGATGCAGCACAACAAATCAAGATTAACGACGAGCCACTAAAGGTTGATCCACAACTGCTGTTCCAACGGTTGACGATAGCAGCACAGAGATTTAGTGATGATCTTCCAGATGTATTTACCTATGAATTATGTGGTTTGCCTTCCTCATTATTTGCTCCCGATGGACTTATAAGAGAGTCACAGAAATGGTTACTTGCTGAGGCAATATGGGAAGTTGGAGATTGCAGTCATAATGGAAACCTTAATGATGAAAGTGTCAGGTTCGTACTGGATGGAGGCTCCTTGTTACATCAAGTACCTTGGAAGGCTGGAATGTTGTTTTCCGAAATTTGTGAATCTTATATTCGATACATATCCAACCGATATCCAAATGCAGTTATTGTATTTGATGGATATACTTCCGGCCCATCTACGAAAGATACTGCACACTTGAGACGAACCCGCGGTGTCACAGGACCGAAGGTGTATATAACAAAATCAACACCATTAGCATCTAAGAAGGAAATATTCTTGTCAAATGTAGAAAACAAGCAAAATTTCATATTTTTGCTTGCCCAAGAACTTGAGGAGAATGGATATGATGTAGTTCATGCGAAAGGGGATGCTGATGTATTGATAGTGAAAACTGCTCTAGATTTAGCCGAAACAAATGTTGTTGTCATCATAGGCGAGGATACAGATATATTGGTGATTGTGGTGTACCACATACGTTCACGTCACAAATCGGTCGTTTTTAAGCCTGCAGCCAGACAAAACGCCTCAAAGGTTGTCCGGATATGGGACATCCAAAAGACCAAACAAATACTTGGCGAACAGATAAGTGGGACATTACCAGTTCTTCATGCACTATCGGGTTGTGATACGACATCTCATATGATCGGGATCAGCAAAGGGGCAACACTGAAGGCATTTCGCTCAAACGAAGAAATACGTATTCTGGCAGATGCTTTTCTCAAAGAAACAGACAAAGATGCAATTATCGACATTGGTGAGCGGATACTAGTGTCATTATATGGCGGGTTGTCCATTGAGAACCTGAATTTATTGCGCATCAGGAAATGTTCCCAAAAAGTAATGTCTAGCACAAGCTACGTTCAAGTTAGCACATTGCCACCAACAGCAGATGCCGCCAAGTATCACACTTTAAGAGCGTATTTCCAAGTCCAGGAATGGATATATGCAGACAGCGACTCAAATCTGTCGCCAGTGGAGTGGGGATTTGAACTGAAAGGAAACAAGATGATGCCAATTAAAACAGACCGATCCCCCGCACCGGAAAAGCTCTTGAAAATGGTTAAATGTAAATGTAAACAACAGTGCGACACAAAAAGATGTACATGTAGGAAAAATGGACTAGAATGTTCTTCCGGATGCTCCGAGTGTCGTGGCATTAGCTGCACCAATGTAGCCAAGTTCAACGACACAGACGCTGACCTGGAATAAAACCGTGACCATTATGAGTCAATTAAAATGTACAAAACATATAAAATTTAGTTACTGATAGAAGGTGGTGTCTATAGTGTATTCATAAAAATATAAGTACGGGACAAGGGACTAGTAAAACATAAAATATGAACTGTTTAAATTTATCTACTATTTACTGATTTTCGTTCAGAAACTTTATGAATTATTATGTTTGTGTCGAGTGTTTCACATATGTTTCCATTGGACCTTTAAAAGATCAACGTATATGGTTCAAGGTCATTGTGTAATGTTACCAAGGTATCAGTTTACATTTCAAAAAATATTTCTATGTATTTTCTTGAAGCATTGTACAACTATTGTAAACTTTTGTTAAACATTGCAATTGTTACTTTAGAAAAATGTTCCTTATTATGCTATGAAAATAACCCCACCTCATTTTGATTTAAATGCAAACAGTCTCATATAATGATTACTTTATAGTAGGTTTTAAATAACAACTAGTAGGTAAATTGCACCAGTGTTTTGGACAGTATTATGTATTCCATCAAGTGTTATCGGTTAGTACAGTTACTTTTTCTACCGATTTGCCTTATGAAATTACCCCACCCACTCATATGTTTCAATTTGACCTTTAAAATGTGGACTTATATACATCAAGGTCATTGTGTAATCTAACATACTCATCAGTTAATATTTTACAAACTCTTTTAATGTAGTTTCTTTAAGGATGTGTACACCCATTGTTAACTATTTCAAAACAGTTTTTGTTAAAAAGTGCATTTTTTTTCTTTAGAAAAAATCCTTATTATGTATGAAATTACCCCACCCACTTTTGATTCAAATGCAAGCACATGCATAGACTGAATACTTTATATTGAGATAGAAATAAAATTACATTATTGCACGTGTTTTGGACATTATTAAGTATTCCATCGAGTGTTGTCAATTAATTTTTGTGCTATTTTGCCATATAAAATCACTCCACCCATTCTTATATGTTTCTATTTGACCTTTAAAAGGTCAACTGGTATGTTAAAGGTCATTGTGTAATGTAACCTATGTATCAGTAAACAATTTACAAACGTTTCATGTATTTGTATTAAGGATGTGTACAAGTAATATTAACTTATGTACAACAATTGTAGAACAGTGTACAGTGATAGAAAGGTGTCTTTATCATGTATGAAATTACCCCACCCAAATTAATATTTAAATGCCGCCACGTACATAAAATGATTAATTTACATTTATTTAAGAATAAAATTATAAGATGTAGGTAAATTACACCATTTTATGTGTTTTGGACAGTATATTATGTATTTCGTCGAATGTTGTCAGTTACTTAATTTTCTTATGTCATGTTGCCATATGAAATTACCCCACCCACTTTTGATTTTATGTACAAAAGTTACATATAAAAATTTGTTTTCAAATCAAAATTGCTTTCCTATTAGTTCAAGCCATAAAAGTATAATATATAGATACATAATAAAGCATATTATCCGTACAATTGATTGTAAAATGAGATATATGTGTAATTTTGAGTTATCAAATTAGAAAAATAAAATCTTAAATAACCATCAATTTGACTTCGATTTTTATACTCTTCCGCAATCTAGATTTTTCTAGACTTTTGATATGTTAAGCAGGATGGTTTCAGGATTTAAAATCGCTTACAACATTTTCTGTTGCAATTTGTTTGAGGTCAAGGGTGTATTTGAGCCAGAATGACCGGACTATAAATTAACTGCAATTCATACGAAAATATTACTAACGTTAGAAATAAGATGTTTTGAAGCTACATTAACAAGAAAGATAATTTTATATAATATTTTTTTATAAGAAATTACGATAAAAAGCAACATATAAGCTATTTTAAACATCTCTGTTGCCATGGTTACTTTAAACTTTAAGAAAAACATAGTACCATGTAAAGTTCTAGGTATTTTGCTAATCATATTACCCAAATATTCCATGTTGGTCAATAACAGAATGGCACTGAAGCCGTCGAAAAACCCGTTATCATACATAATTGTTGAAAAATGAGAGAAAATGCGTTACCATGGAAACACGGGCCCCGCGACATATACATTTTAAGCTTTTATTAGAAAGCTAATGCGCATACTAGTAAAACTATTAATTATGCAGACTTCTACGGATAACAATGAAACCAAAATACACTGAAAAGTGTTAAATATCCGTATTTTCCTTCTTCTTTCTATATAAAATACCTTAAGAGGGTCATGTACTTCAAACCTGGATAAAAATTGTACTTGAAGGGACAGAGATAAACGGAACTGAGATTGTAGCAGTTAAAACATTAAATTACACGAAATACAAAAAATCACTGCGGTTCAACTAATTTGAATTTACCCTGGTAACAAGGTATCCTACCTCCTTAAGCTGTTCAACAGTTTGGATGAGACATGTACTTTTAGTTACAAATTCAACAGATTCATGTTCATAGCTATTTATATTAAAAAAGAAATCAACGTCTAATGGTGTTTGTAAATAAATGTTATTTAGAGGCTAATAGTTAGTTTAGAATTTCAATGTTACTTGTTCAATCTTTCACGAATAAGATTTCGGTCGTCTGTATAAGGCAAGAAGTTCCAGTATAATATCCGTATAACGGTTTCTTTTAAATAGTTCAAAACACATTAAGATAAAACTAAATATATATTTAATTATTCTTTAGAAGGCAAATACAACATGTGAAAATAGGGAAAGTACAAAATGAACTTTATTTACAAGTTCTAGTTGATCTTCCCCGGCAATATTGAACAAATTACAGAGTTAAAATATATTTTTGTCATGTTTGCTTCTATCCAGCCAAGTTTATTGTGTTATCGATATTCCGCCAAAACAACGCAAATTTCTTAAAATAAATTTTTAATTTCTATTCTTATCTAGTCGCTTTTTTATTTAAAGAAGTACGATAATGTTTATGTTTCTATATACATACTGGCAAACAGTTACATCTACGTCTTTCACGACAATTTGAAATCAAAGCATTGTAAATACTGGAGGACGGATTATCTTGAAATGTACTGATTCTGTCAGGTCCGAGATCAGCCATGTCCCTTTTCTGTGAAACTAGTAAATGTCTTTTTCGGTTGTTTGTTTTTACAACGGTGTAACAATTTCCTTGCCAAATTGCTATGTTCATTGTGAATTTAATGACTAAATATGAACAATGCAGACTATCATGATCAGACTGCACAGATGTGCATGTAGACACATACACACAATTACACAATCATACATTTTGTAATAACTATTGGGCAAATATACATCAAACTATAATAACATAGGGAACAGAGCTGAAACACATTTTTAAGGTCACTAATTATAGCAGGGACGATCAGACTTTGAAGGAATACACATATAACTGATGACTGTGTTGCAAATTAAATAGACTTTAATAGCCAAATCATTTGAGCATGAACTATTTTGTTTTTGCTCTAAAATAGTAATAACGTTTACAGATTTACCGAGAGCTAAGTAATATTCTATTCGAGAGATAAGTAATATTCTATTTGGCAATATAATAAACTCCTTTCTCAATTAATTTCCAAGTATCATAAATCATTGGAAAAGTCTTTTACTTCTTTTGATTATCAAAAACATCTATCAAAGTTCTATTATTCTATTTCACTTCTTTGTGGTGATTAAAAATAACAAATATCCGAGCTTTTACTTCCCCTAAGTTCTGATTTTTTTAGTACAGCTAATTTATTTGTGAATTCCATTGATGTAAAATCGTCAATGAAAAATCCGTCATCCAGCGATAAGAACACTCTCGTATATAAAGCGTGGTCAGTTTATTGGTCAGCGGGAACATCGTCTGCTCGTGATCCTCTGCATTCAATTACAGCGCGCAGTGAAGCGTGATAATTTCTGTTGTTCTATGTGCTGACATTTGAGAACTATTTTCTTTCGGCGGAGTGTGAAATCTATGGTGGTTATCAAAAACTCGATTAAGCCGAAATTCGTATCTGTATTATTGTGGTTCCACTGCGACAATCCGTCCAAAAACCATAGCTACTTACTACTTAGTTTTAATATTATAAAGCGGAAGGAATACCTAAATTTACATAAATGCATACATAATGGTGAATTACAATAAAAACAAGTGCATTTCACAAGCAAACATCATTATCGGATGGTTTGACATTCATTTTATTTTTACTCCATGATGGACATGGTAACACAAACTTTTAGACAAAAACTATGCTGATATATAGTATAACTGTTTTTGTTATATATCAACACGCTTGTTTAACTTCCTTGAGAATTAAGGTCTTTCATATAAGGTTTTTGCTAAAAATGGTGCTTGACACACCTAAAAAGATTCTAACCATAAACATATTGTTTCTATTTTTTGAGAAATAATGAGAAATATCAAACATTTTATTCTATAGGTATTTCAAAAATTAATTGAAATAGAAATTGCACACGTATGAAAACGCATGAAAAACAAAATTTGGATGGCAAAAAAGCATTGTTCGGTAAATTGGAAAGCCAAATGGTGATATTCATGATCTTAAGATTTCAACTTTTAAGAAACCATTTCGTACATTGAAGAACCTTGAAAATGAAACATAATATACTATTACATGAAATTATTTGTATTGAGGTAATAATAGTCCTCAAAGTACTTGTACGTTTTGCGATGTTTGCAGTTATCTCATGATACTCGGGCCTCCCGAATATGGTACAAGCAGGCTTATTTATTTTGATAACAGTATATGTGGGCAACTATTAGTCAGTATCTTAAAGTTTGTTATTTATGCTCAACCTTTCAACCCTAAATACTAAGAGAGCAGGTCTTACATCTTGCAGACATGTTTCGGGTTTAATACTCGTAGACCTAGTACTGTATCATTTTTACGTCTCCCTTTGTATTGAATAATAAATTCTTCAAGCTGTCTAGAGCATCCAATCTAGTGCAGGAGTTCGTGTGTTCGCTCCCTGGACGTGTCATTCCAAAACCGTAAAAAGGTACTAGTAACATCCGTGTTTGGCGATAAGCATAAAAAGGGGAAACTGGCTGGTGTTCTCTTATAGCCTCATGGCGACGGATCACATCAGAATGGTTGTCGAGAGTGATAAATATTACTTGTAGAAAATGCTTTACAATCAACCTAAAACAAATTTATTTATGTTTTCTTCAAACTGTCTTTTCATTGTCAGTCATAATACAGATCTTGCATATTGGATTACATATCTTTACAAGCAGACGAACCTTCCATTATATGAACATGATAAAGTGAATTATAAATTAACCCTTGACTTTAAAAGAGTAAGTCTATTGCAGCGTTCTGGTGCCAGTAGAGAGACTTAAATTTGTCTAAAGTAGGATTTAGTAGCTCCTAAGTAGGACATAGTATCTCTAAAGTAGGACTTAGTATCTTCTACGTAGGTGTTAGTATCTCCTACGTAGGAGATATTAAGTACCACGTAGAAGTTAGTATCTCCTACGTAGGACATAGTATCTCCTACGTAGGACTAAGTATGTCCTACGTAGGACTCCGTAGCTCCTACGTAGGACATAGTATCTCCTACGTAGGACATACTATCTCCTATGTAGGACTTAGTATCTTCTACGTAGGACATAGTAGGAGTCCTAAGTAGGAGATACTGAGTCCTACGTAGGAGATACTAAGTCCTACGTAGGAGATAGCAAGTCGTACGTAAGACAAATATAAATCTCTCAGCTGGCATCAGTACAGTGTCATATAAGTCAGTTAATTAAACGAAATTTCACTAAATGTCGAAAGGGTACAGCTAGTTACAGATATTTAACATTGGTTATAACAAGGACCTACTCTAGTGGGAATGCAACATAGATGAACGTCCTTTTTAATATCTAAAGCTCTTCCAAAAGTCATTAAGGGTATATTGGAAGAAATATCAAGAACGAATTTGTCTCTCAAATTTTGTCAAATCAAATGCCTATGGATGTTTTTGCTTTGTACTTTAAGATCGTGGAGTTAAGTCAATGTATCTCTATGATAATGCCTTTATTAATAAAATACTTCCTTTTCTCCAATAAAGGCGTTAAAGATTGCCATTTATATCTATAATATGCACATCTGAAAAAGATAATTGTCTAGACAAAGTAGAGTATACATTTGTTTTATTCCAATCACTTGCCTACTTCATTATCGTAAACAATCGTAATGTTTGTCAATATCATAGATATCATAGACGTAGGTGAACGGCATCATATCACATTACCCTTGTACTATCGCGCATACAAATGAAATATTATTTCATGACTTGAAATAGTGTGTTCGCTAATTATTTTGATATTTGCGTTTTCCTAATAAACACGTGTTTCTTAGATCTTAAGACTTTGAGAAACTTCTGTCATTTCGCGAGGCGGAGTTTTTTCATTGTCATTTTGCTATACATATACAGTATACAGTATATTTGTGTTCAAATGAATAACATTTATTTAGGATATAAGGTACTGACAACAGTACGAGGTGTCCTTGTAATGTTCTAATGCAAACATACTGTAAAAAAACACTTTTCCATCGTTCTGCTACTTCTTTTAAGTTTTCATGAGCGATTGTAGAAAAACAGAAATATTTTTTGCTTATCAGAAAATGCATGTAAGTGTAACAATAGCAGGCGCAAGTGCTTCGAGCTAAACATAATTTCTTAAAGTATATTATTTCCAAAAGCAACATTTAAATCTTTTTTGAATAATGGCAAGATAGCAAATGACAATATAATTGTTTAGTTTAGTATATTTTCGTATCATCGTTGATCGAACTGAAAATAATTTTCCAAAGCGAAATGCAGATGCCAACCATTGCATTTTCGTATAAAAGTTTCTATTTCAGTCTGAACACAACCTGTATTTATCATTAAAAGTTCCGCGAAAGACTACTATTCTGCTAATCTGTGATTATATACATTTGGAAAAGACACTTTACCAGGCTAAATAGATTTTCAATATGTCTTACGTCTATCACGTGTCTACGTTAATGACGTAAATATTCCCATCTATTATGAAAAGCATAAACAAGGGCGGCTATTATCGTATCGCATTACCCTTTTTATTTCACATTTGCAAAAAAATGTCACTTTATATATGTAATGGTTTTGTTTGCAATGCCATCAAATATGTGTTTTCCTTTCACTGAAACATATGTTTCCTGTATACTCTTATGAATAGAATGAAACGTTAAGTATGTGCGACACGAATATTCGAATTCTACTTTACATATTCCGTGTATCAGAACGAATTGTATTGATTGTATGCTCTTTAGTCAGGGCATTATAATGATTTACAACATGCGCTTTTGGTCGATTCTGTGTATGATATTATTTGCCTCTGTTATGTTTTGAAGCATGACTTTCCATCGAAATTCTTGAATGTATAATCATACAATATGGAGAATAACGCCAACGTTTAAACACTATTGTACTGTTGCTTTTCTTGCCTACCCGACTTGCATTCCCGTTTCAAATGTTAACACTAAAGCAGAATTTTGCTTGTGTGTCTTTGAAACGTCGTGACGACATTTCTGTTTACGGTCGTTAGTTTCGTGCATTAGTGTTTGAAAGAAAGTAGTTTGTGTTTGTAAAATACGATATGCAAGAAAGAGCCTCATTATCGATATTTATCGTATGCGCCCAAAGATCCTTCCTTCTGAAACGTGTCTAATGTTTATTTTGACAGCTATATAGGTAAAAGTAAGAAGTCAACGATGCTATGAACATTTGAGTTGCAAATGTTCCGAAACATTTGTATAAGTGTCTGCATAATGAATAATGTAAAGCTTGTGACTTTTACTCTATCATAATCAAACAGCAGGGAAGTTAACCTGTGGTCCTTATGACCGTTAAGTTTCAACAACTCTCCTCTTAATCATTGGGAATCTTCCTTCTTGTATAATGGTTCTTATTCATTGAAAGGTGTATGACATGTTCTTACTTAGAATATGGAAATGAAGATGTCAGCTTAAAATCAAAGGTCTTGACGTTTTCGGTCAAATAATATGCTACATAAGCATTGTTAATAAAATCTATATGAAGATCCGTTAGAAGCATAGAACGCAACCGAGTAAAAATTAGCTCACTCGGTTTGCTGGAGTCTGCTGATGAAAGATGTTTTAATGTACAACCACCTTTCGGGACAGTAAGCACCGGCTTAAATGGAACTCTGTTATGCAGATCATTAAATGGACTCCGGGATTCTAATGGACACAGGGACCAAGTTCAGGGAAACATTTTACGGCCTTCACACGACACTTTAAAGTTGCTATTGTAAGAACCTCCGGTGATAGAGCACTCAACAAAGCAAAATATGGAGTTTAAACTTCGTTCTCTTATGTTTTAAGAATAAGCTGTTACTAGATCAATTAATATTTTTGAAGTACTTGACACTTAAATATAGTGTACAGAAAGAGATGAAATTTCATCATTCAAAACTGGGCTATTAGTTTTAAAGTGGAATATCAGCCATGAATTCCGACTGAGCATATATATATTTTTTTTTGTTTTGTTTTTAACGCCGTTTTTCAACAGTATTTCAGTCATGTAACGGCGGGCAGTTAACCTAACCAGTGTTCCTGGATTCTGTACCAGTACAAACCTGTTCTCGCAAGTAACTGCCAACTTCCCGACTGAGCATATATGTTCTGCAAATATGCTATGGCATGTGTTCTTCTCGTAACTTAAATCAAGCTTCACATGAGTATGTTTGTTTGCTGATGTTACATTAATGTTACTAGACAGTCTTTTGATGCAATCTTCCATTTCATCACAGGCTGCTTTATAGCGGATATAGAGGTCTCTATATTGCAAATCTGGACGTCAGATCAAATCGCCAGATGATGACTGCGTGAATGACCTTAGGAAATGTGCTACTTTAAATACTTGTTTTGTCCAGGCTAAAAGTATTCGAAGCTAGTTTGATGATCTCGGGTCGTCTTTATTTGTACAGTTGAAGTTCTTTCTCGACAAAATAGTCAATTTCTTAACAAAATATCCTAGAACGCATTTTTTTAATGATCCTAAATTTCCTAATGCTTTTGAGGTGCAAAAAAAATGTTAACGTTCTTTATGTGAAAAAAATATATTAACAATTTTTAAGAGCAAAATACAAACCTTCTAAACCCAGGGACAAACCTTTCAAAGGGCAGATGATTATGAACTATTCTATGTGCAAACTAGCGACTTTTTCATCTTTTTCTTTTAGGCCTTTACGAGGACTGTTTAAATTTAACGTAGACTTTTGCTGTCAAAAGTCTCGTATTGTGTATAGCGTAATGTGGAATACGTAATCATTGTAATTTGAAATCATTGTGTAGTTTTGTCATATACTTTTCATAACATTTGTGGCTAATAGACGAAGCGCGTAGAATGTTTTAATTACCACGGCTATGCATAACCGGCGCAGTCGCTTTTTCATTGGTTATAATTTGAATTTGATCGTTATTATTCGCATTGATAGTAAATTTGTTTACCTAAAAATATGCCATGTGCAGCAACATGTCAAGTCGACATGCACCGAAAGGTGCCATTTGGACTTGAGAGGCAGAAGTAAACAACGTCTAAAGTAAGTGAATATTGTTGTTAATAACGCATGTAATGTCGTTCCTAGCTCGTATAGATAATCTGAAAGTTATTAACAAATGAAGCAGACACCGCAACAACCTTCAGTCATATGCGTCTTGATTTATTATAGTACAAATGCTAGAAGACAGCAAAGACGTTAACGCCAATTTATGACACCTTAGATAAAGACCTACTACTCTCGATGCACACCCTGTCGGAGACGATTAGCATTTAAAAGTGTTCATACTATTTTCAGTATTCTGCAACCAAACATCTTATTAAAACTTGCAATGCCACTAAGCTTGATTTATGCATGAGCCAGGCAAAATAATATACGAGATATGTAACTGAATAAGTGACCTTTATAACCTAGGTAACGTATGCTTGATTCTTAGATATCCTCATGTTCTTTCTTTCTTTCTTTTGGATAAAAGTCGCATGTACTGTACTAAATCTACAGTAAATTGTCAATATGTTAACTTTGTTTGATGAAGAAACCACGAACAAACGCTAATCTATGCTATCTTTACAGCGATGCTGAAAGAAACATCTTCATTTTACTGTAGTTTGTAAAACATTTGATAACTCGGTTAAGTCCAACAATAAATTAAAACGGTCATGCATGCATATTCAGTAAACATGGTTTATTCAACCTAAAAGCATACCAATGCAATCGTTGGTATCAATTCAATGTTGCTAGTTCTCCAAGGTTGAACTTTTGAGTGGCGACAGTTACGTATCTTACATTTTAAAGTATCTTTATTGAATTCCACTAAAAGTCAAAATTATACAGGTTAGCTCAGTTTGACGTCTACAATAAAACGAAACTATTGGTACCCCAAACCTTTCTGAATTGCACATTAATTGGCTCGATTTATTGAGAAACAGTATGTGATTCAAATGTATTACATTAACATGCATATTGTCTATAATCTAAACTGATTGCAAAATATTACATTTTCTCATGAAAATATATATAATTATGAATCTTAACACAATTGTATAATGTTAATTCAGAAATAATAAATATGTCCCTATATTTTATCAGTTAATGAAATATGGGCAGGAATTCGGATGCGTAATAATTAAATCATGAGTGCGTAGCACGAGTGATTTAAATATACGCATCTGAAAGACTAGCCATATTTTATCAACTGATGAAATTATTGGAACATATTTATTATTTCGATTCTAAATAAATGAATTCTTCGCATTTTACAGCGCTACATTTTAGCTCCATACGTCATTCGGCGAGCTATATGCTGTTACAAACACCTCATGATTGGAAAGCGTTCCATAGCGGAATTTTTCGATATTACATAAATCTTAATTAAAGTATAAAGTAATAACAACTGCGAAAATGTTATTTCCAATAACATCTCAGGTTTGATATAAAAGAAATCAGAAGTAAATACTTTATTCAAAGTTTATAAAGTCTATTCAGTTTCGAAAAATAAAACACGTCACTAACCAATAATGACACTGCAATACACAAATAGTAAAAAAAAACACCAGAACATTGCGGCATATAAACTAAGTAAACAGTAAAAGTCTGGACGTTTGGATAGTAGTTTGCATTTATGATGCCTGCATTATAACTGCACTGGAGAAATTGTAAAACACACGACCAGAAACATGACACTGATGTTTAACTAGTAACTAATCGGTAAGGTTGACGGCACGATGGAAGCACAGTAGAACATCTGTTAACATCGTAGGGTGAAATAGAACAGCGATTCTTCATGCTTATATAGCAATTGCTACGGATCGTGTTCGCATACAAAATAGAGTTGTTGTGGTAATTTTACTTGTGATTAACAATGGCAATAATGTTACTAGGGTGGGTGGGATATTTTAATCCATAAAATTTGGTAGAAATCGTCAAAATTTGGAATAAATTGTTACTGCAAGCCTTTAATCGCTTTAGAACAGTTACATAGACACAATTCTAATATCGAAAAGTCAGTATTTGAACAATCTGGAACAATTGCATTTGTAACCGAGAGTAGTTTCTGTTACGTCAAAGGATAACAATTGCTTGTTACAGTAAGTAAAAGTAGTAGAAAACCAAACCAGAAACTATTAACAATAATAAAAAAAATTCATAAAAATAACAAATGCAGGAAAGTTTTTCAGTAAGTTCTTACTTTTAGGTTCTACCATGTCTTCAGATAGCTTGCTTTTGAAATATCATGGAAGGTTTTAAAAATTACAAGTATCATCAAGAAAAAAAGGAATATTCTCGGAAAAACAAGAACAACTAGACATTAAAAAAATGTAACAACCTGTTATCAGTATTGTGGTAGAACATTCTGCAACACCATAGAATATAAACAACTAACTGACATGATATCACAAAACTAGATCAGTTAACATTAAGTTATCAATAAAGTACTAAACATTTATCTATACACTGAGATCAAAAATGCGTCACACTGGCTTTGAACAACAAGTGTGTTTAGTTTATATTAATTTATTTTAACTCTTATTTGAACCACTCTCCATTCCACTTCCTGGAAAACAAGTACTGGTGTCGAGAGTATCGCCTTTGGGTGCCAACATTCATCTGTTAGTGCTTGACATTTGCTAGAATTCTTAGGTACTCGGTTTACTTACCCTTCTATCGATCGATAAAGTTACCCAAAAAATAATGTTTGTTATCCATAAATTGGTAAACAGTATGCACAGTTTGATTCGGTGTTTATACTAGGAGTGATTGGATATTTCTAAAGTATAATGTTCTATTTAGCTCTAGATGAAGGTTGTGCTGTCTCTATTGTAAATGTTTAATAAAGATTTTAACCAGTATATAGTTTTTTTTCTCTCAATTTCTGAAAGACATATTTTTACAGTAAATTTCATTTTAACACAAAAATCAAATGATACAACATACAATAACAACGAGATATTAACTTTAAGCATACTTTTGTATGAAATCCTTCGTATACTTTTAGTCTTATGTATATTTATCTCTGACATCAATAAGTAATAAAAAATGATATCCCGTAATAAATACTTCAAGAATATCAAACAAACGCAAAAGTTCACTTTATACGTACATTCATAATTGTATTTCGATGAGTGACCCATCCCTAACTCTACTTTTCAATTACGTTGACCTTTAATAAGTCAACTTACATCAACTTATGCCAGATTATTTACTTAACTATCACTTTTACAAATATAGTCTGGCATGAAGGTATTTGAAAACTTCAATAAGCAATAAAACGAGAGATATTTAATTGCTGTTTGTTTTTCGTGAAATATTTACACATTCCTTAAATAATCAGTGGAGATATTAAAATAAATATTTTTTTACTGATTCAATTATTTGATTTTGCTGTATCTTTGATAAGTCTTTAAAATACATTTTTCTGATTGTATTTCATATCTAAGTGATAATTTTATCAATTTGAAAGATTTTGAAATTTTGAAAGAGTTATTATAAAAAGAGGCCCACATGGACCTAAGTCGCTCACCTGAAGAAAACCATAATCATCTGACTTTGCTTTTAACTAGGTTAGGTTAAAATACTTTAACAGTTCATTAAAACAAAAGTTATTCAAAATGTTTTTTCTACATTTTGCTTTAACACACCAAAAACGCATAACCATTATAAGAAATCAATCAAAGCTATTTCTGTTTTCACTCTAGCCCCTAAAAGGGGCTAAAAGACCCACATTTAAACAAATTTGGCATAAGACCTTATAATGATGTTACAGATCAAGTTTAATGAAGTACTTTAAAGGTATTTCTATCTTTAAGCTCTAGTGGCCCCTAAAATGGGCCAAGTACCCCGCATTGAACAAACATGGTGTAGGACCTTATAATGATATGATACTCCAGACAAGGTTTATTAAAACTCAGCGATCAGTTCATGAGAAGAAGTAATTTAAAGGCATTTTTATTTGTAAATCTAGCGAGCCTTAAAAGGGCCTACCGCCCCCAAATTGAATACATTTTGGAGAGGACCATATTCTACAGACCTAGTGTAATGAAAATGCATCGGGCAGTTCATGTGAAGAAATCATTAAAAGCTGTTTTTATTTTTAGACCTAGCAGCCCTTAAAAGGTGCCGACTGCCCTAATTTGAACATATCTGAGAGAAGACTCTATAATGATGCTAAAAACCATGTTTGATGAGGATCCATCCAGCCGTTCATGAGGAGAAGTCGTTTAAAGTTATTTCTTATTCTAACTTTAAGGGCCAAGTGCCCCCATTTGTAAGAAATTGGGAGACGACCTTATAATGATGCTACAGACCAAGATTGATGAAGACCCATCAAGTGAGTTATTAGAAGAAGTTTTTTAAAGGTATTTCTATTTTTTCGTTCTAGTGACCAAAAAAATGCCGTGTCCCCATTTGTATTACTTGGCAGAGGGAACCATATAATGATGCTACATAATAAGGTTGATGGAAATCCATCTAGCGGCTCATGACAAGATGTAGTTTAAATGTATTTCTAATTTTCGATCTAGCGACTCTCAAAAGGCAACAAGTGCCCCCATTCGGACAAAATTATGAGAGGACCTTATAATGATGCTATAGACCAAGTTTGCAAGAGATCAAACACACAGTCGTAAGAAGAAGCAGTTAATGTTATTTTTATTTTAGCCCTAGTTGCTTCAAAAAGGGGAAGACTGACCCCGTTTGAAAAAAAAACTTGAGAGAGGACCTTTAATGATGCTACAGACCAAGTTTGATGAAGATCCATCAAGCGGATAATGAGAAGAAGTCTTTTAAAGTTTTATCTATTTTTAGCTCTAGTGGCTTCTACAAGGTGCCAAGTGCCCCCATTTGAAGAAATTTGGAAGAAGATCTTATAATTATGCTACAGACAAAGTTTGATGAAGATCCACTGAACGTCAAGTGCCCCTATTTGAACAAATTTGGAAGAGGACCTTATAATCATGCTACAGATCAAGTTTGGGGAAGATCCAGCTCCTGGCTTATTGAAGAAATTGTTTAAAGGTGTTCTTAATAATAGCTGTAGCGGCCAATAAAAGAGACAAAGTGACCTCCTTTGAACAAAATTGAGAGAGTGCCTTATAATGATGATATAGACCAATCTTGCTAGATATCCATTACGCTGCTCATAAGAAAATGTCGTCTAAAGGTATTTTAACGTTTGGCTCTAGTGGCCCCTATAAGAGGCCGAGTGCCCCCATTTGATAAAACTTTTGAGAGGACCTTATGATGATGCTACAGACCACGTTTGATGAAGATCAATCAAGCAGGTCATGGAAAGAAGTATTTTAAATGTTTTTATTTCAATTTTTAGTTCTAGTTGCCCGTACAAGGTGCCAAGTGCCCACCTTTTGAACAAATTTTGGAGTGGACCTTATTATCATGCTACATTGATTATCATATACTAAGATTGATGAAGATTCATCCAGCGATTCATGAGAAGTCATTTATAGGTATTCCTAATTTTCGGTCTAGCGGCCCTTAAAAGGGGCCAAGTGCCAATATTTGAACAAAATTGAGGGAGGACCTTATAATTATGCTACATTCCAAGTTTGATGAAGATCCATTGAGCGGTTCATGAGAAGTAGTCTTTAAAATGTATTTCTATTTTTAGCTGTAATGGTCCTTTAAAGGGGCCAAGTGCCTACATTTGAATAAAATTGGGAAATGACCGACCTTATAATCATGCTACATACCAAGTTTGTTAAAGATCCATTTAACGGTTCATGAGAAAAAGTTGTTTAAAGGAATTTCTAATTTTAGCTCTAGCGGCCCCTAAAGGGGCCAAGTGCTCCCATTTAAACAAACTTTGGAGACGACGTTACAATGACGCTACAAACCAAGTTTGATGAAGATCCTTTCAGCGGTTCATGAGAAGAAATCTTTTAAAGGTATTTTTATTTTCAGCTCTAGAGGGCATAGAGCCACGATTCGAACAATTTGGGCGAAGATCTTATAATCATGTTACAGACCAAGTTTGAGGAGATTCACGACAAGAAGTTCTTTAAAAGTTTTCATAACTGTAGCTCTGGCAGCCCCTAAAAGGGACCAAGGTGGACCATTTGAACAAGCATGACAAGTCCATGCTACTGACCAAGTTTGGTGCAATTCTGACTAGAAGTGTCAGAGGAGAAGATGTTCAAGTAAAAATGTTGACGCAGGGCGTCGGACGATTGACGAAGGACACCGGACTATCCACATAGTCTAATAGCTCACCTGAACAAAGCTCAGGTGAGCTTAAATATAAAAATTTGTGATTCCGATGTATCAAACCTTATTTTAAAGTAGGGGAGGATCCCATACATTCCTTGCTTAACTTATCATTTCTTCATCGGAAAACATCCGCATTCTATGTCTGTGACATAGTTATAGTTATGTGGCAGTTTCTCAATTTTAGCATCGTATTTCTCAATGCACTTTTTAGTTTCTTGTTCTTTTATTTTCTTTTGGATAAATGGAGATACAGAAAGGGCTTCTATGCTCTGTTTTTGCTCATTTAGAATTCCGGGAAGGTTCATTTGTAGTTCTTCTTCTGATTCCGTTGGTGTAACTCCGGAAAGTGGTAGAAGAGGTCGCGGTGGCAGGCTCCGACTCCGAGGTATTCTTGATCTGCCAAAAATTTATCAGTAAGAGAAATAACACAACATACAAGAATGTTGCTCAATCATTGCCCGTAAACAAATTTTGAGTGTCACTATTCTCGTATACAAAAATATAAATCAATTACGGTTTTTAAAACGAAGCTGTTTTGAAACGAAACTCTCTGTTGATTAAGAAAGTTTAAACATAATTAATGATAAATATGTTTGGGGTGTTCCCTACCCAAGTTTAACAATACTTTAAGCAAACACTTATCAGCAAGAAAAAAATCTTAAATCTACATTAAATGAAATAGAAATGTTCCTTAAACCCATTGTATTGTGTACGTGTAACACATTCGAACTTAAAAAGTTTAATTCCATTTACGTTTGAAAAGGGTTATTTACAACACTTATTCATACCTTTTATGGTAGTGCGCAATCGGTGGCAGCTTAGATTTCTTTTGCATGGGTATATCTCTTTCCATGGTAGAAGCTTTTAATATAGTTTAAAAACTAAAGATACAACCTGTTTCATGCACATATTTCTAGCTCTAAATGCAATTTGAATTGAAGCAGTTTAAAAATTAGCAGTGTTTCATATCTTAAGCGGCTAATAGTCTTATAATACTTAAACTTTGAAGCAACTAGTTAAATAGTTAAAACGAAAACTATTGAAGATATTCTGACTACGAGAATGTATTATGTATTGGTCATTTGAAACAGTTTTAAACACAGTCCCATTTGTGTTGCTCTGCCTTTAGAATATAGAAACCACATCTTGTTTAGATCTTTTGAATTAAAGTGGTATTCATTAAACACCTTTTCTGACATTATTCAGAGAAGCACAGGTAATGCATGGGATGAAACAAAAACTTAAATATTAAAACGAAGTGTAGTAATTGTTATTTTATCAGAGTTTAATTGATATCAACTTCTCATTTAAAAGTGCTACAATTTTCAATCCTCTTTTTGTGCTTATCAAAGAACTGCGTATTGAAGGGCCTGCCTGTACTCAAACAGGACACATCTTGCATCCAGATATAATCATAACATAATTTAAGGAAAATGATTATCTGAATAAATATTGCGTTTACCTCGCCTGAATATCGGTGTCTCCTGCAAAACTTCTTCTGACCTTGATAAGTCATTCAAAGAATTATAATCATAACTGCCATTTTCCTCACTCCATTCTGGATTATTCCAGTGGGGTGATCGTCGTTCTCTGAATGACAATGACTGGTAACCACTCTCGTCATCCCTAAAACTGTCTTTAGTATTTTCACTTAACCCTGCAGCAAAAAATAAAGAAGATACTGTTTTCTTCTTTAAGAATATCCCTTACCGATCAAAGAAACGCACAATCTAGTGAAACCTCGGCTCCATATTACAAATCTGAGGCCAGTTTCTAATCTCATTATTAGATTTGTTGATTCTAAATTATATCAAAAAACTTGTTTTGATTTAGTATATACATATTGTTATGAAATGTGCAACAACTGGTATAACCCAAAAACATCTATAAAATAATAAGATAATGGTTTAACCCCTTTGTGCATCTGTTTCTTTACTTCCAACTTGTGTATCTTTTTCTTTACTTCCAACTGGGCGATAAGTTCCCTCGAATATCATTCTGACATCGGTCGAAACTGTCGGTGGACCTTCAACAGCTGTTTCTGTTTATGACATACAACATATATCATTTTATTCTCTTATAGATGTATGATTATGAAATATGACATGATAATTGACAATACTTTCAAGTAATAACTCGAAAACACTGTCAACTTGATTTATCACTGAAGCTTCATTTTCCAATCAAAGGAGTGTTTGAAATGGCCTTGTTATTGTCATCTATGACCGTAAATTTGTATCAGAATACATAATTTATAATTATAAAATTATAAATAAAATTTCATCGGTGGAGGCAAATTAATAGTTATAAAAGTAAAAAGTTAAACAAAACACCAACTTAAAATTATTCAGGTAGAGGTTTAGATTTTGTGCTTTACAATTTATGTAACTGTCACCTGTCATCGTGTTATTATATATACGATATCACGAGAGAAGGCAAAGTAACTTTCCCAAGCGTAAAAAGGTCAAACATATAAGTAGAAAAAATCTATATATCAGAAACTATTCAAGACTGAGTTACGATTTTTGTGTTTCACAGTTCTTCTCATCACAATCTTTAAAGTATTCCCCTTCAAATGTATTTTCCCAGTAGTTATACTTATAGTTAAGGAAAATGGTAAAATTCAAAATGGTACATAAACTTAAAATCATTAAAAGTTTGTTTGCTCCGTTCAGAAAAAAAACTTATAACAACGGCAAGCAATTTTAACATGCTGTTACTATCATTATGTAAGTTAATCATTAAAGTTAACATTAATTACGTATTTGAGTGATATCGATACATGTACCTTTTAGTAAGGGTGATATCTGCGGAGGGATTTGGTTAAGAGAGGTAAGGATTCGCAAAAACTCATTCCTCTTCCTGTAGTCTTGCAACAGAATTTCTTGCATTATTATTTGTGCCCATGTTTCACGGTGTTCCCCAGTAAATGATGTATTATACAGCAGAGTTGTGTTGAGAACTCCTCTTTCAACGCAGTGGCCGACTATAACTGACGGAGACATGTTTTCAACAAAGTGCTTGTAATCTGTCATTAAGACATCGTCGTCGAAGCTTTCTGTACGCTCTGCAAAGGCATACGTGTATGTATTTCTAACTGGCATCATTTGTATGCCAATGAACTTACCTAGTAATCGATTCAATTAAAAGCAAGAAGAAAAGCCACACTCTTAGACAGAAGCCTTTCTAAGCCGAAATCCTAAGCAGTGGATGTAGAGGTTTATAGATGCTTGACAAATAGACAAGCTAAAAGCGTGTCGGTAACAAAGACGCAATAAAAAAATAAATTGACACATTTGGGTACCGCCTTGAAACGATCCGTCGCAAACTCTAATGGAGGCTGCAAACCGACTATTCTGTGCAGACCTTCATTGTTTTGTATGTTTCGTCGTCCTTCCGTAAGTTAGGTAGATGGATGTCTCATATGAAAGAATTTTTAATTCTAAACGAGGTAACAAAGTCCAACGGTTCGGGGGCAATTTACTTGAAATTAGCGATATGATTCACTTAGCCACAGAGGCCACACTACCACCATAATAAAACGTTACAGGTCAGTGTTAACAAAAGTTATCTCTACTAGGTAAATCACTATCACTCATACTAGGAAAATGCCCTGTATATAACTGGCAAAACAATTTTTGTACTGTAATCAGGAATGTACATAATTACGAGTATAAGATAACAAGATAATATTCCTTATCATCAAATGCAGCTGCAGTTCAGCATATGTTTTGTAACTATCAGCTACATAAATCTAACATCTGCCTTACAGTTATAAATCTCATTTATGAAAAAAAAATACCTGTTGTATGAATGTGATTCCACACAAAACGTTTCTTTTCCTGTAGTTCATGGAGGAATTTCAGTTGTTCTTCTTCAGTCTTTGCGAGTGTAAAATTAAGCATCAACTTTGTGCATTCTGCGCGAGATGAAACTCTTTCAGCTAATATGCTTTCTTTCTCTTCTTTTGTGAATATGTCCAAATAGAGAAAACAGACAGCATCTAGCTCTTCAACAAGAAATGAGAAGTTAGATACAATGATTTCTTTTGGACCAGTGATCTTATCTGTGAAAAGAAAAGAAACTACAAATTGTAAACATTTTGTACTGTCTGTTAAAACTACAACACGTTATCGTTAGTTTAGCAGTCACAGTCTATAATGTATCTATCTTTGCAAACAAGTAGTATGGCAATTTTCGTGTATACAAAAATGTTATCTTTTTCTTTCAACATTTTAAATCAGTCAACCTGCCCGAATTTCTCCGATCTTATTTACTGGAAGTATTTTTGAAATATAACTTATACCAAACCTTTAGGCGAACGGCGAAGACCAGACGGCGAGCTTTGTCAAAGCTTCAGCAATAATTTTACAAGTTTCGGGAGGATTTTCTTCGATAAGAAGTTATAGTTACAAACAAAATACCTCCCTGCATCACGTAAAGTCATAAACATTCGTAGTCAATCAGTTTTAGATCCCAGACATAATGTCCATTGTTTAAAATTCACCAGTTACCGTTGAACGCATCAATCCAATTCCATTACAAAAGTTTTTATACAATACACGCCTTGTGCCTTCATTTTTATCAGTTGCATTACACTACGTCTGTCTGTTCGTCCACCCGCCATTGTTCGAGTCCGGAGCATACTTTACTAGCCTAAAGGTGTTGACTTTACGTTTGACATATAGGTAGGTCGGGTGAGACGCTGTGCTCAGTACAGGAAGAGTAGATAGGTAAAACATTATTGTCACCAGCTGAGCTCAAAGGTCATATTTATCCCTCATAGTTCGTGTCCTGAGCATAACTAACTAAACTGAAAGATATTGACTTCGAACTTTGCATGTAGGTAGGTGACAATGAAATGGTGTGCAGAGTGCATGAACATGATCGGTAGGTTTAAGATCAAGGTCACATGTCATATTGAGTTTAAATCTTAATTCTGTTTTTAGTATCTCGTGCCCGGACTATTCGGTCGCGATGTATTGACTTTAAGCTTCGTATATAATTTTGTGGTGATGAGACGATTTGCAGAGTGCAACAATCCACATTACTCCCGAAACACAACTTTAACACCAATTTTACGTCCCAAAGAAAATTTCTTGTGCCTTATTATCCCGTCCCCGCTGCCTGCAATACCCAACCCACACCCAACGCCCACCTTAGAACCACAAATCAAAAAACAACTTTTTTCTTTTAATTCAACTTCCAACTTTGATCTTAACCATCGGCAGTATAATACTTGTTACAATATATTTCTATATACATGTATTACTTAACTCTTCTTCTGAAATCATTAGTCCTCCACCTCTGATTCATGTGGGGAAGTTGGCAGTTACTTGCGGAGAACAGGTTTGTACTGGTACAGAATCCAGGAACACTGGTTAGGTTAACTGCCCGCCGTTACATGACTGAAATACAGTTGAAAAACGGCGTTAAACACCCCCCCCCCCCCCCCCCCCCCCCCACCCCCCAAAAAAAACCCAAAAAAACCAAACATCTTCTTGATGTATTTATGCAATCAATCAAATACCTTTGATTGCTTTCCTTTGTTCTGGTATTAGCTCTACTTTGACTTGCAGTTGTGTAGCTGTTGCATGGATTTCTTTTAAGATATCCGGATGAGAAAAAATCATCCTCAGTAGCTTGGAAACACTTTCTTTTGTACCAGCTTTAAGCAAGCGCTGTATTGCTCCCTTTCTGCTGCCTTTGATCCAAATAACTATACTACCCTTTTCAGTGTCAGAAATCAGACATTCAGTATCACATAAAAGTTTATTGTTTAAAGTAAGTTTAATTTTGTATTTGTTTGCCTTTGAAACAATGCGTTTTTCCTTTTTATGCTTAAGCTTAGTGCTGGCATCCACATTTACCGTTATACGTATTACATCATCCTCTGAAAAAATAAAATTAGCAATAATGCTTTCCATTTTCATATGAAAAACAAATCTTCACAAATATATATATCTTAGATTGTATATTAAACAAAATATGTCTGATATAGAAGGTTTGTTATTTGCTTTTGTTGAGTTTAACGTCGCACCGACGCAATTAGTCATATTGGTCATATGGCGACTTTTCAGCTTTGATGGTGGAGAAATACCCCAGGTGCACCTCCGTGCACTATTTAATCACGAGCAGGTACCTGGGTAGAACCACCGACCTTCCATAAGCCAGCTGGATGGCTTCTTCACATGAAGAATTCCACGCCCCGAATGAGGCTCGAACCTACATCGGTGAGGGGCAAATGATTAGAAGCGACCTTAAATACTAGAATGATTGTAATTAGAATAAGAAGTAATTACACATAAAGATTTAAACGCCATGAGGTGAGTGTTCGCATACCTTCAACTTCCGATGACGAGTCTACTGCCGTGTTTCCATGTGATACAAGTTCGTAAACAGTGCTGTTATCGTCAAGTTCCTTTGCATCTACATACATGTTGAATAGACTAGTAAATAATTTATTCCGAGCACTTTTAGATATTTACAAAAATTGGCATTTCATTTTGGCGCTTTATATGTACATGGAAAAGGGCTGGTAAAACACATCAGTTTGTTTCCTTATACTATGTTCTAATGTAATTAAAAACATGTACACATTCCATTTCTACTCAGACTAGCATTTTTGTTACAGTAAGCTTTTAATTTATATTTGGTTATAAAGTCATTGACGATAATGGTCTACTTTAGCAATATCATTCACTGACATACAAGGGTATTAATTTTAAGCCGAAATTGTAGCCGCGAGTTATCTTCGAGACAAGGGATTACAAAACTTAAAATAAAAATACTTATTGATTGCTTATCAAAATATACGTTAAGTTAAACGAAAGAAAAAATAAAATGTGTCGAATACTTGTCTCCTCTTGTTCTTCTTGATTTTCTTTCAAAGTAGTGTAGCCTTCTTTTATAAGGGCGTGACTGAGTATAATATAACTGCGCTGGATATGATTTCTTTCTAGAACTGTATCGAGTAACTTTTCTGCTCGACCCTTTCTTGTTTTCTCATTGAATATTAATTCGTATTCATCCAGAGAGAATTCTCGGTGCACGACAAAATATTCTGCAATGATTATAGGATCTTCTAGCTGAGCAACGATTGCTTTTCTACGTTTGCTTAAAGTCTCCTGTGCCTTTCTCAATGTTAGGTTTATGTCATCTGTTATCAAAATAGAAAGAATATGTTATTGAATTTAAAGTGTGTTTTTTCCAGATTTTATTCAGTTACCAGATTTAAGTTGTAATAAGGCAGCTATATAAAGATTTGTCATTAACTGTGAATACTTGGTGGATATTTTGCTTTTAAATATGAAGTGTAAATCTGGACATAGTTTTAAACGAATTTACCTGGTAAATACATTTTCGTACTTTCCGACTCTAAACGTGTCCGTATGTGTTTGCAATGGATTTTGTCGAGTGATGTCATTAAAACTCTGTATGCTGAACAACTTCTACACATAAGAAGTGTCCGTAAGAACAAATCCACTTGATCTCTTCTACATCCTGCCAATTTAATTTGTTCTGCTTGATCATCAGTGAATATATTGTTTTCAATGAAGTAATCTAGCAAAAATACAGGATCTAGTTGACATTTAAGATACGTAAAATTCATCAATAATCGATCTTTTTCTTGCTGATTCAGGCCATTCTTTTCCTCAGATTCGACATGATTATCACTATCGTCACAACATTCAAACTGTCTGGAACTTTCATCGTCACAAGTGTGTTGTGCTAAATCATCCGTGTTGTTTGACCATATGTCGGATGATTGGTCACACGGGTTTTCAGAAGACTGTTTATCATCAAATATCGGTGTGTCTGATCCTGTTGCCTTGGTACCCGCTGACATGAAAGAAATATGTTTTAAAAATTCATTGAACAGTATTCACCGGAGCTGGTGATATAATAAAAATATCAAAACTAATATGTTCGTATGTGATGGAACATGATATGTACATGTATTAATTTCTTTTATCATTTTGAACGTTTGAGCTCAAAGGTTTTCTTGTTTTAATATATAGTGTTTCAATTGTACGTCACTACACTCTGTAATTGATTGGAAAGTTTTCAAAACAAGTTACAGCTTGGTTTGCAAATTTACATCTGATGGAGTAAAATTGGGTTTGGATATTGCATACAAAACTTTCATTAATGTAATAAACTGTCTTTATCAACATCGTCTGGAATATAATGTCTTGCATAATTCGTTTTCCGTAACCCATGTAAGATGTTGTATCATTTCTCTTTAGCATCATATTGTATATGTTTTTAATATCCTCGTATATGCGTTGATCAATCTTAAAAGCAAATGTTCTCTCATATTGAATTTGTGAAATTATATAAAAAAGCTTGCATTACTCACAAGAGTATCCACTGCTTTCCAATTCTGAAAAAAAAAACAAGATTTCAAGTTATTATTATTATCACTTGACTAACTTAATCTATAAATAGACTATAACTTTGCATATTACACAATCACTTCATCACTTCTACTTTTAACAACAGATTGTTTTTACAAAACAAAACGTATGTCGCCCACCACTTAAAACGCAGATATTGTAAAGTGGCCGATATAACAAATAAATTATAGCGTTTCTTAGTGACCACATAAGGACAAATGATGGGTCAGTATGGTTAATCCCTCTTTATCGTACTGACCCCACCTATCTCACTGGAGAGTCACTAAGACACGCAATAATTAATAATTATATCATCCACTTCATGTAGACGACATAATGCAAATGCGCCAGAATTTTAATTTATAAGTTCAAAATAGGGATATATGCCTAACCATCTTTAGGATTAGTCTTGGCGCTATTCAATGACATAGTGAAAAGGCACCAGAAGTTCATGGAGAATAAATATGGAGGTGTATATTTGATAATATCAATGAGATTTACCATTTTTAGGATTGTTCTTTGTGCAATTTAATGTGGAAACTTCATACATCGCTCTGCTGTTTATCAAGCTTCAAAAGAAAAAGTAATATTAAATCTAATCTAACATACTGACAAAAAGAAAAGTAAAAGAAAACTAATCTAAAATATTTTTAACGCAAGTATTTTTTTTCATTAGAGTTTGTAATTCGTAATTTTATATTTGGCATAATGTTATCCAGGCAAAAACAGTGAATGCGATCAAATTTTACAAATAAAAAGTATAAGGTATCCGCAGTTTTGCTCTTCAATAGAAAACCCTACATGCATTGGATAGTAGTCTGCTCTTAGTTTAAATTATATCAAATCAAAACAACTGAATGTATATTTTAAGAATTGTATTTTTAACAGAAGATCTTCCATGGAAGATTGTGTGTATGTCCTCAAAACTGATGCAACTGACTAAATAAATTCAAGTTATTTCATACTGTTCAGTTTCTTGATCTAAAGATTCCTCTCTCGACCGGTTTAGTCCCGTTGGCATCGGCACCACATTAATTTTCCTTTGAACTACAAATACAAAGTATATTATATCAATTTATTAAAGGTCCATAACGTCTTGGTTTAAAATGAGGCAGCCACATTTTTGTTACATGCATAATATTCATTATTTTCTTGTTAATTCTTATTTTCAATAATTGTTTTTCTATAATATTTGTCATAGGTTTGAATATTGGATAACATATTATAGAAGGTATTATTGAATCAACTATTTTGATTACCTCCCTTTATGGCTCAGACTGTATAATTTTATGTGTAATACTAGTATTGAAATGAGTTGTTTTTAAACCATGTTATTATGCATATTATCTATTTGGACAACTGCTTTATCTGATTTAAACATAAGATTAAAAGCCTTTTGGAACTTCAACTGCGTGTGACCGACAGTTTTTTGCATTGTCCCTGGTTTAATAATAAATGCAATTTACCTTGTGAAAAACTGATATTCTCCAGAATGGTCAACAAATATGAATTTCAAGTTTCAGTTTTAAAGTCCAATGCGATATCATAAAAGAACAATATCTGAATAAATGTGCCAAGCACGTTTCCAAATTAGGTTCTTTAATGACTAAATAATATTAACATTGTTATAAGGGTCGATACAGAAATATGAGGTACAGCTAACGGATTTACCCCACTCGCGTGGAAATGTTTGGCTCTAGATATTACTTGTTCATGAATACTGCTTCATATCTGTCCCTATATCGTTCTTTTGTTTTGTTGTTACTGTTTTAGGAGTTTGTTGCTTTGAAAACAATTTTGAATACTATTATTTAGCCTGGTTACTTTCTATGCTTCAAGGAATCGTCTTATAGATTTCATGAACTATCGTAACTAAACTTTATAACTTTACATACACTTGGACTAAGTGTTGTTATATTTTCTAGTCTCTTTGGGATCATTGAGAGTGTGTTCAATACTTCTAAGTCATAGAGCCCCGCTTAAGTTGGTCCTATTTAGGGAGAATGAGGGAGGTGGCATACTTCATTCAAACTTTGCATAAAGTATATGCCTGAACGAATGCAGAGAGACGAGAGACCAATGGTATAAAAGAAATATAACATTATTGATAAAATATCATTGATTTAATACGTACGAAAAAGGCAGACAGACAGATGGTGGGAAGGAAGGCCGGTCACAAACCAGTGTATAATTTCATTCATTTGACATACATACGTTCGTATACGTACAGATGGTAATTAGCATTGCCTATGGAATAATGTGGGAAACAACACTTCACTAACATTTTTTTACAAATTCGCATTACAATTTGAGTTGATATGTTCTTGATAACGAGCAAGTTTAGTCCTATGAAAGATAATAGGTAAGGGTAGATTTCTTGGAAGCATAGAGCACCACAAGTTAAGAAGATAAACAGGTATCAGTGATATGTCTTTTTGTTGTTGTTGTTTTTTTTACTTTTCACAATTGGCACAAAGGATGTTCTTGATTTTCTCTTGAAATGATTTACCATCATACATTTGTCAACTGAAATTGTTAAATAAGGAAATACATCAACGGTTAAATGTTATACAATAACAACATGCACTACCGGCACATACTGTAAATAAATGCAAAATTGATGTGTATCTTTAATATTGTAACTTATTTAATGTCATAACACTCCTTTCCTATAGCGCCACTCATCTTGTGGACAATGGTATCATTTGGACATCTATTCTATTGTTACTTTAAACGTTACCTGTCCTTGGGGTATTTGAAATTCGTCCTGGCTGTAACCCAACTACCGTTTTGCAGCATGTACTTCCCATCTTGGTTTCCTAAAGTGTACATTTGTTATAAATAGGTAAAAATGAACTCAAATAATACAAATTAGCACAATCATTAAAATCAATTCCGAATAACTTATTTATATTCTTAGTTATTGTTTTTACTAGATATAACTCTTGGTGTTTAGAGATTGGAAAAGCATTCCTTTTCACATTTTTTCTATAGACATATAGCTATATATATTAAAAAGTCTACCCTATAAAAAGAGTGAAACTGGTACGAAGAATACAGCAGCGATTTCTGTAATCTCTCATGTATTTAAAGAGTACCAAACATAAAATACACGATCCCATACACGCTGTATTGATGCTAGTGTGGAACCAACCGAACCGAATATTACAATGTCAAGATACATCAGCCTGAATGAAGGGACGATATTTCTAATTGAAAGAAACGAAAATGAGATAATAACCATTAAATTAATGTATGACTCTCTGCACAGTTCTGGGATCAAGGGGTCCATTCATTGTATCTTTATGACATAGTTCCTCATCAGCAGATGCTAGAGACGCGAGGTTGTTGCGAATTTCATTAGAATCAGTCAAACCGAGTCTGCTATTTTCTTAATTAGATGCCTTCCGTACTCCCAAAGGATCAACCAACAGATTTTGTTTACTATCAAAGCAGTGATTTGATTGCCGTATGGCGACTGTATTTAGTTTAATCATATTTTATTGTAATTATCACACAAGACATTATGGTAAATGTACATCAAGACAATAATATACAGATACATATGTAAATATATATACACCAGCAAACTATCATTATACAAGACATATATATTACAATTGTACATTAAGAAGTATTCAGTAACTTTGCAAATGTGCGATAATACAAAAGGGTTGGACCACAAGTTTTGCCAACATTAGAAATCGGCCCGTCCTTCTTAAATGAAGTCCTTTCAGTGTATACGAGTTCGGCTTATGTCAGTGCTAGAGGGCATAAAAGTTGTTGCCTATTTATCTCTAAGGAACAGACATAATGAAACCGTGTTAATATTTTTTTCTTCGTTACATTGTATCCTTCCAAATCATCTTATAAAACTATAACTGCAAGCTATGTAGGATTTCACGATTTAATTGGAAACATAATTATACAATATTGCTATAAATTGTAAAATAGAAAATATGATAAAATTTAATTCAAAAGACAACTATTATAATACTAACGAATTAAAATATTTATATAAATGTATCAAATCAATCTGAATTTTAATTATTTAGTTACCTTCGTAATTTTCAATTTTTTCTTTCCTCTGGAATGTGGAATTCCAACAGCTTTATTTAGCTGTTGTCATGTCAGACCCAAAATATTTCCTGGCATCCTTCCATAGCAAATAACGTTGTGTACTAAAATACTGCTTACAATCGCCGCATTATCCATGTTAGTTGCACGTATGTTCATATTCCTTTATGCAATGTGCTACTAAATATGTATCTACATTACTATTTCATATCATTCCTAAACTGCAATACTTTTTATTTTTTACATTTAAATGCACTATATTTAAATGACCTGAATAAATTAAACCGTTCAGAAACGGAAGTAAATTTAGGTCAAAATAGAGGTACCCGTGATGAGATCAATAAAGCTTTAACATATTTAAGTTAAATCATGTTTACTTATACATAACGGCAATAACAAATGTAAAAGTAATTATTTCTATTACATGTCATTTCGATTTTTCTACAAAGATATATAGCCATAATCGTCTAAATTGAAGCTTTATACTAGTGTGAATAAAACTTGGACGATGTGTGATGAAGACGGTTAATAAAAAGATACTACAGGCTGAATTTGTGCAATGGTTGATTAAATGGTACTCGCTGCTTTGTTAATTATATACACAAAGTATTGGCCGAGAGGGCTAAGACGCGCTTTCCTACTGAGGTGAAGGCTCCAGGATCGATTCCTGGCTACTCCCATTGTGGTGTGTCCTTGGGCAAGGACCTTTATCACGATCGACCCAGCTGTAAATAGGTACAAGCAAATTTCTAGGGGTAAGGTATAATTGGTTTTAACTGTTCTTAAAATAGGGGAACTCAAAAGCTCTAGAGCTTATGTTCATTGTTTCACAAAGCGATGGTAAATAAAATTTACCATTACCATTACCATAACTATTGAGGCCGCCAACCTTAAGAAAATAAAAATATCGTTACAAAACAGAGATTAATAATCAACAGAAAGTTAAAAACGGACTAAAATCAAATTCCATCCTATCATTATAAAAAAAGTTACTTATCGTATTATGCTCGATATATAGTATAACACCTTCATGATCAGAGTTCTTAATTTTCAACTGCTGTGGACTTTGTATTTAAATATCTATTTTTCTCATAAAATGAACAAAACAAATTTGCGATGGGCAGATACTTGATGATTCAGTATTAATTTTGCGATTTTGCACAGCGGTTTTTGTAGAATCTGTCCGATTTTTTCATGAACTGAGTATACCAAGGTTCCATTTTATATCTTCCTTTCATTTAACGGTAATACAAAGTGAAACGTTATAAGGCACTTAAAGGTCCTAAGCATAATGCTATCACATATTTTGTTTTATTCACTCACTGACCCATCAGTGATGAATTTGAAAACTACATTTCAAACACTTGCAAGGTATGATAATTGTTTTGAATATCACCCGACCGGGAGGTATTCGTTTCAAAACCCCACAAAGACAAGCGTTCCAATTAATTGATCCAGTGACTGATCCAGAAGACTCTTACAGAATAACACCCGGGTGCTATTACTTTCCTCGATGTGACAATATCCCATATCACACTCTCTCGTCTGTGATTTTTTAATATTTCTTTGAGTGACAGAAAAATTGTCTTTGTTGGCAAACAAAGTATAAGACTGGAAACATTCGTAATATGTAAAGAAGAGCTCCGTGTAATGATACAGTAAAAGGAACGCTATAGATGTTTAATTTTGTTGATAGCATGCTTGTAGCATGTATGTATAGGTTATAAGCTGAATACAGCAATTTTAAGATTTTAATTTCGAGCGAGCGTTAGCGAATTAATATCTTAAAACTGCTGTATTTAACTTATAACCGTCTTAGCCCCGCCAAGTGTAGCTGAGGTACAGTGTTATCGGGCTGAGTCTATTAAATCGTAACATTTAACAATTAAATTTAATACATACAGTTGATGTGACAACTGTATGTGAAATAGAATGGCCAGATTTGAACGAAATGGAGCAATTCCATTGGCAGAGCAACTTGGGCGAACTATAAGTTTAAATCTCATTTCATTTGCATGTATCGTGCGCTCCGTTTGCAATCATGCATCGTGTCACTTTTTTTATCATATCGCAAGTATACGAGGTTCATTCTCAGAATTCTTACGGTGCAGCACAGGTTGTGTTCCATGTGCATACGCTGTAAATGTGTAGTACAAATCGAAACTCGACGTAACATTAACACTTCGGTAACATTTTAAAAGCCATCATTGAATAACATTACATGTGTACTGTAACTTTTCTTTCGTCAGTTTATTATATACTATATTCCATAAATTTCTTTTTATGCCCCAGAAGGTGGGCATATTAAAATCGCACTGTCCGTCCGTGTAAATTCTTGTCCGGGCTGTAACTCTGCCATCCATAAAGGAGTTTTGAAATAATTTGGCATAATTGTTCACCATAATGAGAAGACGTGTTTTGCGCAAGACTCAGACCCCTAGCTCCAAGTTCAAGGTCACACTAACCTGAAACTGAAACTGCTTTATTTGAAGCGAAACCATAATAAGATGACGTGTCATGCGCATGACCCAGATCCCTAGCTCCAAGTTCAAGGTCACACTAAGAGATCAAAGGTTAACAGGATCTGTTTCGTGTCCGGTCCATAACTCTGCCAATCATGAAGGAATTTTGAAATAACTTGGCAAAAATGTTAACCATAATGAGACAATATGTCATGCGCAAAACTCACACTCCTAGCTTCAAGGTAAAGATCACACTTAGAAGTCAAAGTTTAACAGGGTCTGTTTCTCGTCCGGTTCATAACTCTGCCAATAATCAAGGGATTTTAAAATTACTTGGCATAAATGTTTCCAATACTGAGACAACTTGTCATGTGCAAGATCCAGATCCCTAGCTCTAAGGTCAAGGTCACACTTAGAGTTTAAAGATTAACATGTTCTGTTTCTTGTCCGATCCATAACTCTGCCATCGATGAAGGGATTTTAAAATTACTTGGCACACATGTTCACCATAATGAGATGACGTGTCATGCGCATGACCCAGATCCCTAGCTCCAAGTTCTAGGTCACACTTAGAGATCAAAGGTTAACAGGGTCTGTTTTGTGTCAGGTCCAAAACTCTGCCACCCATGAAGGAATTTTGAAATAACTTGGCATAAATGTTAACCATAATGAGACAATGTGTCCTGTGGAAGACCCATACCCCTAGCTTCAAGGTAAAGGTCACACTTAGAAGTCAATGGTTAACACGGTCTGTTTGTCGTCCGGTTCATAACTCTGCCATTCATCAAGGGAATATCAAATTTCTTGGCATAAATTTCCCCATAATGAGACGACGTGTCATGCGCAAAATCCAGATCCCTAGCTCTAAGGTCAATGTCACACTTAGAGGTTAAAGGTTAACATGGTCTGTTTCTTGTCCGATCTATAACTCTGCCATCAATGAAGGGATTTTCAAATTACTTGGCATAAATTTTCCCTATAATAAGATGACGTGTCATGCGCAAGACCCAGACCCCTAGCTCTAAGGTCAAGGTCACACTTCGAAGTCAAAGTTGAACATGGTCTATTTCTTGTCTGGTCCATAACTCTGCCATTTATCAAGGGATTTGAAAATATTTTCACACAAATGTTAACCATATTGAGAAGGAGTGTTACGCTTATGATTCGGGTTTCTCATGTCAAGGTCAAGGTCACAAAATGATTCATACCTAAACTATTCTAGCATATTTTGCAACTGTAGCATTCTTGGGTACGCTTCGGGAGCATTTGTCACTATAAGTGACAGCTCTTGTTTTTACATGATTCGTTTACGCGTTCAATATGATCCAAAGTCTTGCACAGAGTTGAAAGTTGTAACTAAATGTTTGATAAGGTCTGTGAAAATAGAATTTAAAAATTAAAAAAAAAAATTTTAAGTCAAACATGGGATTAATTTTTACTGTTCCACTAAATCTTTTTGTATTGGTTGTTATGTTCTTTTTAACTAAGTCAGGGGCGATAACTCCTTCACAACTGAATGAATCCGGACGCGAAACACCCCAAAAAAACGCAAAATAGGCCAGTGTGAAAGCTATTTAACTTTGAAGTTAGATTCATAGATCACTTGATTCGTTTCTATATTAACATTAATTTTGAATTAGTTCACAGTATCATATGGAAGCCCTGGAGGGACAATTGATTTCCGTACTTCCCACTTCTGACTTCTAACTTGTGCACTTCTCACTTCCAATTTCTTGACTTCCTACTTCCTACTTCTAACTTCCGCACTTCTGACTTCTAACTTCCACACTTCTGACTTCCAACTTCCTGACTTTCGACTTCTGATTTCCAACTTCCACACTTCTTACTTCCGACTTCTTGACTTCTTACTTCCTTCTTCTAACTTCCGCACTTCTGACTTCTAACTTCCGCACTTCTAACTTCCAACTTCCTGACTTTCGACTTCTGATTTCCAAGTTCAACACTTCTTACTTCCGACTTTTTGACTTCTTACTTCCCTCTTCTAACTTCCGCACTTTTGACTTCTAACTTCCGCACTTCTTACTTCTAACTTCCTGACTTTCGACTTCTGATTTCCAACTTCCACACTTCTTACTTCCGGCTTCTTGACGTTTTACTTCCCTCTTCTAACTTCCGCACTTCTGACTACTAACTTCCACACTTCTGACTTCTAACTTCCTGACTTCCGACTTCCAACTTTTGCATTTCTGACTTCCAACTTTCCCTCTTTGGAATTCGGAAGTAAGAAGTGTGGAGGTTGGAAGTCGGAAGTAAGAAGTCAGGAAGTTGGAAGTCAGAAGTGTGGAAGTCGGAAGTCAGGAAGTTAGAAGAAGGAAGTAAGAAGTCAAGAAGTCGGAAGTAAGAAGTGTGGAAGTTGGAAATCAGAAGTCGAAAGTCAGGAAGTTGGAAGTCAGAAGTGCGGAAGTTAGAAGTCAGAAGTGTGGAAGTAAGAAGTAGGAAGTAGGAAGTCAAGAAGTTGGAAGTGAGAAGTGCAAAAGTTAGAAGTCATAAGTGGGAAGTACAGAAATCAATTATCCCTCCAGGGCTTCCATAGTATCACTATTTTGAACTGAAGTATGGACAATATTTGCCTAGATAGTAGTATATAAACATCAAATCATCAATGAAAACGGAAAAATAGGTATTACAAATCAAACTGACAAGATACCAATTGAATATGGACGTCATAATTAACCTTTCAACTGCATATTTTCCCAATAAATCAGTTATCCATTTTCGTACAGTTCGTATGGTATTCCAATACAAGGTCAGAAAAGCCACAAAAATTGATCATTAACCTAAACGGAGTTAGCTCAAATACAAAATGCTTAAAATCGCGTAGATAAATGCTATTGATTTTGTGCGGTTACTGACGCGACTTCGATGGAGTCATTTTAACAAAAAAATATTTAATAGCGTTTCTGCATTAATTTTTTCATTATTTCTTCATTATTAGATAATTAAGCATTATTTGAGACTGCCTCCTCTGCCATTCGCCAATGTAGCCATATGCTACAAATTCAAAGAACTGGCTACAGATTTTTGAAAGTGGCTACAAGAATTTTATTAAAATGTGGCCAAAATTCAGCAATTCAGCTTCAATTTGGCAATTTCTCTCAAAAAGGGGCTACAACTTTCTGAGGCCCAGGGGAGGTCCTGCAGACATGTTAATGTATTGTCCAGAAGAAATGAATTTAGTTTGTCGTGACATTTATTGTAAATATTCAAAATTCGTTTCCGACTGGAAATGTGCAAATTCAAAATTTATGGTATACTACTTTCTTAAAGCAAATGGGTAAATAAATGTGGTGAAATGTAGATTTTACTTGGCTGTGTTCTATGCGTCCAACTTTTACAACAAAAGTCTTCACGTGAAGTGTGGTGGTCGTAAAAGTAAAAAAACTCCCGATACTTGGACTTGGTTTTTCACAATATTTTCTTGACCTGTGAAATATAATTCCTTTTAAGCTGGTGCTGGACGTACTTGGTTGCGTGCTATGCTTCAAAATACTTTCTTATATATTTTACTTAACTTTAGTAGGAAGTAAGAAGCGTCCTATTATTGATGATTTATATTTACAATATCATAGAGAACGATTAAGTATCTCAAATCTTGTGTCATAGATGTACATAAAAAAGAATACAAATGTAAACAGACACGATAACAATAAAGTTTATGTGATGTACAAGTAGTGTTGTCACTCTCGATGATTCGTTTTCGCCTTCTTTTATGTTTTTTGGGGGAAAATGGACTAGTTATTCACAACAATATGATAGTTTTGAAGATGTGCATTTTCGAACATCTGGCCTGCACAGTGACGGCGTCTTGTATATAGACATGGCCTGTGTAGCACCTACCTGTATTGGAGAGGTTGCATATTGGGTAGGAGTTCCAGCTGTGAAGTATCAGATAAGGTTGATGATAGACAAAATGTATGACATATTTCTTTGCATTTCTTCTGAGGCAACAGCATAGTTATGCACAGACTGACCATTGAACAGTATTGTGTCCAGTTTGCTGCTGCATTGTTGTAGGAGCGACCCCGCTATGCAGCAGTTCTTGTGCAGGTTCGTCTTCTTGCCTGGTAAGTTAGCTTTTTCAACATTTTTTTTATCAAACAATGCAAAGTTATTTGTCCTAAAGGTTGGTTTTTATACCAGATTTCAGAGATTGGCCGCCTGCTATAGCTGATAGCCAAATAAAATGGTGACACTGGGGTACAATAGTCCTTTGGATGCATGCGGGTACATGGCAATTTTCAGGAATATTATTATTATACCAGATTTATAAAGCGCCCTTTTCATGATCAATTTCACGTTCAAAGGCGCTTTACATAGTTCAAATGCAGCCACATATGCAGGGCGCATAATTCATCCTCTACTAGTACAGACACAGAGCGATCTGACTAGAGGGACAGAGTGAGACAAAGCCCCCACGACAGAGAGATCAGAAATCAGATACAGGCTTGTCCGGCTAACTTAGCCTAGCTCGTTGCGAATAGACAGCCTGGTTCTTTAACGTGCCCAGTGTATAGCACTGATACACGCAAGGATTGCCTGGGTTCCTGACCAGTACACCTCTAGTTGGGTGGTTGAGGTATAAATCTCGGGGTTTCCATAACATATATCAATCTCGGGGGAAAATCTCGATTAATATCCCTTGTGAAACCTCTCAATTTTTACCATGATGTATAATGATAATGCACTCATTTCTGTCGTAGTCTTATCTTTATTTACGCGTAGGTGTGATAAGTACACTTATTGTCATGTTTCAAGGGTTTGATCGATTTGACTTTGTCCATAACAGATAAAGAATCCATTGCACTGTAACTTTGACCAAACAACTGTCATGAATAAATAATTATATGTGTTTTCGGTCAAATGTGAAGAAAAATAAACAATTACACGTAGCATCAAAACAGTCTGTGTAAAAGATTGTAAGCTACACATGACATCATCAGCTTTTAAATCGGATACATAATGACAAAAATGCTAACATTTTTAAATAATGCTTAACTGTACATCCTTACAGCATTCTGTGTAGAAAGTTCTACACAGTTTTGTTTATTTATGCTGAAAAGCAATTATCTATAAAGTATAAAATTCCAAGATAAAAAAACGCTTCAGGGGGGGAGGGGGGGGGGGGTGGTAACCCAAACCATACAGGATTACGAATTTTATTTCAACAGATTTACAATAAAATCTGTAAAAAGATCGTTTGGAAGCATAGAATGCAACCAAGCAAAATAATAGCAGATTCGGTTTGACTGAGTCTGTTAAAACTTTGGAAGTATTCAACACAGCCAAACAAAAAAGTGACACAAACGGATTTATTGCTGCTGATGTTGTTTTTCTTTGGTTTAAGGTCTTACAGCCACAGTTGGTCATATAACGGCATTCAAAACTTCAGACCCCAAATGCCCCTCTGTGCAATTTTTCGGCAGGATACCCGGGTAAAACCATTGCCTTTTCTCGAGGTAGCTAGACGGATTAGTCGTATGGAAGACCTCTACACCCTCAGCAAGGGCCCAAAAAGATGAGGGGCAAGTGATTCGAAGTCAACGACCTAAACTACGAAGCGACAACAGAGGCTCCACGATCTTATTGAGTCTGTTCAGTATGAATAGTATCGGCATCTCTACTGTTACTTTACCTGCCGGTGCTCCATTTTATCACGATCGTCTTATAAATCTAAGACAACTGAAACACATGACACCCTGGTATGTATATGCAAGAGTTCAAGATCGCTGGCCTATAAAAAATCTTAACCATTAAAATACTGAAGAACATATTGATGTCTACGTATTTGTCTGTGCTGGCCATGTTCTGACATTGACTTTTGTCTTTTGTACAAAGTCGAGTTGACTTTTCCATGTGACATTATTAAGAAGACGTTTTATTTGTTATTCTTATCGATTTAATTACTTTTAAGAATATTTTAATTACCTTTTAATCTATGTCATACCAAAGAAGTAAAAATTGTACTATTGGCTTCCTTGCTTGGCGTTCAGCATTAAAAGGGAAACTGGTCTGTCTTCTCTCATAGCCTCATTGTGTTGGTTCACATCAGTAATGCGGGAGTCGAAAGAGATAGAAATAATTTGCAGAATCAACCTAGAATAGTTTGTATAAATTTTAATGATGTTTCATCATGCTGTAGTTTCATTGTCAGTCATAATACAGATTTTGCTGTAGCAAAATGTATACCTTGCTTTTACAGGCAGAAGAACCTTTCATACATGTGAACCTGGTGAAGGAAATATCAATGTACCCTTGACTTTAAAGAGAGTAAGTCATTTGATTAAAGAAAATGTCAATAAATGTCGAAAGCGTACAGCTGCTTATATATATTTGACGCCATTGGTTATAAGGAGGAAATGCTCTAATGAGTCCTTTTTAAATTCCATAGCTTTTTCAAATGTTATGGATTGGAAATAAATAAAACACTAATTGTTTGGAAGAAATATCAAGAACGACAAAAACTTTGTCTCTCAAATTTTGTAAAATCAAATGGCTTTCGATGTTATTCTATTTCATTGTACTTTAAGATTATAGTGTTAACTCAATGCATCTCTATGATGATGTCGCTATCCTTCATTTTCCTCCAATAAAGGCCTCAGAGATTGCCAGGTGTTAAAAAGTAATTTATATCTATAATATGCACATCTGAAAAAAAAGGTAATTGTCTAGACTAAGTACATTTTACATTTGTTTTATGCCGATCACTTGCCTACGTTATTATCGTAAACAATCCTATCATTTGTCAATGCTATAGACGTAGGTGGACGGCATCATTTCACATTTACCTTGTTCTATCATGCATACAAATGAAATGTTATTCTATATGTATTAAAGAAAGATTTGAAATAGTGTGATCGCTTATTGTTTAAGACACGTGTTTCTTAGGTCTTCTTTTATAAACTGAAGCTTTTGAGAAAGTGTTGTCATATGGCGAGGCGGGATGTTTTTTTCATTTGTCATTTGTTGCAATATATATTCGTTATCCAGTATTTTTTTGTAATTAATAACATGTATTTAGTATATCATGTATTGACAACAATAGCAATAAGTGTGTGTAGTGTCTCTGTAATGTTCTAATACAAGACATTTGTTAGAAATTTGTATCTTATCCGTCGTTTTGCTACTTCTGTTAGGTTTTCACAAGCGATTTTAGAACAATTGATTTTGTTTTGCTTATCAGAAAATACAAGTTAGTGTAACAGAGTTACCTCTCTTTCAGTAAAAAGCATAATCGTACATTACCGATTGTTTTTGTTATTTTATTGCTTTAAGAGTCACCGATAGAGTTCATGGATATAGACACCGACTTTCCACAAGCCAGGTAGATTCCTTCATAACATAACAACCCTAGCAGGCGCAAGTGCTTCGAGCTAAGCTTTCTTTCTTAAGTATGTTTTATTTCTAAAAAGAGCATTTAAAACGCAAAATATCAAATGGCGGATTAACAGTTTCGTTCAGTATATTATCGTAAAAAGAATATTTTTCCAAAACGAAATGCAAATGCCAATTGTTGCATGTTCGTATAAAACTTATCAATTTCAGTTTGGAAATGTAACTTATATTTTCAATCAAAAGTTGAATATCCTCTAGAGACTATTCTGCTGAAGGAATGTTTTAGAATGATATGATGTCATGTTTCTGTTATATAAAACCTCCTTTCCTTCAAAAAGGCGTCAGACTTTGTTTCTTATCAACTTTTTCTGTAAAATATACATCTGAAAGATATTTTATCAGGCTAAATATGTTTCCAATATGTCTTACGTCTATCACATGTCTACGTTAATGAGGTATATATTCCCATCAATTGTCAATAGCATGAACGACGGCGGCTTTTATCATATCGCATTACCCTTTTGATTTGACATTTGAAAAAAAAAATGTCGCTTTATATATGTCATGGTTTTGTTTGCTAATGTGAGCGATTATTAAGTAAATAGCTCTTCTATCAACTATATGTGTTTTCCTTTCATTGAAACATATGTTTCCTGTATATTCTTACGAATGAAATGAAAGCGTTAAGTATATGCGACACGAATATTCGAATTCTACTTAAAAAGTTTACATATTCCGTGTATCAGAACGAATTAAATGTGATATTTTGCTCTTAGGGCATTATAATGATTTACAACATGCGTTTTAATGGTCGATTCTGTGTATGATATGATTTGCCTCTGTTATGTTCTGACGCATGAATTTCCATCGAAATTCTTGAATGTATAATCATACAATATGGAGAATAACTCCAACGTTAAAACACTATTGTACTGGTGTTTTGCTTGCCTACCGGACTTGCATACCCGTTTCAAATGTTAACACTAAAGCAGAGTTTTGCTTGTGTGTCTTTGAAACGTCATAACGACATTTCTGTTTACGGTCGTTAATTTCGTGCACTTTGTTTAAATACGCTGTTATAAGCATTAGTGTTACAAAGAAAGTATTTCGCTTTGCTTCGTTTTATTCCATAGTTTGTAAAATACGTTATGCATGAAAGAGCCTCGTTATCGATATTGAGTGTATGCACCCAAACATCCTCCATTCTGAAACGTGTATAATGTTTATTTGGCAGCTTTATAGGTAAAAAAAAGAAGTCAACGATGCTATGAACATTTGAGTTGCAAATGTTCCGAAACATTTGTATAAGTGTCTGCATAATGAATAATATAAAGCTTGTGTCTTTTACTCTATCATAATCAAACAGCAGGGAAGTTAACTTGTGGTCCTTATGGTCGTTAAGTTTCAACAACTCTCCTCTAAATCATTGGGAATCTTCCTTCGTGTAATGGTTTTTATTCATTGAAAGGTGTATTACATGTTCTAACTTAGAATATGGAAATGAAGATGTTAGCTTAGGTCCCTGTGACCTTCTACTTTGAGCTACAATGCAAAAACTGTAGCTTTTAGGGTGTGATTTCGTATTGTCCGGACATGAAAAGGTCATCGAACAGACCAATCACGTCATACGCTCCGTTTCTTTTTTGAACAGATGAGTATAAAGTCAAAGGTCTTGACATTTTTGGTCAAATAATACCCTACATTAGCATTGTTAATAAAAATCTGTATGGAGATCATTTAGAAGCATAGAACGCAAACAATTTAAGCAAAATATAGTACACTTAGTTAACTTGTGTCTCTTCATGAAAAGTATATTAATGCACAAAAACATTTCATGCCCGTTAGCACCGGCTTTAACGGAACTTTGTTATACAGAACAGTAAATGGACTCCGTTATTTAAAGGACCTGAAAATATAACAGCACAGAGACCATGTATAGAGAAACATTTTACGGTCGTCACATGGCAGTTAGAGACTGCCATTTTAAGATCCTTCGGAGGCAGTGAACGCAGCCAAGCTAAATATTGAGTTTAAATTTCGTGTTCCTATGTTTTGATATAAAGTAAGGATGAGCTGTTACACGATCAATTCATATTTTTGAAGTAGTTGACACTTAAACATAATGTACAGAGAACTCATGAATTCAAAATTGATCTATTAGTAAAAATTTGAAATATCAGCTAAGACTGCTGACTTCGCATACATGTTCCACAAATATGTTACAGCAGGTGTTCTTCTCGTAACTTTAAATCAAGCTTAAAATGAGTATATAGGTTTGCAAATGTTACAATAATGATACTAGACTTCTTTTGATGTAGACTTAAACAGCGTGATAAAAACTCGTTAGTCACTTTACAGAATTTAAGTAAGAAGATAATGAAACTGGTAACTGTAAAATAACATGTTCGGCGCGTTCTCAATAGATGTAACGAGCTTGGCACTTACGTGCTTTACAACTGCTGATATTAACACAGGCAACATTTCTTTTTCTATTTAGAAAATCTGTTTAAAAATGTTCGTGCAACTAGCTATCAATCTGTATCTCAGAAATAACTACATAATTTTATTGGATTTAAACTTCAATTTTGACTCTAAGATTACAAGAGTTTGACATTTTCGTTGTAATGTTAAAAGCACTTGTAAACATCATGCATGCAATGTTCCTTGACAACACAGTCGGCTTCGTAAAGGACTCCATATTGCAAAACCAGACATCAGTTGTTTTTATAGCCAGTAAAGTCTTTGTGGAAAACACCACTTATAGATATTTGTGCATAAAATGTAATCTGGGTAAGCTTGGTGAAAAGGTAATGATCTCGGCTTCACTTTGTTTACACAGTAGAAGTTCTTTCTCACCATTTAAACTTTGTTTGAAACAGCTGATTTGGTTTTCAAAATAGCAAAATAGCAAAAAGAACACAAGAACAACAAATGCAATTTCAAAATTTTCTTACGTTTCCTAACGCTTTTGCGTGCTAAAATTGTTAATTATTTTTAGTTAGCAAAAATCAAGGAACAAAGCTTTCTAACAGAAAATGATTATCAACATTTTAATTTGCAACTAACGGCTTTTGTTCAATTATTTCTTCAAGATAGAGCTGTATGTTTGTACAAATTCGGAAAAGATCAGAAGACGTTAATATTACAATATCTGCATTTGCATGGAATTTGTCTTCGGACAAGGGTAAGTTGAAGATACGAACTGCCTGAAGCAGTTGTCAGGAAATATTTCAGATTGTGCCTAATATTAATTTAATCTGATATTACTACCTGTGATTACTTACTTTACTCAAGTTTTAAGTCAAACTGTTGTATGTTATGTCGTTACATATAACAGTGTAATTAAAAACAATTTGTCGTTCCATACAACATTTGCTATGTACAGATTTTTGACATTGGATAATTATAATATGTTTCAAAGTTATAAAATGGTCAACAGGAAAGCGTAACAGTCGCGTTACTTCATCACAGCCTTCCAAAATTTCTATAAGCATATATGTATATTGAATAATGGTGCTATTGTGCAATACTTCATGGTAGAATAAAGAGTATTCAATTATATTTGTGCCAACATAGCAATTTCATTTTATGCTAACTGGTGAAATATTATCAGTGAGATATTTCTCTATATCTCTCACAGTGCCGAACTTCTTTATTTTTTCAGAAAATGTTATCTCCCTTGAAATATATTCTTTAATTACTTCCCTTTGTTGCCTTTAGAATTACTGGTACCCTATGTTTTCCCAAATATTCAAGCCATGCACAAGTCCTGTACAGCTAGACAATCCTGTATAGAACAAGCCAGCAACAGAAATAATAGTAATGCTCTAGAAATATTACCTTCAAGTTGGTTTCTTGTAGCTGACTTTAATGTATGTGCGTGCTTCCTCCACTTTTCATTTGTTTACTATCGTTTGGTTTGGTTTGGAAGATTACACTGGCGACAGCACATTCAGTTGGTTGTTGTCTTAGTTAATTATCATGGTATAATAAAGAATATTCAAATAAATCTGTGTTAACATAGCAATTGTGTCTAGTTTAATGACACCGTTATAAAGAATGCCATTAAGCATTTGTTTTCCCTCAAACATAATCATTTGAAATAAATATGAATCACTAGCTTAAAAAATTTATTTGAAATATAAGCATTGCAGTCGATTTATGTTCAAACTTAGCGTGTAAAATAATTTTTATAGTTCATGGTTTTATTTTTGTAGAGCTTCTTTTATCTTCTATATTAAGATTTTTGATATTTCAGTTTATTCTCTGAAAGTTGACAGTAATTTAAGAAACTGAAAAATTAGAACAGGCTTTTAACTTTCAAGTGGACTTTTGAGAAAAAAGGTTTAGATGAAATGTTATTACATGTAAATGCAAGGAACATTAATTTCTCATTGTTAAAGATACATATTCTCTCTACGTAATTGGTTTTTAGGAACTATGCATATCGAAAACCCCTTATATATTTTTGCAAATTATTTCATAATTCTTAAAGTACATCTATCAATTTCTTTCACGTTTGAAAATGTATGTTGTGGATAATATTTAAAATTTTAACAAAAGCGACTAGTGCAAATGCATCATTTCGTTTATATTAAAACCACTACCTATTTTTAAAAGGTCACAAATCGTGTTTTTATAAAAAGATAAAATATCATTTACAAGAACATAGAGATGTAGATTTTGACTTTTAAGCGTGGTAATTGTTTCAAACCTTTCAAACATTTAGAAAAAATATGTTGTTAATGACAAATTAAAACTTTATAAAAATGAGAGATTGTACAGTAATATGAAAGATTCAGACAAAGATATTGATACGTTTAGTAAAGTCAGAGGTTTCTTTAAGTGTACTTTGTGTTCACGAGGAGTGTGTTTGGTATATAAAAGATATAAGGTAAGGGTAGATTTCCCGGAAGCACAGAGCACCCCAAACACAGTCATAGAGTCATACATCGCAAAGTAGGCCCACAATAAAAAGAAGCTGTAACGGACGGGATGCTTCAAAAGTACATTTTAAACCGGCATGCCTCCAGATCGTTCGACAACAACAACAAAAATTATTTTTTTAGATATCTTGAAATAAATGCTATATTTCTTAAGAAGGCTTTAAAACTTAATTACTGACAAACTTTATGTTACGGAAACACATGAGAATTTGCTGTTTTTACTACTTTTTACGATGAAAATCGAAAAGCGTTTGTCACGCTTTTACTCCTGGCAAACTGTCTCGATTATAGATATCTATATTTTGAAGTCATATTCTCTACTTCAGCTATAGCGCTATTGGTTACGACGACGGGTAAATGTCTTTATTGCCGCGGCGGTCCGGAGTTCGATTCCCGACGCGATCATCTTTTTTTCTTGATTTGGAATTTCTAAAATATTTTAGAAACAAAAATTCATATTCTAATGTTTATAATATGACCAAAACTTCAATTTGAAAGAAAAATTATTTTTTAGCCAAATCAGGAGACATGCTGCTTTAATTATATGCAAAAAGGAGAAGGGGTGCAAATGCAAGGGTCGGGGCGCAAATGCAAGGGGAAGGGGTGGGAGGGGGCGATGGTGATAGCGAGGAGAAAGAAGAAAGAAACGCCAATAACAAATAAGACAACATATACGCAACACAAAATACGAGACGGACAGAAAACAAGTCGAAAATAGAGGCACCGCCTTGTTAAGGTCAGTAACCTATATAAAGGAAACTGGATATTTAAACGCGTTTCGGGCGTGCCAACGTTTTCAACAAGTTAGACAAGACAGTGTGAAAAAAACACTCCCAGTTGAGAAAGGCTCTGACATTAGTGACAAAATACGAGATCATGAAAAGTAAAACATAGAAATAGGGTCGTCAATCTAAGGTATAATTATACCAATATATTCAACTTCAATTTGTCTGAAGTCAGAGCACCAAGAGCCTAACTTTTAAGGGCACGACTAAGCAGGCTGCATGACAAGATTCCGCTCCCTACGTCCGAAATAAGTAGTAAATGTGTTTCCAACCACCGATTAACTAAAATGCAGAATTTTCAAGTTGTGAAAATTAAGCCCAAATTTTCGCCGAATGTTGAATATCACCTATATATTAAACCTCTATAAAACTACTCACATTACCACAGCATTTAAACTTAACATATAGTGCCTTATTTGTTTAAACTAATTTAAACTCGTGAAAATATTGCATATGGTGTTCACTGGTGAAATATATTTCAATCTTACACTGAAAAAAAAAGCAAATACCCTCTATTTCTTTCCCTGTTTATATTTTACAATTCATTGATTTACTTGAGCATAAACACGTTACCTTTCTATCAAACATAAAATTTATATTTGTAAAACTAATGTTCTAGAATATGTACTAAGTAAAAAGTATGTTCTGTCAAGAAAATGAACGTATCATTGATCTCAAAAACATTTGTGGGCGGCTATTACTTTATCACATTACACTTTTACATTTGCATTGAATATTTCGTTCCTAATACAAATGTACTTCTATAAAAAGCATTAAGTATATAAAGGCATTAAAAGATATGTCTGCTAATGCGGTACATGGCCTTCTTCATTTGATATAAAATAGAGATATATCTTATTTAAAGCTCAGACTGAATAGAAAATCTAGTCACATTTTAAAGTAGTACTTTTACATCAAGTCTCCCGTTGCAAGTGTCTGTTGTACTGTAGAGTTTGTTTCTATATTGATTCCTTTTAATCAGTTGAGGTAATATCTTTTCCTGGGAGCGAAAAAGTATTTACAAACAATGTTGACTAATATAGTGTACTATCCATATAAAAGTGAATACTAGTTGCCAACATAAATCTGTCAAACAGACGCACATTTCAATACCCTACAGTATGAAAGGTTATCACAGAGTTGAAATAAAACTAGGCAGTAACCATTTTGGCAGACACGGATTATTTAAATTATCTCCCTTTTGTTATAATAAAATCCTAAAATTTTAAATCTACAATTTTCTTTGCTATACATTAAAGTTAAAAACTCTTTTATTTCAATAATATTTTCATGTCTTTTTAGATATAATATCAATCATAAGTGTGATTATAAACCAAAATGCATTTTATAATTGACATTATATCAGAAATAAACATGAAAATGTTATCGACATAAAAGGTTTGATAAATTTATTTTGTCATTCGCTCGCTAACCTCAATAGGAAGAGCGCAGATCTACGGCTCGCCGGCTCGTGAGAAGTTTGTTACCCGGGCGAGGCGTATGTTCTCCGTGATTTTAATTGATAAAAGATTTTGTGTCTGAAACATTTGTCCTCCACCTCTGTTTCGTGTTGGGAAATTGGTAGTTACTTGCGGAAAATCTGGTAAAGAGTCCGGAAACACTGTTTAGGTTAACTGCCTGCTGTTACATATCTGAGATACTGTTGGAAAACGGCGATAAAAAACAAAACAAACACATTAAATATATACCAAATGCTGCCATTTTGGTTGTAAGAGAGCTGTTTATTACTGCATTCATTCAACTACTTCTTTGCCTAGGATTATAACCCACATCGCCATTTTTTTCTTCTTTTTTTCCAAAACGATATCACATTCTAAAGTATTTCATTTGCTATGAAAATGACCTTGGTTGTCACTTTTATTATATACGTATACATTTTAGAAAGTACTGCATACAAATGTTATCTTAAAGGTCCAGCCAAATATGATGCAATAAGCAACAATGACATTAAAATGTTAAAATGTACACAATCTTAAATATGCGATATGTGCATCACATCTGCCATTTCACAATGTTTTTTTATAAAGTATTAAACTGAACAGCAGTTTGTAGGAGACATATACTTTTAGTTACAAATTCATCAGATTCGTGTCCAAAAAGATTCCATAGCCATTTACATTAAAATGAAATCAATCAAAGGCTGATGGTGTTCGTAAATAAAAGTAATTTAGAGCTCAATGGTATCGTTTAGCATTTCAATGTTGTTTGTTTTATATTGAATAGAATTTCGGTATTCAGGATTTATCAAGATATCTCAGTATAATATCTATATCACGTTTTTATTCAAATAATTCAGAAGACATTAAGATTGAAATATTTCCATTTTTCTTTCAATAAAGGCAAAGATAACAAATTGAAATAGGGAAAGTACAAAATGATTGTAATTTATACGTTATATTGTCATTATTTAACCTTTATAAATGAATATTTGCTACACATACTTGAATTTTAATCCATAGAACGCTGGTAGCTGTTTATTTTAATGTAATCTTTCCCGACAATATTGTATGAGTAACGGAGTAGAAAGATATTTTTATCACGTTTGTTACTATCTTGCAGATAATATTCCTCCAAAAACTTCCGTAGAAAAGATATATTTTCTTTTCTTTCTGGTAACCACGTTTATTTTTCATGCTTCTGTAAAATATAAATACAGATATACACTTCCATTTGCATGTATCAAGAAAATCTGAAAAACCATAATTCTAAGTTGCAGTGTTATGCTGAATAGTAAGGTAGTGTATACTTTATCTAAACATCATTCCAGTTTTTAATATTTTTACACCAAGATAAACGTTGTCACACACATTATTAGACAAAAAATGTGCTCATATATAACAAAATTGTTTTTGTAAAATTTCAGCACAGAACGCTTATTCGACTCTTCTAGTATTAAGGTCTAAAAAGAAGCTAACCATAAACGTTTTGATTCTAAATTTTGTTCTTATTTTCATGTGTTTTAAGATAAATATATAGGTAATTTAAAACCGATTTTAACAGGGTAATATGTTTAATTAATATCAGAATGAAACTAGAGAAGACAGGTGGGTTATGTTTACATGTGTTCTCTAGAAAAAAGCATGCAAAAAATGTGTTTATTGATCACATCGCCTTCATTCAAAGATAAAAATAAACTTAAATAAAATAGTTAGTAGAAAAACTTTGGAAATCTGATTCAAAAACTTAATTTCTTTGGCCTTTTTTCAATGGGACTGTCAATCAAATGACCCCGATAATTTGTAGCATTTTCTTGGGTTCAAAAAGAAAATAATTACTAATTGTCAAATATTTTAATTAAAAAGTGTCCCACGCGAGAAGGCAGTTGAAAATAGAAAGTAGTACATTATCATATGTATATTAGGGTCGTGGCATAATTCTCGGGGTTTCCACAAAAAATATTAACCGCAGTGACAAAACCCTCGATTAATATCTCTTGTGGAACCCCTAGATGTATTCACAATGTATAGGTGATAATGTATTCTTTCCTATCCTGCAATTATTACAAAATATATCTTGATTTCCACGTAAGCGTGATCATGGATAAATTTATTTAAACTATTTATCGCATACATGTTTGACGTCTTTGAAGGTAGTAAAGTAACTCGTGTCATATTTGAAAAAAAGATATTTGTCTAGACTAAGTAGATTTTATACTATACGCTGATATAATAAACAATCCCATCATTTGTCACACCATCATAGACGTAGGTGACCTGATCACCTTACCATTGTTCTTAAACTTTTGCATTAAAATGTTTCTTTATATATATAACAGAACAGAACAGAGCAGACATTTTATAAGTATCTTACTTGAACATTTACAGTTCATCGTTACATACATACAAAATCATACATGCCCCCAGTAATGTTAATATAACAAATAACGGCAGACAAAACATGTATCATCTATTGCAATGAATTCAATTCATTTGATTCTTAATTTAAAGGTTTTTTTACAAAACAAAGCCAATTTATTCAACACTATTTAACAATTGAGTTGATTTTAACATACTTGGGTGTCTATGGTAATATCTAAATTGGACATATGTATTAACTCAAAATGATAATCATCTTCATATTCAGATATGTGTTTTTCTGTGTTTCTTAGATCTTCCTTGAAAAGTGCTGACATTTAGCGAGACGGGATTATGTCAATTTTGCTTTATGTATTCAGTATCCAGTATTTATTGTTCTATGTTTTTCTTCATTTATGATAATTATAATAATTTATATTGACATGCAGCCCATTTTACAGACATAATCAGGCACATTTGTTTGTCCAGCAATGATTTTTATATGATAAAAACATTTATAGACAGTGCAGGGCCCAAAAATAAATCAAGCATATGGACTATATATTAAATGAATACATGTATTAAATTTTGCAGTGTTGCATTTCACGAAGCCCTACGTTTCACATCCTGTCATATTTCATCCAAAGACGATCTGGCAAAGTATCCGCATGCCAACAAAACCCAATGGATATATCTTTCAGTTCCCGGGTAGATCATTTACATATCATCGGTCATTTTTTAATCATTGATATATATTTTGATCTACTCGGGAACTGAAAGATGTGTTGGCATGCGGATATTTAGCCATATCGTTTCTGTTGAAAAATGACGTAGCGTGAAACGAATTTAAGGGCGTCGCTAAATGCAGCATTGCAGAATTGAATACCTTTATATTCAATTGATATATAGTAAATGGGTGCTGGACTTATTTTGGGGCCCTGGCCCCAATTTCACGAAAAAAACTTAAGTAATTACTTAGCTAAGTCTGTTATTTCATATGCCTGTATTTGCTCTTTATGTGTCTTTAACGTTGACTTTTTCAGCTATAACAGAACCGTATATGACTATTTCATAGATTAAAACACAACAATTCTGAATTTTAAAGAAAACGATGTATAAAAATAAGAAATATACTTAAGAAAATACTTAAGTTCGTTATATTGTGCTTAAGTAGAAATGTGATATTTTGCTTGACTGAAATAAGTACTGCAGACAAAAACTACTAACCATAGTATAATTTAGCTACAAAAACATTGTTACAGAAAAAATCAACATGAAATAACAATAAATTAAGCAATAGCATAATTTTGAAATAACAGACTTAACTAAGTAATTACTTAAGTTTTTTTTCGTGAAATCGGGGCCTGGTCTGTCAATTGGCGCTTTTTATCATATATAGCATCATTACTGACAAAACAAATACGCCGAATACCTGTGACCTACCGCTGTTGGCATCTAAATAGGTCTGTATAAAGGATTGCACGCAATGTTTGTGAAAGAGGGGCATAGCGCACAAAATAAATTAACAAATAATTGAAATTAAAGGTGATTATTTTTTGTGATTATGAATAGCATTTTTACTTATACAAAATTACCTTGTCTGAAACATTAAAGTTAAAACAGGCAATAAACTATATACCTTTATAATTTCGACTTTGCTCCGTTCGGAATTTTGAATGCAAACTATACTGGTGCGTCGACAATCGAACTTTCAAAGGGAAGGTGGTTATAACGGGAAACGTTTGCAAATGTCTACCTAAGTGCCAGCCATATAAGCTAAATGGTGCCCAGTACTTTAAGTAAGCGACCACGGATGTCCATAAAACGTTCAGAGAAGACATGAAGCAATGTTCTAAGAATGCGATATCATATTGGTCGTTTAATGCTGAAGTTAGTTCAATATTAGACTATTATTCACATACGAAATAGCTCTTAATTACTTTCGCTTGTAGCGTGTTTTTGCGTGGACTATATTACCAAGCTCACAGGCGTATACTTGTCATAGATATTTAGATATGATTCTTTTTATGTAGATTTATTTAGTGTGACATTCATGCGTTTCCAGAGCCATTTACTATTTTAATAGATTTAATGAACTTGGCATATTCGTGCTGACAGTGACGAGTCATTGCGTTTAATAACACACGAAAACACAGAAAAATCAGACTAGCATGTGGTAATACACAGGACGTTAGCATATGAAAGAATAATTTCATCTGTGTTGGTATACGATGGTAAAATTCAACAACAACACGTGAATATTTATCTTTTATCAACGTTTCGGCGCTTACGCCTTCATCAGGATGTGCGAGGGAATGATTTTTTTTTTTTTTTTTTTTTTATCTGTGTTGGTACACATTCCACAAAAGTATAAGAGAGGTAACTCTGCTGGAGTCTTCAACAAAAGCATCGAAGAATTTATCTTTTTAAACCACATTGTAACAGATCTTCATATGGTTTTCTTTTTGGGAACAATTGTGTTACTATAAGTTTGCCTAATTGATTTTTAATGAAATATATTAAGAAAATCTTGTTTGGATATATCCTACATGTAACAATTCAATTGGCTTTTTTTTTCATATGTATTTTCCAACAGAGGTGGGTCGGGTTTGCGAAAAATGTACAGGGTATACTCCTCGGAAAGTTTCTGGAGGCTATATATAAAGTGGTGCTCTCTCACTATACAAGTACATGCACATTGTTTGGTATGAGAAGAAATTACTGTTCCGGTTTGAAAACAAAAAAGAAAAGGAAAAGAAAACAAAGATCGATTTCGAAAAGCCATGTTCCCGGAGAGCACCCTCCACAAAGCGAAATCATACTGCAACATATATATGTACGTGTAAGGAGACAAATTAGCTAATTTAGACAGAAAAGAAAAGAACAAGTAAATCAAGCAACACTGGGACGCCGCCTTTGAACGGTCAGTGGCAAAGCACTACTGGAGAAGCATTGTAAAAGGTATGTATCATTTTTAAAGCAGCACTTTACACTTTTCAATACAATTCTAACTTAAATGACATAACACATTACCTACACACTGACATAACAATTCAGCCTTAATCTGAGTTTTTCTAAAAGATAGCATATTAACGGAGCAGTCTCCAACAGTTCTCTCGGTATCATGCACATAATTATAGCTTTTAATATTATACCCCCCGCACCCACCCACCCCACCCCACAAAAAAAAAAATGCAAAACGTATTTCACACTTCCACAAATTTCATTCCCACGCACTTCTGCTTCCATGATCGTATCCCAAGTAAACACGCTTCACCAATTAAAATCTGAAAACATTTGAACACTGGTGCAATGACTTACATACCTCGCATTTGACTGATTCAGTGTTTTTATAGAATGCCACAGTCATATACTTCTTTTAGTGGAACATGTCGAGAGACAGCCGTCCGCAACACAAAACCTATTTTGGTCATTTTTTCTGAAAAGAAAAGGAAACCAAGAGGCCCAATGTGCCTATGTTGTTTATCTTATGGGGACCTTCTCGTTTGACCATTAAAGAATTTATTAAAAATACATTTTAAAGCTTTTTTGCCGTGATGGCCTCAAAACATGTAACGCTTATAGCAAACGAGTATTTGCCTATTTTTTTTCAGATCTGTACTTACGCGAAATGTCTAAAGAAAATTAGAAAGGTCCCTGGTTTCTCCCAATAATACTTTCAGTTTCTATAAAGAAAACCGTCTTAACAAATGGAGAGAGGTAAAAGAAAGGATGTTGTGAAATAAATCTGGCGAAGATCCATTAAGTGGTTCATGGAACAAGATGTTTTTGCCTGTTTTATTACTATTATTATTATAATGATATTTATTTATTTATTTATTTATTTATTTATTTATTTAACTCTTGCTACCCAAAAAAGAAGTTTAGCGGAACAATTTTTAAAACGTGAGAGGCAACCATACAAGCATGCTGCAAACCAAATTTGGCGAACACCAATTAAGAAGTTCATAAGAAAACGTCATTTACATGTTTTGTCTATTTGAGCTTTAGCGGCTCCTAAAAAAGACCAAACAAAACCATTTGAACAAAATTGTGAGGCTACTTTACAGGGATGCTACCGACCAAGTTCAGTAAAGATCCATCATCTGGTTCTTAAGGAAAAGTTTATTTATTTATTTATTTATTTATTTATTTATTTATTTTTAACTCTTGTTACCCAAAGTAGATCTAGTGGTCCCTTAAAGGGGACATGTGGAATTATTTTAAAACATTACAGAAAATGTACGAGGATGCAAGGGAATATGTTTGAGGATCCATCAAGTGGTTCGTGAGAAGAAGGCATTTAATTTATTTCTAATTTTGCCTTGGCTGCCTCTGAATGGGACCGAGCTGAACCATTGAACAAACCTGAAAGAATAACATGCCTAAATTTTGTTGTAGTTCTGACCAGTAGTTTTAAAAACATTGACGCAGGACGATTAACAACTGACGACGGATGCCGGATTTTAAGTTCCTCATATTTCCCCTTAATTGTTTGTAACTTAAAAGTTGCATGTGTCATTTATAGACCAGGCTGATTTTATATGATCTCCAGTAAGGCACTTTATTTTTATCTATTTTTCATTTTATATCGCGAACAGTAAATGATAATGACAACATCGAAAATTGCGTCAAATTGTCGCATATATAGATAATCACTTTTTTTCATTGGGTTTCGTTATTATCATATTAGGTAGTCGAACAACATAATTCTCATGTTATTATAGTTAAGTTATTTAAGGTAAAAGAAAATTAACATATCATGTTATGCTATAGTAGTAAAATAACTGCTATAAATACTGAAGGGCAAACTGTTTGCTCTTTTCTCTTTTATATTATTATAAGAGACAGGCAAACAGTTATTCTGACCGACCTTGGCGTCACAGCTTAATTGCATAGGACATAGTTATCTTTTTATACACAGTAAAATATAGTTTTAGTACTGCTTATACCCAAGGTAGTTGTATAGCTAGAACATTTATTGCATCTTGTTGCTATCTTTTATCACAGGTTTAGAGGTACTTATATGTTTATATCATTTATAAAGACGTACCTAGGCCGTGCACAAGTGATAGGTGGTCTAATGTATTAAATAATGGAATCTTCCTTAATTTCACGAAACGTGAGTATGCATTTTTTTGTATATTTTCTGTCTAAACAGCTGACTTAAATTGGAAATGAACTCAATTACTACTCCGAGCACAATGTCTGTGCGTCTTTTCTGTATTCTCTGATTCTTTATCATATGAGCACGTGAATTTCCGTAACACCAAGAGAAAACGGAAATCACGTACCATACTTGTGGCATTGTCAAATAGTTGTCCACAGCCATTAAAGAAAATAGATATGTACGTATTGTCCAAATGTATATACCGAAAACTCATGAATATTCCTTATGATTTCCGTTGCCAGCACCTAAGTACCTAGATAAAACAACATTTATATGTAAAAACAACAATCACGGGGATATACATGTCTTAATTGGCATTTTGTCGCCTGTAATGATAGCTGTTCGGACAAAACGTTCAGCGGCCAATTTCGCGGTTGTGTGTTCGAATCCTACGTCTGGCCATGTCATTTTGTTCATATTTTATCTGTTATCAAACTTAACAGGCGGGAAAATCGTCACACATGATTTTTTGTGGTTCATATGTTGAAGGTAATACGTTAGTTTTCAACATTTTCCAATGTAATTATGAGCCGTGCCATGAGAAAACCAACATAGTGGCTTTGCGACCAGCATTGATCCAGACCAGCATGCGCATCCGTGCAGTCTGGTCAGGATCCATGCTGTTCGCTTTCAAAGCCTGTTGCAATTAGGGAAACTGTTAGCGAACAGCATGGTCTGGATCCATGCTGGTCGCAAAGCCACTATGTTGGTTTTCCCATGGCGCGGCTTATATCTGTTAACCTGTGTTAGAAATGTCGACTTAAAATCTTTAAAACATCTTATATCTAAAGACAAATTACTTGTCACGAGCGTTTCTAGGTGTTTTCAGGAAAAATCATTCTGAAGAGATGTGCCTTCATTCAACAGACACGTCAGTAGACGAGAAAAAATAGATACTGTAAACATATCAAGTTGAAAAACGTGAAAAAATGTTACATAAAATAATATAAGAATAAATGTAATATCGATGAAATTACATTAGACTGAATTAAGAAAATATGGTCGGAAGTGAATTCATATCCATTGCAACCTGCGTGGAAGCTAGAGAGCTTATCTATCACTTCGTCACCGTGCCACCAGTTAACAATGTACTCTTGTAGGTAAGTGCAGCGTGTGTTCTTTAAAACAAAGCTACATCTTGTATCTAAGAACATTTTGTTTCTTCTGAAATCTGAATGATAACGAATTTGTTGATATGAGACCTTTTATTCTTTAAAACGTTAAATATGTCAATTTCACAGTGCATATTTTGAAAATATAGAGATATATTTGTCTATGCAATGTTTTTACCAGTTTGCACCCTCAAATGATACGGATGCGCGGGAAATAGCTGTAAATTCTGTGGAGGGCGACACAAATCTTGATATTGTAACTTTCTCCGTGCTTCAAATTGCCCCGGCAATCATTTTTAAAGATATTTCTTGTTTTTACTGAGACATTTTAAAAAGTAGAACGACTTTCTGTAATGTTAAGCTGTGAAAAGTGTATTCATGATTTTTTTCCCCTGGCGACAGTGTGGCCTTTATAAAGTGACGCAGCGTAAATACAACTTGACGTTTATATCCCACTTCAGAAACTGGCCTTGACTGTTCTGCCAGGAACACTGATAAGTATTCTCAAATGTTAGCACTGTGTGAAAAATGTTACATCAACGTAGATCACATAAAGATACGTGCATAAATGTCTGTCACATATTAGTAGTGTTAAAGTCACTGACTCTTTGCCGTGAGTGTTTACCAAAAATTAAAAATTAATATTTTGCGATGTATAATGGACGTCAATGTCTCCAATAAAAGAAATTTTCAATATCTAAATGCCGTCTGACACAATGTATTCCGCTGGTGACAGTGTGGCCTTTATAAGGCAAGCGACGCCTCGCAAATGAAATTTGAAGTTTATATTTCAGACACACTAATATATTGAAAATACAGTGAACTATTTTTGTACGCATGTTTTCTACCGCTATGCGCTCCCAAAATGATATAAGCGCGAGAAATAGTTGTGCATTGTGCGGAGAGGGACTGATGACTTTGTATACATGCAAGACTGCAACATCTTTCCATGCCGTTCATCATTTTTTAAAGATATTTCTTGTTTTCGTTACGTACTATGGCTACCTGTATTGGCAAGCAATGAAAAGTAATTTATACATGATTTATTCCTCTGGTGGCCTTGATACTGTGACACCTTGTAAATACAACTTGACGTTTATATCTCATCTTAGAAATCGGTCTCGGCTGTTCTATAGTAGCACTGTGTGAGAAATGATTCATCAACCTAGATCACATAAAATATGTTCATAAATGTCACATATGAACAATGTTAAAGACACTTATTTTTTGCTGTGAATGTTTACCCCCTCCCCAACCATCGCCCCCGCCCCCCCCCCCCCAACAAAAAATATAAAAACAGTAATATTTTAATATTTTGTGACGTATAAAAGACGTCATCATCTCAAATGAAAGAAGTTGCTGAAAATCAAGTAAAATTGTATTAAACACCAAGAATATATTACGAAAGGAATTTTGTAGATGTTGTACCTATATGTTGCATTATACAGACCCTTACAAAGGCCCCATATAGGTGTGCGTACAAGGTTTGGAAACACTGAAAAACAATTATATAGTATATTTATCAAAGTTATTTCACACATTTTATACAGAAAAAATTACCTATTTATAGTATTTAAGGCAGGTTTTGTTTAAGAACTGTCAACGGTTCTGGCAGAAATAATAAATTTATCCAGGGCACTGTTATATTGTCAGGCGGTGGTTGTCTTCAGGACCTGTATGAGATCATGACCTGTTTTACAGCTGTAAAACACCCATAAATGACCTGTATTTTAAAAGTAGTACAGGCGCCTCTTTGGGATCACGACTGCGCATGCGTGAGAATGACGTCATGCGTAGCGGCCATTTTAAATTCTATTTTTAGAGTGACATCATTTTTCTATTTTTAGAATGACCTCACTTTGATATTTATATCTCCCTGAAGTATACGTAGCTGACTCAAATACCTATCTAGGGCGTGATCGCGTACATTGAGGGTCAGGTGCTCATTCCTAGACGGAGAGATAACGTGAAATGAAAGAAAAATATACAGTAGAATCAGATTAAATGCTATTTTATTAATAAAAGGTTACATAGATTTTTCCATTACGGATACAAAATACTCTGTAAATAACAAAATTTATATAAAATAACTTTTATTTCGGATACAATATGAATAAGCGATAAATACCTGTTTGCTCCTTGACGTTCAGTGAATAAATGACTCCAATGAAAATATACTAGTTCTAAATGCGCATGCGTATTTTAGAATGCGATCATTGTCTATTTTTAGTTACAATAAAATGCGCACCCGTCAATCTATGTTTTAGAATACAAGCATCTTCGTTTTTAGTTACAATGATAATTTATCTAGTTATTCTACTTCTGTATGTTAATACATCTGAATGGAAATAGTAATATACATATACAATATTGATAAATGAAAACGAGTCTTCTTTAAATAAAATGCATGATTAAAATAAACTAGGAAATTGATTTTCATGTATGTTCACTCCTCAAACTACCGCAACTGAATGATTCTAGTGGCAAATATCTTAGTTCAAAATGCGCATGCTCAACTCTATTAACATCACACGTGCGTCACTCATGATCATCTATTCTTTAAATCCACTATTCACCTGCACCATTAATATCCATCAAAATGTCTTTGTCCCATTCAAACTGAATATTCCCTTAACCCTAGATGAAAAGATTTTTTGTTCATTTAAAACTATTGACCACAAAGTACGAGCGCCGCTCTGTCTAGGCAAACAATACCTAGCGGAACTATTTTCAACAAAAGTGCTTTGTGCTCGTTACTAAATATAGTTTTAATCATTGATGTTCATTACTCAAAGTCACGCACAGCTGTGGTTTACAAAAGATGAAAAGAATTCTTTTTCCTATTGAAATTTAATGACCCTTTTGTGCCGTGACCGAGAACTGAACTTTTACTGACAAAAGATGAAAAGAATCCTTTGTCCATTGAAAGTTAATGACCCTTTTGTGCCGTGACCGAGAGATGAACCTTTTCCGACAAAAGATGAAAAGATACCTTTGTCCCATTGAAATTTAATGACCCTTTTATATCGTGACCGGGAGCTGAACTTTATCGGACAAAAGATGAAAAGACGTTTTTGTACCATTGAAATTAAGTGGTCCGTTTTTAACGGGTTTTAGAGATATTTGTGAACCCAGTTACTGTTTCTATATATTTCTTTGTCATTGTTTTTTCACTCAAAATGGTCAGAACGGTTTTATTTTTTACGATACATCTATACGTTTTGTGTTGACTTAACGACCAGCTAAAAGTTTAGCCCTATAACTGTTTTTAACTCTGTGGCAACATTTTACGATATCAAATTGAAAATGGTTACACTTAATCGATACATTAGATCATAGTCCTCAAAATAGATATGGGGTTCTCGATTCGATTTTCAACCGTTATCGAGTTATGACGTAACAGCGACTTTAAACTTTTCTTAAACTTGAAAGGTCTCCTCACGTCTATTCCTATAAAAGTGTTATATATGATATCTAAGTACTCATCAAAGAAATAAGCTCCGTATCCCGTATAAATTATAACGTTCAATATGTTATTTACGGATGTAAGTCAGTCTCAGCTATTATACACATAAAAAGTACTCAACAAGTAACGAGCTCTATATTCCGTATTAATAATAAAGAATATGGGGTCACTCACGCGTAAAATGCGTCAAAGTTAGCTTACCTGATCCTTACACTTTGAGATCAAAAATGACAATGAACGAATTCACGGGGTAAAGTAAAATAAATAGAGTCTGAGCAACGTTCTAATAAGTCAGTAAAGGTTATAGCAATGCTCTGATTGGCTAGTGATATGACGCATTCTGATTGGTTTAAATTTTCAAAGAAAGGCTAGCTTACATGTTAAAACGTGTCATGTGCGCGATAGCTTGGTTCAAAGCCGTTCCAAACTAGAATATCTATTTTAACTAGCCAATCAAAAGGAATGACCACTGCTACTAAACATACCTCGAATGAAAAGTATATAATAACGCTTTCATCAGACAAAATCATTCTGAAGTCAAATCATGGAAAATAGTTCGGGAGTATTCGAGAATATGATGAATTCCTTCGCTGCTGACCTAAAGGAAGTGTGTCCAGTACATCACAAAGTATGGATTAATGAAGTGGATTACAGTAAAGTACATTTTGGGTTTTCCGAAGACATTTGGGTAGAATTATTAACAGCCTATATAAGAAACAGGACGACTTTGAATGTAGATTTCTCCACCATCCACACTGGTGATCCCTATACGGACATGGGTATTAACTTGCCTAGCGATCATTATTTGGTAGACACAGAGTGTGCTTTACGCGACTATCTGGAAGCGAACGGGTGTCTCTATGTTAAGTACAAGAACATAATAAAAACAAGAATTTAATTCAATATGAATTACTCCACATGGATGTACATGCTCCGAAACTACATGAGCAAGTATCATCCGAAAATAGAACTCAAGTGGTGCGAACATAGCTTGCAACCAAATTCCTATTGCTCCTGTAACATCAATACGGAACCTGAAGGACCCGAAAATATCTACATAGATGTACTTACTATGCTCTGTGATCATCATGCAAACAGAAATTGGTAGATTTAAAAGCGTGTTTGACTGAAATTCGTTGCTGACTTGTGTTGATCGAAATGTGTAAGAAGGACAGACTTAAGAGACAGTGTAATAAAGAATAAGTGATGGATGTGTTATCATCGGATCTCTGTAGAAAAATATTTTCCGACTGTGTAGAAAAACCCTACATACCGTTATATTACATGTTGGACTATGAGCCGTATAGAATGATTCTTAGTAAAATAACAGCACAAAAGTTTCCCCAAGAAGGCACAAAACAATGGTTAAAGCAAAAGAGCACTTTTATATCTTTTAAAGACACTTTAATCGACATAATTCGATTTCGTAAGATGCATTTGAGTATTGAGGCGATAAGTGTAAGTAACTGGATGACTTATATTCCTGAGAACGAGGAAATAGCGCTTTATGTCAACGATGCGATACGAGGTGGTGGCCAAGAATTTCTATACGATTGGTTTCCAGTCCAAGAGAAGATTAATAAACATAATCTTATTTTACTTACGAAATCTGTAGATATTATTGATGCAATTCTTCATTTAGAACTGCTAGAGACGCTTATTGCGAAGCATGATATCAATTTGTGAAGCGATGTTGAAGAAATAAAATACAATAAAGGAATATATTGTTTTATTTGTGTACACCACAACACCTACCGACGCTTCATCTTTTCTTTCAAATCAAATTCAAACGTATGGGTTATAAATAACAAAGACATATTGTTCTTTCAATCTTTTATTGCCAAAGCTTGTATCACTAATACAGGTTACAAGTATCAACTAAAATAAGACAAAATAAAGTCATCATTCAACTTCTTGCAATACACATCAAACGGTTTTACAATGTCCTTCATTTTTCGTCCAGAACATCGGTTCATAATGTAATATACGCAATACAGCCCGCATATGTTTGAATCTGTATCCTGTATTTGACTGAAGTTCATCCAGTAACGCTTCTTTAACACTTGTTCAAAATGAACTTTGTAGTGCTCTGGTCTATTACCTAGTGAATCGAAAAATTCGTAGGGTCCCCGTTTAGGAAAATAAAAGGCCACCCAATGTTTTCCTGATCCCTGGCTCGTGTCTGTATTTGAGATGACGTATTGTCCCCTACGTATCTGAAGTTGATTCGCTGCACATATTGTCACAGGGTACTCTTTTAACATTTCCTCGAGTTCATATTTACTCATTTTAGAATGTATAGGTGTTCCAATCTAAAGTATCTTGGGTCATATTTTCGCGATATTTCTTACGTCGTGGGCTGTCTAAATCACGACTCAAAGGTATGTCCAATGTATCCCTATGTCGCTTTAGATCACTATGCTTTCGTGACCGTCTGATTTCCGACCTAGCAATATCAAACGCTTGGGCTACGGGTGTCACAAGTTTTACTGTTGGGAGATCTTTCCCTTTTTGTTCTTGTGCTTCTCTTTCTTGTTTCTCTTTTAGTTAAGCCATTTTTCTTCGATGTGCACCGCTTCCTACAGTGTAACGGCCCATATGATCAGGATACACATATCCGTCCCTCAAGTCTTTGAAGTGTTGTATCCATTTTTCCGGGTCCGGTTTATCCGGTACCCATTTTTCTTGTTTATAATCGTCTACCTCTATGGAACCCATTTTGACGTGGTGAAAAGTCAAAGCACGCCAATCCTTCTTACAACGTTCATTCATCACCATCCGATTCTTCGTCGTCATCACTTTCTTTATTATCATCTATTGAATATTCTTCTTTGCTTTTATGATCGGACCACAACTCATCAAATAGGTCTTTTCTAAGGGCAATGGCTTGCCTAATAGTTTCTTTGACAGTCATGCCGTGCTGACTTCTTAGTTTTTTAGCCGAGTGTAGAATCTGCTGCTGAGTAGGGTCGTTTTGTAGCTCATAAAAGTCAATTAGAAATCGGGCATAATTTTGTCTCAGTCTCTTTCTTAATTTAGGCAATTCATCATTAGCAGTGCGACGGTACGCTTCTTTAAAAGTGAGCCCTTGTTCTGTATAGTTGTTAACTTTAGCTTTAAATTGTTCTTTAATTGATTGTCTGAGAGGATCCTGAAAACGCTTATCCCATATCTCACGGCGTGAGCGCTCTTCTATAATCTTTTCTACGTTTACCTGGAGGTCCCTTGATCAAAGATTGTTTCTTTACAAAGCTTGTGTCACTGTTTCTGTTTTCTGTTTCATCATCACTATCATCATCATCATCATCATCATCATCATTATGGTCATCATAATTCTCCTCCTTATCTTCAATCTTGTCATCATTTTTATCAGATAAGTATCCTTCACCATTTAAATAGTCTTCTTGTTTATATTCATCATCTGTTCGTTTTCTCTTTTTCTGGAGTGGTTGCCTCAAAAATGTTTTCACGTAAACGGTGTTGTTCTGGAGTGCTCGATTTAAAGTCTATTACCAAATAACCGTGAGGTCTTGATGTCGCTCGTTCAAACCGTTTCATAAAGATGTTACTAGACGAAGGATATATTCTTCTTGCCAATGTAGCTACTTGCTGTCTATCAATAGGATTATTAAATAGCACCAGATACTGCGTATTCAAAGCGATATCTCTGCAGGCTTTACCTTGAGGAAACAAATTTTGGGTGAGATATACGACAGATATGTTCCTGTGGTGACTGCCCTTAGTAAAGAGATCAGCAATTCTTTGATCGCATTTAGCTTCAGTCATCAAGTCGTCAAAGACCAGGAGGTTCCTTTGACTAACATTTATATATTGGGAATCATTCAAGTAGTCTGGAATACCTTGTACAAATTCGACCCTGGGGATTTCACGCTGAAGTTCATCATACAATGGTTGCCATTGTCCAAAACACCATATGATACGCTGAGGATGAGGTCTTACAAGATTTGATGATAACAGTTTCCTTGTCCATTCAGTTTTTCCACTACCACTTGGTCCTGAAACGACCATAGAAAATGGATGTTGAAACGTCGTCTCTTTTGAAGTGTTCAATATTTGTAATGGCGGTGAAAAACTGTCAGTGGCTTCGTCATTTCCATGGACATGACGTTGATGTCTCAGCATAGCGTCGCGCCTAGAGCATGACTGGTGACATAGAGGGTACTTATTCATTTGTGAAGTAGATGTAAAATTATTTTCATACAAGGCATTGCTTTGTGTTCTTACAAAGAGGTGGTGGAGGTTATGGTGGTGGAGGTGGTGGCAATGTGGTAGTGGTGGTGTGGTGGTGATGGACGTGGTGGTGGTGGTGGTGGTGATTGTGGTGGTGGAGGTAGTATTGGTGGTGGTGGTGGTGTGGTGGTGGTGGTGTGGTAGTGGTGGTGATGGAGTAGCTGGTGGTTGTGGTGGTGTGGTAGTGGTGGTGTGGTGATGATGGAGTAGCTGGTGGTTGTGGTGGTGTGGTAGTGGTGGTGTGATGGTGATGGAGTAGCTGGTGGTTGTGGTGGTGTGGTGGTGGTGTAATGATTGTTGCTATAGTATTTCTAGTCTTTGTGTCGATATGTAATATTCTTAATGCTTTGTGCTTCAATGATGGCTGCTTCGATTTTAGGAAGAAGTCATATGATTGATTTCCACTGCTTAAGGTAAAGTTGTATTCCGATGATACTTACGGTGTGATTTATATAACGTCTCAAATCCACTAGGATTTCACTATCTCTGTTGCAGACAGTAATATATACGTTTTGCTGTATAACGATCTGCTTTATATAGTGACAGGCAGTCTGGTTTTCGTTCACTTTAATTTCATAATCTACGTGTGTAGTTGAATTCTTAGTCGCAAACGCTAAAGCGAAAGGCAAGGTAAATATAACAACAAGCATAATCGTGCATATGGTGATTGCTTTTTGCCGTTTGATGATGACATTTGAATGGCGAAAGTTTTCCATACTGTAAGCTTTGACGTCTAAAGTCAGACTGATTTGACAAACTAAAAGCGTCCTCTAATATACACTTTTCGAAGGGACACATTTTCAAAGCAAGGCTTATGTAAAAAGGGGAGTGATTTCATTGGCTAGTTAAAAATAGATATTCCAGTATGGAAATGACATGTTTTAACATGTAATCTAGCCTTTCTTTGAGAATTTAAACCAATCAGAATGCGTCATATCACTAGCCAATCAGAGCATTGCTATAACCTTTACTGACTAATCAGAACGTTGCTCAGACTCTATTTATTTTACTTTACCCCATGAATTCGTTCATTGTCATTTTTGATCTCAAAGTGAAAGGATCAGGTAAGCTTACTTTGACGCATTTTACGCGTGAGTGACCCCATATTCTTTTAGTGCAAACAATGAAATAGTACTAGTCAAAACCTTTCGTAGGATACCAAACACGGGTATAGTCGGTTGAGTAATAAATGAGAAAATTGATATTTTACGCATGAGTGATTTCATTTCCGGTTGTATGCTACCAACACTTAGTTCTCACTGATGCCTTCCGCTTCATACCCAGATCGTCAAAATCGGTTTTGACATATAAAATAGTCTAGTGTCAATGCATCCGCTCTCAAATCAACATACGCTATATGACTTATGTATATATTTCTAAAAAAACGGCATATAAAATAGGCAAATTTCTAAAATGATTATATTTCTCATCAAACTAAATCAAATGGACTGTTCTACTATTAAAGAGACAAACTACTGAAATTAGGAATATATATTTCTCATTTATTTAATGAAATGTTAAACTTTCATGGCATAAACTGTTTATTTAAAAAGTTGCCTATTTCTTTTAAATTTTATGCATAAAAGACCAAAATCAGCTTGATTTCAAGTATTAAAAATCCCTGGTTTAAATCGAACGTTATAAGGAACGTATAAAACTCCCAACTTAAAACAGTTGCTATGGCAATCTGGTATAAAATATGCATGCAGTTGACCATATCGTGCACTTCAATAGAAGTTAATTAAGGGCCACAATGCAGCTTTCTTCACGGTACGCGCATTTAATCGATTTTATTTATGCGCTCTATTGGCGTGTAAATTGCAGAGGATAGTTTATGTTGGGTTATTAAATTGTAAATGTATATGTTTATTTAGGATTTCAAGTTTAAGAAAAGTTTAAAATCGCTGTTACGTCATAACTCGATAACGGTTGAAAATCGAATCGAGAACCCCATATCTATTTTGAGGACTATGATCTAATGTATCGATTAAGTGTAACCATTTTCAATTTGATATCGTAAAATGTTGCCACAGAGTTAAAAACAGTTATAGGGCTAAACTTTTAGCTGGTCGTTAAGTCAACACAAAACGTATAGATGTATCGTAAAAAATAAAACCGTTCTGACCATTTTGAGTGAAAAAACAATGACAAAGAAATATATAGAAACAGTAACTGGGTTTACAAATATCTCTAAAACCCGTTAAAAACGGACCACTTAATTTCAACGGTACAAAAACGTCTTTTCATCTTTTGTCCGATAAAGTTCAGCTCCCGGTCACGATATAAAAGGGTCATTAAATTTCAATGAAGCAGACGAGGCAAAATACCTTGGAGTGACCTTTGACAAACTGCTAACCTGGAAGCCCCACATTAGTCAAGCAGAAGGGAAGGCCCGTAAAAAGCTTGCCATGATGCGCAAACTTGCTGGAACAACGTGGGGAGCAAACGAGCAAATACTCAAGACAGTATATCAGGGAACAGTGAGACCCCATTTAGAGTATAGCTCAACTGCCTGGTCCACTACTGCCAAAACTAACCAACAGGCTTTAGACAAGGTTCAGAACCAAGCATTGCGGATCATGACAGGTGCTACAAAGTCTACACCAATCTCCTTCATGGAGAAGCTAACAGGCACAAAGCCGTTACAAGACAGAGGACATGCAAAGGTTCTGCTTCAAGCAGAGAAGTTCAGGTCTTTTCAAGACCATCCCATGAAAGCCAAACTAGATGGCTATACAAAGAATCGGCTCAAACGTAGCAGCTTCGTACATGAGGCAAAGAAACTCAACCGAGAGTTCAAAACTGAGCTGAGCATTCCAACGACTCCATTAGGTAGTGAAGACATCATAAACCCACTAGCGAATGATCTGTCCTCAGTGACTGTGAGACTTGATGTTCCTCGTCTTGACCGCGGGAAGCAAGAGGATGAAGGCATTCGGAAGAGCCTCACACTTGCTATGATCAATGAAGACTATCCTCCGGAATTATGGACTCATGTCTATACAGACGGATCAGCCACATGCGCCGTCAAAGATGGAGGAGCAGGAGTTTTCATTCAGTACCCATCTGGCAAGAGAGAAACACTACATGCAGCCACAGGAAAACACTGCAGCAACTATAAGGCAGAGACTGAAGCACTCATGAAGACCGTCTCAATGGTTGAAGACTCGGCAGAAGAAAGCTCCTCAGTCGTCTTTTTCACAGATGCACTGTCTGTCATGGAAGCCCTGATCAACAATAAAGCTCCGCAGCTAGCCAGGAGAATGCAGAGCCTGAGTATGACCTGCAAAGTAGCACTTCAGTGGATTCCATCCCATTGTGGACTTGCAGGTAATGAAGAGGCAGACAAACTGGCTAAGCTAGGAGCTCAGTCAGAACAACCAACAGTACCTGTGAGTTATAAGGAGAAAGTCACCATCATCAAGGCACTAACGAGACCAAGGATGGAGGAAGATGCTTTTCATCTCCTTGATCGGTCTGAACAAGTGATGATGGTCAGGCTCCGCTCAGGGCACAACAAGCTTAATGCTCACATGTACAAGAAATACAGACTGACATCATCGCCAACTTGTCCATGTGGTGAAGAAGATCAGACTGCGGAGCATATACTTCAGAGATGCAAAAGGCACGACCAGGAGCGAGCTGCGACTTGGCCAATAGATACCTCAATCCACCAGAAACTGTATGGAGGCATTGAGGATCTGCGGCAAACCACAAGTTTCATCGAGGCTACTGGTCTGAAAGTGTAGATGCGAACGACAAGAAGAAGAAGATTAAATTTCAATGGGACAAAGGTATCTTTTCATCTTTTGTCGGAAAAGGTTCATCTCTCGGTCACGGCACAAAAGGGTCATTAACTTTCAATGGACAAAGAATTCTTTTCATCTTTTGTCAGTAAAAGTTCAGTTCTCGGTCATGGCACAAAAGGGTCATTAAATTTCAATGGGAAAAAGAATTCTTTTCATCTTTTGTAAACCACAGCTGTGCGTGACTTTGAGTAATGAACGTCAATGATTAAAACTATATTTAGTAACGAGCACAAAGGACTTTTGTTGAAAATAGTTCCGCTAGGTATTGTTTGCCTAAACAGAGCGGCGCTCGTACTTTATGGTCAATAGTTTTGAATGGACAAAGAATCTTTTCATCTAGGGTTAAGGGAATATTCAGTTTGAATGGGACAAAGACATTTTGATGGATATTAATGGTGCAGGTGAATAGTGGATTTAAAGAATAGATTATCATGAGTGGCGCACGTGTGATGTTAACAGAGTTGAGCATGCGCATTTTGAACTAAGATATTTGCCACTAGAATCATTCAGTTGCGGTAGTTTGAGGAGTGGACATACATGAAAATCAATTTCCTAGTTTATTTTATTCATGCATTTTATTTAAAGAAGACTCGTTTTCATTAATCAATATTGTATATGTATATAACTCTTTCCATTCAGATGTATTAACATACAGAAGTAGAATAACTAGATAAATTATCGTTGTAACTAAAAACAAAGATGCTTGTATTCTAAAACATAGATTGACGAATGCGCATTTTATTGTAACTAAAAATAGACAATGAACTCATTCTAAAATACGCATGCGCATTTAGAACTAGTATATTTTCATCGGAGTCATTTATTTACTGAACGTCAAGGAGCAAACAGGTATTTATCGCTTATTCATATTGTATCCGAAATAAAAGTTATTTTGTATAAATTTTGTTATTTACAGAGTATTTTGTATCCGTAATGGAAAAATCTATGTAACCTTTTATTAATAATATAGCATTTAATCTGATTTTACTGTATATTTTTCTTTCATTTCACGTTATCTCTCCGTCTAGGGCTGAGCACCTGACCCTCAATGTGCGCGATCACGCCCTAGATAGGTATATGAGTCAGCTCCGTATACTTCAGGGAGATATAAATATCAAAGTGAGGTCATTCTTAAAATAGAAAAATGATGTCACTCTAAAAATAGAATTCAAAATGGCCGCTACGCATGACGTCATTCTCACGCATGCGCAGTCGTGACCCCAAAGAGGCGCCTATACTACTTTTAAACTTTAAAGACGCGCCACAAAGTAACTGTATTCTTTTGTATTTCCATGATGGTTGCATCAACTAACTGAGAAATACAAGTTTATAGTTACAACTTGACAGTGATATATTTATAAAAGGCCAATAAAATGTGTTTAATGTCTAAACGTTTTATTAAATCAGTGTAGCAGTATGCACAGTAATTGATATATTTTCAGAATGATTTTCACGATGTTCATGTGGTAGAAAAAGTAGGTCACTAGGTTGTGGTGGATCTTTAATTGGAAAATGACTAGAAATACAGTTGCAAGTTACATGTGTAAAACATTTAGGTCTCAAAAATATAGTTGTAAAATTTTACAATTGAAAGTTGCAGCTATAAAACGGTCATGTCTCAAAATTACAGCTAGAAGGGAATACGAGTATTAGCAGATTTCGGTGGGATATAACCAAAATTCACAGGGACATCAGACCTTCTTAAAAAATAAAACGTTTAAACATTTAATATAGGTGTACATCAAACACATTAATCATTTGCAATTAATTTGAAGCTGATAAATTTTAAAATAAATAATTACAAGATTGTGATACGTTTTCATGACAAAGAGATTTTTATAAACAAGATCTGATGCATAGTTTCTACTTTGTAAATCTGGACTTTTGCCGTTAAAGTACTGGTAACATATTCCATATTACTAGGTTATTTGTTTTCCCTTTATGTAGTAATCGCTACCCTTTCCAGTGAATTACAATTCATCCTAAAACTTTCTGTACCTCTGCTTTTATTTTCTGAAATAATGCCACCCTTTTTCAACACCACTAACATTTCTACGGATGTAACTTTTAGGTATATCTTTCACTTTTACAGCTTATCTAATTTGCCTCTACAGCTATATTTAATGAAATATGAGCCGCTCCATGAGAAAACCAACATAGTGCGTTTGCGACCAGCATGGATCCAGACCAGCCTGCGCATCTGCGCAGTCTGGTCAGGATCTATGCTGTTTGCTTTCAAAGCCTATTGCAATTAGAGAAACCATTAGCGGAACAACATGGATCCTGACCAGACTGCGCGGATGCATGCTTGTCGCAAACGCACTTTGTTGGTTTTCTCACGGTGCGGCTCATATATACATGTAAACTATATAAAACAAGACATCGTTATGGTTTGATGTCCGTTGAGCAAGTTTTGATCCGCACTCAGAAAAGATTCATATCCCTATTAAATCCATAGTTATAAAGGTTATCAATAAAACTCATTGTATCCTATCCTTTAACGCTGTGCGATAGCTTATACATGTAAGTCTAATTTGTAGCAAAAATAGATTATTCAAAACGTACCAGTGTAATGTTATGGCTCTTGTACACTGCACTTCTGCCATTGTGTGAAGTTTCAACAAAATCCATTTTATTCTTTAGACAAGTGTTATGAGTAAATTTACTGGAGAGAGACAATTTAAAAAAAGAAGCAAATTGAAGTCATAGTCTCTAAACATTGCACTTTTCTTGAATGTCCACAATCTCTGTATGCAAGCTAAATAAATTTCCTTCAGCACTTACAGATTTATACCCCGTGCAGCCAAGTAAATTTAATAAAAGGAGAGAATTAAAAAAGTAAACAATACATAGTTATGGTTCTTGCAAACTGTACTGTCTCTCAACGTCCTCTGTCATTGTGTGAAGATGTAACAAAATCCTTTTTGAGTTACACTTCGGACAAAAGTGTTGGAAGTAAAAAAGATAAAAAGAGCTATTTGTTGCGGACTTTCAACCTAAGAGAAGACTCGTTCTGCTTTATTTTAAACTGCGTTCATTCAATAATAATATGATTTTATGATTTAGTGCCATAGATAGAAGTATCATAGTCCGTGCTGATGACTATATTCCTCGTTAGAAAAACTTCTTGCAGTTAAATTTAATCAAATAAACAGCTTAAGAAATTTTATCAGTCAGTTTTGATTTTGTTCACTAAATTCGTAAAATAAGTTGTTAATTGTTTGCAAAACTTTATTTTAATTCCGTTTCATTAATTATGTATCTAATTATGTGAACAAGATGATGATTTTTGAATTGAGTTGTTTGAAAAGTATAATTACTGGCTAGCGTCCTACAACTGGACACTTTTGGAATATTTTTCACAATAACTTGGGAAATAGATGTATCTAGTGGTTGAAATTTCACGTGAACAAAGCTAGGTTCTCCTCCGAACTAAAGAGCTGATTTGTTTACTTCTAAAATAAGGTCAAGTACTTTTTCGAGGCCCGCACAAAGGGCCACCGAATCACGTTATTTTAAGGTCTAACAATACCATGTTTCTGGACAGCGAGTTGTCACTTTATTGATTTTCAATTTACATTCAACATTGAATTAAACTTTACTTTCAACCAATGGAAAGTAGTCGTACAGTGTCTGAGTTCAAGAATTGTACGAACTACCTCTCTTGAATCTATAAATTTGATCATATCTCTTCCAACCAAATCTTTTAAAATTTCACTTTTCGAAGTGAATATTTTGACATGAAAATATGTTTTAGGGTGTGTAAAAGTCATGCACTAAATTGTGAAAGCTATATTTCCCCGATATAAGTGTTTACTAAACGTCTCGTCTGCTTACCTCAAAATTGCATGGGACCTTTAGATTTAATGGCGGGACCTCACGGAAATACTGCGCATGCGCATCGCGCCACTTCCAACTTCCCCCGACATGTAAACATGGTTCTTGAGTGCAGACGAAATGAAATGTAGAATTTCTTGTAAAATACTTAAATTTATCAGTTGTAATTTTGCTTTGTTGTTGAAAATCAAGTATCCATTTGATTGTAAACAGAGTAACAAGGTTAAAGACCGATAAAAGCGTTTACAGGACTGTCCGGTTTGGTGGTCGTCCGGATTTGGTGGTCGCTAGCCAGTACTCATAAGTCTATGGTAAAGTCGAATGTCCGGGTTACTATCGAGGCTGTTGACTTGAAACTTAAAGCGGCTGTTCATTGTCAAAGTCTTAGCCAGATGGACAAACCCCATAACTCTGATTTGTACTTTGGCAGAGTTTCCTTTAAACTTAGAATTTGTTTTGTCTTTGATAAAGTCAACTTATTTTTATCGCTGTTACCAAAGCTTCTGAAAATTAAGTAATTAAGTTGTTGTTTACTATCCCATATAGTTATATATATATATTTTTTTATTTTTTTTTTTTTTAAGCAGGTTTCTAGGTTACTATCAAATATAGATTTTGAATTGGAACTTGGGTAGTTATTTACTATCTAAGTCTTCATTTCCATAATTCTGTATGAATTTTGATAGAGGTATGCTCCTTTTTACTTGGATTGTATTGGTTAATGTTCTTAATAAAATCTATCATATATGTTATTATCAATTACTTTGGAGGTGAGACTTATAATAATTATTTAATGTCAAAGATCAAAGTCTACACCAGGATAGACATTATCCCTTTCAATGGCAAAGGTTCAGTTCAGAGTCAAGCACGGAGAGAAGTCGAGTGTGCTGTCTTATCGGAAGTTGTATTGTGCTGCATTGCAATTTTAGGTCATACTTTTATTACTAATTTTTTTTTTTTTTTTTTAGAAGTGATTAGCAACAACATCTTGGTTTTATCGTTATCGTAATTATATTACATGTAAATGTTAGACATAGTGTTATATAACAAAGTCTCTTATAATTCTAATGTTTTGAATGACTGTGTACTGTTGCTTTTAATGTTCTGATTATTTTATATGCATGTATTGTTTGTACACAGATGAGACTATAATAAAGAATATATATTACTCAGTGATAGCATGTGACTAAATTTTTGAAAAAACGAGGACGACAGAAAAAAAGCTTCTAGAGAGGAAGTTGACAGAAAGGGGAATTAAAGTGGGGAGAATGATAACTGACAATAACTTTACATACGTAAGGTAACGAGAAAGAGACAGGAAAGATCATTGGTAACCACATTGGTGGTAAACGAAACTTAGATTTTAGAACTTTAAACGTATCTTATTTTGACCTTGTGCTTTATCATATTTATGAATATCACGATTATTTGGAATGTATTTATTATTCCAATAAACACATGTCCATGAGGCATGTTGTGTTACAGATTTGGTTCAATAGGTTTGTGCATTTACGTTTTTTGCAAAAGTAGTTGCCATCTTGATAACAAATTTAGATGAAAATATCTCAAAACAGTCCTGAAATACAACATAATTTGGAAAACAATAAAGTTCTAAAACACATACCGGTATTGTTTTACACGCAGATTTTTGTTTATCTGGCATGACACTATAAAATGGATCATTTCTCGTAACATTTTGTTAATTTCTTGACGTAAATCATTTTATTCTGATATGTGAACTGACCGTCAGGAGAGTTAAATAGAGTCAAGGATTGGGACTAATTTCAACTTTGGAGTGTTTAATTATTCATCCCTGCCAAGGCAGTTTTAATCTCCTCAAGTGTAATAAGGAACTATACTGGTGTAAAACTACCACATTCTATGGTATTATCTTTTAAGTAGTATGTAAAATGGCCTGGTATTTTCTTGCATACCGAATTGAGTTTCCCTAAGTTTTTGCCGATGCTGGAAAAACTTGTCATACACATCGGGACGCAAGATGACCCACGTGCTATAGCTTATATACGAATTGAATTATTCATACGCTTCTTATATCAAATAGCGCTTAAAAGAAAAATATTCGTTTTATTTTATTTCTTTGGTGTTCGAAGAATACGATATGCAATAAAAAGGACCTATCACTGATTGTAGGTGCAGATGGAAATATCCGGCTCTCGGATAACTATTTTGCGATTACTCGGCAGTCTAGTTACCTCCTAAACAGTTTTCCTTGATCTAGATATTTCGATCCGCACCTTCAGTCAGTGAAAGATTCTTATAAGAATTTTTCATCAAATCAAATATATATCCGCATTTGTCGTAATTTTCAAACACAGGACAAACTCAGACTATGTAGTGAAAAAGTTTCAAGCAAGTTTCCATTTTCGTATGTTTTATTGATATTATGCAGGGTAGTAAAATGATTGTTTCAAATAAGATATTTTCCCAAGGATAACAATGACAATTAATGACAGGAGATGAAATTGGTTGTGAAGTCTCTTAGTTCAAATGAATATTCCGACATTCAGTATATATCATACACCACCATCTAACCGCTATCTGTCGGAAGCAATATTGTACCGATATTACGTACAGTTAAAAAAATAAAATCTGTAAAAAGATCCTTTGGAAGCATAGAATGCAACTTAGCAGACTCGGTTTGATTGAGCCTGTTCATGACAAGTAATGAAAAATGCAACACCTCTCACGGCCTCTAGCACCGGCTTAAGCGGAACTCTATTACACATCAATTGAATGGAGTCCATGATCCCAAAGGACCAGAAAATGTAACAACACTGATATCGGTTTGAATGAGGATACAGGAAAACCGCTATCTGTCCGAAACAATATTGTACCGATATTACGTACAGTTAAAAACTGGTACCGGTTCGATTGAGGATACTGGAAAATATGTTGGTCCGATATAATCCTTAATAATTAATTGTTTTTATTCGCAAATGCAGATTTTTTTAACTGTCGAACTTGTACTGGAAATAAATATAACTTTTAAAGTAAACTATTAATTTCATAATATTTTACATGGAAATAATAATTAGATCTTATATGGGACCCGCTTAATAAAAGCCATATAGATCAATTTAAAACGTTCAGAGAAGGGCTGCTAGATGATAAAAAGAAGGCCAATATTCTCAGCCGTCAATTCCAGTCCGTTTCACCCCAATGTCACCTCTCAAATTGGACCAACTCTGTAAGATTAAAGTGCAGTCTCTACTCTCCATACCAACTGATTACCAACCAAAATATCCCCAAATGCCAAAGGTCACTATAGGCACTCCTTTCGTCCCTAAAAATAGATAAAGCATGTGGTCCCGATGGTCTAAAGCCTCTTAAAAATCTTAGTGAACAAATCTCACCACCAGTCACTAAGCTCTTTCAAAGGTCACTTGCCACGGGCACTATCCCAGCTGACTGGACCAAGGCCAGTGTCACTCCTTTATTTAAGAAGGGCGACAAAAGCAATCCTGCAAATTACCGGCCTATTTCCCTAACTTGTATTCTCTGTAAGTTACTGGAACACATCATAGTCTCTAATATTACCAAGCACTTCCAGGTTAACAATGTCCTCTATGACCTACAGCATGTGTTCAGAGAGAAAAGGTCATGCGAAACGCAGTTACTCGAACTTGTAGAAGATCTATCCCGAAACTTAATTCAAGTCCACCAGACGGACTTGATCCTTCTGGACTTCTCTAAAGCATTTGATAAGGTTAACCATCTGAAACTTCCGTACAAACTTCATGAACATGGTGTTCAGGGCACCACGTTGCAATGGGTCAAGTCTTTCTTGATTGGCAGGCGCCTGTCTGTCCTTGTGAATGGTGAAACATCAGAAGAAGTCCCAGTAACGTTCGGAGTCCCACAGGGCTCCGTCCTAGGCCCCCTTCTATTCTTACTCTACATTAATGACCTGCCTGAAAATCTGATTTCACAGGTTCGTTTATTAGCCGATGACACTGCTGTCTGTTTAACTGTAAATAGTTCTGCCCAAGAAAACATCCTCCAGCAAGACTTAAATAGGTTATAGCTATGGGAAAGTAAGTGGGACATGGAGTTCAACCCCTCAAAATGCACTGTTATGAACATAACAAGGTCAAAAAAACCTTTTAAATCAAAGTACACACTCCATGGCCAAGTCTTGGAAACAGTTCCTGATGCAAAGTACCTTGGGGTCACTATATCCTCAGATCTTAATTGGAATAAACACATCAATTTAGTCACGTCCAAAGCTACCCGAACACTAAACTTCATCAAGCGAAATATCCCATGCAAGAACCCAAAAGTCCGAGGAGTAGCTTATAAAGCCCTAGTCAGGCCACAGCTAGAATATGCTAGCTGTGTTTGGAACCCTTACACCCAACAAAACATCCACCAGATCGAAAGAATTCAGCGGAGGGCAGCGCGATGGGTTAATCATGACTATTCCCCTTACAGCAGAGTCACAAACATGCTATGTCAGCTGAGATGGCGTACCCTTGAAGATAGGATATCTGATTCACGCCTCCTTATGTTCTACAAGATAGTGAATGGTTTGGTTGCTGTGCCACTCCCCCCCCCCCCCCCCCCCCCCCCCCCCCCCCTCATCCCGTCTAACAAGACATATGCATCCCCACTCCTATACTCAGATCCTCACCCCCTGTAATTACTATAAGTACTCTTTCTTTCCAGCCACCATAGTGCTTTGGAATTCCCTTCCAGTACAACTTGTGCAAGCCCCCACCCTGAATCAGTTTAAGTAGGGTGTGACCAAACTTGTACACAATGCTTAACATGATAGACCTGTTTTTAAACTGCTTTTATCTGTAAATCCTTCTTGTTTTTAACACTATCAACTGTATTCATACTTGCAATACACATCGTGTATTACTTTTAGCCTCCTATCCAATCTACTTTTAACTTCTTGTACAGGCGCGCAGCTGCACATAATACTCGCAGAGAGGAGTGCTGCAGTATAAATAGATAGATAGATAGTAGATAGATAAATTTGTAACTAATCCCTATCATAATACAAGCTCAGTTTCTGATATGTTAACAAATTTAAACTGGCCATCATTACAGATAAGAAGAACTAGAGCTCGTTTAATAATGTTCTTAAAGGCCTAGATTTTGGCAGTGGGCCAAGGGGTTTTTATCTTAACCAGCACAGTTGGGGGCTAATGACCATCACAGTATGGCTCCAATAAACAAGGGTCATTGTTTATTGGAGAGCCAGTCTACCTTATAAGTGTATCTATTAGTGAGAAGGGGAAATTATGTAATTTATTTTAAATTAATGAATAATTGATAACTTTTAAAGTTATACTAGTTATTTTTGGCATTTCTATGTAAAGAAAAATATTTGTTGATCAAACACAATAATAAAATAATCAGAAACTTATTTTCATAATAATGAAATAATGAGAAACTTACTAAAAGAAATATGCAAGTTTTTATTTTTTCAAATTCTGTCTGGAGAATTGTGATATTTTAGAAAAATGTGACTTTCACTCATCTAAAGCTTGCAGAATACTGTAAATAACATTTATCTAGAACTGAAAACAGAATGTGCATTTCAAAGTTACAAAGCAAAGCATGAAAAAAGTCACTTTTGGCAACATACTGAAAAGGAAAATTGAGTATAGATGGAACACAATAATTTTGTATTCAAATAATGTTAATTACATGAATACAATAAAATCAATTTCCAGTTCGAAAAAAAATTGTTTGTCAACACAAAGAACTCATGAAGTTGTCACTATACTTGTGTTTTATTATCATTATTATTTTCAATATTAATACTGTATCTTTTATCATCCTATATGTAATATGATGATAATAATAATAATAATAATAATAATAATAATAATAATTTATAATAATGGTTATGATTATTTTTATTATTATTATTATAACATTAAAGTAGTAGTTATTATTATCATAGATATAATATCAAAATAATAATAATTATTATTATTATCATTCCACATTCACTGAAGAAAAAATAATTTCTTTCAACTCCACTGCACACATCTTCATGGTCTAGTTGGGGTCCCTGCTGTGCTAATTGCCCTCTAATCAGTTACTGTTACATAATCGCTGTTAAGCAGCAGATAAGATGGGAGTTGTATATTGGATTTGGGGGGTGGGGGGGACACTTACATAGTAGTGAACCTAGGCCTTTAAATATAGTCCATCATGTAGTAGCTACATATCCGGTAAAAAACTGCCGCTGATTCAAAAACAAGACATAGTCATGGTAACATCAAAGCACATCCAAAGATTCCTACAAATATTCATTTTTTCTTAGAACAGCACGTTGCCCTCTGTCGCACACACAGCAACCACAGTTGATTCCTTCAAAGCTGTTGTTACCGTGCCTCTTCTAATATCTGCCCTCTAAACAGACTAGAAAGGTGGGTAGTGAAGAAGTTATTTTCAGGAATGCAACAATACACATTTGCCACCCTACACATATTTATGCCCCACCCCCTGACAAATCCAAGCCTCTATCCACATGCCACATTACATACCCTTCCAACAAACACCCCAAGTAAATCTTTAAATTATACTTCTTCCTCATCTGATCTAGGACCACTGTACAAATTTTATTGTTTGGCCCAGTCCAAAAAAACAAAACAAAGACAAATATCAAACAGGGAATGTCGTGTACAAATTCGATATGTAAAAACACTATACATTTTAATACAGCTTCTATACAAAATCTTCTAAGTTATAAAGGAGAATATATAGTAACTTGAAGAAGAAGAAGAAACTGTCAGTTTATCTCAATTAGTTGAGATTCCCGCCACATGCATAGGTCGAAAATGTATATCAACGAACGTATTGTCAATATTCAATCAGTGTATTTTCTATTTACTCAATGTGTACTTGCACACATCTAAAGGAAAGAAAGTTTTACGTAATTAAGGAATTGTGTGTTGTTTTTTTTTCATAAAGAATGTATGTTTTCAAATTTTAAAAAGTGTGGTATAAATAGGAGCCGAAAGTGTATATAAGTTAAAATGGCATGTAAGCTAACCGCACGTGTGGTAAACTGCACGTGTATAGCTTCTTCTTTTCAAGTTCGCTTAGATCTTTTGTTGAGCAAATGCATCGCTTGTTAAAGAAACATATTACATATAAGTTAAAACATATTACGGAAGTCAAACTCGTTCGTTTTCTAATTTTGACGGTATGGTGATGCTTTTTAGATCACAAGAGCACAAGTTAATCCCCTTGGATACTCAGTAATCGCACGTATTTCACAAATTTAATGTTAACTTTTAGGGAATAATGGGAGGCTTTAAATGCGATCATCTACTAAAAAGGGTTTGTTTTGTTATTCTTTATATGATTTGTTTATTTTTTATATATGTCAAGTGATATATGAACATGACAAGTCGTGTAAAACAATGATCATAGTCGTACAGTAGTCGGATAATTTAAGCTCACTGTAATTTTGGATATGGTTAAGTTAATTATATTTTTTAGTGTTTATTTAAGTGATAACTATTATGTAGTTAAATTGTGTTGTTAGGTATGGTTTTCTTTTAAATAATATGGTAACTGCCAATTTTTTTTCAATCAAAACAATAGAAATTTAATTTGATTAAAAATGAAAGGCAGTGGCTACGATTACAGTACCGTAATCCTAGCCTCTGGTTCTAGGATTACGGAAGTTCCGTATTCCTAGACAACCCTATGAGGATAGGCTAGGATTACGGAAGTATTTAAGAGGCATCAAATATATGTTAGGACATGCATAAATGACGTTGTAAAATTACTTATTTCACTATTATTTCGTGCTATCGATCCGCTGTTTTGGGTTAGTATAATCTTAATGGTGGCACGCGGAAATACTATAGAATTATCTATGTTTCATATATACCTGCAATTTTTGTCATCAAATCAACACAAATGGTCTTTAATAACATACAATATGGTTATAAATAAAAAAAATCAAAGTATAGAATATTTTTTTAAACCTAACTTTTACTCTCATATTTCTATAATATTTCCGCGGGCCGCCATTAATATAGCGTTTAAGATTATACTAACCCAAAATGACAGATAGATAACACGGAATAATAAGGCAGGCATCAAAAATCGCTATTTTAATAAAGTGAAATAAGAAATTTACAACATCATTTATGCATGTCCTAACATATTTTTGATGTCTCTTAAATACTTCCGTAATCCTAGCCTATCCTCATAGGATTGTCTAGGAATACGGAACTTCCGTAATCCTAGAACCGGAGGCTAGGATTACGGTACCGTAATCGTAGCCACTGCCAAAATGAAATTTAAACAGGCTGGTAACATAATTGCCCGATCGGGCTTTCGACATAAAAACTAATATTTCTTGAAAAATAATGAAGATATTTCTTTCGCACTTGGTACATTTAATAAGCATTACATATGATACAAATTAAAATAAAAATAACTTGGTTGCCTTCAGTTTTGGTAGAATTATTTCCCCTTTTCAGATTTTTATGACGCATAATTTTTGAAGTCCAAAAAAAATTTTCTAATGTTAAGTTTAAAACAAAAAAGGGTTCAATGGCTTTCTGATGCTCTAAATTATTGCGCTAGTACACGAATGTGTACATTTTACTGTGCTTTCACTTACAACATTACAGAAAAATGTTAGTTGTAAAAATATTTTTCATACATCTGCACTATAAACAAAGTATTAACCCTAAATATATAGAATAAAGGTATTGGCGCACAAGTTTGGAGCAATAGAAAGCCATTGAACCCTTTTCTGTTTTAAACATTGCATTAAAACATAATTTTTTTGGACTTCAAAAATTATGCATCATAAAAATCTGAAAAAGGAAAGTAATTCTAACAAAACTGAAGGCAACAAAGTTATTTCTATCTTAATATGCATCATATGTTATGCTTAATGAATGGACCAAGTTTGAAAGAAACATCTTTATTATTTTTCAAGAAATATTAGTTTTTATGTCGAAAGCTCGATCAGGCAATGTTACCAGCCTGTTAAAGGGACTGGCCGCCAGATCGTTCGACAACAACAAAAAATTATTATTTTTAACATGTGGAAATAAATGCTATATTTCTTATAAGAAAGCTTTAAAACTTAATTACTGACAAACTGTATGTTATGGAAACACATAAGAATTTGCTGTTTTTACTACTTTTTACAAGGAAAATCGAAAAGCATTGCTCTTAAACTGTCTCGATTATAAATATCTATATTTTGAAGTCATAATTGACTAATTCCACTATAGCGCTATTGGTTATGATGACGGGAAAATGTCTTTATTGATGCAGCGGTCCGGGGTCCAATTCCCGATGCGGTCATCTTTTTTTCTTGATTTGGAATTTTTAAAATATTTTAGAAACAAAAACTCAAATTCTAATGTTCATAATATGACCAAACTTCAATTTGAAAGAAAGATTATTTTTAGCCAATTCTGGAGGTCAGTGCCTTTAAACTGGAACAACAAAAATAATCAAGGTTCATTATTAATGGACCTTGATTATTTTTGTGATTATACAGTGTTTTTTCCACTGATTTGAAATGGGACGTAGCCTTTAAAATTGTGTAACATCTAAATAGGGAATTGTTCAAAAATGTGGTATTTTTATCAAAATTTTACATTTAAGAAAAAATGGGTCATAAATACATTAAGTTAGTGGTAAGTTATACTGCCTTATATTTCAACTGTATACAATTTGCTTGAAAAAGTAAAACAAAACAAAACAAAATATTTTTAACTTTCATAATTTTAGCTTTGAAATTCAGAAAAAAAAATACTACCATTTGGATTGGGACCAAATTATAGCCTTGGAAAAAAAACAACAACACTGGTATGATTACAAAAAGACACAGATCACAAAGTAAAGAGAATAGAATATCTTACCCATCATCAATTTTTGGATGAGGTTCAATTTTAGGAACCAAAAATTTAACTTTATTTTAAATACAGTAGTGGTTGTTTTTATATAATTTTGCTACTACAACAGCTATGACATTAGCGACATGGTTAGAGTATCCATCTACAAATCATGAAGTCTGGTGTTCGGTCCTCGGTTGGGTCTGAGTGTTTTTTTTTGTTTTGTTTTTAAGAAATACTACAATGTGGACAAGGATGTTTGAGTGACTCATGCATTTGGATGTGGCTAGTTCAGTTGATGTGTTAGGCTAGAAATTGATAATCGTTTTACTTGATGCCTCAGGCTAGAAACTGATTGAAGCTTCAGTTATTGACTGATCCTTCAATGATAGAGAGTGTAGTTGTTGTAAGTATATCGGCCACTTCAACAGCCGTTAACCCTTTAGCGACATGGTTAGAGTTCCGCCTACAGATCACAGAGTCCTTGGTTCGATCCTCGGTAGGGACTGAGGAATTTTCGCTTCAAGACGTACTACAATACAGTATTCCCTTCTTAATGAAATGCACCATGCTGCAGAAAAATGATGTCAGTCTTCAAATTAGTTTTATGCCCAGGATATATGACTGGTGGCAGAATGCTATACTCCCTTAATCACACATAAAGGTCAGAAAATTGAAACAGACATTTTTTCAAATTCTCTCAAGCAGGGAGTACTGTATAAAATGAAATGAAATTTTGCGGTTTATAATTAGGGGGTTTCCCATAGTTAAACCAAGTCAAAAAATTGATGGTTGGTAAAACATTTTATTACATTTAATAAACTATATCTTTTGATAAAAACTCATAGATCAGTTTTATTTTTTCTGTGTCGAGAATTGAAAGACATTTCCAAAAAATGTATTAGTTTAAGTATAATAAAAAGATACAATCCGTTTGTTTTAGCAATTAAAATTGTATACAACATTATATTTCACAAAAAAGGATCACCAACAGCCTGTAATTCATAAACTGCTCCATAAACTGCTCCTTCATTTTGATTCGTGACTACATGATGACATTTTTACAATTTATTTGCTACATTGTGGTACCCTAAACTAAAATCATTTTGTGATATCCTTAATTTCATTTTAGGGTATCATTAAATGTATTTTCTGATATCGTACAATACTTGTATTTTAATGATGTCACTAAATTACAGTTCATGATATCATTATTGTATTTTGTGATATCCTAAATAGATTTAAAGATATAATAAAATGATTTAAAGATATCACAATATACAATATTGGATATTGCTAAATAAGAATACTTTTTCATATCCTTAATATAGTTTACTGATACCCTAAAGTCATTTTAGGATCTCAAAAACTAAATTTCATGATAACAATATAAAATCGTTGTTTATGATGTCCTTAATTTGATTATGAAAATGGATATTAATAATTCATACTCAACAGTATATTGTACAATTTCAACTTTTTTAATGATACCATAAAATTGACTTTAGGATATTCAGAAATAGTCTCTATTGTTGGACATCAATGATTCATTTTATGATACCAGTATTCTAAACTGGAATTGAAGATATGTGTAACTGATTAAATGATATCCTAAAATCAATCAAGTGATATCACAATATCAATTTATTGTATGATATCCTTAATTTGATTTAATGATATATAAAATTCATTTTGTGCAATCCAAAAATCACATGTCCAAAACTAATTAATGATGTTATAAAATTGATTTGTGATATCAATAAATGAACATAAGTAAGCTTATTTTGAAGAATAGGTAGAGCTATTCAACTCATCCATTTGTTGGCATCCATGTCCACATCAGGATTTGGTTAAGCTTTTGTGCTCCTAAATAATATATTTTGCAGGGGTTTGGCGTGAGGGGGGTGCAAGGGGCACTTAGATTTCTACTTGTCCGTCTGTCAGTCTGAATTTGTGTCATGCATTCTATCTCAAAAAGATTTTGACCTAGATTCATCAAACCTGATTGGATTGTTAATCAGCATGTGAAGTTCTGTTTTGGATTTCATTCAGTCAGAACCAGAATTATGTTCCTTGACTTGCATGAAGGCCTTAATGTTTGTGTCATGTATATGAAAAAAAGATTATTTGACCTTAAGTCATGAAACGGTTCAAACCACATAGGAATATCATTACATGTGAGTTTGCGCATCTAGGATTTTGTTTATAATTTTACACCACAAGACCAGAGTTATGGCTCTTGACTTAGTCAGATATACATATTAAGGGCCTAAAAGTTTGAAACATGTGACTGTATTTAAAAGTATTTTACATGAAATCATGAAATTTTATTGGAGTGTTGTAAAAATTTGTGCACCTTGACTTTGATTCTGTATTTTAATTACTACTCCCCATAACCCTGCCACCTCACCCCAACTCATCCATGACCCCCTCCCCCCCCCCAAAAAAAAAAAACAATAAAAAAAACCCCTGATGACTCTTACCACCAAACCCAGGTAATATAAATGTTCATTTAGTCTTGCATTGACAACAGGTAACATGACCATACAGTGACAGAAGATGGGGGCACCAGTTTTCTATGGATGCACATCTAGCATGTCTAGTTGTATGTAATCTTACTAAGCAGGTATCTCGGTAACTGTTGTTAGGAGTGAAATTATATATGCTTGTTCACTACGATGATCAGATGATCTAATGCAAATGTTACATAACACATTTTTGCTTTTACACAAAGTTATACTAAAATTGATATATAATTCACATATTATTTGTGTCAGTGTGATGTTAAACCCAACAAAAAAGCATGACACTGTTTTAATTTATTATGTTTTAAGGTTTTTGAATAGTCAAGCACAGCTCTTGTAACATTTAAATGGGTTTAACCTACTTTTCATGACGATTGATGAACCTACTTTTCATGACGATTAATGTAAAATAGTACTTAAATGAAATGTCACGTCAAAACTTCATTTCCATTAGAAGTTTCAAGATTGATAATATAATCATTGTCCCAGAAAGAAAAGGTTTAAGTGAAAAACACTAGTTTTAGAAAAATGAAAAGTCTATTTATTTCATTCTACAGATTTCACACTGATTATATTTTTGTCTTTATAAAGAAAAATTCTATCTGCAACTTACGACCTTTTGTGTATCCAGTAGCTCATAATATGTAATATTATAAGGTCATAGGAGGCAGATACAACTTTTTCTATTTGTAAATATTTCTCAGACTGACACAAAAGTTGGTAGTAAGTCTGCTACCAGACTCGGCCTTTTTACCTCACCTGAGCATGAAGTGCCTGGGGTGAGCTATTTTGATCACTCCTTATCTTTCATCTGTCTGTCCATCCACATTCAGATGACATCTTATCTGAAACTGTCTGTATGATATGGATGAAATTTAGCCTGGATGTTCCTTGGATAGTCCTCTTTCAACTGGATGTTCTTTGAATGGTCCTCTTTCAACTGGATGTTCCTTGGATGGTCCTCTTTCAACTGGATGTTCCTTGGATGGTCCTCTTTCAAATGGATGTTCCTCTTTCAACTGAATATTCCTTGGATGGTCCTCTTTCAAATGGATGTTCCTTGGATGGTCCTCTTTCAAATGGATGTTCCTTGAATGGTCCTCTTTCAACTGGATGTTCCTTGGATGGTCCTCTTTAAAATGGATGTTCCTTGAATGGTCCTCTTTCAGATGGATGTTCCTTGGATGGTCCTCTTTCAAATGGATGTTCCTTGAATGGTCCTCTTTCAACTGGATGTTCCTTGGATGGTCCTCTTTCAACTGGATGGTCCTCTTTCAACTGGGTGGTCCTCTTTCAACTGGATATTCAGGGCCCACGCTGTCGTTCGCCACTCGAGCCATTTGGCGAATCTGCGATGAAAGTGGCGAAGAAAAATCGCGAGTGGCGAAAATGAAAAAATCTTCGTAATTTGGACTGCCATTTTGTTTCAGACGTTCTAAATCGTAACCTTCGAGAAATTATGTTAAAAAAAACAACAGTTGACTGGTTCCGATAATTTTACTTTGTAAAATTAACTTATTACGGGATAGTACTACCCAGTCTGCGTTCACTTTACATATAACAATGTGTAATAAACATCTTGACACACGAGGAGATGCAATTTGCAATCAATTAGCAACCAATTTTCGGGTTAAAATAATCTTTTTGTTTTGTTGTCATTACGGCAGATTAAATGATTGATGCCTTTAATTTCCATGGATGAAATAATTAATAAATAAATCGGCAAAATTAACGTTGTCGCCACCATCAGACAGTATCTTAGTCACAGGTCCAGTGTATTTTTTGTTTAATATAAAAATCCTTTTTTTAAAACACAAATATACTTTTTTTATGTTAGTCAAATGAAAAAAAAAATGATGACAAAAAATCTGGTCACAATATCATACACGACACTGTGACCAGATTTTTGTCATCCTTTTTTTTTTTCATTTGACTAACATATAGAAAGCATATTTGTGTGAAAAAAGGTTGTTTTTTTATATTAAACAAAGAAAAAAATATACACTGGACCCGTGTCCATGATCTTAGTAAGTAATTAGTAAAGGTGTTTGCCATGTTTTTTGAATGTCTTTAAAAGATAGGAATGGATTTGAAATGTAATCCTGTATCAGTTACCAAGACAGAAGATAGTAGGTAAGGGTAGATTTATCGGAAGCACAGAGCACCAAAAACACAGCCCCCGGGCCATGCATTTACATAGTAGGCCCACAACAAAAAGAAGCTGTAATATTTCAGACAGGTTGCTTCAACATCCAACAACATTTTAAAATACAAAACTTGCTTTAGAGGTAACTGAAACTGAAACTGAAACTGGTTTATTTGCTTAAACGCCTATTTCTACATTTAAAACATATTCAATGGCGTTTTACAATACAAGTTGAAATAAAATATTAAATATAAAATATTTTAAATAAGATTAATTAAAACGAATCAAAATAGCAATTATTAATTTAAAGTCAATGATAATACTATATTTTAAAATATTACTAACATACAATTATCACAGACAAACATTAAATTTCTATCACTGTCACCAGCATCATTGTTTAAAACTCAGTCAAAACTTAGAATAATGCAAGGTAGTCTCTGAAGAAATGCGTTTTCAACCTTTTCCTAAAGCAGTCAATTGAAGAACTTTGTCTGATGTTCAACGGCAAATTGTTCCACAACTTTGGCCCTATAGTACTAAAGCTTCTATCACTAAAAGTTTTTCGCTTGTTGAAAGGGACGATGTAACAGTCAACTGATGACTCCGAGGATCTGAGGGAGCGCTGGGGGATTTTCGGTGTTAAGAGTTCAATCAAATATGCAGGCGCATTTCCAACATGGCAATTGAACATGTACGTCAAGATCTTAAAGTTTATTCTGACTTTGATCGGCAGCCAGTGCAAATCGTAGAGTGCCTGCTTAGAACTGTCTCTTCTTCTACGATTCAGAACTAACTTCGCACACATATTTTGAATGCGTTGCAGTTTTGCGATGTCACAATCAGAAATACCGTATAAAATAACATTACAGTAGTCTAAATGCGAAATAACCAGCGATAGCACTAAGGTTTCAGTTGCATCCTGAGTCAAATATTTGCGAATGTTTTGATTCGGAAAAAATTCAACATTGCCGTTCTACACTTTATTTTTATATGCTCTTTGAAAGTTAAAGTTTCGTCCAAATAGGCCCCCAAATATCTGATGTTACTCTGTCTCTTGATTTTATCACCACAAATATCTATCTCGTGAATGTTTAACTTATTCAACTGAGGGGCACTTCCAAAGGCAATATGTTCAGTTTTTGAGGAATTCATTTTTAGTTTGTTACTGTTCATCCACTCATTTGAATCTGTAGCAAACTCCTCTAGTTCACCAATGGATTTAGCCTCGATGGATGGTTCGGGCTTAAAACGTGTGCTTGCGGTGTGGTCGTCGGCAAAGCCAAAGACGGAAATGGACGGGGGAACAATGTCAAAAATCGTTCCTGCGTACGTGAGATAGAGCCACGGCCCTAAACAGCTTCCCTGGGGGACACTACACGTAAGCTCACGTGCTGATGACACTGTTTGATTCACACTCACGCGGCAGCTCCGTGGCCTCAGATATGAGTTCAACCAGTCCAATGCAACACCAGAGACACCATACTGACATTTCAAAACGTCCAAAAGAATATCGTGGTCTACCGTATCAAAGCTGCACTAAGGTCTAATGCTATCAATGCAGTCACTTCTTGATGTTCCATAGCGTCCAAGATGTCATTGATAAGTCTCAATAAAGCCGATTCGCACGAATGATGTTGCCTGTATGCGGACTGATTTTTTCGGAAGGAGATTATGTTCATTTACATGTTTATTAAGTAAATACAGTGCTGCTTTCTCTATCAATTTGGACAAGAATGATAAGTTGCTCACTGGCCTATAGTTTGAGAATATAAGTTCGAGACCAGCTTTCTTTAACAGAGGTCTAACTATTGCCTGTTTCCACTGCACTGGGAAGACTCCTTGAGTCAATGAAAGATTCACTAGTCTAGTTATAATTGGGAGGAGCTCGTTTAAATATGACTTCAACACTTTTGTTGGAATAACATCAATTTCACACGACTTTGTTTGTAACTGGTTAATGAGTTTTCTAACTTCATCCTCACTAAGTTCATCAAATTTTCCAAATTCCGGCACATTTCTCATAGATGGTTTATAGTTTTCAAAATCTTTTAAGCTGTCCCGTATTTTCTGAATCTTTTCCATGAAAAAGTCAGCAAATTTGTCAGCTAGCGTATTTTCATTTTCAACAACAGGCATTGGATTCTCCGACTTGCCGCCGGTGAGATCTGTCACAAATTTGTAAAGTTTTTTGGAATCACCTTTGTATTCGAGCACTTTTTGGCTAAGAGTTCTCTGTTTTTCTAGTTTCAGTTCATGGTGATATTTATTAAGAGCAGTCTTGAAAATTTCATAGTCCTGTGGATTTTGGTACCTCCTCCACAAACGTTCGGATTTGCGCAGAATTTGTTTTAAGTGGCGGATATCCTCATTAAACCACGGTTTCGGATTTCGACAAATAATAGTTTTCTCTTTTAAAGGAGCGTGCTTGTCAATGATATTTTTCATTTCATCTTGGAAAATGTCAACATATGTCTCAATTGAATCACTTTCAATTTTCAAATCAGCAAGGTCACTAGCAAAATCTGAGTCATTTATGTCATTAAAGTTCCGGTAAGTAATAGACTTGCTGATGATGTTTTCCTTTTTCACTTTTGTAATGACTTTTACTACACGATGTCGGATAAGAAAGGACCGGGTTCACATGAGATAAGTTCAACACCATTTGCGACCTCTGTGATCACAAGATCAAGACTCTGACCGAACACTTGTGTTGGGAAATGTACATGTTGTTGCAACCCCATAGCACATAAACAACTGTTGAATTCAGAAATAGTGTTGGTGTCGTCATGTATATGTAGATTGAAATCTCCCATGATCATGAGATTGGGGTACTTGGAAATAACGTCTTCAAGAATTCGAAAAAGTCTTTCAACAAATTGCGTAGGTGTCGCCAAAGCTGGGGGTCTATAAATGCCTACACAATTAATGGTAATGTTTTTAAAGACCATTTGCCATACTCCGTACTCAAAACTTTTGGTGGTGCCAGATACCATTTTGCGCATTTGAACACTACTTTTACAAGTCAGAGCAATACCGCCACCCGTTTTGTTTCTACGATTCGCAACACTGAGTCTATAACCATCTTGATTTAAATCTGATGTTTCGAATTGGGATTGTTTTTCATCGGAATACCAGGTTTTCGTCAAAAGTGCAAAGTCAGTGTTCTCGTCACGAAGCAATTGTCCGACTAGCACATCCTTTTTGACTACTGAATGACAGTTCAATGTTAGACAGGTGACATTCTCTGTATAGTTACTGAGTGTGTTTGATCGTTTTGGATATACAAGATTTGACACATTTATACCATATTGTTTCCTTTGTATACCCACTTTCATTCAAAAGTCCCCCTATATAGCTAGAATATCACCATTTGCTTATCGGAAGTAACAAAAATTTTCAACGCGCCGCGGGAAGGGAAACCTCTCCAGCACCCTCCCTACCATTCCCGAGAAAAAAGGTGGCTCCAACTTTTTCCAGCCCAGTGTGGGCCCTGATGTTCCTTGAATGGTCCTCTTTCACCTGGATGTTCCTTGAATGGTCCTCTTTCAACTGGATGTTCCTTGGATGGTCCTCTTTCAACTGGATGTTCCTTGAATGGTCCTTTTTCAAATGGATGTTCCTTGGATGGTCCTCTTTCAACTGGATGTTCCTTGAATGGTCCTCTTTCAAATGGATGTTCCTTGGATGGTCCTCTTTCAACTGGATGTTCCTTGAATGGTCCTCTTTCAAATGGATGTTCCTTGGATGGTCCTCTTTCAACTGGATGTTCCTTGAATGGTCCTTTTTCAACTGGATTTTCTTTAATGGTCCTCTTTCAACTGGATGTTCCTTGAATGGTCCTCTTTCAACTGGATGTTCCTTGGATGGTCCTCTTTCAACTGGATGTTCCTTGAATGGTCCTTTTTCAACTGGATATTCTTTGAATGGTTCTCTTTCAACTGGATGTTCCTTGGATGGTCCTCTTTCAACTGGATGTTCCTTGGATGGTCCTCTTTCAAATGGATGTTCCTTGGATGGTCCTGTTTCAACTGGATGTTCCTTGGATGGTCCTGTTTCAAACGGATGTTCCTTGGATGGTCCTTTTTCAAATGGATGTTCCTTGGATGGTCCTCTTTCAACTGGATGTTCCTTGAATGGTCCTTTTTCAAATGGATGTTCCTTGGATGGTCCTCTTTCAACTGGATGTTTCTTGAATGGTCCTCTTTCAAATGGATGTTCCTTGGATGGTCCTCTTTCAACTGGATGTTCCTTGAATGGTCCTCTTTCAAATGGATGTTCCTTGGATGGTCCTCTTTCAACTGGATGTTCCTTGAATGGTCCTTTTTCAACTGGATTTTCTTTAATGGTCCTCTTTCAACTGGATGTTCCTTGAATGGTCCTCTTTCAACTGGATGTTCCTTGGATGGTCCTCTTTCAACTGGATGTTCCTTGAATGGTCCTTTTTCAACTGGATATTCTTTGAATGGTTCTCTTTCAACTGGATGTTCCTTGGATGGTCCTCTTTCAACTGGATGTTCCTTGGATGGTCCTCTTTCAAATGGATGTTCCTTGGATGGTCCTGTTTCAACTGGATGTTCCTTGGATGGTCCTGTTTCAAACGGATGTTCCTTGGATGGTCCTGTTTCAAAAATTTTCTGAGGCATCCATACAGTGCTCTCTATTTGCATGTGGCTATTATTGAATAATGTTTATTCATACAGTCAAACCTATATTAAACAAGGGAGCTACACAATGTTTCTACTTAAGGCAGCTGGCTGCTTAAGACAAGTTAAAATTAGAACAAAAAGTCTATTTGGAAGGTAAACTGACTGGCTGCTTAAGAGATGTTGCTTTTTACATATGGCCACTAACACAGGTTCAACTGTAGGTGAAAGTACAATGCAATTTATTTTGCTCTTGAAAATAAACCTTTAGATTTTCTGTACCAGGTGATCTCTCTTGAAATGTTTTCTTTAGCTTGTGTGCAACTATAGTTATGTCCCAACACACAGTGCTGTGGGAGACATACTGATTTACTCCTGTCTGTGTGTCCATGTGTGTGTCTGTCACAAATCTTGTCAAAGTCTAACATTTCTCATCCGATCTTCATCAGACTTGAACAAAATGAGTTTGCCAATAAGTCCTCGGCCAAGTTTGATAACTAGCCAATTCGGCCCAGGCCCTTCAGAATTATGGCCCTTGAATTACCGAAAATCACTTTGTACACAGATGCCAGTGATACATGTATTGGTGCATGGTTGACTCAGATAAATAACTATTCAGAAGATTAGGCAGTTGTGGGAGACATGCCCTTTTCTCAAAAGCAGCTCTAGTTTTTTCTGTTATTAGTTTTTTTGTTAGTGAGAAAAATGTCATGCTGGCCTTCATCATTCTTGGAAAAGACAAGTACATGTAAGTCACAAAAAAAATCACACTACTTAAAAAGTCCTTGAAATTTCCTAATTCAGATAGAAAAACTTAAGGTTTCGATGGAGGACTTGAGAAACAAAAATCAAACAACACCAAATCATAGAAAGAAAGAGTTGTTTGACATGAAAATTGAACAGCATGTAAAACATGTATATTACTTTACGAAACAAGTGTCAGTATACTGATATAAACATTGAATTCCGGAAAAGGGCTGCCTAAAGGGGCTCCACTTCCGGACAGTTAAACGTCCTTTAAAAACTCACATTTTACAAAGAACTGTTTACACATGTTTGTTTTGATGCATTTGCAATAGTGTGCGAGTGGTGAAATTTCGAATAACAAGGTGGAACATAGTTTTTCAGCAATTGTTTATCTTTTTTCTTTACAAATGGCATTCATTTTCAAAGGGAGACAACTTTTTCTCAAAGATTACTTAAAATAATCGGAAAAAGTTGTTTCCCTTTGAAAATGAATGCCATTTGTACTTAAAATAATCGGGAACAGTTGTCTCCCTTTGAAAATGAATGCCATTTGTAAAGAAATAAAGATAAACAATTGCTGAAAACTGTGTTCCACCTTGTTATTCGAAATTTCACCACTCGCACGCTATTGCAAATGCATCAAAACGAACATGTGTAACAGTTCTTTGAAAATGGTGAGTTTTTAAAGGCGTTTAACTGTCCGGAAGTGGAGCCCCTTTAGGCAGCCCTTTTCCGGAATTCAATGTTTATATCAGTATACTGACACTTGTTTCGTAAAGTAATATACATGTTTTACATGCTGTTCAATTTTCATGTCAAACAACTCTTTCTTTCTATGATTTGGTGTTGTTTGATTTTTGTTTCTCAATGCCTCCATCGAAACCTTAAAGTAGTAATTAACATTTAAGCAAGTGGGAATTGAAATGTTAAATTGTCATATAAAATATAGAGAGCATTATTGTACAGGGATGATTTGCTACTGTTTTCCCATAACTAACTTGAAGGACAAAATCCATCATTGTCAAAGTTAGCAGGAATTATTATGTAGTAGTTAAATTTAAGTCCTGTTTATTACTACTGTTTGCAGATCAAATTGCCCTTTCACCTTTTCTTAAATCGATAGACTTGTACCTTTACGTCACAAAATCAGCGATGCTGAAGCTATTTTTGGATCTCGTCTATACAGGTCACTCCTCCTTTCTGATACGAGTAAAAAAAAATACTGAATGAACTTGTTTACATAGACTGCATGACCGGGAAATGATGATTTAAATACTCATAAATACTGTTGGAACGGGTGTTTAACCGGATTGTAACAGATGTACCAGATCTAATCTTCATTTAGAATTTAAATGAATGGTTCTCATGTTTAGTTTTCACTATAATTATAAAACGTGCCTGACTCGAGTTGTTGGATTCGCTCATCATTGATCGAAGGGCATAAGTTCGAATCCAGGAACCAACCATGCCTCTTAACCTTTACCCTGCTAAATTTCTTAAATGGACTGGTCCGTCATTCAGTTTGGGCAGTACCATTTATTATTCAAAGGGGTGTTCACTGAAAATTTACTGACTGAATAGCGAACAGTGCAGACCAAGAGCAGCCTGCAAGGATGTGCAGGCTGATCTTGGTCAGCACTAGTCGTAAAGGCAGAATCACTTGCCGCCAGCAGACTAAAGGTTAAGTGGTAAAAAGTCGGCAATTTCTTACAGAATATGTGAGTCTTAGTCTAACTAATTTGAAGAGATTCTAGGAAACAGTTACAAGTTGTTTTCTCCACTAGAAAAAAATTGTCATCGCTAGATTTGGGTTGAACTGCTGATTTTGTTGCGAATATGAGATAAATTCAAATAAAACTTACATGTATCAAAAGGTAGTCCAAATAATTGTACTCAAGAGTTGAATATTGTTTATTTTTTGACTGGTCGATATCCCCTTTAGGTAGACAACGTAAAATATCAAAATGTAAAATCGGTCTTCTGGAGGTCTCATTATTTAGACTTATCAAAAGGCGGATTCAGTTCCTCATTAATTTATGTAAAAGTTATCATAATTCCCCTTAACACGATTAACGTTACATATACAGTGCAAGCGAGAAAAAAAAACAATAACTTTACATGACGGTGTGCTGTTATTTCTCCTCAGTTATTTTGGTCCTTTTAGAGTGACTGTCACAAATATAAAACAAACTTAACATCGAATTATTTTTACTTATGTGAGTCTATAACTGGTTCTTTCCATGAACAAAGACAATGCTTATCAACTGCCTGTATGTAAATAACTGAAATAGTGTTTTAACGACTTCAAATTAATAGTAGATAAGTTCACATACACGTAAACCCCACCAAAAAAAAAAAATAATAAAAAAAAACTAGATCTATAATGGAGTTAGATCTGGGATAGTTAAGCTACGGAAGACACTGCAAAAGTTTGAATATCAAATGAATCTGTTTTTATGGATATGACAATTAGATCTAGGGCCTACAAGTGTTACGTAGCTTGAAGGTTCAATGATACCTTTCTGTAAAACCTTATATACCTTGCGTGGTTGGAAATTTCGTCAATAATAATTGTCATAACAAACAAAAAACGCTGTTTTCATTTAAATGTAGTTGAAATATTTAATTCTACTTTTAAAACATAACCATTATCACCTTATTGCACTTTACAATGTATGCAAGTACGGCGATACTTCGAAGATAGAGTCAGGGCTTTTGCTTTGTGTGACGTCAAGATAAAGAAAAAAAAGTTTCATGACAAGGTGAATGAATAATTTTTTGCGGATGAGGCGGGGTTAATTTGTCAGCGTTACTCCAAAAATAGCTTCAGGTTCACAGCTTTTGTGACATAAACTTTTTGCAACTCTATCGATTTGAAATAAGTTGAAGGGGAAGTTTGATCTGCAAACAGTAGTGTCTAGATGCCAGTTAACCTTAAGCCTGCTGGGAGCAATTGGTTTTGCCTTGTGGCCAGTGCTGACAAGATCAGCCTGCACATCCATGCCAGAATTGAATGATGGACCAGTCCATTTTAGAAATTTAGCAGGGTAAGGGTTCAGGGTTTTCAACAAAGGTTTCTGTTATTCGGACAGTCAAATCAAAATGAAACAGTGTTATACCCATTTTGTAGATGAATACATTAACGGGGCCTTCATTGCCAAGTGTTAAATTAAGGTGACTTACAAGTACTTTGTTTGAGCCTTGCTCAGATTGTCATGTGAGGAAGCCAACCTGCTTCCACTGTTACAAGCTTAAAGTTGGCCCTACAACTTGAATTATATCGATAGAACCTAAAACCAAATAAAAAATGTTTTATAAGTACATTGAAAGACGTTCTTAATTTTGACATTGAGACTGAGTCATTAGCTGATAAACTTCTGTTATCAGGCATGGATTCAATCAATCTGTAATCTAAATCCATTGATTTGACAGCTGTACAAGGTAATAGATAATTTTTTGTAGTTTATGTCTGACATTTGAAGACCTTGGTGAAGTGTCCAATTTTCACATCAGTACATAATGCAGCAGTTTAAATTGAATGTTGAACTTTTGCTAAACAAGTAATATATAAAGACATGTATGTAAGAAAATCGATTAGGCCATACCAAATTGGTTTTTAGTTCATCGGAATGACCTTATGAAGAATTTATTCATAATTATGGAAAAAAAATTAATTTAATTGCTCGCATGTACAGAGAAAACTGGGATTTTTTTAGCTCATCTGATTTTTTGAAAAAAAATGATGAGTTATTGTCATCACTTGAGCGGTTGTCGGCGTCGGCGTCGGCGTCGGCTGGTTAAGTTTTATGTTTAGGTCAGCTTTTCTATTAAACTATCAAAGCTATTGCTTTGAAACTTGGAATACTTGTTCACCATCATAAGCTGACCCTGTATAGCAAGAAACATAACTCCATCTTGCTTTTTGCAAGATTTATGGCCCCTTTTGTACTTAGAAAATATCAGATTTCTTGGTTAAGTTTTATGTTTAGGTCAACTTTTCTCCTAAACTATCAAAGCTATTGCTTTGAAACTTGGAATACTTGTTCACCATCATAAGCAGACCCTGTACATCAAGAAACATAACTCCATCTTGCTTTTTGCGAGATTTATTGCCCCTTTTGGACTTAGAAAATCAGTTTTCTTGGTTAAGTTTTATGTTTAGGTCAGCTTTTATCCTAAACTATCAAAGCTATTGCTTTAAAACTTGCAACACTTGTTCACCATCATAAGTTGACCCTGTATAGCAAGAAACATAACTCCGTCCTGCTTTTTGCAAGATTTATGGCCCCTGTTGGACTTAGAAAATATCAGATTTCTTGGTTAAGTTTTATGTTTAGGTCAACTTTTTCTCTTAAACTATCAAAGCTATTGCTTTGAAACTTGCAACACTTGTTCACCATCATAAGCTGACCCTGTACAGCAAGCAACATAACTCCATCCTGCTTTTTGCAATAATTATTGCCCCTTTTGGACTTAGAAAATCATTTTCTTGGTTGAGTATTATGTTTAAGTCAACTTTTCTCATAAACTATCAAAGCTATTGCTTTAAAACTTGCAACAGTTTTTCACCATCATAAGTGGACACTGTACATCAAGAAACATAACTCTATCCTGCTTTTTGCAAGAATGATGGCTCTTTTTAGACTTAGAAAATCATGGGTAGGACAATATTTCTATTACACAAAAAAAATCAGATGAGCGTCAGCACCCGCAAGGCGGTGCTCTTGTTTTATTTTGCAGTTAATTAATAAAAGGAAAGTGATCAGTAAAATTTAAACACAATATTTTAACTTAAAATGAGCCAGCCTTTGAAGGATAAGGAGGGGCTATTTCTCTTAAGTCAAAAGTTAACTAACTCAGATTTTGAAGCAGTCCACTTGGACCTGAAAAATCATGGTAGATAGTGCTACTCTTTTCAGTCACACTGTCTTTCAAAACACCTACTAAATTTGTTAAATTGTTAAAAAGTCATCTTGATTGGTCAAAAAAATGGCTGCTGGGGGCAGGTCTATTTTCCCCTATATGATAATGTGGAAAACTTTGAAAATCTTCTTCTGCTGAGGTTAAATCTTCTCCACTGAACCTGCAAACCAGTTTTCATAGAAATTTGACAGAAATGTTTCTTGTTAATTTTTAGCTCACCTGAGCCAAAGGCTCATGGTGAGCTTTTGTGACTGCTCAATGTGCGTCGTGCGGTGTGCGTCGTGCGTCCGTCAACAGTTTCTAAAAAAATCTTCTTCTTGAAAACCACTGAGCAGAATTATACCAAACTTCACAGGAATGATCCTTAGGTGGCCCCCTTTCAAAATTGTTCAAAGAATTGAATTCCATGCAGAACTCTGGTTGCCATGGCAACCGAAAGGAAAAACTTTAAAAATCTTCTTGTCCAAAACCGCAAGGCGTAGAGTCTTGATATTTGGCATGTGACATCATCTAATGGTCTTCTATGAAGATTATTCAAATTGTGCCCCTGGGGTGAAAAGAGGACCCACCCCACGGGTCACAAGTTTTACATAGACTTATATAGGAAAAACTTTAAAAATCTTCTTGTCTAAAACCATAAGACCTAGGCCTTTAATATTTGGTATGTAGCATTGCCTTGTGGTCCTCTACCAAAATTATTCAAATTATAACCCTGGGATGAAAACAGGCCCAACCATGGGGGGTCTCAAGTTTCGCATAGACTTATATAGGAAAAAACTTCAAAAATCTTCTTGCCTTAAACTGCAAGGCCTAGGCTTTTGATATTTGGTATGTTGCATTGCCTTGTGGTCCTCTGCCAAAATCGTTCAAATTATGCCGCTGGGGTGAAAAGAGGCCCTGCCCTGGGGGTCCCAAATTTAAAAAACATAGGCTTGTATAGGGAGAAAAAAAATCTTCTTGTCTGAAAGTTCAAGGCCTAGGCCTTTGATATTTGATATGTAGCATTGCCTAGTGGATTTCTAACAAGATTGTTGAAATTATGCCCCTGGGGTGAAAAGAGGCCCCGCCCTTGAGGTCACTTGTTATATGAGTTATGTAGGAATAAATACTTAAAAAATTATCAGATCATATTTCCTAGACTGTTTTATTATAATTACCTGATGACCACAAGCAATTAGGGGGTCACTTGATTGTGACCTTGACCTACTGACCTACTTTCTTGTTTTTTAAGTTACAGCCTTGAAATATGTATGACATGTACAGTTTTGCACACCGATCTTAAAACTGACATTCAGTGACCATGAATGTGACCTACTTTCTAATATTTTAGCATAAGTGTGCCATTTTAAACATGTCGCTTATATTACTCAGGTGAGCGATTCAGGGTCATCATGACCCTCTTGTTTACCTGTCTGAGCTGTGAATACAGGGCAATCTTTAAGTTAGCTCTCTTGTTTTAATTAACGGTTACAAATTAATATACACTTAATTAAAACGAGAGTTAAACTCATCAAAGGAGAAAATTGAATTTTTTTTTCTTAATTAACATGATATCATTTTGAAATGTTACTAATTTAAAATTCCTGTCTTTGGAATACATTATTATTATAACGTTTATGAATTTTAAAGACAGGGCTACATGAAATAAGATGTACATTTTGTATTTGTAAAGTAAGTGTTGCTCCTAGAGATTTGTTGGGTGTATACTCATAAAAATGGCTTAAAGACCTGTTTTTAGCTCGTCTAACAACAAAGACTGCTTAAGATGTCAGAGCTATACATCTATTACTCCTGTGTCCGTCATCCTTTTTTGTCCTTCGTCAACAATTTTACTGTCAACACTTTAGAGATCACAATATTTCCCAGTCTTTATGAGCTGTGGTAGAAAGTTTCCCTCAAATCTAGGTTACTTGGTCAAAATATTAAAGAAACTTTATACCTGATCATCTTAAAACAATCACCTGCCTGCTTAGCTCAGTAGGGAGAGCGTTGGTCTACGGATCGCAGGGTCGCGTGTTCGATCCTCGGGCAGGGTGTATGTTCTCCGTGACGATTTGATGAAAGATATTGTGTCTGAAATCATTCGTCCTCCACCTCTGATAATTCATGTGGGGAAGTTGGCAGTTACTTGCGGAGAACAGGTTTGTACTGGTACAGAATCCAGGAACACTGGTTAGGTTAACTGCCCGCAGTTACATGACTGAAATACTGTTGAAAAACGGCGTTAAACCCAAAACAAACAAACAAACATCTTAAAACAATGCCAGAATATTAGTCTGTAAAATGCCAAAGATGAGAAATTAGGTCACTAGGTCAGTCCATAGAAAAACCTTTTTAACAGGCCACAATCTATACTTGGTCTTTTACATAATTTAGTCGCAATGTTTGTCTTTAAAAGTCATGTTTGAAACTGGGTAACCTCAGGTAAAAAACTTGGTCACTAGGTTATTAATTATAGAAAAAGCATGTTAACACTTTAATGGCAACGTTTTCTGTCTAATGATCACACATTTTGTCTTTATGAAATTTATGTTTAGCTGAAAACTGGGTTAAATGACACTAGGTAAAATCATGGAGAATCTTGTTAACGCACTAGAGGCCACATTTTCTACTTGTTCTTAAAAAGTTGTCTCTATGATATCAAAGTCAGGTTTGAAACTAGGTTATATAAGGCCAGAAAGTTTGTCAAATTTAAAAAAAAATGTGTTAACATACAATATGTCACATTTTCTACCTTATCTACAAGTTGAAAATAAGGTTCCATATCAGCAGAAAATAATTGTCTTTCCCTGAGTTTAAATTAGTGCCTCGAATGTTGTTTTATGTTTGACATAGATTGCCCTGTTTTTAGCTCACTTGTCACGTAGTGACAGGGTGAGCTTTTGTGATCGCCCTTCGTCCGTCGTCCGTCCGTTCACAATTTCCTTGTGAACACGATAGAGACCAGATTTTGTATTTGATTTTAATCAAACTTGCACACAACTTGTATGGGCATAATATCTCGGTTCCTTTCAAAAACTGGCCAGATCCCATCATAGGTTCCAGAGTTATGGCCCCTTAAAGGGCCAAAATTTGCTATGTTTGGCTTGTGAACATGATAGAGACAACATTTTGCAATCAACTTTAATCAAACTTGCACACAACTTGTATTGGCATAATGTCTCGGTTCCTTTCTAAAACTCAGATCCCTTCATGGGTTCCAGAGTTATGGCCCCTTACAGGTCCAAAATTTGCTTTTTTGGCTTTTGCATCCATATAGAGACTTCATTTATGGTTTGATTTGATACAAAATTGCAAAATATCTTCAACAACAATAAATCTTGGATTCCATGTTGAATCTGTCACAACCAATCATAGGTTCTGGAGTTATTTTATATCTGATTACCTCCCCTGATTTTAATCAAAATGGATTTATATCAGTATTAAAGTACTTATAGGACTCATTTGAAATTTCATTATTGTCATTGGTTGGACTGAGACAACAGGGTAGATAACTATGGACTGATTTTATGTCAAATTACCTCCCTTTATTTCAAATTAAAATGGGTATATCTCTGTAATTAATGAAGATACTGATTTGAAATGTCATTTATGCCATCAGATGGACTCGGACAATCAGGGTAGATAACCTTTGACTGAATTTATGACAAATTTACCTCCCTTTATTCTATGTAATTGAATATTCCTCTGATGAGATTAGTTTTAAATGTCATTTAAGTCTTCCAGGGTAAGGAATAGTCATGCTAGTACAATAATGCAGCATTTGAGCCTAGGACCCTCAAACTTGGTATGGAGATTGGCCCTGACTAGTATGCGACCCATAGGGACTGTTACAAGAAAATATTTATCCTGATGATATTTAATGCGTATGCCTATGTGATCTTTGTCAAAACTTGATCTTATCATTAAGAGCAATGGTACTCAGGTGAGCGATATAGGGCCATCATGGCCCTCTTGTTGTCAGTTTTACACCCCTTTGAAAAAGAGGAGGTGTATTATATATTGTTCCTGATGTTTGGTCTACAATGGTCCAACACCATAAAATGATTGCCTTTGGTCAATAGATGACCTCTGTAGTTTTGGGTTCAGTTGGCCAAAGATGAAGATTGTAGTGACCATGGACTGAGAACGGTTTCTGAGCACTAACTGGAGAATTCACAGGCCTGCAGTGGTCAGATTTCATGGACTGATTGTGCATGATCACTAAATGATTGCTATTGTTTTAGCCTAATGGATTAGTCCATCTTTCAGTTTGGACAATACCATTAACTGTTAAAAGGGGTGCTTACCAAAAAGATACTGACTGAATAGCAAACAGTAAACTGAAACTGTTTTATTTGATTAAACGCCTATTTTTACGCAAAACATATTCAATGGCGTTTTACAAATACATAAAAATACGACAAAAATTAAGATATTTAATGACATATAACATAAATGAGCATAAATACCATTGTGAATAAACTATTTATTAAGCATTAAAAAAGATCAGACATCAGATAAGATTAATAAAATATTAGAATATTAAGATACAGTAAGACAGCTGTTTGTTATTAAGTAAGAATAAGTGGGTTATTGCGACATGTCCAGAAGTTATTACAAACAACTGTATTTTGTACATGTATTTGTTATAATATAGTTCATATTCGAATGTATTTACACAATAAAATCATCCAGTATTACGTTACTTCAATTTCTTAAAAATTACAGTCACAGTCTCTAAAAGGAGTGCAAAGTAATTTCCAAAATAATGAGTTTTCAACTTCTTTTTGAAACATCTATTGTGTCTGAGTTCCTTATTTCGAGAGGCAATTCATTCCAAGGTTTAGGTCCAACAGTACCAAACTTCTGTCGCTGAACGTTTTGCACTTGTTTGAAAGGAACAACGAAACACCCAGTAACGGAGTTTGAAGAACGCAAGTTTCTTGTCTGTGCTTGTTTTATGGAAGAAGTTCAGAAAGATATTTGGAGTTCCAACTGAACAATTATACATGTAGGTGAGCATTTTGATGTGATTCTGGCTTTGATTGGTAGCCAGTGAAGGTCATACAGCGCTTGCTTGGAACTGTCAAATTTCTTCGATTTAGGACAAGTTTTGCACACATGTTCTGAATTCGTTGCATTTTGTTTACTTCGCTTTGAGCAATACCATACAGAATGACATTACAAAAATCTAAATGGGATATCACCAATGACAGGACAAGGGTTTCGGTAGCCTCTTTGGTATAGATATTCCGGATACATTTTATTCTGAAGTAGTTGAGCATTGCTGTTCTACACTTCCGTTTACATGCTCTTTTAGATTCAAGTTTCATCCAGGAATGCACCTAGATATGATAAAGCTCATGATTTCACTTCATCACTACAATGCATACTTTGGTCGTTGAACACTTAGAGAGCTGTTGCCTACTACCAAACATGATCTTGATCAGACTGCATGGATGTGCAGGCTGATCATGATCTACACTGGTCACAAATGCAGAATTAATCATGTTCAGCATGATATGGGTTAAAGGTCGAAAGGCCAAAGACCAGGGTCACCATGACTTTGAGGCTGAAAACAATTTTTTAAACACCCAGAGAATGCTTTAATAAATAGGATGATTGCATTGATAACTGATTGACAGCTGTTGTAATTGGGGTCAGCATGTCAAAAGTCAAAGTTCAAGGTCAAAGCATACTGGAGACAAATAATTAAACATCAAGCTACTACCGACAGTTCATATAATGGAAGGCATATGTGTTTTACAAACATCTCTTGGCTTAATTAGGAAGGTTTTCCATCCTTTCTGACTGCCATATACTCCACCCCCACTCACACTACACACACCTAGGTAAGAATGCCTATAAATTGATATGCTCAAATGTAAATTAGAAGACAGATAAACTGACTCAGAAATAATAACTACAGTAACTGTTTGGCAGAAAATATAAGTTTAGATAATAATATATATTGTATTGCAATGTAAAATAATTTGGAAATGTTATGTTGAGATTTAGAACACAATGGTACGTATTTATGATATTTTATTGGAATTGAAGAAGCAGAATGATGAACTTCTTAAAATAATATCATCTTGTGTTTGAATTATAATTAAGTTTGAATTTTTTAATATAACTGGTTAAACCACAGCAGCTATTGGAATTTTCTGACTGCAATTTCAAAAATATTTTTGTTTGTAGAAACACCCTGGGGCCAAACTCGCAACCCCTTGATTCATAGATCTGCACTCTCCCTATTGTCAGCTAAGCGAGTGTGTTCATTAATTTTACATTTTTAAACAAGTGAAAAAAAATCGAATACAGATTTACATGGTACATGTAAATGATACATTTTAATATGTCCTTGATCATTATTTAAGAAATAATTTATAGCAGAACAGTGCTTTATCACTATTTATACACGATGGGCGGTTATACGTCATGCGTAATAATTTCACGAGGGCACTGTTCTGATACGTTCTTTATTGTAAAATTTATATCAAATATGATGGAACTGTTTCTTCGCGCAAGCATGGCGCCAATAGTAGGTCTTTGTCTATACGCGCCAGGGCCGGAAATGGTAATATGTCTTGCGGCAGAGTTCAGTTCGGGCAAAAATTATTGCGAATTATTCAGCAAAGCGAATAACTAACTCAGTATGTGTGCAAATTTATCAACACATTTGTGCAATGTGACATTTCGTTTAAAACATGATATTAAGTAAAATATTTCATGAAATTTGAAAGCGCTATTTCTTGATGCGTACATGGCGCTAAATATCACGTTGACTTGAACGTCAGCATAACATCATTGTGATGATTAAAGCATTGTTAGTCATATTAGAATGTATGGTACAACCTTTTGGCCTGCCCGCTTAGCTCAGTAGGGAGAGCGTTGGTCTTTGGATCGCGGGGTCGCGAGTTCAATCCCCGGGCAGGGCGTATGTTCTCTGTGACCATTTGATAAAAGACATTGTGTCTGAAATCATTAGTCCTCCACCTCAGATAATTCATGTGAGGAAGTTGGTAGTTACTTGCGGAGAACAGGTTTGTACTCAGGAACACTGGTTAAGTTATTACTGCCCGCTGTTACATGACTGAAAAACTATTGAAAAAAGGTGTTAAACCAAAACAAACAAACGACCTTTCAAGACCCAGAGCTTTTAAGACCACTAATTTCAAGCACAATTAAAATAACATTCAGCATCTTTTTCTCATACATAGACTTCAGTAATGTTACAAAGCCATCTTAAAAGAGTCATATTTTTTCCCTTAATGCACTGAATGTTCATTACAAAAATGTGGCAGCCACATTTTAAACAAAGGCATATTGACCTTTTAATAGCAATCTGAATTGTGGTCAACTACATATAGGCACTTGAAATTTCGGAGATGTGTCTCCCACTTAATTAATCAAGACATCAGTATTGGTTCTTCCTAGGTAAGACAGCTTCCTGTGTATTGGTGCTTATACACACAATCCAGGCACATTAAGTACCAGACTGTGAGGCTAGGCTAAGTTAGCCAGACAGACTTGTATCAAATGGACTTATCTTTCTCTCTGTTCATGGGGCTTCCTCTCGCTGTTTCCCTCTGGTCAGATCTCTGTGTCAGTACTAGTTCAATGGTGCTCTGTGTGGCTGCCCTCATATGTGAGGTGCCTTTGAACATGTTTATCATGAAAAGGGCACTATTTAAATTTGGTGTAACATGATGATAATATAATATGAACTTAATCATATTATTGGCCTAACCTGGTCTAAATACTTATTATGTCTGCTGGCAGTGATTTTTTTTGCGCTGGTTTGACTTCAAAATTCGGCGTCTTCCCAATCGACAAAAATGGTCAGAATTCCCAAAAAATGCTTAAAAATTCCCAAAAACGAGATGATTTTTCCCAATTAGATTGATTTCTTGTGAAAGTTGAACTAAAACGATGCAAATAATCATAAAAATTCCGACTCTAATTATGGTTTATTCGCAGAATTTTGTTGCCAACTCAGAGCGCGTTGTTTACATAAAACGGGTCACGGCATAGTACGGCATTTAGTATGACTTTCATCACGGTCGCTAAACGTTTTTTCTTGCGTCAAAATGAGTCGGAAAAAAATTGTTAGAAAATTACCTAAATTATCGGAAAATGTCGCATAATTCCAAATATTATAATAAGAAAATAAAACTTAAACACGCCATCGGTACTCCGGACATTCAAACATCTTTTGGTAAAGTTAAAGAGAAATTAAATTCAAATCAAACGTCAGAAAAGCAAAGTGATCTGTCCAAGAAATCTGAATCCCCACAAAATGACCCTCAGAAATCAACAGAAGCTCATGGTGACCCTAAGCTATCTGAGCCATCAGATCCTGTGACATCAGAAAATAACTTGTCAGTCCTGTCTCTTCAACCTCAGTGCATATTTGAAGGAAATAAATTTACCTTAAAATAAAACTTTTCAAAATGATTTCTTTATTAAGGCATGTTAATTTTTCCCAATTTTGAAGTTTATCATGCTAAAAATTCCCAATTGAAAAGGCGTGGGCTGTTGCCAAAAAAAGTAAAAAAATCACTGGCTGGCTGCCTAACTGGACATGCAAGTCTGTATTATTGTATGTTTAAATACTCCTTACTTCTGAATTATTCCATTATGGTCCTGAGCTAGAGTTTTGGTGGTTTTTAAATAAAAGTTTACACTGAACGTGTTAATGAACATTCAGACATGTTTCAGCATATGTTCAGAAAAGTTTCAGATATACTCAGAAGTTTTCAGAATTATTCAGAAAAAATCATAAAGTTGCTTGACAATGTAAACATCTCAAAATATAATTTGAAAAAGAAATATCAAACTTATGGGAATGTTTTTATTCACAAACAATATTCCATAATATTTTAAAACATTACAGGAGGCATGTTACATGTATATATAGTGTATTGTGTAAGTACTAATTAATTGCACAGTCCGTGATGTAAGGAGAGGTATATTGTTTTGCAGACTGATGTCAGTCGGTATGTCGGTCGGTCGGTATGTAGACCAATCAGTTTCTGGATGATAACTCAAGAACGTTTGGGCCTAGGTTCATGAAAGTTGATAGGGAGATTGATCATAACCAGCAGATGACCCCTGATTTTGAGATCAGTGGGTCAAAGGTCAAGGTCACAGTGACCCAGAACAGTTAAACCGTTTCTGGAGGATAACTTGAGAATGTTTGAGCCTAGGATCACAAAACTTAATAAGGGGGTTGATTATGACCAGCAGACAACCCCTATTAATTTTGATTTCAGTAGGTCAAAGGTCAAGGTCACACAGAAAAGTAAAACAGTTTCTGGACTTGGAAATACTTAGGCTTAGGATAACATAGTTTTATAGGGAGGTTGATCATGACCAGCAGATGACCCCTGTTGATTTTGAGTTCAATAGATCAACGGTCAAGGGCACTTGACCCAGAAAAGGTCTACGGTTTCCAGATGATAACTCACAATGCTTAGGCCTAGGATCATGAAAGTTGATAGGGAGGTTGGTCATGACCAGCAAATGACACCTATTGATTTTTAGATCAGTAGGTCAAAGGTCAATGTCACAGTGACCTGGAACAGTTTAACCACATCGCTTTGGCCTAGAATCACGAAACTTGATAGGGAGGTTGGTCATAACCAGCAAATGATTCCTATTGATTTTGAGATAAGTAGGTCAAAGGTCAAGGTCACAGTGACCCAGAACAGTTAAACTGTTTCTGGACGATAACTTGTGAACGTTTGGGCTTAGGATCACGAAACTGAATATGACCAGCAGATGACCCCTATTGATTTTAAGGTCAGTAGGTCAAAGGTCAAGGTCACATTGACCCAGAACAGTAGAACTTATTTTGCCAAATAACTAGAGAATGCTTTGGTCTAAAATCACATTTGATATGGAGGTCACTTATGGCTAGTAAATGACCCATAATTATTGATTTGAGGTCAGTATGTCAAATGCACAGTGTTCCTTGTGCAGTTACTGAATGCATCAAAGGGGACATTTTGTGTTCTACGAGCTCTTGTTATTTTAGTTTATCAATCAATCTTTACAGCTTGATGCAGAGATAAGTGTCACAATGTCCCAGATTTTAAGGAGTTAGATGGGAAAGGAAGATAGATAAAAAATAATTTCATCCTGTATAATGTAGATTAAACACTGTTTGCAATTAGATATTTTTTGTTCTGAAATGCATGTCAACACTGTTACATTTGCAGTTTATAATTATAATGTCTGGTGTCTGGTATTGAGTGTAATATCTATCATATTTCATAATAAACTCAGTAAACACTGTTGTCCCCTTTTCCTGACACTTATATCATTACATATATAAACAAGTAAAGTTCAGGTAAACACCGTAGGGCCATTTCAATATATATTTTTTTTTTATTCTTTTTTTTTTTTAAAAATGTTCAAACATGTGAAGTTGTAACCACACCCACCCTGCCGCCAGCCATGTTCAAGATATCTTACTTGATTGTGCTCTCCTAAGGACATCTATTCTTTTATGTTCAAATGTGCATGTAAAACAGCAACACTTGGTGCCAAACTACTCGAAGAAAATATTTCGTTCTAGCTACACTTCAAGCTCACATTTCAAATAACTCCATTTAATTCTAAAAGCTAAGCTTATTACAGTAAACATATTCCATTCAAAATAATTTCATTATGATTCAGGATCAACATAACATACATTATTATGTACACTTAAACATTCGTTTTCTGTTAATTGTATTGACTAATGAAATTATTTCTTCTTTGTAACATCCTTAACTTTGCCAAATATTTTTTGGCCATACTCACCACAAATCTTTCGGCGGGGATGACCAATTCATAATTGCTGTTAGTTTTACATGAATTTATTGAATACTTATTTTTCAGAATGACAAAAGCCAGAAGTATGTCAGTTATTAGCTGCAATCAGAGCGTACTAATGAATTGAATCTCACATATACAGTGTGACTATGCCCGTAGTGTGGAATAAAAATGGAGTTATTCTTTCTGTTGGGAAATCACTCGTTGTTAGTGGAATTGTGGAGATTTGCCATAAAGTCGCGCAATATTTCCACTGAAGAACTCGTGCATATTTCCCGATACAAAGCTAATAACCTATAATTATTATGTACACTTAAAAACATTCGTTTTCTGTTAAATTGATATTGACTAATGAAATTATTTGCTTCTTTGTAACATCCTTAACTTTTTGCCAGATATATTTTTTTGGCATACCTCACCACAAACCCTTTCGGCGGGGGATACCAATTCATCAAATTTGCTTGTTAGTTTTTACATGAAAATTTCATTGAAATACATTCTTTTTCAGAATGACAAGAAGCCAGAAAGTACTGCTCAGTATGAATTAGCTGCCAGTCAGAGCCGTGACCTAAATGAATCTGAATCTGCCAGCAACAACAGTGTGGACTATGCCCGCGGTGTGTGGAATAGAAAACTGGAGTTCATTCTTTCTGTTGTTGGGTACTCTGTTGGTGTTGGAAATCTGTGGAGATTTCCATATTTGGTTATGCAGAATGGTGGAGGTAAATAGCTTCTTAGTCTTAGAAAAGAAATTTCTTATTTATTTTGTATGCCCATAAAATTTGGGAGGATGGGCACATAAATTTGCCATTGTCCATTTGTCTGTCTGTCAGTCCATCCAAATTTGTGTCATGCATATCTCAAAAAAGTATTTGACTGTCATCAGATCTCATGGGATTGTTAATCAGTATGTGAAGTTGTGCACCAGAGGTCTCATTTGGGATGTTATAATCCACAAGATTGCTTGCGAGTCAAATATGCAATAGGCTTAAAGTTTGTCGTACATTCATGTGCGCACTTGACATTTGATAACGAATAACAAAAGCAACCAATGAAGTATTTCGGGTACACAATATCATGTTAGCTCAAAACTGTGTAAAATGAATTGGATACATCAACATATGTTACTCAACAACAGTAGTCGCTGTATTGTACGCACATATATTCGTGTATGGTCATACTGTGGCACAAACTATCATTTAGAACATAATATATTCAAATAAAGCGTCTATCTAACTACAGGAACACTCAAAAAGCTAACACAATTACGTTTATATGACGTACATTGATTTCATTACTATCTGGCTGACATCCGATATTTGCAAGTAACACAAGTCGGATGTGGCAAATTCAAGCAACCTGGTAAATAGTGATATTTCACCTGAACTTATAACTGTCGATTCATGTTCAATATCGTGCGATTTAGAGAGATGTCCGTCCCATAAATCGTAACTGACGTTTTGACAGCTATATGATTTCATGTTGTTAACTGGAAGTACTAAAATGGTTCTACCAATGGCGGATAATTTGCATAATAATAAGGCATGCGAAGGTTATTACAATGTACATTGCATATTTGCTTAATTGATGGTTTTTTTTTTTTAATTTCTGCAGAAGATACGTGAAAAATACGATTTTGATAAATATAGACAGATTCTTACCAAGGTAACTGCAGGTTAGAATGTTTTTCACTAGCATGCGTAAAATAGGTCATGAACTTTGACATGCAATTACCGCGTAGGTGGCACAACTCGGATACCGAAATTAGTGGTGATGCGAGATTAGTGATGGCGAGTATAGTATCTAAAAAAGTATTTGACCTAGTCATGAATCATTACAGGAATGTTATTCAGCATGTGAAGTTATAAGCATGTGTTTTTCTTTGGGCTTTCACTTAGCAAGACCAGAGTTATTGCCCTTGCATAGAAAAAATATGCACAAAGGTCTTAAAAGTTTGTGTCTCATATGTCTAAAAGGTACTTGATGTAGAGTCATGAAACCATTGAAAGGAATGTTATTCAGCATGTGAATTTGTGAACCTGGGGTTTTATTTGGGATTCAGTGACCCCTCCCCCAGCCCCCCTCCCCCTCCAAACATTTTTTTTTAACTCTTTCAGTTTCTCTGTGTTTCTTGATTATGTTTTGTAGTATTGATAGGATTAATGGCAAATATTCTTTTGTTTCAGGTGCATTTCTGATCCCATTTTTCTTTTTCCTTATTTTCTGTGGAGTGCCACTCTTCTACCTGGAGTTATGTTTGGGTCAGTTCTCTGGTATAAGCTGTCTCTATGTGTGGAAGTTTTGTCCACTGTTCAAAGGTAAGTTTTGCACTGCAGAATACATGGAAATCATGTATGTTGAACTTTACATTTAGATAGATTTGTCTAAACATTTACAGAGATTGTAAACCATGATTTGTACTTGATACATGAGACCAGGGGTTGTGGAGTGAATTCAACATAGTTTAAGTTTCAAAAGAGAAGGAAAAAAAATTAACAGAGGAACAGATAAGCTGTATATTTGCATAATAACCCAAATTAATTTGCAAAAGAAGCAATAGAATTTTCTTTTCATGTGTATCAAAACTCATATGAGCCACGCCATGAGAAAACCAACATAGTGCGTTTGCATCCAGCATGGATCCATGCTTTTCACTAATGGTTTCTCTAATTGCAACAGGCTTTGAAAAGTGAACAGCATGGATCCTGATCAGACTGCGTGGATGCACAGGCTGTCTGGATCCATGCTGGTCGCAAATGCACTATGTTAGTTTTCTCATGGTGCAGCTCATATGTAGAACCAAAACACCAAATTTTCATCCGAATGCATGCATATCAGCATGCAGAATATAACAGTTTTGCTTGTGGTGTCAGACAGTCCAAAAATAGCCTAATTTATTTTACATCAAGTAATAGAAGTTGAAAATAAAGCGTCAGTATGCACTTTGGGATCAAAGTAGGGAAGAAAGCGAATTAAGTTTTTTTTTTATTGTGCCCCCCCCCCCCCCCCCCCCCCCCCCATGAGTGGTGGGGCATATACATTTGCTCTTGTCCGTCCATCCGTCAAGAATGTTGTGTCGCGCCTAGCTCCAAAAGTATTTGATGTAGATATCGAGACACAAAACTTTACAGGAATGTTGGTCAGCATGTGTAGTTGTGCACCTGGGGTTTCGCGTCCGGATTCATTCAGTCATGTAGAAGTTATGGCCCCTGACTGTAAAAATTGGTCATTTTAGTGTTGTGTCACGCCTAGCTCCAAAAGTATTTGACCTAGAGTCACAAAACTTTACAGGAATGTTGGTCAGCATGTGTAGTTATGCACCTGAGGTTTCGCGTCCGGATTCATTCAGTGGTGTAGGAGTTATGGCCCCTGACTTAGTAAACAAGAGGGCCATGATGGCCCTATATCGCTCACCTGTTATCATTGCACTTGAGGACAAGAAGGTCCTCAGAAAAATTATCTAAGTCCAAAGGACAGGAACAACGAAGGGAAGAAATTTAACCAAAAAAAAAAAAAAAATTCTAACAAGGTACAGATATGTCAAAATACACCTAAAAATTAGAGGTACCATCCATGTTGTACCACAGAAAAGAGGTCTTGGTTTTTCCCTACGGCCAATAATAAAAAAGTTACTAAAAATAAGCTATTTATAGTAAAGTAAAAGGGGAGTAATTAAAAAAAAAATTATTGCAAGTGAACAAAAGAAGGATCTGCCAAATAAATCTGTTGACATAAATGAAATTTCAGATCAGTGTCTTCATTAGTTACAGAGATATACCTATTTTAATTTGAAATAAAGGGAGGTAATTTGACATAAAATCAGTCCATAGTTATCTACCCTGATTGGCTCAGTCCAACTAATGACAATAATGAAATTTCAAATAAGTCTAAGTACTTACTGATATAAATCCATTTTGATTACAATCAGGGGAGGTAATCAGATATAAAATAACTCTGGAACCTATGATTGGGTCTGATTTGTCATGGAATCCAAGATTTATTGTTGTTGAAGATATTTTGGAAGTTTTGTATCAAATAAAACCATAAATGAAGTCTCTATATGGCTGCAAAAGCCAAAATAGCCAATTTTGGACCTTTAAGGGGCCATAACTCTGGAACCCATGATGGAATCTGGCCAGTTTAAGAAAGGAATCAAGATCTTGTAGTAATACAAGTTGTGTGCAAGTTTGGTTAAAATCAAATCATAAATGAAGCTGCTATTGTGCAGACAAGGTCAAAATAGCTAATTTTGGCCCTTTCAGGGGCCATAACTCTGGAACCCATTAAGGGATCTGGCCGGTTTAAAAAAGGAATGGAGATCTTATGGTGAGACAAGTTTTGTGCAAGTCTGATTAAATTCAAATCATAAATGAAGCTGCTATTGTGCAGACAAGGTCAAAACAGCTAATTCTGGCCCTTTCAGGGGCCATAACTCTGGAACCCATAATGCAATCTGGCCAGTTCAAGAAAGGAACCAAGATCTTATGGTGATACAAGTTGTGTGCCAGTTTGGTAAAAATCAAGTTATAAATAAAGCTGCTATTGTGCAGACAAGGTCAAAATAGCTGATTTTGGCCCTTTCAGGGGCCATAACTCTGGAACCCATAATGGGATCTGGCGAGTTCAAGAAAGGAACCGAGAGCTTATGGTGAGACAAGTTGTGTGCAAGTTTGGTTAAAATAAAATCATAAATGAAACCACTATCGTGCAGAAACGAAATTGTTGACGCACGGACGCACGCACGGACGACGGACGAAGGGTAATCACAAAAGCTCACCTTGTCACTATGTGACAGGTGAGCTAAAAATTGGTCATTTTAATGTTGTGTCGCGCATAGCTCCAAAAGTATTTGACCTAGAGTCACCAAAGTTTACAGGAATGTTGGTCAGCATGTGCAGTTGTGCACCTGGGGTTTCGTGTCCGGATTCATTCAGTTTTGTAGGAGTTATGGCCCCGACTTAGTTAAAAATTGGTCATTTTAAGTTGTGTCGCGCGTAGCTCCAAAAGTATTTGACCTAGAGTCACCAAAGTTTACAGGAATGTTGGTCAGCATGTGCAGTTGTGCACCTGGGGTTTCGCGTCCAGATTCATTCAGTCATGTAGGAGTTATGGCCCCTGACTTAGTTAAAAATTGGTCATTTTAATGTTGTGTCATGCTTAGCTCCAAAAGTATTTGACCTAGAGTCACCAAAGTTTACAGGAATGTTGGTCAGCATGTGCAGTTGTGCACCTGTGGTTTTGCGTCAGGATTCATTCAGTATTGTAGGAGTATGGCCCCTGACCTAGGAAAAAATTGTCATTTTGATGTTTTGTTGCGCGTAGGTCCGAAAATATTTTACCTACAGTCATTATTTTTACTACACAATACCAGACTTCTTGTCCAGACTTACTAAAAAAAAAAAAGTTTGTGAAACATGTATGTTAAAATGTACTTGACCTAGAATCATAAAACATTAGTGGATTGTTTTATAGCCTATGAAGTGTTCTCTTTAGGATTTTACTCAGTTAGGCCAGAATTATGGCCAACTACCGGTAAGTGAAAAATGCACATAAGGTTCTTGAAAGTTTGTGTTGCAAACATCTTAAAAATTGTTTACCTGAGTCATTAAACCATGTTACAGTGGCAGGAGTGGGGTCACCTGTGTCCTATGGACACACATCTAGTTACTACTACCTTCATAGTAGTAATTGCCTTCTGTTGGGGAACAGGATGTAAAAAGTATTTTGAATGACATTATATCAAGTTGTACAATGGATTATTTGCATTAAAAATTTTGACAAAATTTGCACATAAAAACTTAACCACAACCTGCTAAGTCCAAAAAGGGGCATAATTTTGTGAAAATGCAAAGCAGAGTTAAGGAACCTGTGCATTGAATGTCAGGTCATCATAATGAACAAGTGTGTGAAGTTTCAATCCATTGCTATTAATGGGTACTGAGATACCAGCTTACATACAAAAACTTTACCAAAACCTGCTAAGTCGAAAAAGGGGCATAATTTTGTGAAAATGCAAAGCAGAGTTAAGGAACCTGTGCATTGAATGTCAGGTCATCATAATGAACAAGTGTGTGAAGTTTCAATCCATTGCTATTAATGGGTACTGAGATACCAGCTTACATACAAAAACTTTACCAAAACCTGCTAAGTCGAAAAAGGGGCATAATTTTGTAAAAATGCAAAGCAGAGTTAGGGAACCTGTGCATTGAATGTCAGATCATCATAGTGAACAAGTGTGTGAAGTTTCAATCCATTCTTTTTAATGGGTACTAAGATACCAGCTTACATACAAAAACTTAACCAAAAATTGCTCAGTCGAAAAAAGGGCATAATCTTAAAAAAAAAAAAGCAAAATAGAGCAAAATAGTGAACAATGTGTGAAGTTTCAATCCATTCCCACAAGTTCTTACTGAGATACACGGTTATATACAAAAACTTAACAAAATCGTGACACTGACGCAGACGCATGGGTGAGTCCAATAGCTCTACCTGTTCTTTGAATAGTCGAGCTAAAACACTTTCAAATGAATGGAAAAGATATTATACATGGTTGCTGAGAAGCTGTAAAAACACATGTGAAAAGTACTGAATACACATTGTGATAGAGTTTGTTTATTTTTCATCTGCATTGAAAGCTTGAAAAATTAATAAGCTCCCCCTGAAATGCATGGATACCCAATTAATGTAAAAATCATGGGTTAACAGGTTTTAGAATACACTATGCAGTTTAGCCAATACCCAGTTCAAACCAAAATGATGGGGTAATACCCAATCCCAAGCTTATCTGTTGCTCTGAATTAAGATATATTCTATTAAAGAAGAAAATGGTTCAGTTTAAAAAGCACAGTGCCTTGTGTTTGAAATGTTAAGGTTAAATTACTTAATGTATGAGTTTGGGCTGAAATTTTGTTTGGGGAAGTTGTCAAAGTTAGAGACATGCAAATTTCGGCCCCAAACGTAATTAACCTTACTGTATATAAATTCCATTTTCTAAATTGTTGACTATTAATTTATATTATATTAATTATGACAGTTACCAACTTGCCAGCTGGCTAAGATATTGTTGTCATTCCTTGTAGTTCATTTACATGTGGTTTATTGATTCTATCCATGCCAGATGTACTTGAAGCCTTAGGTTTCTCGTAAGTGTTACATTAGATACAGTGAAACACCATTCATTTGTGCATCAATGGCTCAAGTATCCAGCCTCGCTTTAACAATTAATGTGGTTCCTAGTCATTTTCTTTGTATTTTCTATGCTTTGATCTTTCTAAATCCTGGAAAACAAAAGTGTTTTGCTTATCTCTGTGCAACTTGATATGATAAGATTTGACATTTTTGACATAAGACTTTATGATATCATTCTTCTGTGATTCATGTGGCAAGTTGTCAGTTGCTGAGAAAAAGTCAGTAATGGTGCAGAATCATGGAAAATAGGTTAGAGAAAAAGTCAGTGCTGGTATAGAATCTAGGAAAACTTTTTAGAGAACAAGTCAGTGCTGGTATAGAATCTAGGAAAACTTGTTAGAGAACAAGTCAGTACTTATGTAGAATCAAGGAAACTTGTTAGAGAACAAGTCAGTGCTGTGTAGAATCAAGGAAAACTTGTTAGAGAACAAGTCAGTACTGGTGCAGTATCATGGAAAATGGGTTAGAGAACAAGTCAGTTCTGGTGTATAATCAAGGAAAACTTGTTAGAGAACAAGTCAGTGCTGGTGCAGAATCATGGAAAATAGGTTAGAGAACAAGTCAGTGCTGGTGCAGAATAATGGAAAATGGGTTAGAGAACAAGTCAGTTCTGGTGCAGAATCAAGGAAAACTTGTTAGAGAACAAGTCAGTGCTGGTGCAGAATCAAGGAAAGCTTGTTAGAGAACTAGTCAGTACTGGTGTAGCATTAAGGAAAACTTGCTAGAGAACAAGTCAGTGCTGGTGTAGAATCAAGGAAAACTTGTTAGAGAACAAGTCAGTTCTGGTGTAAAATCCAGGAAAACTTGTTAGAGAACTAGTCAGTACTGGTGTAGAATCTGGGAAAACTTGTTAGAGAACAAGTCAGTGCTGGTGTAGAATCTAGGAAAACTTGTTAGAGAACAAGTCAGTGCTGGTGTAGAATCTAGGAAAACTTGTTAGAGAACTAGTCAGTACTGGTGTAGAATCTGGGACAACTTGTTAGAGAACAAGTCAGTGCTGGTGTAGAATCTAGGAAAACTTGTTAGAGAACTAGTCAGTTCTGGTGTAGAATCTAGGAAAACTTGTTAGAGAACTAGTCAGTTCTGGTGTATAATCAAGGAAAACTTGTTAGAGAACAAGTCAGTACTGGTGCAGAATCATGGAAAATGGGTTAGAGAACAAGTCAGTGCTGGTGTAGAATCTAGGAAAACTTGTTAGAGAACAAGTCAGTAAATTTTGTGCAGAATTTGGAAACTGGCTAGAGACCAAGTTAGTGATGGTGTAGAATCTTAGAAAATGGGTTTAAATACAAGTACATACTGGTAAGGAATGGTGGAAAACCAGTTAGAGAACAAGTTAGCATTAGTGCATAATGTTAGAGAAATATTTAGAGAACAAATTAGTATTAGTACAGTCTTGGAAAACAGTTATCATATAATTTCATGGGTATAACATTTCAGGTTTCTGGCTAAAATGGCTTTTTTAGCTCACCTGTCACAAAGTGACAAGGTGAGCTTTTGTGATCGTGCAGCGTCTGTCGTCCCTCCGTGCGTCGGTCCGTCCGCGCGTAAACTTTTGCTTGTGACCACTCTAGAGGTCACATTTTTCATGGGGTCTTTATGAAAATTGGTCAGACTGTTCACCTTGAAGATATCTAGGTCAAGTTCGAAACTGGGTCACGTGCAGTCAAAAACTAGGTCAGTAGGTCTAAAAATAGAAAAACATTGCGACCTCTCAAGAGGCCATATTTTTCACAAGATCTTCATGAAAATTGGTGAGAATGTTCACCTTGATGATATCTAGGTCAAGTTCGAAACTGGGTCACGTGCCATAAAAAACTAGGTCAGTAGGTCAAATAATAGAAAACCTTGTGACCTCTCTAAAGGCCATATTTTTCATGGGATCTGTATGAAAGTTGGTCTGAATGTCCATCTTGATGATATCTAGGCCAAGGTCGAAACTGGGTAACATGCGGTCAAAAACTAGGTCAGTAGGTCTAAAAATAGAAAAACCTTGTGACCTCTCTAGAGGCCATACTTGTGAATGGATCTTCATAAAGATTGGTCAGAATGTTCATCTTGATGATATCTAGGTCAAGTTCGAAAGTGGGTCACGTGCCTTCAAAAAGTAGGTCAGTAGGTCAAATAATGAAAAAACCTTGTGACCTCTCTAGAGGCCATATTTTTCATGGGATCTGTATGAAAGTTGTCTGAATGTTTATTTTGATGATGTATAGGTCAAGTTTGAAACTGGGTCAACTGCGGTCAAAAACTAGGTCTGTAGGTCTTAAAATAGAAAAACCTTGTGACCTCTCTAGAGGCCTTACCCTTGAATGGATCTTCATGAAAATTGGTCAGAATGTTCACTTTGATGATATCTAGGTCAAGTTTGAAACTGGGTCATGTGCCATCAAAAACTAGGTCAGTAGGTCAAATAATAAAAAAACGTTGTGACCTCTCTAGAGGCCATACTTTTCATGGGATCTGTATGAAAGTTGGTCTGAATGTTCATCTTAATGATGTCTAGGTCAGGTTTGAAACTGGGTCAACTGCGGTCAAAAACTAGGTCAGTCGGTCTAAAATTAGAAAAATCTTTTGACCTCTCTAGAGGCCATATTTTTCGATGGATCTTCATGAAAATTGGTCTGAATGTTCACCTTGATGATATCTAGTCAGTTTCAAAACTGGGTCACGTGCGGTCAAAAACTAGGCCAGTAGGTATAAAAATAGAAAAACCTTGTGACCCCTCCTAGAGGCCATATTTTTCATGAGATCTTCATGAAATTTAGTGAGAATGTTCCCCTTGATGATATCTAGGTCAGGTTCAAAACAGGGTCACGTACCTTCGAAAACTAGGTCAATAGGTCAAATAATAGAAAAACCTTGTGACCTCTCTAGAGGCCATATTTTTCAATGGATCTTCATGAAAATTGGTCAGAATTTTTATCTTGATGATATCTAGGTCAAGTTCAAAACTGGGTCACATGAGCTCAAAAACTAGGTCACTATGTCAAATAATAGAAAAAACGACGTCATACTCAAAACTGGGTCATGTGGGAACAGGTGAGCGATTCAGGACCATCATGGTCCTCTTGTTTTTCATGGGAATATAAATACATGGATTCCAGTTTGTGAAAATAAAAAGAATGGGAATTGTGTTTATTATGAGGATTTAAATTCTTGGAGTAATAAAACCACAAAATCCACAAACATTAGTCACGTATGAATATTAATGATTTTACAGGATGAATGAAAGGGAGCTGAAGAATAGCATCAAATACCACACTTGTCATTAAAGTATTAGACCTTTATCATGGACACGGACATGGGAATGTAAATGTAAACGTACTCTGTACTTCGTTAAAATTTGGGGGTTTTTCTCAAACATGTTTTAGGAACTTGTATTAAGAATATAATATGATTATAAATAAAAGCGCATAGTGAGATAAAGGTTTAGCCCAGTAAAGTAGCACGTTGTATAGGCTTACAGAAAGCAGTCAATGCAGTAGAAAAAATACAGATCTTTGACCTATTTGTTATTATGCGGGAAAGGGTAGGCTGTACTGAAACAATAAAAAAAGAAACACAAATATTTGAAAAAAGAAAGGAATATGAATAGAAATTATAATGAATAACTGAGGGTAGGTGTAGAAGTGCATCGGGGTGGGAGGCTGTGGGAGGGTGAGGGGTTTATGGTTTGGGTGTTTTGAAGAATAAAAATTTTATCTATTTTAATGTCTCATGTTTTGGTGATCAGTGTGTAAGTGTCAGTGTGTTGGAGGAAAAATTAGAAACAAAATGAGCTGTAACACGGCCTGTAAACACTGGCTCCACCAGCTTTTGGTGGCAAACGAGGTGAGTTGAGTCGAAGAAAGAGCTAATGATACTGCCGATGTGGCGCTAAGTTATACACAGTGTAGAAACGATTGAACAACCAAAACGGAAATAGCGATGTGATTTCAATCATTTGTTGAACTATGATAAACTCTGTGCAGCTTTTGATACGGTAGATCACGATATTCTTTTGGACGTTTTGAAATGTCAGTATGGTGTCTCTGGTGTTGCATTGGACTGGTTGAACTCATATCTGAGGCCACGGAGCTGCCGCGTGAGTGTGAATCAAACAGTGTCATCAGCACGTGAGCTTACGTGTAGTGTCCCCCAGGGAAGCTGTTTAGGGCCGTGGCTCTATCTCACGTACGCAGGAACGATTTTTGACATTGTTCCCCCGTCCATTTCCGTCTTTGGCTTTGCCGACGACCACACCGCAAGCACACGTTTTAAGCCCGAACCATCCATCGAGGCTAAATCCATTGGTGAACTAGAGGAGTTTGCTACAGATTCAATGAGTGGATGAACAGTAACAAACTAAAAATGAATTCCTCAAAAACTGAACATATTGCCTTTGGAAGTGCCCTCAGTTGAATAAGTTAAACATTCACGAGATAGATATTTGGGTGATAAAATCAAGAGACAGAGTAACATCAGATATTTGGGGGCCTATTTGGACGAAACTTTAACTTTCAAAGAGCATATAAAAATAAAGTGTAGAACGGCAATGTTGAATTTTTTCCGAATCAAAAACATTCGCAAATATTTGACTCAGGATGCAACTGAAACCTTAGTGCTATCGCTGGTTATTTCGCATTTAGACTACTGTAATGTTATTTTATACGGTATTTCTGATTGTGACATCGCAAAACTGCAACGCATTCAAAATATGTGTGCGAAGTTAGTTCTGAATCGTAGAAGAAGAGACAGTTCTAAGCAGGCACTCTACGATTTGCACTGGCTGCCGATCAAAGCCAGAATAAACTTTAAGATCTTGACGTACATGTTCAATTGCCATGTTGGAAATGCGCCTGCATATTTGATTGAACTCTTAACACCGAAAATCCCCCAGCGCTCCCTCAGATCCTCGGAGTCATCAGTTGACTGTTACATCGTCCCTTTCAACAAGCGAAAAACTTTTAGTGATAGAAGCTTTAGTACTATAGGGCCAAAGTTGTGGAACAATTTGCCGTTGAACATCAGACAAAGTTCCTCAATTGACTGCTTTAGGAAAAGGTTGAAAACGCATTTCTTCAGAGACTACTTTGCATTATTCTCAGTTTTGACTGAGTTTTAAACAATGATGCTGGTGACAGTGATAGAAATTTAATGTTTGTCTGTGATAATTGTATGTTAGTAATATTTTAAAATATAGTATTATCATTGACTTTAAATTAATAATTGCTATTTTGATTCGTTTTAATTAATCTTATTTAAAATATTTTATATTTAATATTTTATTTCAACTTGTATTGTAAAACGCCATTGAATATGTTTTAAATGTAGAAATAGGCGTTTAAGCAAATAAACCAGTTTCAGTTTCAGTTTCATAAACATGGTCTAACTTTTTCGATTGATATTTGGATAAATGTCAAATAAAGGTATGTTTATTCCTTGAGATGTGTTTCGAAAGGCATGTTTCAAAATTTTCCCAGTCAATATAAGTCCAGAATGACTTACATGAGCGGTAGGTAAGGTGAAATCAGTTGATTACACGGTGAATGTTTAGATCATGCATACCAACATTGAATGAGTTTTATAAAAAAATAAAGCAAATTTCTGAATGCATGTCACATTATAAGAATTTAGTGTATTTTCTTTTTCATTGATAACGATTTCAACCTTAATTCATCCCGTATTTCGTTTTAAACACAAATTTGCGGTGCTGTGTATTGTATTGTATTGTACGCCCTATTGAAATGATAGTGATCGACTTATTTCGATTTTACACACACGATTGTACTACTTATTGCAAATATTTCAATACAATTTTGTCCATATTGAACGACAGATTGTTATTACAAATTACAATTAAATTCTGATTTCTGTCTGTTTTAGGTACAATGAAGCAATATTAGTGTTATTATTGCAAAGAAACGACACCAGACTTTGAAAACATAATTAAACACAACTTTATTCCAAACTGACGAAAATATACAAATTAAAATCGAAACACATGACAACATTGACAATAAGAAAGTTTTATTCACAAAAGATTTCCAAGTAATCCCAAAAGAAGTTAACAATAGCAATATAATGATGATACCAATTAAAGAAAAAACAACAATAAAAATAAAAAAGAATCCGCTAATAAATTAGAATCGCCCTTGAAAAAAGTACCAAGTAGTAACAGTGCTCAGCAAACGAATACAGATGCTTAAGCATGTTTAGCAATCCAAATTTAAAATAATGACACTCGAAAAAAACATAAAGGAGAAGAATTCTGTAAGAATGTGTGTTTCATTATTATCCTTTCCAAATTATTTTGTATAAACTACGATGTATGTATTTAATCTGTACATGGATTATTAGGAATAAAATATGTTTAAAGTGAAAAATAAGGCTGAGGCAAGTTTTTTTGTTGTTTTTTAGCTCACCTGTCACAAAGTGACAAGGTGAGCTTTTGTGATCGCGCGGCGTCCGTCGTCCGTCGTCCGTGCGTCAGTGCGTGCGTGCGTGCGTAAACTTTTGCTTGTGACCTCTCTAGAGGTCACATTTTTCAAGGGATCTTTATGAAAGTTGGTCAGAATGTTCATCTTGATGATATCTAGGTCAAGTTCGAAACTGGGTCACGTGCGATCAAAAACTAGGTCAGTAGATCTAAAAATAGAAAAACCTTGTGACCTCTCTAGAGGCCATATTTTTCATGAGATCTTCATGAAAATTTGTCAGAATGTTCACCTTGATGATATCTAGGTCAAGTTCGAAACTGGATCACGTGGGGTCAAAAACTAGGTCAGTAGGTCTAAAAATAGAAAAACCTTGTGACCTCTCTAGAGGCCATATTTCTCAATGGATCTTCATGAAAATTGGTCAGAACGTTCACCTTGATGATATCTAGGTCAAGTTCGAAACTGGGTCACGTGGGATCAAAAACTAGGTCAGTAGATCTAAAAATAGAAAAACCTTGTGACCTCTCTAGGGGCCATATTTTTCATAAGATCTTCATGAAAATTGGTCAGAATGTTCAACTTGATGATATCTAGGTCAAGTTCGAAACTGGGTCACGTGGGGTCAAAAACTAGGTCAGTAGGTCTAAAAATAGAAAAACCTTGTGACCTCTCTAGAGGCCATATTTCTCAATGGATCTTCATGAAAATTGGTCAGAATGTTCACCTTGATGATATCTAGGTCAGGTTCGAACTGGGTCACGTGGGGTCAAAAACTAGGTCAGTAGATCTAAAAATAGAAAAACCTTGTGACCTCTCTAGAGGCCATATTTTTCATGAGATCTTCATGAAAATTGGTCAGAATGTTTACCTTGATGATATCTAGGTCAAGTTCGAAACTGGGTCACGTGGGGTAAAAAACTAGGTCAGTAGGTCTAAAAATAGAAAAACCTTGTGACCTCTCTAGAGGCCATATTTCTCAATGGATCTTCATGAAAATTGGTCAGAATGTTCACCTTGATGATATCTAGGTCAAGTTCGAAACTGGGTCACGTGCGGTCAAAAACTAGGTCAGTAGGTCTGAAAATAGAAAAACTTTGTGACCTCTCTAGAGGCCATATTTTTCATAGGATCTTTATGAAAATTGGTCAGAATGTTCACCTTGATGATATCTAGGTCAGGTTCGAAACTTGGTCACACACGGTCAATAACTAGGTCAGTAGATCTAAAAATAGAAAAACCTTGTGACCTCTCTAGAGGCCATATTTTTCAAGAGATCTTGATGAAGATTGGTCAGAATGTTCACCTTGATGATATCTAGGTCAAATTCAAAACTGGGTCACGTGCGGTCAAAAACTAGGTCAGTAGGTCTAAAAATAGAAAATTCTTGTGATGTCTCTAGAGGCCATATTTCTCACTGGATCTTCATGAAAGTTGGTGCGAATGTTCAGCTTGATGATATCTAGGTCAAGTTCATAACTGGGACATGTGCGGTCAAAAACTAGGTCAGTAGGTCGAAAAACAGAAAAACCTTGTGACCTCTCTAGAGGCCATATTTTTCACGAGATCTTCATGAAAATTAGTGAGAATGTTCACCTTGATGATATCTAGGTCAAGTTTAAAAGTGGGTCACGTGCCTTCAAAAACTAGGTCATTAGGTCAAATAATAGAAAAACCTTTTGACCTCTCTAGAGGTCATATTTTTCAATGGATCTTCATGAAAATTGGTCAGAATTTTTTATCTTGATGATATCTAGGTCACATATGCTCAAAAACTAGGTCACTTTGTCAAATAATAGAAATAACGACGTCATACTCAGTTCAACACTGGGTCATGTGGGGATAGGTGAGCGATTCAGGACCATCATGGTCCTCTTGTTTTTTATTTAACGTCGCACCGACACATGATAGGTCATATGGCGACTTTCCAGCTTTAATGGTGGAGGAAGGCCCGAGGTGCCCGTCCGTGCATTATTTTATCATGAGCAGGCACCTGGGTAGAATCACCGACCTTCCGTAAGCCAGCTGGATGGCTTCCTCACATGAAGAATTCAACGTCCCGAGTGAGGCTCACATCGATGAGGGGCAAGTGATTCAAGTCAGCGACCTTAACCACTCGGCCACGGAGGCCCCGCTTAGGCAAATTATGTAGTCTAAATTAACAACACTCGAACAAAAGCTGCTTAGTCAGAATAACATGAGAAAAGGAAAAAAGGTAAGAAAGTGTTTTAAAACTACTTAGATTTTAAAATGCAAAGCATGATGTATATGTTGTAATACCACTCATAGTGAAGGCGATATTACACGAGAATGAGGTAGTGCCAGTGTCTACATTGCGTGTTTCCGTCATTTGACAAAAATATTAACCTAGGAAGAGAAATAATGTATAACTATATCTAAACTATACCCAACATAGTCATGAATAATTGTCGCTCAAACCTAACAGCTGCCAAGTTTCAAACACATATTGCACAAATTAGTTATTGTATGTACATTTGTATTTGCTAAAACTGCATTATAAATGTTTTAAGTTCTTTCATGTCCAATACCACTGGCACTGTCTACAAAATCTCTCCAATTTCAACAGTTAAATGAAAAAGAATTACTATATGTAATTATTCACAGTTAATCGCTATAAATTTTCAATAAAATCGCAACAAATCGTTCACATCATTGTAGACAGTTTCCAATAAATCGTTCAATATGAAATGACACATTGACTACAGAAATCGGTATATTTCTATGCAAATGATAAATACCTTGTAACGCATGAGATTAAGAACAATTTATTGACAACGCAGGACTGATTTAATATGAATCTTATACACTTCCATTATCAACTAGAAGGGAAAACTTTGTTTATTCGTGTGACACTTTCTGAAGTTTCAACAGAAATCGGTGATTACTTTTGATTACGGTAGCATAATGACGGTATTTAACACACATACTGATGAAATCTAAGACAAATTATCTCTTCAATGTATAATTTATTGACTACTTACAGATAAAGACGCCTAAACTCCACTATAGTGTAAAAATAAATGAAAATAGCAGCGGCGTGTAAACCCAGATACTGTGTATGTCGTATAATCACATGGCTATTTCCGTTTGGGTTGTTCACTGTTTCTATATACACTGTGTTATAAAGAAAGTCTGCTTTTTGTAACAACATGGAACATAATTTCAGTTAAACAGGTATTTGGTTCCAGTCATAAAAGGCTTGGATACATTGGCAGCTGCAGCTAATTTTAAACTTATTTGATACTTAAAAAAATAGAGACAAACGTTTGAGGTTAATCTTGGGATATTACATGCTTATAAAAACTCCAGCTTAAAATTCATTTCAGGTTGCTTGGGTCAAGGTTGCTGTATCTAAAACGATAAATCTTGTTCTCCGATTTACTATAATAATTTGATTGAACTAGTTTGACCAAACTTGGTTATTTCGTAGAGAAATAGTTACCGGGAAATGAATTTAGTTCTGATTGAGACATATTGTCACCAGACTTGGTGTATTGCTAAAACCCACCTTAAGAATGTAGTTTTGGCCGCTAAGATGAAAAAGATCAACTGTTCAAGATTTGTTTTACTGATTGGGTTGATTGTTGTCAGACTGACAAGTTAAATGTCGTTAATTTACAAAACTAAAAGACTATTTTATCAAATGGCAGGCAACAAGTAAAATTAAACATGTTAAAGGAAAGTGATATGTTATTAAACTGAACTTGTTAATGTTTCGTAAAATGTAGATATATGTGTGTTCGTCTGTGTTCTCCTTACACAGGCAATATTTATTCCTAGCAGAGTATAACACTGTCAAGAATTATAAAAATATGCTGTATCTTGATAATTAGGCAAAAACATTTGAATTTGGTGTCTTAGAAAATAAAACGCATCTCTGCGGTTATGTTTTTCAATTTTTATGCTTTGAGAAATCCCCCAGATTTTGACCATAGTACATAGTACGTCTACATTGTCCGTGTCCGTTGTAAAGGTCTATTAAGAAACAAATATAAGAGGGTTGATTCAAAAGTAATGTAACTCTAGCTATAAAAATGTGTATAATGAAAAGAAAACAACAAAAATTCATTCCCAGGTACCTTAAGCTATTTGCCATACCTTTTGAAAATATCATATAAGAGTGTGGCTTACTGATCACTATGTTGACATGCACAGATAGCATGGTAACGAAAATCACTTGCATGTCACTGACACTATTCATGTCCGAAATTTATGTTTGTCAAGCAATAACAAGGATAGCACTACAAAATGAACTTTAATCTGTGTGTAAATCACAATAGTTTTCATTGTTAACTACTGAAAGATATAACTACACGTCATTATAATTTCCTAGGAGTAGGTTTGTTGTTTTGATGTCAGTTGGTGATTGTCTTTGTTTAGTTGTTTTTACTGTTTATGAAAGAAACGCTGTTTTTGCATGTGGCGAGTTGTTGTCGGTGAAATTTGAAGGTCTATATCTTTAAAACGAAACAGCCCTAGAAAAGAATACTTATCCATGTAACCGTAATTGAAGTAGCTGACATCTTAGTCTAATTTCTATAATAATACAACCGTGAATAAACGCAAAATGGACAAAGTTACATTATTTCTGGATCAACCCTCGTATTATTTAATAAGTGAATTCTAAGTATGGTAATTTTGAGGAAAAAGATGAATAGATAAAAGTGACTATTTGCAATAATAAAGCCTACAGTTGACCATGAAATATTTAACATACTGTGAACTCATTAATTATGTCTCCCACCACACAGTGGTGTGGGAGACATATTGAATTACTCCTGTCTGTCTCTGTGTGTGTCTGTCTGTCTGTCACAAAGCTTGTCCGCACTCTAAGTCGAACATTTCTCATCCGATCTTCACCAAACTTGAACAAAATGTGTTTGACCATAAGACCATGGCCAAGTTTGATAACTAGCCAAATCAGCCCAGGCACTTCTGAATTATGGCCCTTGAATTACTGATTGGATCCACTGGTCTAGAGCATCTAGACAAACTAGACATTTTTGATAGGAACCATTCTTCTAAACAATCCAGACAAACAAGGCAGTTGTGGGAGACATGCGCTTTTCTCAAAAGCATCTCTAATATTTTTAGGAGACTAATTTTCATGGATTTCTTTTCTTGGTAAATCCACAAAATTAAATGCTTACAGATAAATGAAATTCCTATTCATTTATGTTAAAAAGGTGTTTTCCCATGAAATAGCCATTTTTTGCCCAAACCACAATTGTTTTGCTCACGAAATTAAATGACTTCGAAGTACATAGAAAAAGTAAGCATGTCTGGTTAATTCCGCTCATAAGATTATGTCTGTTTCAACAGCGTTAACCTTTACCCTGCTAAATTTCTATAATGAACTTGTCCATCTTTTAATTTGGACAGTACCAGTAACTGTTAAAAGGGGTGCTTACCAAAAAATACTGACTGAATGGCGAACAGTGCAGACCATGATCAGACTGCATGGATGTGCAGGCTGATCATGATCTACACTGGTTGCAAAGGCAGAATCAGTCATGTTTAGCATGATAAGGGTTAAATAAGCAAGTAAATTAAGTAAAAAATACTTTATGTTGTTCACAGGTATAGGTTACATGATGTTGGTGGTGTCGTTTGTTTACTGTTGGTACTATATAATGGTGATGGTTTGGGTGATGGTGTATTTTGTCCAGTCCTTCACGTCTGAACTGCCCTGGGGCAAGTGTGGTCAGTGGTGGAACACAGACTCCTGTATAACTGGGCTAGATACCCTAAGACAGCAGTGTGGATCAAACTGTTCCTCAAATTCAACATATATCAAAGTCAATTCAACAGACATGGCGCGCACAGCAAGCAAAGAATTCTGGCAGTAAGTTTTGGTGAATTTTAGAAATAAATAATGGCAGAGGCATTTTTTAATAAATCTAAACATGGACAAGAGGTTATACATTTTGCGGAATCATTCTTTGCAGCATAATCACTAATTCTTAGTATTTAGATAAATTGCAACATGCTTTTGCTACTATGTTAATTCTGAAATGTCTTGTATATAGAGGAAATATGGAAACACTGTTTCTTGGTCTCTACAAGGTAAATGTGATGTCATCAACAGAAAGTATTATTAAAGATAAAACATGATTTGTCATTATGGGATACAGGATAACCTCCGTAAAGAACATCCCTGAAGAGAATTTACCTCCTGAAAAAAAGGTGAAAGATCTTTCTGTGTAGGTTTTTTTTTGCCATAGCAGTTGTAACCTATCCAGAGCAGCATTTATTGGTTAATAAACAAGCATTCTGCCTAAGAGTGGTATTCGGCTCAGAAAGGCTGCACAGGACCTATATAAGTAATAAGGTTTATATGTAGACAACTACTGAATAAATGTAACAATGTTTTGATTTTGAGGATATGACATTAACAGGTTGTAATGGGAACAGAAGGAATGGCATTTTCAGCAAATTTTCAATGTTAAACAACAGTAAATGTCAATCAGTGCAGCTGCACTTGAAATAAATGGATATCCATAGCATTCATCAAGGTTACAGTAATTTTAGTTTTGTAGATGAAATATCTATATAAAAAATATAGGCACATTGTCTTTGTAATAGACAGTATATCAAAGTACCGTATGTAATATATATCCTAGCTATATAGCAATATGAAATGTAGCAATATTTATGTGAAAAATTGCCATATGAAAAATATAGCCATATGAAATATTTTGAAATAGAGCTAGAGCAATATGAACTATAGAAATATGAAATATAGCAAAATAATATGTAGTAATACGAAATATAGTTATATGTAATATAGCCATATGAAATACAGTAATATGAAATATTGCAGTAATAAGTACAGCTATATGAAGATAGTTATATGAGCCGTGCCATGAGAAAACCAATATAGTGGGTTTGCGACCAGCATGGATCCAGACCAGCCTGCGCATCCGCGCAGTCTGGTCAGGATCCATGCTGTTCGCTAACAGTTTCCAGGCGTGTAGCTGCTTTTACGCAGATACGCAGCTGCGTAGTGAAAATCTGGCAAACTGGCTAATTTATTTGGTTGCAACAAGAAGTCTATATCATGCAACGGAGATTGCTTCATACGCAATTATTGCTTACTTCATATTTTGTTTCTCCGGTTATAACAAACTCATCGGGACAATTTAGGTACAGTTTTGCAATTTAGTTCATTCTGCTTATTTTGTAATAATCCTGACTTTGTGAAATATTACAATCATACGCCGTCTATGCTAACAGTTTAAAGAGGCAAATTTCTATAATAAAATTATAATACAATGTCAAAAAGTGATAAAATGTTGGTTGAGAAATCGGCACCTAAAAGCTTTTGAATAGGACATTTTGTATAACACTGCAGACGTAATTTGTCAGGCATAATAATTATTACGTTATTTTCAGATATCATGGATATATCTTATAACTGTACTTAAATGTATGAAATTACCAATTATTCTATGGTCGCAGTTGTAGAAAATGAAATATAATTACACCTAGTTAGATCCTACGCGTATTGCCCAGGTCTGACACCGTTACAAGACATTACAGTATTTGACAACCAATTCACAGTGAGATAAATATGTTCTTTCTTTATAATTGGTGATTAAATTTTTTCAATGGCCTAATAGGTAAATAAATTATATGTATTATATTTCAGAAGACCTTAAACAACATTCTAAAAAATTATCAAATCAAGATTTCAGTGTAATTATGAAAATGGATAGATTTAGATTCCTTTATAATTTCCTTAAAAGCCTGCTAGGTTAAAGGCTACTCCAAGAAAATAATGCATAATGGAAAATACTCTTTAAACATGAACTTCAAAATCTTGGAGGTACATTCTTTTTCAAGTTTAATTGCCACTGGACGGATATACAAAAAATGAACTTAGAATATAAATTTCTTAAAGAAATACTGAATGCTTGGTGCTCAATAAATTATCATACAAATAATGAAATCACTTCACATCAACTACTATGGTATAATCAGAAAATGGTTTGACAAAGGGATACTATTCTTAAAAGACATTTACGATTACAGATTTAAAAAGTTCTATTCCTTCCATTTCGTTAAAAATCTTTACGATATATCAGAAGGTGATTTTATGCTATATCATAAAATGATAGGGGGAGTAAAAGCCAATTGGAAACTGAGATTAAAACATGAAGACATAAATACAATAGTACAACAAGAATATTTGGTTTCAAAAATAAAACAAGATACTCAAGTAAATAAACTTTTCTACCAATTACAATTGAGGGCAGAAATCATTACTAATATCCAAAGTCAAAAATGGGAAACGCATTTTTAAACGACAATCTAAATTGGAAAAGTATTTATACTAACCCTAATATCAGTACAATTGATACCAGATTGAGAACATTTCAATACAAGTACTTAATGAGAATAACACCAACTATTGTATTCCTATACAAATGTAAAAATATCTTCATCAAATTTATGTGAATTTTGTTTAATGGCACCTGAAACATTTATACATATGTTTTGGGAATGCCAATCAATACAAAAAACAAGGATGAATATCCAACAGGGAAAGTCACGTTCCAAAACAACCTTATGGAGTGATATTAAAACAAGGATGAATATCACAAGGATGAATATCCAACAGGGAAAGCCACGTTTCTAAAAACGTCTCCCCAAACGTAAACCCAGCACGTGGACCTGCACACAACCAACACACACACACACACAAAGTAAACACACAAGGACAAAACAAACAAATAAAGGAACACTGTGGGGCACCGCCTTGGAACTGTCAGTGGCAAAACTACCACTGGGGAGCTTAAACCAGTTTATGGTGCACCTAACCGGGACACTCATAAAGACACATCTTTCAAGAAAAAGTATCGCAGATATCCCTTTTAACTTTAAACTATATCACTAGGTTTCTATGGAAACATTGGGAAACGCAAACAAAAAATTATTAATTTTATTCAAATTTTAGCAAAATATTTTATAATTAAAAGCAAATACCGCAAATCTCCACCAAGCTTGACATATCCAATCATAATGATATTTTCAAAGTGTGTCACCACTAATCATTTGTTTTGAATTAATACTTGCACATATAACATGGATCGCTAAACAACAGATTGCACGTGCAATATTACGCACATACCTAGTAAAATAAAACATTTTAAATAAACAAAGAATAAGGTTTTCGTGCAATGTTTTTGCTTCAAATACATCTAAAATGCACCATTTGCCATTCTCACATTGATAAATAATCAAGGGGAGGATACACTGACCCCCACCCCCATTACGTCTGCGTACTATGAAAAATGCCCTAGCTAGGCGCCTGGTTTCTGTAATTGCAATAGGCTTTGAAAGCGAACAGCATGGATCCTGACCAGACTGCGTGGATGCTGGTCTGGATCCATGCTGGTCGCAAAGCCACTATGTTGGTTATCTTGTGGCGCGGCTCAATTATGAAATTAAGCCATGTTGTGAATTTACCTTTTATTTGCTATTTATTGCACAAGTCCTCTGGCCTAGAGTTTAAAGAGGAGAATGGCATCTGGTGCTGGAACTGGTTGTAACATGGTACATTAACATAAAAACTAATGTACACATTATAAATGGGAGCACTGCCTGTAGGTGTCATTGCTCGTCTTTAAGCACTTGAAGTAAGGAAATATGCAGGAAAAGAGGAATGGTTCTAGACCTTCTAACTCCTATTGATGACAAAAATTGCATAAAATTTCAGAGCTATAGTATTGAAGAAAAGTGAACTTAAAACAAAAATAACCAAGAACTACCAATTTTTTAAGTTAATAGTTATGGTTCTTGGCCTACTTACTCATCTAATGATGATAAGCAAGCTTGCAGTTTAGTTTTAAAGCTATTGCTGTTATAGTCTTCAAGTAAACTGGACATAAAGAAAAAATTCAACCAAGAAATTCCAGTGTTCAAAGTACACAAAGGGCCATAATTCTGACAAAATGCAAGTGAGAGTTATGGCTCTTGACCAACTTAATCAATTTATGATAATAAACAAGTCTGCAAAGTTTCAAAATTGTATCTCTTACACTTTTTGAGAAAAAGGAGACCAAAGCCAAACTTAAACTAAGAAATTTCTATTTTCTAAGTACAAAAAGGGCCATTATTCTGACATAATGCAAGCAAGAGTTATGGTTGTCGGCTTACTGACTCACCAAATGATGATATATAAACGTAGAAAATTTCAAAGCCAGAGCTTTGAAATTTATAGATTTGGAGAAACAGTAGACCTTAACTAAAATCTTAACCAATGCCGACGCCAACGATCAAGTGACAACATTACCTCACAGATTTTTTTCAAAAATCAGATTAACTAAAATTGATGTAAATTTATATTTCAGTCGCTATGTATTAAACAAGTCCTCGGGCCTGGAAGAGTTAGGGACAATACAGTGGCATCTGGCAGTGGCACTGGTTGTGGCCTGGATCATAATCTTTCTGTGTTTGATGAAAGGGATCAAGTCTGTAGGAAAAGTTGTCTATGTCACAGCAATACTGCCGTATGTTCTTTTAACTGGTTAGTATTATTTCTCTGTTACAGTATGTCATTGGTAGTCCGGTGACCTAACCACTGTGTTCTTTGATCAGTCATGTTCTCTGCAAATTACTGGTAATTTCTTATTACAAATTGGAAGTAGAGGATGAATGAATTCATACATATTATGTTCTATCAGATTATCACAGGGAACTACCGGCTGAGTCAAGGTCTTGCACTGAGCTTACTGAGCTAACCTAATGAGCTGAAAGTAGCATAATTATGGAACTTCTGTGACTTTATACTGCTAATCCTTCTAGTGAGTGTTACAAGCAGGACTTCATGTTGAAATTGTTAGTGTATAGAGTGAGAGTAATAAAAACAACCTGGCAATATTGCCAATTTTTCTAATTATTATGAATGTTGCAAGATTATGTAAACTGTTGTTTCCATTACTTAGCTTCAATTAACTGCAGTAATTTGAAGTTACAGCTGGGTTGCCACCGAACCTTAAAAAGCTGGATAATCTGATTTGTTTTTAAGGTCATTGAATTTTTAGGGAATTTTGGAAGTTGGTAGTGAAAAATAAAAGTTTAAAAAAAAAAGTGAGGGGAAAAATAAGCTATATGTCCCAAATTTGAAATTTCCAGCAAGAAAATCCTATAATCTGCAAAAGGTTCTGCTACCTTTTCTCGTTATAGACACACACATTCCTTACATAGTAATTTATGTAGTTAAGGTTTTATGAAGCACAGTTCAGCAAGTTAAAGATACTGTACATCACCATATGAGCTGTGCCATGGGAAAACCAACATAGTGGGTATGCGACCAGCATGGATCCAGACCAGCCTGCGCATCCGCGCAGTCTGGTCAGGCTCCATGCTGTTCCCTTTTAAAGCCTATTGGAATTGGAGAAACTGTTAGCGAACAGCATGGATCCTGACCAGACTGCGCGGATGCGCTGGCTGGTCTGGATCCATGCTGGTCGCAAAGCCACTGTGTTGGTTTTCCCATGGCATGGCTCATATGTCTCCACCAGGAGTATAATCTTTATAACATTTTTGTCTTTTTACACGGTTTATTTTCAAAATGTTTTCAATTGAAAAAAAAAGAGAATTAGAATAAACAGTAAATGGATTGGTTGGCTATAGGGGAAGAGGAAGTCGAAAATGTAAGGTCACCGTGGTATTGGTCAATGAAAATCATTATTTGGTTAATGAAAAGTCAGGGATTTTTTTCCCTCCTTGTTGTTGGCAACCCTGTGTTTACCATTTTATATCCAGAGCTTAGAATAACTTAAAAAAAATAACATTTACTTAACTGGCTATAATACGTAAAGGAATGTTAAAATCTAACCAAATGCTTTCTTCTCTTAAGAAAAATTCACATGACAAAATAATTAATGTAGGAAAGTACTTTTGAAAACTTTGACATAATTGCTTTTTTTTCTTCAAAATCTGTGAACAAGTCCCTGAGAAATAATACATGTTGGTAAGGTGACATTTAACATGCTTTATTTCAGTGTTTCTTGTGAAAGGACTGACACTGCCAGGTGCGGCAGATGGTATCATGTATTACGTTAAACCTGATTTTGCTACACTTAAAGATGGTCAGGTATATTGGTATCTTTTTTAGCTCACCAGAGCACAAAGTGCTCAAGGTGAGCTATTGTGACTGATCATTGTCCGGCGTCCGTCGTGCGTCAACATTTGCTTTGTGAACACTCTAGAGGCCACATTTGTGAACCAATCTTTATGAAACTTGGTCAGAATGTTAGTCTTGATGATCTCTAGGTCAAATTCAAAACTGGGTCATGTGGGATCAAAAACTAGGTCAGTAGGTCAGATCAAAGGAAAAGCTTGTGAACACTCTAGAGACCACATTTTTGACCCAATCTTTATGAAACTTTGTCAGAATGTTTGTCTTGATGATCTCTAGGTCAAGTTCGAAACTGAGTCATGTTGGATCAAAAACTAGGTCAGTAGATCAGATCAAAGGAAAAGCTTGTGAACACTCTAGAGACCATATTTGTGGCCTAATCTTTAAGAAACTTGGTCAGAATGTTAGTCTTGATGATCACTAGGTAAGTTCGAAACTGGGTCATGTGGGGTCAAAAACTAGGTCAGTAAATCAGATCAAAGGAATAGCTTGTGAACACTCTAGAGACCACATTTGTGACCCAGTCTTTATGAAATTTAATCAGAATGTTAGTATTGATGATCTCAAGGTCAAGTTCGAATCTGTGTCATGTTGGGTCAAAAACTAGGTCAGTAGGTCAGATCAATGGAAAAGCTCGTGAACACTCTAGATACCACATTTGTGATCCAATCTTTATGAAACTTGGTCAGAATGTTAGTCTGATGATCTCTAGGTCAAGTTCGAAATGGGTCATGTTGGATTAAAAACTAGGTCACCTGGTCAATCAAAGGAAATGCTTGTGAACACTCTAGAGGCCACAGTTTGACCCAAAATTTATGAAACTTAGTCAGAAGTTGCTTGATGATTCTAGGTCAAGTTTGAATCTGGTCATTTTGGGATCAAAAACTAGGTCACTGGTCAATCAAATGAAAAGCTTGTGAACACTTTAGAGGCCACATTTGTGACTCAATCTTTTTGAAACTTGGTCAGAATGTTTGTCTTGATGGTCTTTAGGTCAAGCTTAACTCTTTATCGTGTGGGGTCAAAAACTAGGTCAGTAGGCCAGATCAACTGGGAGCGATTTGAACAGCATCATGGCCCTGTTTGTTGATTTCTCTACAAGAAATTTAAGTTGCAGAAACTTAAATGTTCATAATTAATGGCTTGTTCATTTGTACTATAAGTGTTGTATACATAACTGTTTGCTGCGCAAATCTATGTGTTGGCTACATCAGATGAAATAGTTGCTGCCTTATAACAATTCAGAAATTTTTTGCTGTACATGAATGTTTGCTGATCAGTATCTGGTAGTTTGCTACATCCAAGAATAATGTTTGCTGCCGATTAACGAATCAAAGATGTTTACTGCATCATTAAGGGTTTGTTGCTTCAATATTTGAATGTTTGTGCTTATAACTATTCAGTGGTTTGGTTTGTGTCAATAACCATGAGGTTCGGTTGCATAATCAACTTTATCGTCAGGAAGTGTTGCTGCCAAAATTGTTTGATTTCCCTGCACAATATTTATTATTCCTGTACAATATTTGTAGGAATCATGCATCTATACCTTGCAGTATTCTCTGCACCAAGTACGTTGTAAGTATTCCCTGCATCTATACCTTGAGTGTAATCTCTGCACCAATACCTTGAGTATTCCCTGCATCTATAACTAAAGTGTAATCTCTGCACCAATACCTTGAGTATTCCCTGCATCTATAACTTGAGTGTAATCTCTGCACCAATACCTTGAGTATTCCCTGCATCTATACCTTGAGTATTCCCTGCATCTATACCTTGAGTGTAATCTCTGCACCAATACCTTGAGTATTCCCTGCATCTATACCTTGAGTATTCCCTGCATCTATACCTTGAGTGTAATCTCTGCACCAATACCTTGAGTATTCCCTGCATCTATACCTTGAGTATTCCCTGCATCAATATTTATATATTCCCTGTACCAATAATTTGAGTAATCACTGCATCTATAACTTGAGTGTAATCTCTGCACCAATACCTTGGGTATTCCCTGCATCTATACCTTGAGTATTCCCTGCACCAATATCTATATATTCCCTGTACCAATAATTTGAGTAGTCACTGCATCTATACCTTGAGTATCCTCTGCACCAGTACCTTGAGTATTCCCTGCATCTATACCTTGAGTGTAATCTCTGCACCAATACCTTGAGTATTCCCTGCATCTATAACTTGGGTATTCACTGCACGATATCTTGAGTATTCTCTGCACCAATATCCTAAGTATACGTATTCACTGCACAATACCTTTAGTATTTCCTGCCCCAGTACATTGAATATTCCTTGCACCAGTGCCTTGAGTATTCCCTGCACTATTACATAAAGTAATTAATTTCCCTGCACTGGTACCTACAGTATTTCTTGCACAGATACCTTGAGTATCCTGGCACTGATACGTTCAGTATCCCTGCACTGATACTTTCAGTACCCCTGCACTGATGCATAGAATAATACCTGCACTGGTAACTAATTGGATGTGATTCATCAATATCTTGAGTTGTTGCTGCATTAATACTTTGAGTGTTTCAAGTATATATATATCTTCAATAAGTGTTGCATTAGTACCCTAACAGATTTACTGTTTGCTGCATTAATATGCTTTGAAAAAAATCAATCTGCAGACAAAAAATATGATGTTATTGTTATAAGAAAACCTATAAGAAAACCTCTTTGCAATTATAATGCTTTTAGTTAAACACTTGCTTTAACATTGTGTGGTTATATTTCTGTTAAATGTCTGACATATATTTTATTCTGTACTGTTGTGTATAGGTGTGGTTGCAAGCAGCTGTACAGGTATTTTACTCACTAGGTCCGGCTTGGGGCGGTCTCATAACCATGGCCAGTTACAACAAGTTCAACAATAACTGTCTAAGGTAACCTAACCATGTTTAACCTTTAGCCTGCAGGCGGCATGTGTTTCTGTCTTTGCAACCAGTGCAGACCAAGGTCAGCCTGTACATCCCTGCAGGCTGATCATGGTCTGCACTGTTCGCTATTCAGTCAGTAAATTTTCTGTCAACACCCCTCAAATAATAAATGGTACTGCCAAAATGGAATGATTGGACCAGTTCATTTTAGAATTTTAGCAGGCTAAAGGTTAATACACAGTCAAACCTGCCTATAAAGACTACTTTTTGGAAATGAAATAAGTGGTTTTATATGCAGATGTTCTTTATATAAAGGTGCCTGTTGTTAAAAATAAAATTTATGTGTTTGTAAGTTATTGGGAAAAGAAATTGGAAACCTTAGGGTCCTCCTTGGCCGAGTGGTTAAGGTCGCTGACTTCAAATTACTGATGTGGGTTTGTGCCTCACTTGGGGCGTAGAATTCTTCATGTGAGGAAGCCATCCAGCTGGCTTACCAAAGGTTGATGGTTTTACTCAGGCGCCCGCCCGTGATGGAATAATGCCCGGATGAGGGTCTTCCTCTACCTTGGAAAGTGGCCGCATGACCTTGCATGTGTCAGAGTGGCGTTTAACCAAACAAAACATTTTCAAGGCAGTGATATAATGTGTTGGTTTCCACAAGTCTTTTTTGAGGAGTTGGGCAAATGTTGGCTTTTCTCGGTATAATAATATTTCACATTTTATTAGCTCACCTGTCACATAGTGACAAGGTGAGCTTTTGTGATCACCCTTCGTCCGTCGTCCGTCGTGTGTCTGTCCGTGCATCCGTCAACAATATCTTGTCTGCACGATAGTGGTTTCATTTATGATTTTATTTTAACCAAACTTGCACACAACTTGTATCACCATAAGATCACGGTTCCTTTCTTGAACTGGCCAGATCCCATTATGGGTTCCAGAGTTATGGCCCCTGAAAGGGCCAAAATTAGCTATTTTGACCTTGTCTGCACAATAGCAGCTTTATTTATGATTTGATTTTTACCAAACTGGCACACAACTTGTATCACCATAAGATCTTAGTTCCTTTCTTGAACTGGCCAGATTCCATTATGGGTTCCAGAGTTATGGCCCCTGAAAGGGCCAAAATTAGCTATTTTGACCTTGTCTGCACAATAGCAGCTTCATTTATGATTTTATTTTAACCAAACTTGCACACAACTTGTATCACCATAAGATCTCGGTTCCTTTCTTGAACTGGCGAGATTCCATTATGGGTTCCAGAGTTATGGCCCCTGAAAGGGCCAGAATTAGCTATTTTGACCTTGTCTGCACAATAGCAGCTTCATTTATGATTTGATTTTAACCAAACTTGCACACAACTTGTATCACCACAAGATCTTGCTTCCTTTCTTCAACTGGCCAGATTCCATCATGGGTTCCAGAGTTATGGCCCCTTGAAGGTCCAAAATTGGCTATTTTGGCTTTTGCAGCCATATAGAGACTTCATTTATGGTTTTATTTGATACAAACTTCCAAAATACCTTCAACAACAAGAAATCTTGGATTCCATGACAAATCAGATCCAATCATAGGTTCCAGAGTTATTTTATATCTGATTACCTCCCCTGATTGTAATCAAAATGGATTTATATCAGTAAGTTCTTACAGGACTTATTTGAAATTTCATTATTGTTATTAGTTGGACTGAGACAATCAGGGTAGATAACTATGGACTGATTTTATGTCAAATTACCTCCCTTTATTTCAAATTAAAATTGTTATATCTCCATAACTAATGAAGATACTGATCTGAAATTCCATTTATGTCAACAGATTTATTTGGCAGATCCTTCTTTTGTCCATTTACAATATTTATTTTTTTTAATTACTTCCCTTTTACGTTACTATAAATAGCTTATTTTTAGTAACTTTTTATTATTGGCCGTAGGGAAAACACGAGACCAGTTTTCTGTGGTACAACATGGATGGTACCTCCAATTTTTAGGTGTATTTTAACATATCTATACCTTGTAAGATTTTTTTTTTCTTTTTGGTTAAATTTCTTCCATTTGTTGTTCCTGTCCTTTGGACTTAGATATTTTTTCTGAGGACCTTCTAGTCCTCAAGTGCAATGATAACAGGTGAGCGATATAGGGCCATCATGGCCCTCTTGTTGTTTTTGTGACAGGAAGCATGTGAAAACGTTAATGGGAAAAATGTGTGGCTTAATGTAGAGTTCTGCTTAAGCAGATGCTAAGGGGCGTGAGAGGTGTTGCACATTTCATTACCTTTCACAGACAGACTCAATCAAACCGAGTCTGCTATTATTCTTCCTTGTTGCATTCTTTGCATCCAGAGGATCTTTTTACAGATTTTATTAATGGAAATAAAACCATGTGTTATTAAAGTTCAAATTTCTGCCAAATCTTGGTCACGTAAGTTTACATGTCAGTAAAAACTCTTTTAATCAACTGTTTATATCTTCATGTACATAAATTAACTTGGCAGCTGCTTGACTTATTAAAGGCACAACCTTACAGAAATGGAAAAGATATTTAAGTCAGCTACTGTAGATTAGGTAATGTTCATGATGGTTTTATTTTCACTAATATTCATGAGTAATGCCATTCGTTAAATCAGAATTTTCATGAATATTAATTAGCATTGCGTCCTTAAAACACAAACATACCTGTTTTGTGAATTCTTAACTTTGTCAGCCCACCTGCTTAGCTCAGTAGGTACTCGGGGAGAGCACAGATCTAAGAATCGTGGGGTTGTGAGTTCAATACCCGGGCAGGGCTTATGTTCTCCATGATAATATGATAAAAGACATTGTGTCTGAAATCATTCATCTTCCACCTCTGATTTATGTGGAGAAGTTGACAGTTACTTGCAGAGAACAGGTTCGTACTAGTATAGAATCCAGGAACACTGGTTAGGTTAACTGCCCAACTTGTTACATAACTGGAATACTGTTAGAAAACATTTTTAAACCAAAAACAGGCCTGTGATTTTTCAGGACTGGTCCTGATTTCAGGCTTTTCACTGCCAGAATTTCCTTATAACTCTTTTAAAAAAGTTGATCTTTTGGATTTTGACTGAATCCCAGGCCTGCAAAAACAAACAAACTTTATTCATAAATAAGGCTGCTAACCATGGCATTACTAAATAAAGCTGTAAGAAAAAATATTTGATTAACAGTATGTATATGAATATTATAATATTATGAGATGAATGTACATGTATTAAACTTCTAATTTCAGAGATGCATTGATTTGTACCGCTGCCGATGGTTTTACTAGTTTCTATGGTGGTTTTGTTATCTTTTCTGTGATTGGTTATATTGCAAAGGAAGCAAATATGGACATAAAAGATGTTGCAACATCGGGTATATATTACAATTTAAAAAAATTACTTGTCAAAATTTGTTGTTAATTTAAATATTGTTAAAGTCACTACAGCTTAGCAGAATTCAGATTTCAATGTTGATTTTCAAAAGAGACTACTCATTATCTAGGCATTATTATTAACGTGACATGTGGACTTAAAAGTCCAGAGTAGTCGATGCAGACTTTGTATTTACTATTTGATCCACCTTTGCCATGTCAATTTTTTTCCGTTTACTTTAAAAATATAAGACCTTAGATTATATTAAATTTTTCATTAGAAAGAACGAAGAGGGAAATGGGAAAATATTTAAGGGTCTCGGAAAGAATGTTCAAAAGTGCTAAATTGTATCACAAAGGGGTTCAAAAACCTCATTTGGGGTTTTTGAATTCTTTTTTTTGAGAAAAACCATCTGCTGACAAAGGTCAATGGCTTTACCCGGGGGTTGATGGGGCGAAATAAGGCTTGGAGGTCCCCTTGGATATTCCTCTCCCGGAAAAGCTTGAAGTAAAAAGTCGTATTGACGTAACTGTAAAAGGGAAAATGTTAACGGGGCATTTTTTTCAGTCTTTTGAACCCCAAAAATTTTTTAGAAATGTCTTTTTGGTTTTTTTTGTAGGTAAATAATTTCGTTCTTTCAGGATTCTTAATAAGCAAAAATCGTTTCTCGGGACATTTTTTTTTCTAAAAATTTCAAAAAAAGAAAAAATTTTTAAAATTTTTTTCTATAGGAAAAATACATTTTTGGTCAAAAAAATTGATTTTATAAAGGGGTTGCAATTCAAAATTATCACCACTAGCCCGGGGGATTTTTAGGAGTTTGGGAAATTACATTGGTTTTTCCAAATAATGCTGAAATAACAAAAAACTGTTCTTTTGTGAATCAGAGGTACAGTTAATTGTAGCGCAGTGTTACATCCAATTAAGTTTGGAATAAAACCCTCTCAGATTTACCCATATTATACGCAAGGGCTTCAAAATCAGATGTATTTTTTTCAAAAAAAAAAAATAATTGGCCGGCCTGAGAAAACAAAAAAAAGTGAGTTTGCACCCGCATGGACGACCAGCCTGCGCCTTTTCCCGCTGGGCAGGATCCAGCGTTCGCAACAGTTTCTTAATTCAATTTGATTTGAAATGAACAGCAGGATCCCGACCAGATGCCAAGTGCTTGGGGGGTCTGGATCCCCGCTGGTCGCAAACCCATTGTGGTTTTTTCGGCGCGGCCAATTTTAAAAAAGAAGAATTGTTTTTAAAAGCAGCCTAGGAGCCATACGTTTTACTGTTAAGGTAGGTGGCTACTTAAAACAAGTTGAAAATTTAAAACAAAAGCCCTTTTGAAGTTAGCTTTGGTGTTAAGACAAGGACTATTTTTAAAAAGGGACCATTTTTAAAAAATGTCCACTTAGATTGCTAGATGAAAAATATGTGATATTGTTATTTGTTACAAAAAGTTTAAAAAGTGTAGGCAGAAAAATTTTTTAAAGAAAATTGTTTTGGGATGTATTGATCCCAAGTATAGAATTGTTTCTTTCTGTTTGTTTCATGGAATTGACAGCTGCAGAGTGTATTTTGATCTGAAAAAAATTGTGTGAAGTTGAAATTAAAAAGAAATATTTTTACTATACAAATATAGGTCCAGGTCTGGCTCTAGTGATATACCCTGAAGCAATAACCAAACTGCCGATACCACAACTTTGGTCTGCCCTCTTCTTTCTCATGCTTATATCACTTGGAATTGATAGTCAGGTTTGTGGTTTGTCGTTGTTTGTTTGTTTGTAAGCTTATTTATTGTCACGATTTGTAGCCAGTATTGGTAACTCCTCCAGAAGACTGTTGGCAATTTTAGTTAGGGGATAGTTCATGATACTGAAGGCACTCCCAATTCCAGAATCTTCCATGGTCCTATTGCATGCTAGGAGTAAAGCACCCATAAATGAAACTCTTCAATATCCTAGTGTTAGTAATTTGAGTTGGAGGAGTGGGGGCTTAAACTCATGCCCCCTTGAAGTGTTACCACTGGACCACACAATCTGCTGTTGTACTTTGTCTCGGTCACACATTAAACTGGAATCCACCTAAAAACCAGAATACACCGGAATACACTTTGAATAACCGGAATACACCTGTATTTTTTAATTTAAAGTTATTTTTAAAGTGTTTTTGATATAATTCAATCATATTTATCATAAATAATTAACATACCAAAGGAAAAAAAAATACGTTCATGCAAAATGATTTTATACGAGATTGAAATTCGGCGACCGCGCCGGAAATTTCCATAACCGAAATACACCTGTATTCAATAATAAATGGTATTTTTGTAGGGGCTATTGCAGAAAACATTCGAGTATAAAATAAAATAATTAGTTTACAAAAGGAAAATGAAAAACTTTAACGCAAAACGATTTTATACGAGATTGAAATTCGGCAGGCTTACGGAAATGTTGCACGCTTACGTCGCTATGACTAGATACCGGAATGTTGATTATTGGAAATTATTTAATAGTTTTTTCACATTTCATTTAAAAAATGAAAAATAGAAAATAATTTATGATAAAAAAATATCGATATTCAATTTATAAATGAATTGTAGACAAAATACGGGTCATGACATAACGGCGCTGATCGGAAAGGGCTTAACATGATCGGAAAGGGCTTGTCATATGTTTATTATTTGAAATTATAAATTGTTTCTTCATATTTCATTTAACAAATAAAAGAGAAAATAAATTAGGAATTATAAAATAGCAATTTTCGATTTTAAAATGAATTATAGACAAAATACGAGTGGCATAAACCGCGCTGATCGGAAAGGACATAACATGATCGGAAGGGGTAGTCACGTGTTTATTATTGGAAATTATTTAATTATTTCTTCAGATTTCGTATAACAAATAAAAAAGAAAATAAATTGACAAAACAATATCAATATTCAATATTTAAAATAATTATACACCAAACACATGTCAGCGCATAAACCGCGCTGAATCGGCTGATCGGAAAGGACCGGACATATGATTATTATTGGAACTAATTGAATTATTTCCTCAGAATTAATCTGATTGTTTAAGAAGAAAATATATTTTGAAAAATCAGTTTTCAAAAGAATTATATCATGTTTAATATATAAATATACAAACGTTTGCTGCGTTCATTGCCATAGCACAATTAATATCCTTAAATATATGTGGCGTAACAAACACGTGTCTCTGAGTAGTCCCGATAGAGTTTGATTGGATTATCACACCTATTGATAATCATTTAATCAGTATATTTGAAAGCACACACAAGTGACATGTGACAAATAATGTCTAACGGAACAGAACAGAACAGAACATGATCCAAGTACATTACAGAACATTAAGAACATTACACCCAAGTAATTATACAATATGGGGATTAAACATAATGACAGTATAAAATAACATGTTTACATGAACTTCCGACAGGCAAATATTATTTTGCTGTTGGGGGAAAACATGAATGTATCAGAAATTTTATACATCTAGTAAAAATCAGTATTTCAAAAATTACAGAGACTACAAGTTGTATTTATAGTTTACAAACATTAATTTAAGTAACGAGGGAAGTGCAGTTAAATATGATAAGCTTTTATTTAATTTCATTTAATTGTTGATATTATTGCAAATTGAAAAATTGAAGAAAAACAAGTACATTCAGTATAATTTTTATTTTTGCACACGAAAAGCTTATATAGCCATATACATATGTACTTAAACGTATCAACACTTATTCAATGTTTTACTAAAACAGCGATGAATTGTAGATTTAATCATACATTGGCGTAATTTTTTTACGACTTCTGACATTCCAGATACACCATAGAAGGCACATTTATATATTAATGCATATTGCCCTTGGTATGATTTTCCAGGCGTGTAACGTAACTGTCACCAAATATTTTTGTCTATGGTTAATATATCATATTATTGAACGAAGCATATTTACTCGACGGCAGATTATTTTGACAACGAAAAGCCGTAAAAACATCTTTAACTTTCTTTAAATATTTTGTTTGATACTACTATAGCAATCAGTGTCCACTCAACATGCTCAACTTATTGATTGACAGGTGACACTCGAATAACATGCCTGTTCGTTATTAACAGTTATAAGGTACTTTTAACAGAATGATAAGCAATAAGATTTAAAAGTATATTTCATATTGGTTATTATTAAAGTTCAGTAAATAAAGAGTGGTCTGAAAGAGAGAGACAAAAAACGATGATTTTAACAACTCAGAATTTATATAAGTATCATTATTTCTTCATTCATGTCGGTAAAATAATTCCTCTGTTACCTGAAATATGTCATAAAGGAATATCATATTAGCATAAAAAGATATTTTGAAATAATTTGAACTAAAAAATTGAAACTTGAAAGAAATTTACCTACCTAAGTTGAAAGCTAACAAAATTATGGCGATTGTGGTTCATCCAAGTATGCGCAAATTTCCCGTGCGCTCAACAAATTTTCAACCCCGTATAAAAACGTTTTGCGCGTTTTAATTTGCTTTTGAAAAGTAATTATTCATTTTAGATATGATTTAATTCTGTCATAAACCCTAAAAATACGATTGATTAAAGAAATACGGGTGTATATTACAGAATTTTAGGACATGGAAATTCATTCACGAATGCGCAAATTTTCAGAGCGCACGCTGATTTTCAATCGTGTACAAGACGTAATGCGCAAAAGTATTTTAATATCCTTTCGAAAATTAATTATTTATGATAAATATGTTTGAATTCAGTCATAAACCGCTTCAAAAATACCATTTGTTGAAGAAATACGGGTGTATTTCGGTTATGATAATTTCCCGAGCGGTCGCCAAATTTCAATCTCGTATAAATCGTTTTGTGTTAAGTATTTTATTTTCCTTTTGTAAACTTATTATTTATATTAAACACGAATGATTCCTGAAATAAAAAAACACTACAAAATACCATTTATTAATAAAATACGGTAGTATTTCGGTTATGGAAATTTCCGGCGCGGTCGCCGAATTTCAATCTCGTATAAAATCATTTTACGTGAACGTATTTTATTTTCCTTTGGTATGTTAATTATTTATGATAAATATGATTGAATTATATCAAAAACACTTTAAAAATACATTTAAATTAAAAAATACAGGTGTATTCCGGTTATTCAAAGTGTATTTCGGTGTATTCCGGTTTTTAGGTGGATTCTGGTTTAATGTGTGACCCCTTTGTCTAGGTTTAACACCAGTTTAGTAATGTAGCTATGGCCTGTTGAATTAGACTTTACCTGTATTTTGTATTGGTACTGTCTTGTTCAGTGCAAGGGTTTTCCATGACTAATTGGTAAAGGTTGCTGACAGAGTCACTTGCCATTCACTACTGGGGTTCAAAACCCTGTGAAGAATTTAGAATTGTTGATGTGGAGAAGCCATCAAGCTGGCTTATGAAAGATTGACAACTCTGTCCAGTTCACTGCCTGTGCTTGAGTTAATGCTGATGGTGGCACCTGGGTTCTCCCTCCAGCAGGAGAGTTGCAGCATGACGGATACAGTGCTGATATAACTTATAAATCCAACAACAAAGACTGTTATTCAGTGCAGGTTATCCATAACTTTCCTTCATAAATTCATGTTGAAAGGTATTTTTTTATATATATATATTTATATTGTCTGCTGTCAGATTGTCATGATTGAAGAATATTTGCTTTACCTGGGGATCAAACTTGTGACTTCTAGATTGGTAGTCTTATGGTCATCCTTGTGAGTTTCAGGCCTAGAGCACTGGATAGGTCATTCGTAGTTTCAAACAAAAACATTGTAGATCTATGAAACTGTTCTTAGCATGACAGTAATATTGTTATATATAGAACAAAGGGGTAAACTTAAAACTTAATTTAATTATGGTTCAACTTTGTATTTCAGTTTGGCGTCTTTGAAACTCTGTCAAGTGGATTTCTGGATACATTCCCGAAGCTAAGAAATCGTAAAGTATTAGTCACTGGATGTTTCTGCATTATTCTGCTGCTGTTGGATTTACCATACACTACTAATGTAAGATTTGTGTTAATTTGAATTTTGAAATGAGCTGCACCATGAGAAAACCAACATAGTGCATTTGCGACCAGCATGGATCCAGACCAGCCTGCACATCTGCGCAGTGTGGTCAGGATCCATGCTGTTCACTAACGGTTTCTCTAATTGGCTTTGAAAGGGAACAGCATGAATCATGACCAGACTGCGTGGATGTGCAGGCTGGTCTGGATCCATGCTGGTCGCAAATGCACTATGTTGGTTTTCTCATGGTGTGGCTCAAATGTTAGATAAACAACATCATGTTACTTTTAGTGTTACATTAAATCTATTGTTGCTGTCAAACAACAAAAAAAAATAGTGGAAGAAGCCATGTTCTATCAACACAGTCCCGTAAAAATAAAACCTTAATGCAGAATATGAACTTTAGTTATATGGCTTAAATGTAATTAGGGGTGTTTTATCTTACTACAAAGTTTTGACAAATCACTGGAAAGTTATTCAATAAGTGTTTTATTACATGGTATCATAAATACATTTTTCACAGGCTTCATTTCTTTAGCCAAGCAACCCTGTGTTGAACTATAAACTTAAGTGTCAATAGCAGTAACTATGGATACACAATCTATATCAAGAGTCATGTAATAATGTTGTATATTAACCCTTATCAAGCTGGGCACGATTGATTCTGCCTTTGCGACCACTGCAGATGTTGGTCAGTCTGCACATCCATGCAGTCTGATCATGACCTGCACTGTTTGCCCTTCAGTCAGTATCTTTCTGGTAAGCGCCCCTTTAAACAGTTAATGGTACAGTCCAGATTAAAAGATGGACAAGTTCATTATAGAAATTTATCAGGGTACGGGTTAAAAGCTGGGAGAGTCATATGTAGGAATCAGATATACTTGAAATGTACCATGTTTCTACGATGTACCATGTAGCCTTTACTATTAGTCAGACTTTAAACGCAATAAAACAGAGTTGGATAAAACCTCTCTGGGACCCCTTCCTGCTGTCTTTTGATGAAGCAGACAAAACCCCTTCCTACCTCACGCTGTTTTTCAGTTTGGACAAAACCTCTCCTATTAAATTTTCAGGGTGGACAAAACTCCTGTTGAAATGTCAAAGCAAACAAAACATCTCCCATCTAAATTTCCTTGTGGGAAAAAGAACTCCTACACTGCAATTTTCAAATGTTATGAGACCGTAAAATTGGATGTAACCACATAGTATGATTTGCTGTTGTAAATACTATTTTTTCTCACAAGAAACAAAAAGAGAAGAACATTTTTACATTTTTACTTGTTACATGGTTGGTTTCATCTTTCATTGTAATTATGGCTATTAAAATGTTGTGTGAAGAAGTGAAATATATCGAAATGACTAATGCTTTTACATACATTTTAATTATATAGTTTATATTTTAACCTGTATTAAAGCGGCATCACATGCAACACATACAATTATACATGGAGTTGAAATGATACAGTCGACATCGTACTTGCGACCACCTCTTTTAATCGATTTTTGTATTAAACAACCAGTCAAAATCCCTCCCGAATGTTTGCAGTATATAAATTCATTCCATTAAACGACTTTTCTATTAAGCGACTAGCGACCACATTAATGTAGTCCCAACAGGTAAAATATTCGACAAAAGTATCTATTTAGCGACCGGATACCAAAATTCTACCGGGCATTTCTTCGTCTGTTTAATTAGCGAGTGCGTTTTGCACGTGACTGCATGCAATTAAACTTTGTATCAGTCAAACTGACAAACAATCTAGCCATAATTTTCATGGTTTTTGGACTTGGAAAAATGTTTACGATGTTAAAACAGATTTTGAAACCATACATGTATGTTCATAATAAATACAGTTACATTAACAGTTAAAAATAACTTTCCTTTTCATCTGACTGAAATTCATTAAGAGACCATTCCATTAAGAGACCACTTCTAAGCAGTCCCTTGGGTGGTCTCTTAATACAATGTCGACTGTATATCAAAACAACTGATTTTCTTTTACACACACATTTTAATTATAATGTTCATGTTGTCATCTATATTAAAGTCTCATCACAGGCAATGCATACAATTATTATTATATATTATTATATTATAACAGATTTATACTTTGAATTGAAACATGTATGTTGATGGGTATATGGGTAGGTAGTTATTTTGGCAAATAGGTTTTGATGGCAGTCTTAAACTGACCAAGGTTTTTTGCTTTTTCTTATTGCTGGCCAGGTATACACCTGTATAAAGAATGACCTTGCCAAAAGTGTTTACTTTGGGAAGTGCATAGCAACCGTTTTAACTGAAGAAAAAATAAATGATTATGAACTACAGTTAGTGGATTGAAATGCTCTCCCAGATAGTCTGTAGCAGTACCTGCTTTGATGTTAAAATCTAGTCTACTCTTTTTGCGACTTTTAACCAGTTAAAGTATTTAATGTGATCTGTGGCACAGTGAGACCTGCTGTACAGGTTCTGAACAAAATCAGTAAGTTTACTCTGAGTAGTCTGTTTCAAATTCTGAGTCAGACTTAGGTACCGAAAGGAGCAAGCCTAGTCATAATGACACTGAATGAGGGACATGACTAAAAGTGTTCTGGAGTGCATGGTCAAAAACTGACTTTTTCTTTACAGAAACAATAATCTGTTGTTAGCCTTCTTAATGTCTGACCAAGCCACTGACTCACATGAGAATGTTTGGTGCAGAGTTGCATCCAGATGTGTGACTGAAGTGGTTGACTGAATGCTCTGGCCATTACAAGAACTATTAAAGCTTGACTGTGACCTTAGTTTAGGTTTAGAACCAAAGAGTATTTATCCAGTCCTCCAAGGTACAGGAAAAGCTTATTGTCAACCAACCATTCACTGACAAGTACTAGTTCCCTGGAAGCATACATACTATGTGAGATATATTTCTACCTTTGACCAAAATACTAGAATAATACAATAAGAGCTTGTTTCTAACAACAGCTGACATATCATTAACATAAATGAAAAATAAAGAGGGTACCTAAAATAGACCCTTGAGGGACACTATAGGTGATACCAAGCTGAATTGTGGTGAATTTGATGTTAAAACATAAAATGAACGTAAGTAATACTTAATTATCCCCCGCCTATGAAATCGGGAGGGGGGTATTGAAATGGCGTTGTCCGTGCATCCGTCCGTCCGCAGCCATTTCTCAGTAACTAGCAGGTAGAATTTCATAACACTTAAAATAAACATGAACCAACATACTGCGATGATGCCTGTCAAGTTTTTTTTTGGATTGGTCAATTTCCCTTAGAGTTATTGCCCTTGATTTAATGAAAAATGCCCAAAAATGTCTGTCTGCAGCTATTTCTCAGTAACTAGCAGGTAGAATTTCATGAAACTTGAAATAAAGATGAACCAACATACTGCAATGATGCCCGGCAAGTATTTTTTTTTTATTAGTCAATGTCCTTTAGAGTTATTGGCCTTGATTTAATGAAAAATGTTTGTCCGCAGCCATTTCTCAGTAACAAGCTGGTAGAATTTATAAAAATGTGAAGTTGTTTACCTATACCTGGTCACCACCTTGCCTTGGTCCACTCCCCCCCCCCCCCCCCCCCCCCCCCCCCCCCCCCCCCCCACACACACACACACACAAATTCATTCCTTTTTATTATTTATTTTGCAGACCTTCCATGAATATTTATCAACATGCAAAGTTGTACTGTTTTCCCGCCCCACTCCTCCACCCCGCTGAGTCATGCCCACCACCCCGCTCATGCATCCCCCCACCCCATCCATTTTTTTTTTTTTTTTTTTCATTTTTGATTTTCCATCAATATTTATAATCAACATGTGATGTTTTGTACCCTCACCCGGTCACCCCTGCTGCCCCCCACCCAAACCAAAAACCAAAAAAAAAGCATTCATATTTTTTTGCCAATTCTCACCACAAACCCTTTCGGCGCGGGATACCAATTCATCGAATTTGCTTTTTTTTATTAATTTTGAGTGGCCTTGTAGACTATATTGAATATTTAAACAGGTTCTTTTGTCATTTGTAAAACAAAAAATAACTACTATATAAAGAGAATATTGACATTTGTTATAATATATTTTGTATTTTATGAGCATTTTTACAGCACAATAGATGGGATTTTGTTTGCCTTAAAATTTAGACAGGAGGGGTTTTGTCTGCCTTGAAATTTCAGCAGGACTTGAAATACCAGTGGGAGTGGTTTTGTCCTACCTGTTAAAATTTAAAGCTGTATATTGTCCACTGCCATCAAAACTAGCAAGAAGGGCTTTGTCTGGCTCCCACATACATGTATGTTTTTGTTGCTGAAGTTTAACATGGCCTGTTTACTGAACAGTCTATTTTAATCATTGCCTGTATATTATTTTGCAGTGCGGTATATACCTATATCAACTGGTGGACTGGTATTTTGCAGCATTCTGTGTCCTGATAATTTCATTTTTAGAGTGTTTTCTCATAGGTTGGGTGTACGGTAGGTAGACAAAATTTTGTAAATACTTTCAGTTCTATTAATCACAAAATGGATTATTTTATGGGAAGAAATTAGTTATAAATATGTTTATGGCCTGCTGAAGATTTAGTATGGTAGTGTAAAATCAGGTTTTTTAGGCTAAAATGTGAAATTGTTTAATTTAGTCCACAATAATTTTTCATGCTTTTGATCATAACAGCAATTTCTCCCCAAAGAATATTAATGATTTTTATTTGAAATAGCCTCTCTCAGGGCATTGAATTCTTCATGTGAGGAAACCACCCAGCTGGCTTACGGAAGGTCGGTGGTTCTACCAAGATGCCCGCTCGTGATGAAATAATGCATGGAGGGGCACCTGGGGTCTTCCTCCACCATCAAAGCAGGAAAGTTGCCATATGACCTATAATAGTGTCGGTGCGATGTTAACCCAACAAATTTATTTGAAATAGGGATTGGTTTGCAAGATAGAATAGATATTGACCAGTGACAAGGTAGTATTCTAGGACTGCTCCAAACCTGCCTCTCAAACATTTGAAGAGTCCTCCAATTTGTGATTGAACTTAAAATGTAATCGCAATGTATAATTATGGTTCAAGATCTAATAAATCAAGTTTCCCAGTTTTCTTGAAGTACATGTAGGAATGTAAAGAATTATTGATCTTGTTAAAGTTTAATATAATTATGATGTAAATTGTACATTTTTTTCCTTCTTAGGTGCTGGAAGGTTTTGTAAAGATGTTCAGTTAATGATAGGACAGCCTCCACCACTGTTCATTAGGATATGTTGGTGTTGTGTAACCCCAGCCATTTTACTGGTGAGTGAGATGTACTTTTGATACATGATATATAAACATTTAAGTTGAGTTGCCTCCACCACCAAGTGGTAAAGGACATGGACTTTTATTCACTTGGGATTTTAAATGCCAATTTGAAAACAGAAGCTAGCTAGAGTAGGTCAGTGATTCTGTCCTGGTGCAGGTTACTGCCTGGAATATTATTTGGAAGGGACTCTTTTTCTTTTCCTACCCTTACAAAGATGTAAGGATACTGTGTGATCTAAATAATGTTAATGTATTTAAAACATCAATAGAAGTACTCAACTTGAAAAGTTCAACAGGATTTTTATGCCCCCAAAGGGAGGCATATAGTTTTTGAACCGTCTGTCGGTCTGTCCGCAATTTTCGTGTCCGGTCCATATCTTTGTCATCGATGGATGGATTTTCAAATAACTTGGCATGAATGTGTACCACAGTAAGACGACTTGCAGTGCGCAAGACCCAGGTCCGTAGCTCAAAGGTCAAGGTCACACTTAGACGTTAAAGGATAGTGCATTGATGTGCGTGTCCGGTCCATATCTTTGTCATCGATGGATGGATTTTCAAATAACTTGGCATGAATGTGTACCACAGTAAGACGACATGCATTGCGCAAGACCCAGGTCCATAGCTCAAAGGTCAAGGTCACACTTAGACGTTAAAGGATAGTTCATTGATGGGCGTGTCCGGTCCATATCTTTGTCATCGATTGATGGATTTTCAAATAACTTGGCATGAATGTGTACCACAGTAAGACGACGTGCAGTGCGCAAGACCCAGGTCCATAGCTCAAAGGTCAAGGTCACACTTAGATGTTAAAGGACAGTGCATTGATGGGCGTGTCTGGTCCATATCTTTGTCATCGATGGATGGATTTTCAAATAACTTGGCATGAATGTGTACCACAGTAAGACGACGTGTCGCGCGCAAGACCCAGGTCCGTAGCTCAAAGGTCCAGGTCACACTTAGACGTTAAAGATCATTTTTCATGATAGTGCATTGATGGGCATGTCCGGTCCATATCTTTGTCATTCATGCATGGATTTTAAAATAACTATGCATGAATGTGTGACACAGTAAGACAATGTGTCGCGCGCAAGACCCAGCTCCGTAGGCCAAAGGTCCTAAATTCTAACATCGGTCATAACTATTCATTCAAAGTGCCATCGGGGGCATGTGTCATCCTACGGAGACAGCTCTTGTTTATCATTCTCTTAGAGCCTATGGCTATCAAACTTTTTATTGGGATTATTTTCTATGTTCATGATGTATATGTTCTTTTTGACCCCACATCATATTGCAGATGTTCCATTTTGACTTGATTATCAACTTGTTGACTTGATTGAATAATCATATAAAGCTATGTCCGAATTTCTTTGAAATCTGTCAAAATTTAACAGAGATAAAAAGCAAGAAGTCCAGGTGTGGAATTAGAAAAACAGTCAAGTATATGTATGCTAGCTGACACTAGGTGATATGTATCCAGTATAGACCACCAGTGTATAATGGTTATATTATATACCTTTTCTATATGTAATGTATGCTATGTGACATTCCTGGTGATGTGTCACCAGTATGGACCATTAGCGTATAATAGTTATGTTATATAACTCTTCTATATACAGTCGACATTGTATTAAGAGACCACCAAAGGGACTGCTAAGAAGTGGTCTCTTAATGGAATGGTCTCTTAATGAATTTCAGTCAGATGAAAAGGAAAGTTATTTTTAACTGTTAATGTAACTGTATTTATTATGAACATACATGTATGGCTTCAAAATCTGTTTTAGCACTGTGAACACTTTTTCAAGTCAACAAACCATGAAAATTATGGCTAGATTGTTTGTCAGTTTGACTGATGCAAAGGTTAATTGCATTCAGTCACGTGAAAAACATACTCGCTAATTACACAGATGAATAAATGCCCGGTAGAATTTTGGTACCCGGCCACTTAATAGATACTTTTGTCCAATATTTTACCTGTCAGGACTACATTAATGTGGTCGCTAGTCGTTTAATAAAAAGGTCGTTTAATGGAATGAATTTATATACTGAAAACGTTCGGGAGGGATTTTGACTGGTCGTTTAATACAAAAATCGCTTAATAAAGGTGGTCGCAAGTACGATGTCGACTGTATATACTAGGTGACATTCCTGGTGATGTGTTACCAGTATGGACCGCTAGCGTATAATAGTTATGTCATATAACTCTTCTATATGTATACTAGGTGACATTCCTGGTGATGTGTTACCAGTATGAACCGCCAGCATATGACGGTTATGAGTATCCAGTTTTTGCCAAAGTTTGTGGGAATATACTAGCATTTGTACCAGTCATTCCATTACCTATAGTCATGATATATCAAATCTGGCATGCTGAAGGATCCATAAAACAGGTAGGTTAAATATGTTAGTCTTTTTGTCAGTTTTCCTTTCTTCAGCACTGGCTTGGTCCGAAGAATATTACAAAAATATAATCACAAAAAAGAGGTAAAATTAATCTTCCTCAGAGCCAAGGTAATAAGCAGTTTTTAGCAGTTCTTCTGTTTGAAAAAGTTTAATGGAATCTGTAGGACTTCTGATGGTTTTAGGGACCTCTGTGGCTGAGTGATTAAGGTTGCTGACTCAGCACTTTGGGTTTAGAATTTAATTGGGTTGTAGAATTCTTTTGTTCCAGGAAACCTTCCAGCTTGGGAGGTCAGAGTTCTACCCAGGTGCTTGCCTGTCATGAAATAATGCCAAGAATCAATGGCACCTTGGGTCTTTCTCCATCATCAACAGCTATGAATTGGCTATATGACCTATAATTGTGTCTGTGACATTAAACACATCACAAACAAAATCTGATGCTTTTACAATATTGCTCTTTCAGTAATTTCAAAAATTAAAGGGAAAATGATTGAGATTTTTGTTTCTTGCCTACTTTGTGTGTAAAGACAAGATTATCAGGGAAGAAATCACCTTTCCTTTTCCCTAGGAAAAAGACAAGCTACAGTGCACATACTGACATCACATTTTATGTGTGATTTTTTAGCTTGACTATTCAAAGAATAGGTAGAGCTATTGGACTCACTCATGCGTCGGCATCTGCATCGGCGTCCTGATTTGGTTAAGTTTTTGTATGTAAGCTGGTATCTCAGTACTACTTATGGGAATGGATTGAAACTTAACACTCTTATTCACTGTGATAAACTGACTTGCACTGCACATGTTCCATTATGCCCCTTTTTCAACTTAGAAATTTTTGGTTAAGGTTTTATATGTAAGCTGGTATCTCAGTACCCACTAATGGGTATGGATTGAAACATCACACACTTGTTCACTGTCATAATCTGACATGCACTGCACAGGTTTCATAACTCTACTTTGCATTTTTACAAAATTATGCCCCTTTTTCGACTTAGCTGTTTTTGGTTAAGTTTTTGTATGTAAGCAGGTATCTCAGTACCCACTAATGGGAATGGATTGAAACTTCACCATTGTCATGAACTGATATGCATTTTACAGGTTCCATAACCCTGTTTTGCAGTTTTACAAAATTATTTCCCTTTTTCAACTTTTATTTCCATTCAACTGACAAGGCTGTTGAATAGCTGAGCGTTGCTGTCCTCCGACAGCTCGTTTTATTTTACAGTATCTTTGAAAATGCTGCAGTCATATATAAGCAGCTAAGACAAGAATATTGATTTTAAACATGTCTGCCTGAGGAAGACAGATGTTTTCAAAACCCTCTGGACAGCATAGATAAAAAGTCTCTCTAACACTTTGTTTTTCCATTCTAACCCACCCGAGGATTTCGGAAATCTCTGTCTTACATAAGCAGTTATATAAGATTTTATGTTGTGCATTGGAATGGCAGAAATTGATTTTCACTGTATTACCATATTATGATGCATAATATTCTGTAAAAATATTTCAGCGGATTGTTCACCTGTTACAACCAGCATCAGACTGGGGGCCGCACGTGTCACAGTATAAAGAAGGATATACGGAACTACACACAAAATCGTCCGATGGGTTCATAGAAATGGTGAAACAGAATCTATTAGGATCACAAGACACTTAATGATAGAGACACCAGAATAAAATTGTTGAAATACAATTAAACTTCATTCACTCGAACTCGGATATTTGTACACCATCCTTCGCTTAAACTCATTGTCAGGTCCCAGCAAAATACCAATATAATGTATTCTTTACAATGGCTGGAACTACCAATAACTTGAACAAATTTTGCAAGTCCCGTCGAGTTCGAGCGAACAGAGTTAAGCTGTAATCTAATATAGATCTGTTGCCAAAAATTTATGTATGATTATTGAGGAAAGAGTATTAATTTGTAAATAACAGTTACAAATAGTTTCGAATGTGTAAAGTTAGATAGAAGAATGGTTTTAGATGGACATGCCTCCAGATGTATGTGTCAAAATTTTAAAGTTTGATATGAAATATCAAAGAACAGAAATTTGCATTTATTTAAATTGACACTGTAGTTTGTGTTTCATGTGTTTTCATAATGGCCCAGTAATCTGTCAAAGGTTGTCGTTTTGGCAGAGGCAGTGATTTGTTTTGCTGTTTTTTGTATCAACTAAATATTGGCTGTTTCCCCCTTGTCAAAAATTGGGGCATTTATTATTGTTTAAGAATAAGAAATATGGTTGTATGTCTATTTGCACCAGTGGCAGTTCTCTGAGTCGAAGGCATTACATTGCTATTACCTACTGATACATTATCTGACAATGTGCAACGCCACCATAAGTCAGTGTTGATCACCTCTCATGATGACTTACGAATTTCCTGACATAATCTAAACTGCTCGTCTTAGGCCCGCTAGACAAAACCTTTCTGATTATGAGCTGCCTCCCTGATGTTATACATGTACTTAAAAATGCCAGTGGCATCTTCGTCATGAGCAATTATATAAATTGCCATGTATATGATAAATGCATCCGTCCAATTGTCAATGTTCTGAACCTTAGAGCAGCACTCACAGGGTCTGGTCTCGATGGCTTCTTCGTTAGATAAACACAAACTACCCCCCACCACAAAAATTTTCAAGTTCCGACTTTAATAAATGTGCCAAATTAACGTATTCCCCTTTCTAAATTTTTTCCCAGAGTGATAAGGGCACATGACCAAAAACTTCATCACTAGAACAACGTGTTCCGTCCAGACCAGATGAGGAACCACTACCACCACACCCTTCATTAATAACAGATGGTGCTTTATCTGAAGTTACATTATTTTTATCCTCAATTAAATCGAGAGGGTTTATTTGAGAGGCAGCATTAATTGTCTCAAAGTCGATAACCTAACCTGCTTGACGGGGTGCGAACTCTGTTTCCGGCAGTGAAAATTCCAAGTCATCTATTTTTCTCTTTGTTCGCATTAGATTTGTGTTTTGGAGGCATGGTTAAGGCAAGTTACAAAGGAAACAAAATCAGAAATTGTACCACCAGTTTGAATTTAAAAAGAAAACTAAAAACGTAAGGGAAAAACCATTATTAGATTTTAAATTTCAAAAGCCTGCTTGTTGAAAAAATGGTCTGTGGGCCAGTTTCTGAAAGTCCTCTAGTTTTTCGATTTCGTAACCCAGAAATTAGGCAAAGGTTCATCCACTTCAGCCATTAATACATTCATTCCGGGATTGTTTAAGACCGGATGTCGCTTTCTACCGTATGTCAAATAAAAATTATACACATTTTAGTAAACCTTGTGTATGAAAAATGCGGAATTCTCTCTCTTTGAAAGTATTGTTGGCTACACACGAATTCTTAACAGATTGTTTCAATACTGACTTTCAGATATTAGAGTTTTGCTTATGTAACTGTTCTAAATCAATTAAAGCTTCACTATAACAAAGTTTTCCAAATTTTGACGATTTCTACCAAAATTTAGGGGTCAAAATACCCCACCCACCCGAGCTACATTTTTGCCATTTTAAATAACTCATAAAATTATCAAAATTACTATATTTTTTAATAAGACATCATCAAATAATTGTGTTAAGATTCACAATTTTATATATTTTCATGAGAAAATATAAAATATTGCAATCACTTTAGGTTATAGACAACGTGCATGCAAATGTAATACATATAAATCACATGCTGTTTCTCAATAAATCAAGCCTATTTGTGTCTCATTCAGAAGGTTTTGGGTACCAATAATTTTCTTTCTATTTTAGATGTCAAAGTAAGCTTACATGTATAATTTTAACCTTTATTTGATAAAGATAATTTAAAATGTAACATACGTAACAGCCGCCACTCAAATTTTCCACCTTGAAGAATTAGCAACATTGAAAATACCCCAGCAATTGCATTTGTATGCTTTTAATTAAAATAAACTATGCACACATGACCGTTATAATTTTGTTGGACTTAACCCTGTAACTATTCTCAATTATAGGATGTCGACAAACTACAGTAAAACAACGGTGCCTCTTTCAGCATCACTGTAAAGATAGCATAGATTTAATAGCATTTTATGGATTCTGCTTCAAAAGATAGCATATTGATAATTAACAATAGACTTGGTTACAGTTTGTACGCAGTCTGAATATTTTTGTCTTTCATTCAAAATAAATACAGAACGTGAGGGTATCTAAGAATCAAATGTACGTTACCTAGGTTTTAGTTTATACTTATTTGTTATAGCTCGATTGTAATGAAAGCTTCAAGCCTTTTGAAACCACTCTTTGAGTCCGCTTCCTGGAGAAACCAATACTGGTGCCATATGAGAGGTCATGGTCGTGATCCTAGTGAGGCTCGAAACCAGAACCACTGGATTGAGCGGCCGGCACCTTATCCACTAGACCACCTCTCCTACCTAGGTTTTAAAGGTCACCTATTCAATTTTATATTTCGTATATAATTATTCTAGGCTAATACATAAACCATGCTTACTGGCATCGCAAAGCACCAACTCAGTCAGTTTTTACAGCATTACAAAGATGAAATGAATAATATATTATGAAACATACGTTACCAAGATTACATAGAACATTAAGTTATATTAAAGCTACATTAAGTAACATTAAAGCTATTATAGTTTTGGGGTTTCGATGGACTTAGGCGGTTTCAAGACAGAGGATTTTATATTTTAATGCGTTGTTTTGATATTCACGGCACATTTTGAACTTATGGAGCATCTTACATATACAGTACAACATGGGTACATGTAGTGAAACAAATGACACTTTTTGTAAAACATGCTTTTTAAAATAGTTCTGTTTCTGACCATGATGATTTTCAAATATCACTTAAAATGTGGGACGGAATTACTGAACTACGAATTCATATTACATTCCCTTAACGGAAACATAGATAAGACTCCTTGTTCATATCCTGATTGTGGTATCATTATTGTCAGTTCTGCGTTCTTACTAAAATTCAATATTCTATTTTCAAAACTATTAACAAATACAAAGAAACTAGTTCGTTCAAAAATTGGTGTATTTCATCTGTTACATTTAGATTACCTTGGTATGTAACTGTGTTTCAACCATTAAGTCTAGTAACTACCTTAATCTAATTTCGGTAACGTATGTTTCAGAACTACACAAGAGGACAATTATAACACCAGTGTACACCATATGACAGAAATATGCTCTAAATTTTGATATGAGAGGTTGCGTGGAAGTCACTTTTCGGTATCAGTATCAGAATAAGTTCATACACGTATAAATGCATATGTACATACTTACAGAGTCTGTACTATTTGCTTGGAAAACGCCAGTGGTAATTTGATATCTTCATGACATATCTGTAAAAACTCTTTTTAGTTAAGTGCTTTATTCCGTAGTAAAATCATTAAGCTACATCCTAAAATGGATTGAAACATACGTTACTTTAAATATCAATTACAACAATACAAATAATTATTGCTCATACAACCAAATAAAAAAAACAGATACGATACACGACTTTTTGATTCCAGGACTTGCTCAATTTATAGCTGCGAAGCTCTGTACTACCTGTTCATTATATCAAGCAAATGCATGACTACAGATATATTCATAACAGTTTGGCACTATTTCAGAGGAATACGCATTGAAAGGATTTTGTTGAATGATGTATGATATCTCTGACTATTTCTATTTCAAACAAAACAGATAAAACTTTCAAGCACAACCTAAAGGTACATCAATATATATGCATCTTAAATTGCTTTGATAGGTTTAGAACTGTATAAGCTCATTTCTAGGATACACTGTATATGTAACATCTATCAGGCAGCCATTCTGATGCAAATTAATATTACATTTTAGCTACATTCAAAATCCTTTGAATGAAAATTGAGAGTAACATGTTTAGTTTTAAAAGAAATAAAAGCAGTATTTAAATCATATTACTATTATGTCTTTTATGGGACGCATTTTGAAAATGGCGCCATCTTGATTAAAACAATAGAAGTAGTTCATATTGGTAACGTAGTTTTCAATTGAACATTATAAATCCTTTAAAATGTTTAAAAAGACATGTGTTTGTACAATGATCTTTTTCACTACCTCAGAAGAAAGTGACAATTTCATGATATGTTCCATTCTCCATTTCTCATTATTCCACTAGGATACACTGTATATGTAACATCTATCAGGCAGCCATTCTGATACAAATCAATATTACATTTTAACTACATTCAAAATCCTTTGAATGAAAATTGAGAGTAACATGTTTAGATTTAAAAGAAATAAAAGCAGTATTTAAATCATATTACTGTTATGTCTTTTATGGTACGCATTTTGAAAAAGGCGCAATCTTGATTAAAACAATAGAAGTAGTTCATATTGGTAACGTAGTTTTCAATTGAAATTATTTTAACTTCTATTACAGCAATGATTACTTAAATCTTATCCATATGTATGTTTGCAAACTTACTTTTGGCGACCAGTTTGAAAATGACAGGACAGTATCTTTATTAGATTGATCTGGATAACCAAACTTCAATCCTTGGAAACTTATTTGGTTTGTTTTATAATACTGAATATCAAAACAGTAGTAGCTCATCAATATTTGTACATGTAGCCGATTTCAGGTGGTCATTTTGTGAGCGGTAAAATCCTCTGTAACATGTTTCAATCAATATCAAGTGATTCGTGTTATAGTTTTGACTTTTAAAGAGCTACGCCTCTTTCATATGTGCATGTGTGATCAAATTTAAAGCAGTTATTTGGAAATTTGGAAAGTGGTGGCCGTCTAAATTTGTATAGTCTGCGTAACTAAATAACCTAATTTGTTGGTAGTTTAACAAACATAAATTTTGGGTGATTTAATAACTACGTACAAAATGACTACTAAGAAGACCTAAGCTAGAAGAGAACTAAAGTCATCAAAATATAAAAACTTTTGTTGCATTAACACATATGTATAATAATTTTGGATTAATTTGAAATAGCTGTCATCTTGAATAAAGACTTATATTGCTGGATCTGCTTCCATTTTGATGTTCTCCATAGGGAACTTCCATAAAACGTTTGCGGTCGTTTTAGTTTTTGCAATACTTTCATCATTTTTACTGCACTAGCAAAGAATAGGTCTGTCAGTATGCAATTCGCCCAGAAATAAAACATAAACCATAGGTTTAGCCAACTGATATTAAAGTGTAAAGTTGTCTGAAATTTTAGTTAATTATTCATTCATTTCATTTTCATTACTGTAAACATTAGGATTCTGTTCCTTTATAAAGGATTAAAAGTTCTAAAGATTTCCCGCATAAATATATGTACTAATGTGGTGGGTGGGGTACATCAACCCCTACTTTTTACATTTTATTCAGTATATAATACATATCGTAGCATTCTTTGACAACAAAAGTAAATTATTGATTATTTCAGACATTAAAAGATAAGATTTGTTATAAGAAATGTCGCATAAATGTCTCTTTTACCATCCAAATCGGCGATATCCCTATGCAATGCTAAATCGTATTTATTAGACACCAACGTTTTTAAAATCGTCATTAAATTTTACTGACATGTCGCTCAGACCGACATCCACCCTTAAAAGTTTCCTGAATGATAGTATAACATCATGGTATAGCTCAACCTTTGCCTAATTTCTGGGTTACGACTTTCAAATTTTTTGGCCTTGGCCCACGGACCAAAACCCGGATGACCAAAAGGAAGTATAAGTATAACATACAGCATGAAAGTCATCCATATACATAAAAAGAACGTACATTACCGAATGTATCCACAAATAACTAACGGAAGTTACAACAACAACAAACTGCACAAAATGATAAACAAATACATTGGATTATTTCTAATGCAATAATCGGCATTATTGGCTGTTTCCCCTAGTCAAAAATTGGGGCATTTATTATTGTTTAAGAATAAGAAATATGGTTGTATGTCTATTTGTTTTAAGTAGTGTTGTATTAGATAGGTGACTTGGTTCCTCCAGATTTTAAATTTTGCTATCCAATAACGCTTCCATATGTTTATTAATCCCCCGCCGTGGCGGAGGGATTATAGGAATGGTCTGCGTCCGTCCTTCCGTCCGTCCTTCCGTCTTTCCGTCCTTCCATCCGTAACAAAATCGTGTCCGGTCCATATCTCCTAAACCCCTTGAAGGATTTTCATGAAACTTGGGTCAAATGATCACCTCATCAAGACGATTTGCAGAAATCATGAGTCGGACTTGTCGGTTCAAGGTCAAGGTCACAAGGTCAAAGGTTTGAGCCTGCCATTTTGTGTCCGCTCTGTATCTCCTAAACCCCTTGAAGGAATTTTATAAAACTTTGGTCAAATGATCACCTTATCAAGACGATGTGCAGAACCCATGAGTCAGCCATGCCGGCTCAAGGTCAAGGTCACAACTCAAGGTCAAAGGTTTGAGCCTTCCATTTTGTGTCCGCTCTGTATCTCTTAAACCCCTTGAAGGAATTTTATAAAACTTGGGTCAAATGATCACCTCATCAAGGCGATGTGCAGAACCCATGAGTCAGTCATGCCGGCTCAAGGTCAAGGTCACAACTTAGGGTCAAAGGTTTGAGCCTTCCATTTTGTGTCCGCTCTATATCTCCTAAACCCCTTGAAGGATTTTCATCAAACTTGGGTCAAACGATCACCTCATCAAGGCGATGTGCAGAACTTATGAGTCAGCCATGGCGGCTCAAGGTCAAGGTCCCAACTGAAGGTCAAAGGTTTGAGCCTTCCATTTCGTGTCCGCTCTATATCCTAAACCCCTTGAAGGAATTTTATAAAACTTGGGTCAAATGATTACCTCATCAGAACGATGTGCAGAAATTATGAGTCAACCATGCCAGCTCAAGGTCAAGGTCACAACTAAGGGTCGAAGGTTTGAGCCTTCCATTTGGTGTCCACTCTGTATCTCCTTAACCCCTTGAAGGATTTTCATCAAACATGGGTCAAATGATCACCTCATCAAGAACTCATGAGTCAGCCATGTCAACTCAAGGTCAAGGTCACAACTGAAGGTCAAAGGTTTCAGCTCTGTATCTCCTAAACCCCTTGAAGGACTTTCATGAAACTTTGGTCAAATGATCACCTCATCAAGACGTTGTGCAGAATTCATGAGTCAGCCATGTCAGTTCAAGGTCAAGGTCTCAGCTAAAATCAAAGGTTTTACCCTTTCACTATCCATAGCAGTGGCGGGGGATTTAGCTGTCATTCAGACTGCCTTGTTTTAGATAAAAGGTGGAAGTGAGATTATTTATTTTTCAGATGTGAAAAACAAAAATGAGCTGTTTCTATCATTTATAATGGACTTAAGGGATTCATATGTGAAATATTGGACAAAAAAATTAAATCTGTCTCATTATTTATGAAACAATTTTTAATATTCCTTACATTTTATTTACATTATGTAGTTTAAAAAAGACAGATAATTTGTTACTTTGATGACATGCATGCAAAGTTTCCACAATTTTTACTAACCTGACCTACGCATGCCAGGTTAGGATAACATAAGAAAATTACTACGAAATACCATATTCTCCTTTACTTTGTTAATTACACTTATTTTTACCCCTGCAAAAACAAAATGATGGTTTGATGGTCAGATTCTTGATTGAATGATTTAGTCACGTTTTCATGACTTCACATATAGTTATTTAGAGATTATCATAGGAAGATAAAAAAAAAGTAATAAAATAAAAATAACTGAAATACTGTTGAAAAATGGCATTAAACCTAAAACAAACAAAATAATTGAAGAAGTGGACTGCCTCTGCTAAGCAAAAAACAAGTATAAAACACAGATTTATTTCGTTAAAAATACATGAATATTCAATTAAAATGTTCCCCTATGTTTTTAAAATTTTGATATATCCACATACCTCTGGAGGTGTCCAGCTTTTAGAGAAACTGTACTACTTAATTTTACATCAGTATTAGAAAATTGTTGCCATTCCTGTTTTTGAATGATTGTATACTTCAACTGACATTTTTTGTGAAGAATCAGTTTTGACATTTTATATGAATATTTAGTACATTGTAACCATATTGTGCAAACATTATAATACTAAGGTCCATATAGAAATGGGCACTGTGTGAACAGTAAGTGTATCATAGCCGTATTGTGCAAACATTCTAAAGGGTCCATGCTGACACGGGTACTATTTGTTAAAATAATGACTGTTAAAAAGTGTGTTTGTTGCTTACAAGTAAATGAGGTCAAAGTTCAGTGTTGTAAAAGTGAGTTTGGAGACCAGTCTGTGAATGCTGCTTTTCCATTGGTCAATCTCAGAAGTGCCCAGAATTGACCAATTGGATGATGTAGATTTTGGACTGGTCTCCAAGCTTAGGAGCTGGGCTTTATAACCATATGATGTTGGTGTTCTATTTTCTTATACATGTATAAAACAATGGTGATGGTTAATAAGCTCAATACACTAAAGTTTTTTGTGCAGCCCCCATGGCTCAGTTGTTTAGGTCGCTTACTTTGAAACACTTGACCTCCACTGATGCCTGTTTAAAAAATTGGTTAGGTTTTAGAATTTTTCATGTGAGGAAGCCATCTAGCTTGCTTGCAGAAAGTCATTGGTCCTATCCAGGTGTCCAGTCATGCCTGAAACAATGTTGGCAGGGGCACCAGGGGTCTTCTTCCATCATGAAAAACTGGAAAAAGTCACCATTTGAACTAAATTCTGTCAGTGTGACCCCAACCCAACCCCACCCCTTCTTCTTCCCCCATAAAAAATACACAATTCTGTTCTGATCTGAAAGACTGCAGGTTCTAATGATACTGTGTTAATGAACCAGGTTTGTATTTACATTGTTGAAACATTCACAAAAAACATATTAAGTAGTATTCTGTAATGGTTGCTTGATGATATAAGAGATGTTTAACTTTCTTGTTAGTTACCATTTCATTAAAATTGCTTATTTTGTCATTCATTCTACAGGGACTTGAAGTAAAAGATCAAAGCCAGACTGACAATCATCTGATCTGAATATTGTTCTTTGCAACAATTTACTGATGCTATAGAAATAGAGGTGCTGAAATAATATTTATAATCTTTCTATTGAGATATATGCTGGAGTTCTGCACTGGAAATACTGTGTGTCACTTTAGGAGTGCAATATTATCCTGCTCAAGAACAAGTGCATATTTCTTGATACAAAGCTTTTAATGTCTTTATTATGCCCCCCTTCGAAGAAGGAGGGGTATATTGTTTTGCAGATGTCGGTCGGTAGGTCGGTCGGTCTGTCGGTCGGTCGGAATGTAGACCAATCTGTTTCTGGATGATAACTCAAGAACGCTTGGGCCTAGGATCATGAAAGTTGATAGGGAGGTTGGTCATCACCAGCAGATGACCCCTATTGATTTTGAGGTCTGTATGTCAAAGGTCAAGGTCACAGTGACCCTGAATAGTAAAACGGTTTCCGGATGATAACTCAAGAACACTTGAGCCTAGGATCATGAAAGTTGATAGGGAGGTTGTTAATGACCAGCAGATGACCCCTATTGATTTTGAGGTCAGTATGTTAAAGGTCAAGGTCACAGTGACCCTGCACAGTAAAACGGTTTCCGGATGATAACTCAAGAACGCTTAGGCCTAGTGTCACGAATGTTAATAGGGAGCTTGGTCATCACCAGCAGATGACCCTTATTGATTTTGAGGTCAGTATGTCAAAGGTCAAGGTCACAGTGACCAGGAACAGTAAAATAGTTTCCAGGCAATAACTCTAGAACACTTGGGCCTAGTGTCAGGAAAATTGATAGTTAGGTTGGCCATGACCAGCAGATGACCCTATTGATTTTGAGGTCATTAGGTCAAAGGTCAAGGTCACATTGGCCAGGAACAGTTAAAACTGTTTCTGATCTTCTTATCCAAAACCATAGGGCCTAGGGCTTTGATATTTGGTATGTAGCAAAATCTAGTGGTCCTCTACCAAGATTGTCCAGATTATTTCCCTGGGGTCAAATATGGCCCCTGCCTGGGGGTCACATGGTTTATATAGACTTATATAGGAAAAAACTTTGAAAAACCTCTTGTCCAAAACCACAGGGCCTAAGGCTTTGATATTTTGTATATGACATCATCTAGTGGTCCTCTACTAAGATTTTTCAAATTATTCCCCTAGGGTCAAATATGGCTCCGCCCTGGGGGTCACATGGTTTATATAGACTTATATTGGAAAAATGTTTGAAAATCTTGTCCAAACCACAAAGACTATAGCTTTGATATTTTGTAATGTAGCATTTAGTGGTTCTCTACCAAGTTTGTTCAAATTATCCCTCTGGGGTCAAATATGGTCCCGCCCCAGGGGTCATATGGTTCATATAGACTTATATAGGGAAAAACTTAGAACCTTCATGTCCATAAATTGCATCATTCAAATTTGGACCACATGTATAGTTTTGAGTTGCAAGGTGAACCTTGATATGAGTTGACCTTGATCTTGACCTAGTGACCTACTTTCACATTTATGTAGCTACAGCCTTCAAATTTGGACCACATGCATAGGTTTGTGTACTGAAAAAAAACTTTGACCTTGTTATTGACCTAGTGACCTACTTTCACATTTCTGAAGGTACAGGCTTCAAATTTGGACCACTTGCATAGTTTTGTGTTCCGAAATAAAATTTGACCTTGATTTTGACCTAGTGACCTACTTTCACATTTCTCAAGCTACAGCCTTCAAATTTGAACCACATGCATAGTTTTGTGTACCGGAATGAACTTGGATCTTGAGATTGACATAGTGACCTACTTTCGCATTTCTGAAGCTACAGGCTTCAGATTTGGACTGCATGCATATTTTTGTGTTCTGAATTGAAATTTGACATTGATTTTTACCTGTTACCTATTTCTCAAGCTACAGCCTTCAAATTTGAAGCACATGCATATTTCTGTCTACTGAAATGAACTTTGACCTTGAAATTGATCTAGTGACCTGCTTTCACATTTCTCAAGCCACAGCTTTCAAATTTGGACCACATACACATTGTTTTGTACCGAAATGAAATTTGACATTGATTTTGACCTTGAGCTGGTCTTGAAATTTGGAACATTCAAAAATGGCTCAGTGGATGGCGCCAAGATCACTCTGTAATCTCTTGTTAGGTTAATAGGTTAAAGGTCAATGTCAGATTAAACCAGAATGGAGCAACTTTTGTTTACAGTGAGCATATAATTTCTGTTCCTTGTGCAATTACTGAATGCATCAAGGGGGGCATTTCGTGTTCGACGAGCTCTTGTTATGTACAAATCTACACATATGATTTAAATATTGTGAATGATTTCAATGGCTTGAATACCGGTAACTGTGACAATACTGACATAGATAAAATTGAACACAATGACACATTAAAATTTTGTTACACACCTGCTTCTATTATAACTGTCAGAATGGAGAATAATAAGAACATAATTTATTTATCTGTTGTTAGCTCATCTGTCACAAAGTGACAAGGTGAGCTTTTGTGATCGCGCAGTGTCCGTCGTCCGTGCGTGCGCCAGTCCGTAAACTTTTGCTTGTGACCACTCTAGAGGTCACATTTTTCATGGGATCTTTATGAAAGTTGGTCAGAATGTTCACCTTGATGATATATAGGTCAAGTTCGAAACTGGGTCATGTGCTGATAAAAACTAGGTCAGTAGGTCTAAAAATAGAAAAACCTTGTGACCTCTCTAGAGGCCATATATTTCATAAGATCTTCATGAAAATTGTTCAGACTGTTCAACTTGATGATATCTAGGTCAAGTTCGAAACTGGGTCACGTGCCATCAAAAACTAGGTCAGTAGGTCTAAAAATAGAAAAACCTTCTGACCTCTCTAGAGGCCATATATTTCACAAGATCTTCATGAAAATTGGTCAGAACGTTCACCTTGATGGTATCTAGGTCAGGTTCAAAACTGGGTCACGTGCCATCAAAAACTAGGTCAGTAGGTCAAATAATAGAAAAACCTTGTGACCTCTCTAAAGGCCATATTTTTCATGGGATCTATATGAAAGTTGGTCAGAAAGTTCATCTTGATGATATCTAGGTCAAGTTTGAAACTGGGTCACATGCGGTCAAAAACTAGGTCAGTAGGTCTAAAAATAGAAAAACCTTGTGACCTCTCTAGAGGCCATATATTTCATGAGATCTTCATGAAAATTGGTCAGAATGTTCACCTTGATGATATCTAGGTCAGGTTTGAAACTGGGTCACGTGCCTTCAAAGACTATGTCAGTAGGTCAAATAATAGAAAAACCTTGTGACCTCTCTAGAGGCCATATTTTTCATGGGATCTGTATGAAAGTTGGTCTGAATGTTCATCTTGATGATATCTAGATCAAGTTCGAAACTGGGTCACATGCGGTCAAAAACTAGGTCAGTAGGTCTAAAAATAGAAAAACCTTGTGACCTCTCTAGAGGCCATATATTTCATGGGATTTATATGAAAGTTGGTCAGAAAGTTCATCTTGATGATATCTAGGTCAAGTTCGAAACTGGGTCACATGCAGTCAAAAACTAGGTCAGTAGGTCTAAAAATAGAAAAACCTTGTGACCTCTCTAGAGGCCATATATTTCATGAGATCTTCATGAAAATTGGTCAGAATGTTCACCTTGATGATATCTAGGTCAGGTTTGAAACTGGGTCACGTGCCTTCAAAAACTATGTCAGTAGGTCAAATAATAGAAAAACCTTGTGACCTCTCTAGAGGCCATATTTTTCATGGGATCTGTATGAAAGTTGGTCTGAATGTTCATCTTGATGATATCTAGATCAAGTTCGAAAGTGGGTCACGTGCCTTCAAAAACTAGGTCAGTAGGTCAAATAATAGAAAAACCTTGTGACCTCTCTAAAGGCCATATTTTTCATGGGATCTGTATGAAAGTTGATCTGAATGTTTATCTTGATGATATCAAGGTCAAGTTCGAAACAGGGTCATGTGCGGTCAAAAACTAGGTCAGTAGGTCTAAAAATAGAAAAACCTTGTGACCTCTCTAGAGGCCATACTTTTTAATGGAACTCCATAAAAATTGGTCAGAATGTTCACCTTGATAATGTCTAGGTCAAGTTTGAAAGTGGGTCACGTGCCGTCAAAAAGTAGGTCAGTAGGTCAAATAATGAAAAAACGTTGTGACCTCTCTAGAGGCCATATTTTTCATGGGATCTGTATGAAAGTTGGTCTGAATGTTTATGTTGATGATATATGTCAAGTTTGAAACTGGGTCAACTGCGATCAAAAACTAGGTCAGTAGGTCTTGAAATAGAAAAACCTTGTGACCTCTCTAAAGGTCATACCCTTGAATGGATCTTCATGAAAATTTGTCAGAATGTTCACCTTGATGATATCTAGGTCAAGTTTGAAACTGGGTCACGTGCCTTAAAAAACTAGGTCAGTAGGTCAAATAATGGTAGAACCTTGTGACCTCTCTAGAGGCCATGCTTTTCATGGGATCTGTATGAAAGTTGGTCTGAATGTTCATCTTGATGATATCTAGGTCAATTTTGAAACTGAGTCAACTGTGGTCAAAAACTAGGTCAGTAGGTCTAAAATTAGAAAAATCTTTTGACCTCTCTAGAGGCCGTATTTTTCAATGGATCTTCATGAAAATTGATCTGAATGTTCACCTTGGTGATATCTAGATCAGTTTCGAAACTGGGTCATGTGCGTTCAAAAACTAGGCCAGTAGGTATAAAAATAGAAAAACCTTGTGACCTCTCTAGAGGCCATAATTTTCATGAGATCTTCATGAAAATTAGTGGGAATGTTCACCTTGATGATATCTAGATAATGTTCAAAACAGGGTCACGTACCTTTGAAAACTAGGTCAATAGGTCAAATAATAGAAAAACCTTGTGACCTCTCTAGAGACCATATTTTTCAATGGATCTTCATGAAAATTGGTCAGAATTTTTATCTTGATAATATCTAGGTCAAGTTCAAAACTGGGTCACATGAGCTCAAAAACTAGGTCACTATGTCAAATAATAAAAAAAACGTCATACTCAAAACTGGGTCATGTGGGAAGAGGTGAGGGATTCAGGACCATCATGGTCCTCTTGTTTTGTATAGTGACAAGGTGAGCTTTTGTGATCACCCTTCGTCCGTCGTCTGTGCGTGCGTGCGTGCCTGCGTGCATCAACAATTTCTTGTCTGCGCGATAGTGGTTTCATTTATGATTTTATTTTAACCAAACTTGCACACAACTTGTATCACCATAAGATCTCGTTTCCTTTCTTGAACTGGCGAGATTCCATTATGGGTTCCAGAGTTATGGCCCCTGGTACGGCCAGAATTAGCTATTTTGACCTTGTCTGCACAATAGCAGCTTCATTTATGATTTGAATTTAATCAAACTTGCACAAAAATTGTGTCACCATAAGATCTCGGTTCCTGTCTTGAACCGGCCAGATCCCATAATGGGTTCCAGAGTTATGGCCCCTGAAAGGGCCAAAATTAGCTATTTTGACCTTGTCTGCACAATAGCAGTTTCATTTATGATTTGATTTTAACCAAACTTGCACAAAACTTGTGTCACCACAAGATCTTGCTTCCTTTCTTGAACTGGCCAGATTCCATCATGGGTTCCAGAGTTATGGCCCCTTAAAGGTTCAAAATTGGCTATTTTGGCTTTTGCAGCCATATAGAGACTTCATTGATGGTTTTAATTTGATACAAACTTCCAAAATATCTTCAACAACAATAAATCTTGGATTCCATGACAAATCAGATCCAATCGTAGGTTCCAGAGTTATTTTATATCTGATTACCTCCCCTGATTGTAATCAAAATGGATTTATATCAGTAAGTACTTATAGGATTTATTTGAAATTTCATTATTGTTAATAGTTGGACTGAGACCATCAGGGTAGATAACTATGGACTGATTTTATGTCAAATTACCTCCCTTTGTTATGTCTCCCACCACACGGTGGTGTGGGAGACATATTGATTTACTCCAGTCTGTCTGTGTGTCTCTGTGTCTGTGTGTCTGTCTGTCACAAAGCTTGTCCGCACTCTAAGTCGAACATTTCTCATCCGATTTTCACCAAACTTAAACAAAATGTGTTTGACCATAAGACCTCAACCAAGTTCGATAACTAGCTAAATCGGCCAAGACACTTCGGAATTATGGCCCTTGACAATAATTTATGAATCGCCTAGATGCATAAATATGCTGAAGACTTCATTCTCAAACATGCACCAAAAACCATTCATCTTGTCCGCACTCTAAGTCGAACATTTCTCATCCGATTTTCACCAAACTTGAACAAAATGTGTTTGACCATAAGACCTCAGCCAAGTTCGATAACTAGCTAAATCGGCCAAAACACTTCGGAATTATCGCCCTTGACAATAATTTATGAATCACCTAGATGCATAAAAATGCTGAAGTCTTCATTCTCAAACATGCACCAAAAACCATTCATCTTGTCTGCACTCTAAGTCAAACATTTCGTATCCGATCTTCACCAAACTCAAACAAAATGTGTTTGCAAATAAGACCTTGGCCAAGTTCGATAACTAGCCAAATCGGTTAAGACACTTCGGAATTATGGCCCTTGACAATAACTAATGAATCACCTAGACTCATAAAAATGCTGGTCTTCATTCTCAAACATGCACCAAAAACCATTCGTCTTGTTCGCACTCCAAGTCAAACATTTTTTATCCGATCTTCACCAAACTTAAAATGTGTATGACCATAATTCCTCTCCCAGGTTCGATAACTAGCAAAATTGGTATAGGCACTTCAGAATCATGGCCCTTGAATTACTGAAAATCAGGCATTTTACTCTTCAAAGGTATATTTGTTGTGACTAAACAGTATAAAAACACTGACTTAGTGTTTAGATGATTAGACAGTTATGGGAGACATGCGCTTTTCTCAAAAGTAGCTCTAGTTTCAAATTAAAATGGGTATATCTCCATAACTAATGAAGATACTGATCTGAAATTTCATTTATGTCAACAGATTTATTTTGCAGATCCTTCTTTTGTTCACTTACAATATTTTTTGTTTTTTAATTACTTCCCTTTTACGTTACTATAAATAGCTTATTTTTAGTAACTTTTTTATTATTGGCCGTAGGGAAAAACCGAGACCACTTTACTGTGGTACAACATGGATGGTACCTCCAATTTTTAGGTGTATTTTGACATATCTATACCTTGTAAGATTTTTTTTTCTTTTTGGTTAAATTTCTTCCCTTTGTTGTTCCTGTCCTTTTGACTTAGATATTTTTTCTGAGGACTTTCTTGTCCTCAAGTGCAATGATAACAGGTGAGCGATATAGGGCCATCATGGCCCTCTTGTTGTTGTTGTTGTTTTTTGAGAATATTTCAGATGTCTAAAATTACACCTAGGAGACTCTACCTCTCTATGAAGATATCAAAACAGATTTTTAACTTAGTATTAGCAAATAAAACATGTCTGTATTACTGTAATATGATAACAATTTTTGTTTTATTTCTAGGATGATAACTTAACATTTTATGAAGTAATATTTGACAATAAAGACATTTATAACATATTTTCCATTGAGTTATTGAAATTTATCAGTAAAATATATTTGTAGTTTAGCAGAGAGAAAAAATACATTTTATGATTTTCAATTTGTGAAGTATCAGATATATTTTTCTGAGGTATAGAACTACAGAATGTGGTAAATTTGATTATAATCATTGAAAAATATGAAATGGAAAAGACAGTATGTTTGTGTTTTTGTGATATTTAAATATGTTGTACTTGTTAACATTACATCTTGCATTGTCTGGTGTCTTTATTGTTATATCTTACTTCACTCATGTATTTCAAGTGTGAGGTAAAGGATCTGTAATGACAGTAGGCAAATTACATATTCTCTGTATCCGATTTTAACCCTTACCCTGCTGAATTTCTATAATGAACTTGTCCATCTTTCAATTTGGACAGTACCATTAACTGTGGTGCTTACCAAAAATATACTGACTGAATGGTAAACAGTAACAGTGCAGATCATGATCAGACTGCACAGATCTACACCGGTCGCAAAAGCAGAATAAATCGTGTTCAGCATCATAAGGGTTAACATTTTCCATTTTTTACAGAATGCCATGTGCATGTTGAGGTCTTGTTATGTCTAAGAAATGCCAAATTGCCTTACAAGAATGAGTAATTACACAGAAATATTGCCAAGTGTCTTTACAGGCCCACTACAGTAAACCTCGCTTATAAGGAACAGCTTGGGACCTCTAAAAATTGTTCCTTATAACCGAGGTTCCTTATATCCGTATAGCGAACTAGTTCCTTGTAACCGAGGTTTGTATAACGAACACAATTTGTTTAGCGAACATTATTTGACTGACGTTTGATAAAGGCCAAGTGTTCACACTCCGGGCCGACCTTGAACCTTTATGTGAGGAAGTTACTTTTCTAGTATCCGGTCCTTTTCTGGAGAGATGGTAAGGTAAACTGCCTGAATGTATATGACTGAAATAGTGTTTAAACGCAGCGTTAAACCTAAACCAAGCCAAAATATTCGTCGGTAAGAATGACCGTAATTTATGTTTATTTTTTGTCGGTTATTTCTATCTTCTTTTTAGAGAGCGCTACATGATGACTATAAGATATTTTGCAATTACTCCCCTTACCTTGCTTGACAGCATGTTACGTGAATAGACATCGATACTAATATAAAACAAATGTTTTTTTATTACAAAAAATGTTAAATTAGACTACCCATTAACATTTAAGGTGTTTATGACATACAGTGTATTACGACTAGACAACGGCGCCATACATATGGATTAAAGTGTAAATTATACCTTTACTTTTGCTATTGTCCATTTTAGCACCTGCTATAATTTTTACAATTGGAGATTTGGTAAATTGGAGTGTTTGCCATTGTTAATCACGTGTAATTAGCACATTTATTTAGGATAGTATGACCATGACCGTCACTATTGTTAACATGAAATACCCAATACATGTAGCTGTCGAACATAATCTTGAGTAAATAATAGTCTACTATCGTCTAGTATTTGGTAATTTTATGATATTATATTTTATTTTTATCGTATCCGTGAATTAACAAACTAAAGATCATAGAAATGAAATAATTTGTGTTTATTCATGTGCATGAAAGCGCGTGATAGTGCCGACGTTACTCTGACGTCATCAGCGATTCTCATGTTTATTTTCGGTTTTCAATAATTTTTATTCTTTATGTCTGTTCGCTATAACCGAGGCGTTTTCCATTGAATTTCGTACTTTGGGACTGGAAAAAGTGTTCCTTATAACCGAGTGTTCCTTATAACCGAGTTCCCTATAACCGAGGATTTTTACATTGAATAAAGAAGGAATTAGATTGGGGAATTGAAAACTGTTCCTTATAACCGGGTGTTCCTTATATCCAAGTTCCTTATAAGTGAGGTTTACTGTACCTTAATCTGAAACAGTTATATGATACCCATTTTTCTCTTCCAATCAGCAGTTATGCAGATTTGTACCATGTGTCATTGTCCATTATATTTTGTTATTGTATGTATTATATTCCTTATTGGACATTATGAAGCTTTATTTGCAAAATCCCATTCTAATTAAGCAATAAAAGCCATTGGCTGATAAAAATATCTGCATGAAATTCAACATCAATAAACATATTTTACATACTATTCTTTTTGTATAAGTTCCAATTCACATGGAATATAGATGGAGTAGTGCATATCTATATTGTTTGTCATTTTTATAGAGAAAAAATGCATAGAGTAAAAAGATATTAATTTTAATATTTTCTTGTGTAATACAGTATATAATTGAACTCGAATGCAACTGTGGCTTGTTCAGTATGTTTTTTCTGCTTGTCCATTGTACAGAAAAATGTGAAAAAACTTAATATTACACAATGTGTAATACAATTAACCAGAACTTTTTCTTGTTTTGTGACACTATTTATAGGCCCATATTTTTACAGTTCATTTAAAACATACGAGTCATACAAAACATACTGTAATATATACGGTAAATACACAGTAAAATATCGGATGATCAGTATTTGGCAATTTAAGGTATTCAAGAAAGCTTGCTTAATTTTGCTTTTCAAATTAAAGTTTAAATTCTTACTATTATGTAACCAGCTACTGACTGTAATTCTTAATACATATTTTTTAATTTACTTATTTAGGGAATTATTTAATTTATGACTAATTGTACATGACATATGATTTATATATTTATTTAAGATCTTTGATTTTTACATGAGTTCACATAGACATTGAAAAGTCCCTGAATTTGATGTAAGTCCTTGAAAACTCCTTGCTTTGTGGAAAGAATAGAAGTTGAAAAAGAAACTGAAAAAAACAACGATACTCTGAAAGAAATTAAAGTATTTGTTCATTTATTGATCCTGGTACACTGTAAAAGCAGTAATTTTCGTGCAAGTTTAATTTTCGCTATATTAGCAAGGTCCCTAAGCTCGCAAACATTAATTCTCCTGTAAATAGTTACCATTAGTTTAATGCAAATCAAGCAAATCTCGTTATTACACAATCATTCCCCAACATATTAAATGGAAACGGCCATATTTACAACAGTTGGCTTTGTTTAGTGTTTCAGTAATAACTATAGGATAGTATGATTTTAAGGCGAACAGAACAAACCACATTACTGTTTAATTTTGAACAATATGATAACTTTTGTGTCTGCAGTTCGTTTAATTAAACAAACATTGACATCTCTATAGTATACCCTAGGTGTAGATTACGTGTAAAGCTGTGTTTGTTACAGGTATGGTATAGAGTTGTCAATGTTTACCGTCAGGTAATTAAAGGTGTTAAAATATCTATACAAAAGATAGCGATCAATCTTTACGGCAGTTAGTCTAAAGCTAATGCTTTATGATGTGTAACTTTTATGTACGCCCAACTTATTGAAAAGCCGAAAGAAGCAGATTGACGTTTTAGCTCATGGTGAGCTATTGTGATCACGCTGTGTCTGTTGTGCATCCGTCAAGTCGTCTGTCATCAACAATTGTGTTTAAACGACATCTCTTCCAAAACCACTGAATGGATTTTGATGAAACTTGGCCTGGATGTTCCTTAGGTGGTCCTCTACCAAAGTTGTTCAAACGGTTCCGCTTGGTTGCACAGAGGGGCCGCCAGAGCTAAAAATAGAAAAATCTTCAAACGGCATCTCCTAAACCGATGGTCTGATTTTGAAATACTTTAACACAAATCGTCCTTATGTTACCCTCTACCAAGATTGTTCAAATATACCAATTCATAAAAAAAACATGGCCACCAAGGGTCATGGTCACTTTTCCCTATATATATATACAGAGTGGAAATTTAAAAAATCTTCTTGTGTGAAACTGCTGGCCAGATTTTAAAATAATTTTACACAAAATTAATGGTCCTTATGTGACCCTCTACCAAGAGTGTTCAAATTATTTTGATTCATCAAAAAACATGGCCACCAGAGGGCGTGGTCACTTTTCCCTATATGTATATAGTGAAAACTTTAAAAATCTTCTTGTGTGAAACTGCTAGCCCGATTTTAAAATAATTTTTGTTGAGCCCGCTTGCAGTGAGCTGATAGTCATCACTTTTGGCGGGTCTGTGTATGTGCGTCCGTTTGTGTGTGCATCCGTCCGATTTTGTCCAGACCATAACTTTGACATGCATGGACCAATCTTCTCATGTCATGTCTTGTCATATTGGTCTTTTTGATTAAAAATAGGTTTTCAGCTATCAGACTTTTAGAAACTATTAAATTATTTACCCTTAGCTTGCTAAATTTCTAAATGGACTGGTCCATCATTCAATTTGGACAATACCATTTATTATTCAAAGGGGTGTTCACTGAAAATTTACTGACTGAATAGCGAACAGTGCAGACCATGATCAGCCTGCATGGATGCACAGGCTGATCTTGATCCGTGCAGGCTGATCATGGTCTGCACTGGTCGCAAAGGCAGTATCGCTTGCTGACAGCAGGTTAAATTGTAATTAAAACATATCAGCATCATGATAAATCCTTGGATTTATATATTGTACTTTGGTTTTGTAAAGAAGCATTGAGTGATAAAATTCTATTTGAGATCTGTAAAAATAAATAAATGTTGTTTCTTTTAATTAATCTTGTTATTTCTTCTTTGTATGTTAAATAAAAGTTTTTAAATTTTACTTCTATTGAGAAATATACACACAGTCTGTAGCAGAGATATTAGGCAACTCTGAGGGCACAGAATCTCTCCATGAAAAAAAAAACAAAATTTTGATGCAAAGCTAGTAACTGCTTTATTACATACTTATTTGCACTTAAAACAGAAAAGTGAGAAAAAGTGAAAATGTTGATGCTAATGAACTGTTTAAAGTCAATATTTATGGAAAAGTGTTACGCTGTACCTCACATTGAATGGTTTGCTGGTCAGTAGTCCAGACTATTTGCAATGGACCGAGGGATAATATTATAATGGTTTTGAGTATTGATAGGTAAGCAATTCAACAAAAACTTTATTACATGACATCAGAAATAAACTTTAAAGTATTTTAGCTCAATTATGCAAAGAATAGGATTAGTTCTTGCACTTGCAAGTTTCTTGGCATCTGCATCCCCATTTGGTGAAGTTTTTAGCTCACCTGAGCACGAAGTGCTCAAAGGTGAGCTTTAGTGATCACCCTGTGTCCGGCGTCCGTCGTCGTCCGTCGTCCGTCCGTCCGTCCGTCGTCAACAATTTGACTGTTAACACTCTAGAGGTCACATTTTTGACCCAATCTTAATGAAACTTGGTCAGAATGTTACCCTCAATAAAATCTTGGACGAGTTCGATATTGGGTCATCTGGGGTCAAAAACTAGGTCATCAGGTCAAATCAAAGGAAAAGCTTGTTAACACTCTAGAGGTCACATTTTTGGCCCAATCTTAATGAAACTTGGTCAGAATGTTACCCTCAATAAAATCTTGGACGAGTTCGATATTAAGTCATCTGGGGTCAAAAACTAGGTCATCAGGTCAAATCAAAGGAAAAGCTTGTTAACACTCTAGAGGTCACAATTTTGGCCCAATCTTAATGAAACTTGGTCAGGATGTTACCCTCAATAAAATCTTGGACGAGTTCGATATTGGGTCATCTGGGGTCAAAAACTAGGTCACCAGGTCAAATCAAAGAAAAAGCTTGTTAACACTCTAGAGGTCACATTTTTGGCCCAATCTTAATGAAACTTGGTCAGAATGTTACCCTTAATAAAATCTTGGACGAGTTCGATATTTGGTTATCTGGGATCATAAACTAGGTCACCAGGTCAAATCAAAGGAAAAGCTTGTTAACACTGTTGAAGCTGCATTTATGACTGTATCTTCATGAAACTTGGTCAGATTGTTAATATTGATGATCTTAAGGTCCAGTTTGAATCTGGGTCATGTAGGATAAAAAACTAGGTCACCAAGCCAAATCAAATGAAAAGCTAGTTTACACTAGAGGCCACATTTATGACCATACCTTAATGAAACTTGGTCAAATCTTGATGATCTATAGCTCAAGTTCAAATCTGGGTTAGGTGGGGTCAAAAACTAGGTCACTAGGTCATATCAAAGGAAAAGCTTGTTAACACTCTAGAGGCCACATTTATAACTATATCTTCATGAAACTTAGTCAGAATGTTAAACTTGATGATCTTTAGGGCAATTTTGAATCTGGGTCATGTCGGGTCAAAAACTAGGTCACCGGGTCAAATCAAAGGAAAAGCTAATTAACACTGTAGAGGCCACGTTTATGACCATATCTTAATGAAACTTGGTCAGAATGTTAATCTTGATAATCTTTAGGTCAAGTTTAAATCTTGGTCAGATGGAGTCAAAAACTAGGTCACTAGGTCATATCAAAGGAAAAGCTTGTTAACACTCTAGAGGCCACATTTTTGACTGTATCTTCATGAAACTTAGTCAGAATGTTAAACTTGATGGTCTTTAGTTCAAGTTCGAATCTGGGTCATGTCGGGTCAAAAACTAGGTCACGGGGGTCAAATAAAAGGAATAGTTAGTTAACACTTTAGAGGCCACATTTATGACCATATCTTAATGAAACTTGGTCAGAATGTTAATCTTGATGATCTATAGGTCAAGTTTAAATCTGGGTCAGGTGTGTTAAAAAACTAGGTCACTAGGTCAAATCAAAGGAAAAGCTTGTTAAGACTCTAGAGGCCAGATTTATGACTGTATCTTCATGAAACTTAATCAGAATGTTAATCTTGATGATCTTTAGGTCAAGTTCGAATCTGGGTCATGTGGGGGCAAAAACTAGGTCACCGGGTCAAATCAAAGGAAAAGCTAGTTAACACTTTAGAGGCTACATTTATGACCATATCTTAATGAAACTTGGTCAGAATGTTGATCTTGATGATCTTTAGGTCAATAGGTCAGGTGAGCGATACAGGGCCTTCATGGCCCTCTTGTTATATGTTAGATTATATCTCAGTAACCACACCTGGGAATGGATTGAAACTTCCTACACTTGTTCATTGTGATGGTATGACATGCATTGCTCTGGTTCTTTGGCATGTTTCAAAGTTGTATGCCCTGTCACTCTGGATAAGTTTTTGTGCCCCCACCATTCAGCGGAGGGGCATATATATTTGGTCTTGTCCGTGTGCGTCCGTCCGTCGGAAAAAAGTTTGTGACACGCCTAGCTCAAAAAGTATTTGATACAAATTGATGAAACCTTGCACGAGTCTTTATGATATGAACTTGTGCACCATCTATTTTTCGTCTGGCTCCGCCCCCTATTTCCAGAGTTATGGCCCCTGAAATAGTCAGAAATGCACATTTTCACCGTGTGACGCACCTAGCTCAAAAAGTATTTGATATAAATTGATGAAACCTTGGATGAGTCTTAATTAACCCTTACCCTGCTAAATTTCTATAATGAACTTGTCAATCTTTCAATTTGGACAGTACCATTAACTGTCAAAAGGGTAGCTTACCAAAAAGATACTGAATGAATAGCGAACAGTGCAGATCATGATCAGACTGTACTGATGTGCAGGCTGATCATGATCTACACTGGTCGCAGAAAGGCGGAATCAATCGTGTCCAGCATGATAAGGGTTAATCATGCTATGAATTTGCGCACCTCCTATTTTTCGTCTTGCTCTGTCCCCTATTTCTATAGTTATAGCCGCTGAAAAAGTCAAAAACTGTTCTTGCCAGGCTTTTTAGGGGCCACCATAACTAAAAACTAAAAAAAAAAACACGCGATAAATTCTTATGATAATAATTAATCACACCAATCTTTAGCATGGCAATGTCTTGATTTCGTTCAGAAGGTTCGGCTTACTTGGAGCAGAAAAATCTTCTTGTAATTATCGGTATCTGAAGTAAATAACATTAAAACTATATAAAAAGCATTACTTATTCATTAGGAAATCTATTACCGGACGGCTAGAAAATCCCCTGAGGATTTGCTTGTTGTCCGGTAACTGGACGGCTAGAACGCAGGATAGGCGTCCGGTTACCGGACGACTAGACACTTCCCTTCCTTTATAACGTTTGTAATTATATGAGAAACATGGTTTTTAGCTCACCTGTCACAAAGTGACAAGGTGAGCTTTTGTGATCGTGCAGTGTCCGTCGTCCGTCCGTCCGTGCGTGCGTGCGTCCGTAAACTTATTGCTTGTGACCACTCTAGAGGTCACATTTTTCATGGGATCTTTATGAAAATTGGTCAGAAAGTTCATCTTGATGATATCTAGGTCAGGTTCGAAACTGGGTCACGTGCAGTCAAAAACTAGGTCAGTAGGTCTAAAAATAGAAAAACCTTGTGACCACTCTAGAGGTCACATTTTTCATGGGATCTTCATGAAAGTTGGTCAGAATGTTCATCTTGATGATATCTAGGTCAGGTTCGAAACGGGGTCAAGTGCGGTAAAAAACTAGGTCAGTAGGTCTAAAAATAGAAAAACCTTGTGACCACTCTAGAGGTCACATTTTTCATGGGATCTTTATGAAAGTTGGTCAGAATGTTTATCTTGATGATATCTAGGTCAAGTTCGAAACTGGGTCACGTGCCTTCAAAAACTAGGTCAGTAGGTCTAAAAATAGAAAAACCTTGTGACCTCTCTAGAGGCCATATATTTCAAAAGATCTTCATGAAAATTGGTCAGAACGTTCACCTTGATGATATCTAGGCCAAGTTCAAAACTGGGTCATGTGCCATCAAAAACTAGGTCAGTAGGTCAAATAATAGAAAAACCTTGTGACCTCTCTAAAGGCCATATTTTTCATGGGATCTGTATGAAAGTTGGTCTGAATGTTCATCTTGATGATATCTAGGTCAAGTTCGAAACTGGGTCACGTGTTGTCAAAAACTAGGTCAGTAGGTCTAAAAATAGAAAAACCTTGTGACCTCTCTAGAGGCCATATATTTCATGACATCTTCATGAAAATTGGTCAGAACGTTCACCTTGATGATATCTAGGTCAAGTTCGAAAGTGGGTCACGTGCCGTCAAAACTAGGTCAGTAGGTCAAATAATAGAAAAACCATGTGACCACTCTAGAGGCCATATTTTTCATGGGATCTGTATGAAAGTTAATCTGAATGTTCATCTTGATGATATCTAAATCAAGTTCGAAAGTGGGTCACGTGCCGTCAAAAACTAGGTCAGTAGGTCAGATAATAGAAAAACCTTGTGACCTCTCTAAAGGCCATATTTTTCATTGGATCTGTATGAAAATTGGTCTGAATGTTCATCTTGATAATATCTAGGTCAAGTTCGAAACAGGGTCATGTGCGGCCAAAAACTAGGTCAGTAGGTCTAAAAATAGAAAAACCTTGTGACCTCTCTAGAGGCCATACTTATGAATGGATCTCCATAAAAATTGGTCAGAATGTTCACCTTGATGTTATCTAGTTCAAGTTTGAAACTGAGTCACGTGCCATAAAAAACTAGGTCAGTAGGTCAAATAATAATAAAACCTTGTGACCTCTCTAGAGGCCATACTTTTCATGGGATCTGTATGGAAGTTGGTCTGAATGTTCATCTTGATGATATCTAGCAAGTCAAGTTTGAAACTGAATCAACTGCGGTCAAAAACTAGGTCAGTAGGTCTAAAATTATTAAAATCTTTTGACCTCTCTAGAGGCCATATTTTTCAATGGATCATCATGAAAATTGATCTGAATGTTCACCTTGATGATATCTAGGTCAGTTTCGAAACTGGGTCATGTGCGATCAAAAACTAGGCCAGTAGGTATAAAAATAGAAAAACCTTGTGACCTCTCTAGAGGCCATATTTTTCATGAGATCTTCATGAAAATTAGTGAGAATGTTCACCTTGATGATATCTAGGTAAAGTTCAAAACAGGGTCACGTACCTTCGAAAACTAGGTCAATAGGTGAAATAATAGAAAAACCTAGAGACCATATTTTTCAATGGATCTTCATGAAAATTGGTCAGAATTATTATCTTGATAGTATCCAGGTCAAGCTCAAAACTGGGTCACATGAGCTCAAAAACTAGGTCACTGTGTCAAATAATAGAAAAAACGATCTCATACTCAAAACTGGGTCATGTGGGAAGAGGTGAGCGATTCAGGACCATCATGGTCCTCTTGTTTAAGGTAGTGGACCTGTACTGACAATTAGAATTTTTCGTTTGATTACGTATTCTCCAAAATGCGATTTCGGCATTTTTCGGTTGTTACGCCAATGTAATTTTCTGTAATGGCCGCAGTATGCCGAAATAGTATACTATAATATTCAAGTACTGTAAAACTTATGGTACCCAAACGAATTGACTTCTTTGGTAAGTAATAGCTCATGTATCAATAACTGTTGTTATTATGTAATGTGACCCAGCACAAGTAGCATCTCCATTAAATTTTGTCATTACACGTCTGATATGTCTGGCAGAGTAAAATGAGCCGCACCATGAGAAAACCAACATAGTGCGTTTGCGACCAGCATGGATCCAGACCAGCTTGCGCATCCGCGCAGTCTGGTCAGGATCCATGCTGTTCGCTTTCAAAGCCTATTGCAATTTGAGAAACCGTTAGCGAGCAACATGGATCCTGACCAGACTGCGCGGATGCATGCTGGTCGCAAACGCACTATGTTGGTTTTCTCATGGTGCGGCTCAAATGGGTATTTACACAGTGAAATTCAGAGTGATTACCCGTTGAGATGTTAAAATGTGGTTAGTAGCGTAGCAGTACTTCATATATTTTCTTTAATGAATTATAGGTTTCCTTAATTACGGTGACAATGTATTTCGCCGACTAATAAAATCTGTGAAAAGATGCTTTGGTAGCACAGAACGCAACCAAGCAACAATATAGCAGACTGGGTTCGACTGAGCCTTTTTATGAGGTTATGAAAAGTGCAACACCACCCTCGTCCCCTAGTAACCGCTTAAGCGGAATTCTATTAGAGTAAAATGAACGGCTTCATGATCCCAAATGACAAGAAAATATAGCAAAACTGTGTTCACGGTACTTATAAACTGCTGATATGATAGTTAATAAATCTGTAAGAAGATCCTCTGAAAATATAGAACGCAACCAAGCAAAATAATAACAGCCCGACTGGGTTTGACTGAATCTGTTCATGAGAAAAGTACAACACCTCTCATGCCTACGAGCACCAGCTTAAAACTGTGTCCTTAGGTCATTGTCATCTGTAGGTGAATATATTTTTAAAACGATTATTTCCAGAATTATACAATAAAATGATTTACTGTGTCACGATTTTAAAGGATACATTATATTTATGGGCCAACACGTAAGCCGATATGACGTTTTGTCATAATTATGTCATTATGGTTTTTACTGCTGTTTGACACTAGAATAGCTTGTATATGATGGAATAGAGGCAGACCCTCTAATGTGATCTTAGGGGGTAAAATGTAACAGTCCAGTAGTAGTCTTTTTCGGCGTTAGCTGAATAACATGGGTTTTGACCTAGCTAGATTCTGTAGTAATGGTGACACCGGACAGGTGCGCGCTTAGAAGATAAACCATTTATTAAGTCTTAAATGACCTTGATTATCAGAAGGCACATATTAAATGGAACATATTTAGTAGTTTTGTTACCCTAAACTAAAATGATATATTCTAATTTAAAGTTTTTAGTAATTTATCACCGCTAGAGAAATCAAAAGTAAACTTCTTCCCCCCGTTGCGTACCTCGCTTATGGATGAATGAGTTGTGGCTGGTTTTAACTGTAGAGTCAGTGTACCCGGTGTCGGACTGTCCGCGGTTTCGCACACACGGCAAATTCATGTTCTTCGTCAAAATAAATCAGAAAATTTAACAATTCTTTGTTATTATTTCACGAAACTGAGTTATTCCCTACATAATTTGACACCAAGGGCATTTCCCCACTGGAGTCTCGCTCTGACAAGTGCAGACAAAAACAATAACAACACCAATGGACTCCAGTAGGTCAGCTGAAATTTTTTTAATTTCATGAAAATAATGACTAATCACTATTCAATCATATATTATGTAAGTATTTACCTATTACTTTACCCAAATAAAAAAGATTTCAACATTTATTGAAGGTATCCCAATATGCAAGTGTTTGATTTTTTGCTGACAACTTAATCAAGTAATTAGATCGAGTTACGGGGGTCGATCACTACTACAAAATTATTTCAGAATCAGCCCAGGACGTCCTTCTATCACTGAAAGGATACCTCTTGATCATTTAAATTTGCTGCTTAGTTGAAATATTTGCAAATGAATAATGTGTTCGTATATGCATATCCAAATCTAGCAGCAAATTTAAATGATCAAGAGGTATCCTTTCAGTGATAGAAGGACGTCCTGGGCTGATTGTTTGTCGTAGATCGTGCATAATATGTTTATATAGTTGTAGATGCGAAGAAACGTGTAAGTCATCAATGATAAATATATAGTTAAACACATCATTCAGACATGTGAGCATGTATAGACTCATATGACAAGAGGCACTTAAATCCCAAGAATATGATTTTTCAGTCACTGACTTGTCGATTTCCTATATATAATATTATATTAGTATACTAATATGAGAATATCAGACACGTGATCTCGCTTATACGTCCTTAAACAGGATATTTCATTAATATCTTGTTCCGTTTAAACTCATCAATGTCGTGTGACCACAAAGAGAAGAAAAATGTAACTTGAGTATAAATAAACTTGAATATACAGTATTTTTACGTACATAATTTTATTGCAATAAATCGGATACGAGTTAATATATAATAGATATACCGGATTCTTTCTTTAATAGAGTTAAATTCTGGATGAAAAATGGCTGGATTTCGGTGTATGATTGTAATTGCTTTGTGTCTGAGTGCATGCCAAGCTTTTGATGTTTTGTATGAAACTGTCGGCAACAAAACCTGCAGACATACCTTGAAAACAGGTAACGTACTTGTCATTTTCGGCATTTTATTATCAATTATGTACAAATGTTAGTAAAATTAAAAGTTCACCATTAAAGATATGAGATGCGCTTTTTTCATTGAAATTGTTATAGCGCTTCTTTCAAAATAAGATGTCATGTATAAGTCATTTTTAAAAAAGAACTTCCAGTTATTTTAGTGGTGGTACATTGATGTACACATTTGTACAGTGCTTTGCTATACATTTATTACATTGTGTAATATTTAAAACTTAACATACAGTACTAACTTAACACACAAAACATGTTAATTTCATAGATTCTACGAAGAAACTGTTCACATTTTCAAATATGAATGTGAGACATATATATTTAGGACACATTTATGCCATAAATACTATTTAATTCCAGCATCAAAAGTCGGTTAACCGTTCATCAATATGATACTGTGAGACATATATATTTAGGACACATTTATGCCATAAATACTATTTAATTCCAGCCTCAAAAGTCGGCTAACCGTTCATCAATATGATACTGCGAGACATATATATTTAGGACACATTTATGCCATAAATACTATTTAATTCCAGCCTCAAAAGTCGGCTAACCGTTCATCAATATGATACTGCGAGACATATATATTTAGGACACATTTATGCCATAAATACTATTTAATTCCAGCATCAAAAGTCGGCTAACCGTTCATCAATATGATACTGTGATTTAGTGATATATTCAGTCTCCATATAAAATTTCATTGTCAAACCAAAGAATGGGTGTATTATTAGTGGTACACTGTTCAATATAGGCTGGTACATTTCAACAGCTTACCATATGGTATTAAGCATTTTAACATAGACATTTTAGTAAGCAGAATGAAACATTAAGCCATTAGCATGAACACGGAACTATTTACCAAATAGAATTAATTAATGAATTCAGTCTTAACTAGATAAGAATGAACTTACCATTTAAAGTGAACATCTGACATAAAGATTATTGCCAGTCAGTGTTGGAAGCATACCAACCACCAACCCACCCCGGGTATTCCATGTTGAGGTAATATCTTTCATGACAAAAATGAATTGACCGAGCTAATGTGTTTTTATATATAGATTTCTACTCCTTCTGACAATCATACATTTTGCTTAGATTCGTAAGTGGGTGAATGTATTGAATGCATTTTTAGCATGTCAAGGGACGAATAACATATAATATATTAATGAAAACATTATATACATGTACATTATACTAGCTTGTTAGTCATAAAATTTATTTTTAAAACAAAATTTATCTTTATTTTCAGAGGTCATGGATAAACACTGCTCCACCGAACTTCGAGTGGTCGCCGCTATGATCATTGTCCCGCATATACACCCGTTCTCCGTCCTGCCCAATTGTATGAACTGTTCAGTCACACTTGTAGTCCCCGAAGATCAACAGGTAGTCGCAACCCTGTATAAAGTAGAAACGCAAACTTCAAGCGACGGCACATGCGGTTTGAACAGGCTTGACATTTACGATGGTGATAATGAAAATTCAATCAATCGTTTATCCGGTTTGTATAAACTATTTCCGTGTATTTTATAAAACAAGGATCAACTTCTTAACTATTATTTGAAATTGTTTAAACTATTTTGTCAGTAAGATGTCCATATTTTTTCTTGCAAAATCTTGTTTTCTTAACATCCTTGGAATATTTAATGAAAAAGAACAGTCTGTTTAATAGCGCGAGTGGATAAAGTCGCTAACTTAGTCTGTCTATAGCCAGCACCACTGTGGATTCAAATAAAGCTTTGGCTGTAGAGTGAATATCCTATTGGCTGATGGAAGGCCTATGATTCTCTCCAACGCCAATAGGCACCTGAATGTCTACAGGGTTCTACCATGTGTCCGCTCGTAAATGGGACTTTCCTCCACCATAACCGTCAACTCATTTACAATTAATTGCAGGTAAAGATGGTATTTGCGGTTGTAAGTTTCCATCAGGCGGCGAGTTTAAGTCCAGCAACAACACCATGACGTTGCATTTCCAAACTTCTTGTGAGAGCATGAGCACTCAGCATGGCGTGTTGGAACTAATTATAACGCCAGTCAAGAATGGTGAGACATTATGGTGTTCCGTTATACTAGTATCTGATCGATTTTTAAAATCACTGCATCAGTGTATTATTTTTCTTCTGAAGATTTTGTTTTTGATACGATGACTGATTTATATTTCATTCCCTTGTTCAAATGTACGTTTGCTTTCCAACTTGCTGCTTTGTCTTATTATATTCCAAATGCTCCGATGTTCGTATGTTGTCATAGTTCTCCGTGATTCTCCGTGGGGTATATTGTCCATTGGAACTCACTCCCTGAGAATATTGTCTCTCTTGTAGCAAATCAGTTCAGCCAGGCAGTCAGCCTGGTTGAACATGTGTCCCCCTAGAAACCTGCTTTGTTTTTAACCTATTTTTAATAAATCTGTACATACTTCTTCTTTTATGCTTTCATTATTTTCTCTCTTTGTCAGTTAACGCGCGTCAAAGTCTATGTCCTCGTGAGGGGTTTGACTAAATGGAAGATAGGTAGATAGGGTATGCAGACATGACCGTAGAGCGTTTAAAAGTGTTATGCTTACTCTGTATATATATTTTGTAATCTTCATTAACTATACTGCAGTAGCGTTACCAAGTATCAAAATTTGGAAAAGGTTGAGTCATTCCGAGACGCTTAGATTTGTGTATCAATTTCATTGTATTTCAAGTATAATATACAAAAAGGAATTGCAAAAATACTGTCATAAAATGCTACACGTTGTATACATAATTTTGCTAACATACCTTTTTTTCAGATATGTTTAATGTAACAGAATGTAACGGACAATTTGAATGCCAGAACGGAGAATGTATAAATAAAAATCTTGTGTGTAACGATGAGTACAACTGCAAAGATCACTCGGATGAGACCAACTGTCACATCCGTAACGGCACATGTCCAGGACAATTTGAATGTACAAACGGAAGTTGTATCGATAAAAATCTCGTCTGTAACGGAATTAACAATTGTCCAGATGGGTCGGACGAGAAAGGATGTCGCAAACATGAAAATGTAACCTGTCCTGGAAAGTTTGAATGTTCGGATGGCAAATGCATTGACAAGAATAAAGTCTGTAACGGAGAAAATGACTGTCCGGACAAATCGGACGAAACCGGATGTCACATGAATATCAACCGTATCTTGTTGTATGTCTTGTTAGGATTTGCAGGTTTTATTGTGCTCTTACTTATCGTTATCGTCATCGTTCTGTGCTGCAAGTATTGTTGTATATCCTTCAGGATGGCATCAGTCTATCGAAGACTTAGCTAGATCAGCTTGGGGCCAACTGGACAGTAAAATATATCTAAACATTCTTATACATTGTAATGCAGTACAGCAAATTAATATATCCTACATTAATTCATAAGCTATAATGTATGTCGCTGGTAGGAAGCTGTATGCTAAACACTTACTAAATTGAACGGTTTCTCGAAATACCCAAAACTATTTGCATCAAGCATATATGAGCCGCAGCATAAGAAAACCAACATAGTGCATTTGCGACCAGCATGGATCCAGACCAGCCCGCGCATCCACGCAGTCTGGTCAGGATCCATGCTATTCGCTAACGGTTTCTCTAATTGCAATAGGCTTTGAAAGCGAACAGCATGGATCCTGACCAGACTGTGCGGATGCGCAGGCTGGTCTGGATCCATGCTGGTCGCAAATGCACTATGTTGATTTTCTCATGGTGTTGCTCAATTATTTATTTTACATGTATAATTACCCGTATGCAAAATTCCTTAGTTCTATAAATATCACAAATAACCAGTTGAATATAAATGCCTTTAAAGTACATCTATCTATTTTATTTAAAAAACGTACCCGGGCCAAACACGTAACCCCTGACACTTAAGGTTGGTCTTCAAAACCCCAAACACTGTAAACTTTCACCTATTTAAGCCAGTGCAACCTAGAATATTTTGAACAAAATTACATGTATCTGACTCACCATTTTCAAAGAACTGTTACATATCTTTGTTTTGGTGCGTTTGCAATAATGCCACAGTGCTGAAATTTCACAATTAGGTTGAACGTAGTTTTCAGCAATTGTTAATTTTTATTTCACAAATTACAAATGGTATTCATTTTTAAAAGGGGACAACTTGTTAAGAATATTTAAGTATCCACCGTACGGGACAGTACGACAAAACATGTAATGGTCAGGATTGTTGGTAAAGATGTTGTTATTTATCAAATATTTATGTGTTTTGAAGATATACTCCTAAACCTTAACACTGTTTAATGTAAGAAAAATCATAACACAAGTTTATTTCATGTAGCCTCATCTACATCAATGTGGTTGGATTGGAAATAAACAGAACTTCAAATAAAATGAGCCGCGCAATGAAAAACCCAACATAGTGCATTTGCGACCAGCTGGATCCAGACCAGGATCCATGCTGTTCGCTTTCAAAGCCTGTTGCAATTAGAGAAACCGTGAAGCGAACAGTCTGGATCCATGCTGGTTGCAAATGCGCCATGTTGGTTTTCTCACGGTGCAGCTCAAATGGTACTAACATTCATGTAATGAATTATTGATAAGTTTTCAATGAAAGCTTGTTTTCAGATCCATTGTAAACTTGATTGTATGTATGTGAATATGTGCATGATATATCAATAAAATACTGTTTAAAATAACATATAATTCATGTAATGAGATGCTATATTGCAGAGAACAGCGAAATAAATTTCCTTTCTGTATTGTCCTATTTCATTACTTCCCTTACTTCTTGTCCATATATATATATATATATATATATCGTTACGGAGAACATACGGTCCGCCTGGGGATCGAACGCGCGACCCCGTGATCCGTAGATCTACACTCTCCCTACTGAACTAAGCGGGCGGGTTGTTTTGATCATAGTAAATGAAAATGTAGGTAAATCGGGTAGCATGAGAGTTCTTCTTCATGTCTTACAACAATCACTCTTGTGTTCATATATTTGAGCCGTGTCATGAGAAAACCAACATAGTGGGTTTGCGACCAGCATGGATCCAGACCAGCCTGCGCATCCGCGCAGTCTGGTCAGGCTCCATGCTGTTCGCTTTTAAAGCCTATTGGAGTTGGAGAAACTGTTAGCGAACAGCATGGATCCTGACCAGACTGCGCGGATGCGCAGGCTGGTCTGGATCCATGCTGGTCGCACACCCACTATGTTGGTTTTCTCATGGCACTGCTCATTTTAAGAATGTTTAGACTTAGACATAGGAACACTAAATATTCTAAATAACTGTGTTTATATGCTAAATCTACAGTACTGTTCTACAGTAATGTAGAGTACTCATTTTTGCAGTTTTAGTATTGAATTTACTAATTTAACAGTGATACAGAATGAATTTAGATTTAGCAATTTAAAATAGAATTAAAACACAATTATAATTAATATTCTTATTGTAAGTAATATTAAACAACAAAACATCATTAATGTAAAAGTAATACTTTTATTTTCATTAATGATTAAAAACCGATGTTTTCTAAGCCACCAAGATTTAAAGCCAGTAGTACTGTCTGGACTACACTTGTACTTTCCACATAAAACAGACTAAGCACTTATTAAAAAGGTTAATTAAACGTCTTTTTTTTCATTCGTCTTCCAGTCCAACATCATAATATTCCTTTCCCTGTTTCCTGTCCTCTGTCACCTTCATAAAGATTTCTTCTGGGCAAATAGTTTCTTTAACAGCTGGAACAGAGGTGATATTTTCTATCCAAGCTGACAGGCACGGGAAGCGATCTTGCTCAATGGACAAGGGCTTCCTGGTCCGTCCCATACCAACTATAAAGTCCAGAAAAGGCCAGATCATAAAGTCTATCATCATTGGTTGTTCTCCTGTAAAAATAAGGAAAACAAAATGAGTCAGACAATTTTTATTACGAAATTAGTTTGCATGTGGTATGAAATATATGGGCGTGTTTAAAGAGTGCGGACGGCCAAAGACCTCCTCTCGTAATTTAAACGCAACTATGCATTTCATATTCGAAAGGAAATCACTAAATCACAATTTATCTCTTATATTTATATTCTTTCACACTGTTTTATTTGATCCACTGTCACGCACGTAATTTTGAAGGAATATATATCTGAAATAACAAAATCGTCAATTGAAGGCGACTGTTGCGATAGTAAAAGTTCAAATGTTTTCACGAGTACCGTCCAATAATATCTGTCTGAAAAATTTAATCGAGTTGCTCTCTAAATGTACATCTACACACTACTTTTACAAATACGTTTTGGATATGTACGGCTGTGTGTAAAATGTAATGTTCTAAAATTTCGACATTACAGACGCTTATTGAAATAACGAAATGCATCCTACACGCAGGGGGGTCCAGGGTCCGGGGGTCCGGACCCCCCTGGAAAATCCTAAAAAAGGAAAGAAGAGAAGAAGGAAAGATTTTTTTTCGAAAAGGCAACATTAGGATCGCATTCAAAGTGTATGTGACTGCTGCTACCAAATTTAACAGGTGAACTCATAAAAATGTGAAAAAAAGGGGTATATTGTATATAAAATTGCAGTGGAAAAGTTGTTCTTAAATGCTCCTAAAATGACCCAGAATGCAGGAAATGAAGCGCTGAATTTCAATTTTTTTCTAACCTATAAGCAGTCAATCAAATATTCTTAGTTGAATACAAGTTTAAATCCTAACCTCTAAGTAATCAATCAAATCTTTAATTAATCAATCAAATCTTCTTAGTAGTGTACAAGTATTAAATCATAACCTCTAATTAATCAATATAATCTTCTTAGTTCAAACTATTCAAACTTCTTTACCTGTGTGGCACAGTATCTACAATGTCACTATGTGGCGCTCTTAAAAGGGTTGCCGCCTTCTGGCAATAATTGCACATCTACTTAACTGTCATGTGGACCCTTTAGCCCGACCGCCATTTAAATATAGAATGCTGTCGTAGCCAGAAGGTACACCCAAGACCATTTATTACTCATACTTCATTGTGATCTTGGTGTTTCTTTCATCTATAATGCCATCAAAATTGAAGAGTTCAGCATTTTATGGACCTACGCTGATAAATGACGATGAAGTCATTGTGCAGACGTTCCGGATACCCAGGCCCGTTTTGATTATGACACATGCGGCTCAATGCGCCAGTACCGGTCCCTCAACGGCGACCGTAATGACTGGGTTTTCTATAACTTTTTATAATTAAGTATATAAGAAACGCTTTTATTTTTTTATGAGTTTCCGGTGGTTTGTTGAAATATTGCAGTGCAATATAATCTCGGTAACTTTGTCATAGAACATAAATTTTAAATATTGATAGATATTTCCATTATAGATAATAACATTGTTGTATACATTTATAGCTTTATATGATTTCTTACAATAACATACGTTCATTCGTATAAAAATGCAACATGAGTCTATAAAACAAGGAATCGGTAAAACCGGATGATGCTCTCCGATACATGTGCTTGTCCCAGTATGGGGAATAACGTATTAGAAACAAACAAAAAATGGAGATAATTAAAAAAAAAGAAAATTGAATAAAGGGAGATAATCTTTGACACTGCACTTCCCGTCAATGGCCTCTAGTTTCAATGAATTGTCGTTAATACTTTTCAAGTAATGCTCCGGACAAGCCTTATTTTGTATAATAAAGGGAGATAATTAAAAAAACTAGGTAGGGTAGAGTTATGATTCTTTGACACAGCACTTTGTCTCAATAGCCTCTATGATTATGTGAAGTTTCAATCAAATGCCATTAATACTTTTCAAGTTATGCTCCGGACAAAAGTGTGACGGACGGACTGACGGAACTTCCCCTTCGGAGAGCACAAAAATATATATATCTAAAAACATTATTCCGGCGTCATGACATTAATTGCGCGTGTAAAATTGGTAATTTTGTCAACAAAAGGAAAATTTGGTTAACATGCATAATCAAATTATCTTTCACTCACAATCAGATTTTACATTACGCCCATTGTTGCGCAGAAGGCTTTCACTAGATGAAAGATAATTCACCTTGCACTGTTACAAAAAAAAAATCTCGTATGTCGTAGTAATTATGGTTAGTGCATCATAACAGAAGCTGGGATAACATAGGTGAAGTGGGGTTACAAAACTGTAGTGTAGCTGAAATTATCCGGAATTGTTCTTTCTAGGCGTTGGCGCCGACCTGAGACTTACTCGAGTCCTGGCTCCGATATAAATAATGTAAATGTGAGTTAAGTGATTTCAGATAATGATTTTTAAACAAATCAGACATAGTTTTAATTTAAAGAAATCAGACATAGTTTTAATTAGGTTCTAACCTCCAAAGAATTTCTGACCCCTTAATTTTAACTCGTCTTCCAGAACGTTGAGACCGGACATCAGTTCTGTAGGGGTTTCCGGTTCCTCAACGTAGATTAGCTGGTAGAAAGGCTTTGTGATTTTCTATAAATGTTAAAGAAAACTCGTTTAATCTCGATTAATTAAGTTTATCAAATAGCAGACTTATGGTTATTACCGTTTCGTCGTCGTCGGCGTTGGCGTCCGTGTCACAAAAAGTTTTGCATATAAAAAGCATTTTTTTTTCGAAAATACACAACCAAATGCTTTCACATTTTAATTTGTCTTTCACATCATAAAATCACCTCGCAAAGCAGGTTACATGTTATTTGTGAGAAATATGCCTACTGGTTGCCGACCCAGATTCGGGCAATTTCACAACCCTTTCATCTGTCATATTTTAATTTTTAATTCAAGATTCATGAAATGATACCTGAATCAAGTTCAGTTCTTCGGTGTCGCTAAACACAAATTTGTTTGTATATAAAAATAAACTGAACACGTCACTGAGGCCCGAAAGAGGGTACGTGAATTTAACGTCTTCAGCGTGTTGCAGGACCCAGAAATCGGACAGTAGGAAAATACTAATTATCATCACTTCTGTTTGACAGAATCACGTTTAGGTCGGTTTTAATGATAAAAAGACATTTTAAGTATTGTTAACCTTGTTTACATTCAACTGTAAATGTTTCATGCTGCTGTGAGTTTGAAAAATCCAGCTGGCCTACATACGACACAAAATTTTAGGTAAAACAATTTGGTTTAACCCGTGGTATTAATGGGAAAACATTGATACTTGTTTTATAACACACAATTTTCTCGTCGGCATTTAGCAGATTGTAGCTGAGTTCCTCTTGAATAATGTAGGGACATCAAAACATGTATGCGCATGCGCACTGAAAGCACATGCAGCTTCCCCCTGTGAAAGCTGTCACAACATTTCGTAACAAATGCAAATATTCCATTTTTGAAAGTTTAACTTACTGATTTGCAATTGTTGCAGATGATGTTGCACATAATGCAAACGTCTATGTACTTGTCAAGAAATGATCAAATATTACGCCAAAATAAGCGTTTACGCGACTGTTCGATTTTCTGGGTCGTCCGAAATTCTGGGTCGCCGACCAGTATGAAATTCAGTGCATGTTTTGCATATAAGCATGTTTCTCAAAATCAACAGAATGCTTTCAAACTCACAGAAAGTTTCTGCATCGTAAGGTGACCTCATATAGCAGGTTATTTTGCCAACATTTTGTCCCATTACATATAAAAGTTTAGCATGCAAGCAATCTGACTAAAGTACTTGATCTTCTAAACGAAGATCTGAGAACGACCCGTTCACATTCGTCTTCTGTATATTTTGGATTTCCATTATTGCTATTTTTATGTTATCCAATCAGACGACTTGTTCGATTGTCAAAGGATAAGAAAAATATGCGGTTATTCCAGGACTCGAACCCGGGACCTCTCGTTTACAAAGCAAGTGGCCTACCGACTGAGCTAACTGGCTATCTGATACATTACGACATAAGAATTGTAAATATCAAAAGTCAATGCTACATGTAGATTTGCAAGATGTTGTAAGCTAGGCTCTGAATGGCTAGCGAAAGAGCCGTCAGAACGAGGCAATGAATAGGTCGTTTTCAGATCCTATGCGTAGCGTAATATAGGAGATGTACTTTAGTCAGATTGGCATGCAAGTAAACTCAAAGTTTCTTGGAAACATAATAGACAGAATGCCTTTAAACTCTAGACACGTTTTTTTATGAAATCTTATATGTAAGCTAATAATTCGTCGCTATAATTCTACAAACTCGTATGACTTTTTTCTATTTTGAGAAAATCACATTTGAAGTTTTAAATTACATTTAAACGGGTTAACTTGTACAGCCCAAAATTTCCATGTTCTTTTGAAACTATATTATCTACCTATATTTCAAACTTTATTTATTCATACGATAATATTGCCGTAAATTCAAAACATTTTTCGAAAAATCGTCAGAAAATATTTCATGTAAGCTTATTTCTCATAAATCTCTACACTGAGTGCTTTATATACGGTTCTGGCGAATATTTGTAAATGTAGAAAGCCGAAATATTACAATTAACTTGAACATAAACAATGAACATGGAACATTATTGTAGGAGAAATGAAAGAACAATTTAATGATATGAAACAGTAGCTTTGGTACTCCATAATTTAGAATCTATGTATCTGTTAAAAAACACAACATTTCTTTACTTTCAGTAGATATTATGTTTAAAGGTTTTTTTTCCTTTTGCTTTATTGTTTTTGTTCCTTTTTGTTCGTTTTCTGCATATCTACATTTGAAGTCTGTCCCATTCCATCGGCATCGGTTAACATCAACTTGGATGCACGGTGGCAAAACTGGAGCAGCTATCGGTAAAGTAAATAGCGTTAGTTAAACTACAAAAAAGTCACCCTCGAGAATTTGAAGGATTTTTCTCTAAGTACTCGAATTGCTAAATGAATGCCACATATATTTTTCCATCGGCAGCTCACTGTTGTAAAAAATCGGCCGCCATTGGCGTTTACTCTCTAAAAAGGAGCTTATGATAATCTAAAAATCCGTATTGAACATGTAATTAGAGCTTATTAATTTTATTTGCATGATTGATAAAAACAGATACCAGTAGTTTACTTATTATCTCGCTCGTATACCACGGCCCCGCAAAATATCGCCCTGCAACTTTGTTAATGTCGGAAAATAGACATTGCTTGCAGCTTGTAGTTAACATTTTATAAGCGCTTTTTAACCCTGCACTAAATATTATGGCACCAAATTTGAAAATGGCATCATCGGGTCCGCCTTATCCTGACCAGTGAGATAAGAGAGATGATTAGGGCCTAATTACGACGCATATGAACGGAAAAAAAAGTTTTATTTGCCCACAAAGCAGGCAAAACTAAAATCTATTTCCATTGAAGGGATTTCAATCTGGAATCCTTTTTAGGCGTAAATGGACGCATTACCAAAAGTAGGTCATTTTGTGAAACATGTTTCAATCGGCAAAACACTTCACGGTAAAATCCTTCTATGTTTATAAAAAGAAAATGTTAAAAATATTAGAATGATCCTTAAATCACTTAAACTAGAATTTGTATAATTTGATTTGATACAAAGAGGGGCCACACTTGTAAGTCTGCATTATTGTGCAACTTTTAAAAAATATGAATATAATCTCATAATTGTAACATTGAAGTTAAATTGAGAGGGCGCCGGTGCTGATAGAAAATTGTGTCAGAGAGGGTTCCCGTGCCGGGTAAAGGGAGTTAAGAGAGATCCTGTGAGGCAAAGAGGCAAAATTTTGTCGACTGCATGTGAGAGGGATCCCGTGCATTAGCGAAATCGAAAGAGTTTTTAAGGAAACGTGATGAAAAAAAAAAACAACAAAAAAAAAACAACACACACACACACACACACACATGAAGTGTATTTAAAAATAAGATGGGATCAACGGCTTCACTTCCGAGATACTAGATCGTGACTTAAAGCAAAGCAAAGTTCTCTCCGTCTGCATTCCATCTTCGTTTGAACTTGTGACAACTGATAAAACAAATTTAACGATAAAAAAGCAAAGGCATATGGCTACGTCTTCCCGTGGTCACAAACTTTTGTTCAGGATGAAAAAGCCAGCTACGCCCCTGCCAACTATAAATCCGTAATGTTCAGAGCGTGAATCGCGGGTCAAATGCTATAGAGCCAGATCGATTTAGAATGTAGATCTACATCATTTAAACATCTCTAAGGGTTTTGAAAGTTGAAAAGAATTTATAATTCTATAGTTTTAATATTGTCAAATTTTTGTCCTGTGTAAATATACCGCTCTAAAGTCACAATTTCGAAAAAAAAATAATTTTACCAAATTGTGTAAATGGAGCCGAAATTTTGCTTTTATGGTAAAAAAGGTAAGCTTAACTATGCGCGGTTCAGGTAAGCTTAACTATGCGCGGATCCAGAGGGGGAGGGTCCGGTAGTCCGGACCCCTTGGAAAATCCTAAAAAAAAAAGGAAAGAAGAGAAGAAGGAAAGATAATGATTTTTCGAAAAGGCAACATTAGGGACCGCATTCAAAGTGTATGGGGCTGCTTCACGTAGAGCGCTGATTCATATTTATGTTAATTATCTCAAAGATACGAATAATTCTACCTTTTAATTTAACAGGTGAGCTCATAAAAATGTGAAAATAAGGGGTATATTGTATATACAATGGCAATGGAAAAGATGTTATTAAATGCTTCTAAAACGTCCCAGAATGCAGGAAATGAAACGCTGAATTTCAAAATATTCAGGGGGAGTATGCCCCGCTATTTCCTCTTTTAGCCTGTTCAACAAATACTTATTGACAACTCGTTATTTGTAAACGGCTAACATCCACATAAATAACCTCAAATTATTAAATATAAACAGACACATGTTTGCCATGGTAAGGGTTCGGTCGGAACACCACTTGAGAAAAATGGCTGGATCCGCGCATGATGTCTACGCACGGTGTTCCGGCAGGGCCATCGCCTCATAACGTATGTGAGCTCGAAGCAACGTCAGAACGAGACTACGATGTTTAAAAGTCGAAACCACGAAACTATGATGCTGAAAGTCGAAATCATTTCGTATTTTCGCCATCGTGGTTTCGCGGTTTCGACTTTTTAGCATCTTAGTTTCGACTTTCCACTATCGTAGTTTCGAGTTTTCATCATCGTAGATTCGAGTTTTCACCATCAAACATTCGACTTTTCATCATTGTATTTTGGACTTTTCATCATTGAAGGTTCGGCTTTTCACCATCAAAGTCTCAACTTTCAACATCGTGTACCGCCTTCCAGATACCCATGCAAACAGGTTTACCAGGTTAAACGTAATCGGGTTCTTTTGAATATGAAGGATAATATTTGTACATGCATTAATATGAAATTTTTTTTTTGGTAGATATTTCGACCTTCATGAATTATAGACTGAATAGAACTATAAAACATATGTATCAAAAGTCACATTTACGAACCGACATTACACATACAGTGGTAATCCGTGTTTTATTTACTTCACAACAGCGGGTGTTAAAAGTCGCCCCGACTTCATCTCAGTGTTGTTATATTTTCTGGTCCTTCGGGATCATTGATTTCAACTCATTTAGATTTGAAGATTGAATGCTGCTTAAGCCGGTACTAGGGGACGTGGGCAGTGCTGTATTTTCCATTACTGCTCATGAACAGACTCAATCAAACCGAGTCTGCAATTTTCACTGTTTGCATTGTTCTCGATGCTTCCGAGGGATCTACTTTCCAGATTTTATTATCTCTCAATGATCTCGAAAAGAGGGCAATCTTTATATAATATAAGGAAAGCAAGTTGTAAAACACAAATGAGTAATATTTTTGCAAGAACTTAGGCATAACAGTTACTATCATAATAATGAACTTTCAGACCTCTATTGATACTATGAAAGATCCTCAGTTTTCAATTTGGCAGTGGCTAGGTAGCCGGTTCTACCTGAACCTTTAGTCTAAAGGTCTAGGTAGCCAGCTCTATATCTACATATCATACATGAACATAAGTCAATAATCTAAGCTTGATTGGTTCTTATTGTTTGTTTGAACAAAATGACGAACTCTTTATTCTAAGGCAATTGTTTTGTAAGATAATTACATATCAAAAGACCTAATTCTAAATGACCGCCGATAATTGACATCTCCTATCAAAAATGATTTTCAACATGTAACAAAATACAAAACTTTATTAAAGACTTTACTTTAGGAAGCTATAAACATGCCGATGACGATAAAGACACTCTGATCATTTGTTGATAGTCAAAAGTCAAATCAAAGTTTATTCGGCAAAAACATATACATGTTCATCGCCAGTTACAATGTGGCGGTACATACACATATTACAGAAAAAAAAGAGTCATATATGGTATGAGTGGAATGTACAATTAATTATAAACATATTAAGCATTATGAATAAATATACAAACAAGCAAGAACATTTCATTCATTACAATACTATTAGCAAAAAAGTAGCTACCCAACTGCTTCATTTCTTTTAAGCGTTGCGAAGTAAATGTATTTTCCTAAATTTAGAAGCTTACTTCTTTGAGTTAAGCTCATAATAGATTTGAATTTATGAACACTAGGCCATACACAGTAATATTTTGGCAAATACTGTTTCCTTAAATCATAATAAAAAGGACAAACCAATAAGAAATGATATTCATTTTCAATTTGTTGCATATTACATTTTGTACATAATCGCTGACTCCTCTCAATATTTCTGAATCTTCCTTCTTCAATTGCCAACTTATGCGCAGAGCATCTGAATCTAGATAAAGCTGTTCTATATTTTATGTTATCAATATATGATAAGTATTTTTCTTGACAAAAATCATTTTTAAAGACATTATAACTTTCTAATTTTGAAAATGTACTGAATGCCACTGCTGTAAATAATGATCAAATATTCTTTGTATTACTGCATTTATTTGAACAATACTAATATTATTATGATTCCATAAGTAGGAAAATCCTAGATCAGACAGCAAACTTTTCACATTTTTTGACCAACTATTCACTAATATTCCATTAGCATTGGTTAAAAACATCAATTTATGTAATAAAGAGTTTGGAGATTTCGTAATCCTGTACCAATACTTAATAATTCTAACTTTACACAGGACTGACAAAGGAAATCTGCCAAATTCACCTAAAACTGCTGAAGTCGTTGTCTGTTGTCGTACACCGAGAATCTGTTTCAAAAATTTGAGGTGAATTTTTTCTATATCAGGTGCTTTATGAAATCCCCAAATCTCTGATCCGTAAGACAGAATTGGTAAAATCATGCAATCAAAAAGTTTTACCTTTTCTTCAACATTCAAAGAAACTTTATCAAACAATGTATTCAAAGAATATAACGCCTTCAATGCTTGGTTAGACAATGATTTTTGAGCTTGAAAATAGTTTCCATTCGACGACAACGTAACACCTAAATATGTAAATACCTTAACAACTTTTAATTGTTCATTATTATAATACAATTCTACATTCTCTAATCTGTTACCAGACTTAAACACCATAACGACTGCTTTATCAACATTTACAGTTATGCCCCATTTGTTACAATAAGTATGCAGTTGGTTAAGTAACAATTGTAGGCCTTCCTTAGAATATGAAAATAAAGCAGTATCGTCTGCAAACAATAAGAGGTATATTTGTAATTCATCCAAGGTGAAGGCCTCATTATTATCATTTTGCAAATTTTCATACATGTCATTTACGAAAAAAATAAACAAAAGAGGTGAGAGTGGTTCCCCTTGTTTTACGCCCATATAACTGTCAAAATAATCAGAAAGAGACCCATTTGCTTTCACACAAGATTTAACACAATTGTACATACTTCGCAACATAGATACCACTTTGGAAGACACGCCATCTTTTAGCAATTTAAACCAAATACCATTCCTGTATATCATATCAAAACATTTTTGGAAATCTATGAACGATGCATAAACCTTTTTCTTTTCATGTTTAATTATTTTATCAATAATAGAACAAAGAGCAAAAATACAGTCTACAGTACTTCTATCTTTTCTAAAGCCGTATTGAAATTCGTTCAGTAATTCATTGTCTTCAGCCCATTTGCGCAGTCGCATATCTAACATTATAGAAAAAATCTTAGAAAATATACTTGTTAGAGTAATGCCCCTATAATTATTTACATCGTTTAAATTGCCCTTTTTAGGTACTGGCACTACAATACCTTTACACCAAGATTCCGGATAGGTGCATGTATTAAATATATGATTGAACAACTTACACAAAACAGGCGCTATGACAGTCTTGTTTTCTATGAATATTTCAGGGATGAGCTTGTCAACACCAGCACTTTTCCCTCTCTTTAAGGAAGAAATGGCCTTTATAACATCATCAACACAAAAATCACAATCTAACTGTTCTAATTTAAACATTTATCTCATCACTACTCAAATTCTCTTCAACATTTATATTTGTGAATACATCATCTTTTGAATAAATATCTTTAAAATGATTATAAAATTGGTCTAGTGATTATTCGTTTTTAACATTTTGTTTTCTCAGTTTCTTAATTTCTTTCCAAAATTTCTGCGGATTTTCACTAGCTAACAAATGCATTTTCTTTTTCTGATTAATATGAAATTTGGTGCGAGCCCGTCTTTTAGCTATTCTGTAGAGACGCCTTTGGGTAACTAGTATTTCCCTATTTTGCTGTGAATTGCATTTAGAATATATTTTATTAGCATATTTTAAATCGCGCCTTGCATTTTCACACTCTTCATTAAACCATGTACTTTTAAACTTTCTGCTACAATAACCCTTAGAACTATTTATTACTTTAGTTTCCCCAAAAATATTAAACGTTTTACTATACAAAATGTCGGATATTTCTTGTATTCCAGAATCTAACTCTGTCTCAGCCTGAATTATGCTGTTAACTATGCTTTCAATGTTACAAATTTCACCTGACATAATTTCTTTGTATATGTTTACTTTATCATTTGTTGATAACTAAACACAATATCGGCCGATATGATATGAGCGAGTAAATACGGCGAAATAAATAGGTAAATCACGAAAAGATCTTAAATAATTAATCACAAGAAATGTAATTTATTTAACTAAAATAATGATCCTTTATAATACAGTTTATCAAAGCCGGCTACCTTGACTTACATATCCATATCTTACATCCCGAAAATTTCAATTTATTACGATTATGTCATGCTAAAATCTCGTATATGTGCGATAATTTAAGTACAGGCCTAACCGATAATGCTATTTTTACTTAAAGCACGTGTTGTCATGAAAAAAGGATTGCTTTGTATATCCTAAAAGTTAAGAAACGAGATTTTTGACGCCGGCCGACGATCTATGTATTCAGTATTTATTTTAGAATTTTACAAAAAAAAAAAATTAAATGACAAAGTTATCAAGACAAACTTCATGATAAAAATATCAAGTAACTGATATCCGCTATTAAATTCGGAACTATAAATACCAGTGTTTCTTCCACTATGTCAATTGGTTTATCCCGGAAATCGGGAATCTTGTCCGTATTCTGTTCATGAGAATGTTCAAAGCGCTATCATCTAAGATATGTCTTTTTATTAATATGCAGGTAGATCTAGGCAAGTTATATTTAAGTATTTTAAAAAATAAAAACAATTCATAACGCAAATGCTGGCGACCCAGATACGCACGAGGGAAAATTAAGCTGGGCATGAGAACGGGTAAGATATTCTACCTTTTTCTGCTTTACGGGTAACATTAATCTTAAAATCGGCCCAAATTTTGGGAAGCTCTTAAAACATTTTGATCTACTAACGATTAATACTCAAACATCAAAAATATGTTTAAATTACTCTGTAACACTGGAAGTTAAACATGCCAGTTGTTCCCCGTATCATCTTTTATTAATAACATTTATTTGAATTCATAAAACAACAGTGAGACTTTTTTAGCAATACAGAGTGAACTCAGTCCGAGTTTTATTTTCTAATACATTTAAACGTCGATAATTTTGAGTTGTCCCCTAAAAAAAGTATTACAGGGCGCCGCCATATTGTTTGCATACAAGAAGCGACGCGACGTCATTTAGCATTACGGTCTATGCAGAAAAATACAAAATTGAACATATCAACTTCAAAAAAATTTTTTTTTGAAAAATGAAAAAAGTGCCTAGAGATATGATCTGCGCTATATAAAAACATATTTTAGGGCATCATAACGCATATCATAATTTTAAAAATGATGTTAACCAGATAGGTGGGACGGACTTTAGTGAACGCTTACGAAAGAAGCAGAATGCTTACCTTTGAAAACTTTTCTAGCAACATGGCATCTTTTGCTTTCTGCAAAGGATCGATTGGCGTTAGCTTTTCACCCGGGTAAGTTTCATCGAGATATTGGCATACAATAGGAGAGTCGTACACAACAATGTCATCTTTTTGAATCACTGGAACTGTGCCAAGTGGGGCCAATTCTAGAAACCATTCTGGCTTTTGCTTTAGATTGATATTGACTACTTCAAATCTGAAAATAAAGTTTGGTTTTTTTTTGTTCTTACTACCGTGCGTTCGAAACCGATTTTTTTTCATGTGAGGAAAACCTCTAGTTTACTTACGGATGTCAAGACGCGAGGCGTTACCAACGGTTAGGGAGGTAGTTTGCGCCGCCTGACTATGGCTAATCTTTACCTTGGAAACTAGCACTATATTGTTTTCTTTCTTATTTATTTGTGTGTGCATGCGTGCGTGCGTGTGCGTGTTTGCGTGTGTGTGTGTGTTGTAATTTTTATGTATATTTTTCACTGTATATACATTATATACTTAAGCATGGTGACATACTATTTACACCTAGATCAAACACACACCACAAACATTCCACCAATATCCAAGAAACAAATCAAGAAACAATTTTTTACTTTAATAATCGATCAACCTATTGACTCTAACTTTAAAACGGCATGTTTCTCTCGCTAAAGCGCGAACAAAAACTGAACTGCTGTCTCAAAATTATATAAAATTCCAGCAGTGATTATTTTATCAGCGGGATATAAAGTTTTTTTTTCTCTTCCGCTACATTTACAACACATGGTTTAGCGGCGGTTTGCAATATTCTGACAACCGAGGTCAGTGGTCACAGTCAACTCAAGTTCCAGCCAGGACTATAAATGAGCCGCGCCATGGGAAAACCAACATAGTGGGTATGCGACCAGCAAGGATCCAGACCAGCCTGCGCATCCGCGCAGTCTGGTCAGGCTCCATGCTATTCGCTAACAGTTTCTATAATTGCAATAGACTTTGAAAGCGAACAGCATGGATCCTGACCAGACTGCGCGGATGCGCAGGCTGGTCTGGATCCATGCTGGTCTCACACCCACTATGTTGGTTTTCCCATGGCACGGCTCAAATAATGTCATCGCGATGAAGAAGGGAGGTGGAGTCTAGGGACTTCCTCCTTTTCAGTATAGTTAAATGTATATAATAGCCGTCTTCCACTGCCCTCTTGACTGCACGTACAAGGGCATGAAATTCAATTAAAGATATACATTGTATATCAAACATCTGTGACACTTATTCTTCGACAATGCAATAAAAGCTTTGGGTACAGGCGGTCGGCCAAAATATAAAAGCTTATATACTTTCAAGATATGGTAAAACAATATACAAAATCTGAATGATTTTAGCAAATGAAATTCCATAAAATATTATATGCAACCTTCATTTTATGTGTAAATATTTACTCTATATTTCTGTGAATCAGTAGAATAAGGGCCCTTTGAGCGTACGGACAAAATCTCATACTGTACAACCGCAGCTTTCCGGGTTGTAGAGCCGGGAACTCGCTCCCTGAAACACAAAGCATTAAAATGTAAGAAAAGTCATATGATTTCTTACATATTCATTAAAAGTTGCAGACCTACTTCGTTTTCAGTTAGAATGTAATCACTTCTTTCTCCTTATCTCACTTACTTCTTGCTAATATTTCGGACTACAACCGTAACTATTTTTATTTACTATTTAAGCTGAATATTGAAATAGTGCGTACAAATTGCTAAATATCATTAATATCTACAACAATTACTACAATGCTCTCTTCCTTTAAATATTACCATTTCTGCGATCAAATCTTTTGAATAGATATTATATATGGCCAAATATGGCAAAATTTAGACAACTGATGTCTACGTCAAAAAAAATCTGGTCTAGTTAAGCTCGCGTTTGTTTATCTTGCTATGAAGGCTAGAAATGATAATGTTTGATGTACTTAACTTTAATATATACTGTAAAGTTATTATACTGTTCGATGAGTAACGATATATGATGCATTGTGTATTAATTTTAATTTTAATGAATTTAACTTAATATGACTTAATACGGTACATACATTGGTATCTTTCTAATTTTCATGCTATCGATAGTATTGCCACGTTTGTTATAATTTGTCATGCTTTTCAATTCACCTCTGTTAAGCAAACCGCCAAATGATAGCTTTTGGCGAAAAACATGTATATAATTTATGTTTATGCCAATAAATATTTTGACTTGACTTGACCATTTCAAAAAATTGGGGTTATTTATGTTTAAGTTATCTTTTTGACATTGTTAGAACTACTTCTTCTACCATTTTACTTTTTCGTAATACTCTTGAAAAATATATTTAACTCCACTTAAAGTGACTTATAACTAATAGTTATAAGGTGCACCTTATAACTTTGTCAACCTAGTTAATATAGAGGAAATAAGTTAGCAAGTTACTCCATAGTTCTCAGCCTCTTAGCATGTGTCGGTATAAAGATGTAAAAAAAATGAGTCGGATTTGAAATAACAATGAATAGTCATATTGTATAAAACAATTGCTGTATATGAATTAATGTAAATAATTTACCTTTCCCGTACGCTTTTTGTGTCGACATTTTAACTCTCCCTGTGTTCAGATATCCACTTCTATCGCTGGTTTTATCATTTATAAACTCTTGTCCTTGATTACATGCAGTATTCACATGCTGATAAAAACAATCATAATCTTTTAAAGGTACACGAACGGGTAAATTATCAAACTATAATAATCTGCATGTTGGAGGCTAACCTTAGGCTTAGTCTCAAGATTTTTTTTCTTTTAAATGAGGCTCAAAAAACGCTGATTCACAGAATATCAACAAGTTTGCGAATGAGTTTAAATCGGAGGATATCCTGAATAAGCACGATCCTCTAAAAGAGAAAACTATAACTCAGAGAGCACCCAAACCATGGTTCAATGAAAATTTGCAGCGTCTAAAACAACAGGTTAGAAAGTTTGAGCGAAATAAGTAAGAAACGAAGATAATTTGGAAATCAAACGTCAAAAGAGAAACACACTCAGTGAAAGAACGCTAAAGGTGATTCCAAGACTCTGTATGGATAGTATCTGAACTAACTGGTACCAAATCTGAAAACCCGCTGCCTCAAGGAGAGTCTAGTAATTCATTGGCGACTTCTTCATGGAAAAAATCTCAAAAATACGTCAATTCCTAAGTGAATACCAAAACTTTGAACCGCAAGTAAGGGATATGCAAAATTTAGACAAAATTACTGGAATTGAATACCAGAACTGGATATTTGCCAGAGCTGGATATTTGCCAACATGTATTCTGAAATCACTTGTAGACGAACTTCTACCTAGTATTACTAAATTGGTAAATCTCTCATTACAACAAGGTGTTTTTCCTGTGAAATACAAACAAGCTGTTGTTAGAAAGCAGGCCTTGAACTAGAGATTTCTAATTATCGTCCTGTGAGTAACTTATCATTTCTGTCAAAACTTATTGAGAAAGCTGTTCTTTACAGATTAAACAAACATGTAAATCAAAACAGTCTTTTGCCTACGAACCAGTCTGCTTATAGGACATATCATTCCAGTGTGTCTGCGCTGCTTCGGTTGGTTAATTATCTTCTAAGTGGTATGGAGAAACAGGAAGTCACGGCCTTTGTTGCAAATGACTTATGTGCGGCATTTGACACTGTCATTCTGCTATATGTCCTAAAATCACAGTATGGTGTCTGTGAAACAGCTCTTTAATGGGCAGACTCCTACTTAAGGCCTCGTATTTGTAAGGTTGATATCAACAATGCATATTCATCAGACCGCCAGCTTGAATGCAGTGTGTCCCAAGGCAGTTGCCTTGGTCTGTGACTGTATCTCACCTTTGCTGGAATACTTTTGATGTAATTCCCAAATCCATATCAGTCTACGGTTTTGCTGATGATCATATAGCAAATAAAAGCTTTCATCCCACGTCTGCTCCCGTAGAAACACAAGCGGTCGGAGACCTCGAACGGTGCGCAGTTACAATCAATGACTGGATGAATAGAAACAAACTGAAAATGAACACTTCCAAAACTGAATTTATTATGTTTGGTAGCAGACTTCAATTGAACAAATGTTTTACAAATTCGGTTAACATTGCTGGTGATGATATTAAACGTGAAAGCACACTTGGTGCATTTCTTGATGAAACTTTGAATTTTAAAGAGCACGTAAATCGTAAATGTCGTACAGTTATGTTGACTTACCTACGAACTAAGAACATCCAAAAATATTTAACCAGAGCAGCAACTGAAATTTTTGTTTTGTCTATATATATTATATAGTTATTTCACATCTGGATTACTACAATTTCATACTGTATGGTTTAGCTAACGGTGAGGTGCGTATAAGATGCAACCTTTTCCAAATCAAGTATGCAAAACTTGTCCTTAACAGGACGAAATTTGACAGTTCCAAACAAGCATATGACTTACATTGGTTGCCGGTGAAAGCAAGGACTGAGTTTAAGATCCTTTCTTTCTTGTATAACTGTCACATTGGCAGAGCACCTGTGTATTTAACAGAACTGCTTACAGAGTATGTTCCTAGTAGACAAGGTTTGAGATGGTCAGAAAATTCCGAATGTCGTTATGTTGTTCCATACAACAAGTGCTTAAATGATAGAAGTTTCTGAACTATTAGTCCAAATGCCGTTAGCATTACGCAAAAATGAATCACTTGATACATTCAAACAAAATCTAAAGACATTGTATTTTAGAAACTTTATGCCATTGTTTGAAATTGTTTGATAATTGTTTTAAATGCGATAACAGCAGGTGTTAGTTTATTGTTAAACACACAACGCCATTGAATATGTCATTGTATAGAAATAGGCGTTTAATCAAATCAGTCAGTTTCAGTTTCAGATTCAGGCTCCAGACCCTAGACAAATCACCAAACTGAATAAAGACCGAAACAGATATTTTTGCAAAATTCCCATCTTTTACTATTTTTCAGACAAAAATTTCATTGCAATGTGTTAATTTTTGGTGAATTTTGTGTAAGGTTCGGAACCTTCCTAAATGTTTAACCATTATTGAATAATTTTGCCAGCTGCAACCGGAAAGAAAGTTAGTCTCTTTCACTTTTGTAAAGGACAAATTAATTCATACCTGAAGCTTACTTGTTGTTAATTTCATTACTTCTTGTATCTATTATGATATATATATGAGTAATGAAAGTACAGACAGGACGACAGTATGTCATTATGCTTGAATTTTGAATCATAATTCGTATAAAGCAAACTGAATTTCAGTATTAAGTAGGGATGTGAACAAATATTCGAACATCAAGAAATAACATATGATTTATGCATAAGTTCATGTTGAAGGAGGTTTAAGTCTGCCTTACTTGCTTTTTACACGACGTTTTTTACACGCCGATTGAAAATTTTCAAAATGGCGGCGGTAATACAACAGCGCGTCACATGTTTAAATGGGACGACCTGCTATATTTAGATAAAATTGCGACGGTCTAAATTGTAATCGTTTTGATTTTTTTGTATCATTTTGAAGCTAAAACACTGAATAAGTTAAATCTGTTCATGATTATACTGACAGAATCGTGAAATAAAACGCTAGGATCGGCGGGTTATCGTGTTACCCGAAACAAACATTTACGATGATCCACGCTTTAAACAAATGAATACGTTGTGTATATGTCAATCACTTAATAAGAATTTAAAGCTTCCATTAAAACAAACCGAATATTCGAATATATTCGAATATGGCAAACCGAATATTCGAATATTGATTTCAGTATTCGTTCCCATCCCTACTATTAAGAGATTTACAACAAATTCAAACGTTTGTTTTATTACTTTCTGAAGTTGGTCTTTAAAGTACAAACTGCAGACTAAACTAACGCATGCATGAAATTAATGCAATGTTAGGGATGCACACTTTCAATGGCCCCAATGGCGTCAATATCAAGGATGATCCGTATTCACATAACAGGACTTTGAAAGGCAAAAAAATTACATGTAAATTGAAGATTACTCGGTATCTCGAACTTGATTATCCCACAATTTCGGGTACTGGTATCTCGACTATTCCCGAAAACATGACTGTGCACAAAATATAATGTTAAGTTGAACTTTTGTTATCTTGAAGTAAAAAACTCGTTCCTTTATATTTGAGATATCGAGTTTCAACTGTTTACACTAAGCATGCGCAAACATTAACAACATCTGCACTTAATTACATGAGACCATAGAAATGAAATACACCTGTAGAATATAATGTTAATGCAACGGGGGTTTGTAATAGACAGCTAAAATACGAGTCACATGTTCTTATTGTTTAGAGAAAAAATAATTCATCGGTTGAATATCATATAATTGTTCATCTCTTGAGATGGAACACTTAGAATGGGTAAGTCACACTTGACTGAGTATTGACCTTGAAAGCTGTTGTCATTACAAGCTGGCCAATCATACTCCGTGACCTTAGAAATAACCTCTGACGTTTAAATTATTATTTCCTAATTGAGGCGACTCTCTGGCTGAACGCGATCTGCAGATTACACATTACTAAACCTGGGGATGGAAAAGTGGAGTTGTTGAAACAGGCCAAACATCCCATTTGTCACATAGGTTAACATACGTCGTTATCTTCGAATGCATGTTTAATAATGTGAAAACAAACCCCATTGCGGCCCTCTCATTGTGCACAACAAATTCATGAATAGAATGCCCGGATGTTTAGGACAGATACTACTAAATTACAGCCATGAATTACTTGATTAATGACCGCTAAATTTGTTGTGTGCGAGGTCGAAGACTGTTAGCGCATCAAATCACGGCGGCCCAAATCACTAGTAAATTAGGATCCCATCACCAGCTATTGAAGGGATGAACATTTTTCAAACAGTATCTGATTAAAACCAAACACTTGCGTATAATATCCATTTTACATGTTAGAAAAAAAACCACCAAGTTCCGTAAAATATCCTCTATTCACTTTTAATTGTCCGCTATATCATCTCTATAAACTTCTCAAAAAATCTACACCCGTGTACGATTTTCCAATAACACGTGGACATTACGAGTTTAAATCGGGTCAACGTGTACAGCCAGTGTTTCTTAATTGCCGTATTTACTCGACTAAAAGTGGTAACGGATTTACTTTGTTGTTGGATTTAACAACTTATTATAAATTAGCGTAATTACTGTGGAAATAGCGGACTTGACACTTTTTTCAGGCAGTAGAAAACAACAAAGATCTTTTTTTCAAAATTTTAGTTTTTTTTTGTATTTTGGTGCAGATATAAACGCCCGCTTGGTGCAAATTTAACGCCCCCGGGGCGCTTAAACGGGGGTTATGGAATGCCAATAAGGTAGAATGGTCTTGTCATTGCGTCCAATCCTAGTGTTCCACACACTGATCACCAATATTTAAAGAAGAAATTGTAACCAAAATTTACAAGATGATCATTATATATTTATATAGATGTGCCCTAGAAGGAACTTTTGCTATGCTTTAACTTGTGTTTGGAACGTCTTCAAAACCCCACTAATTTAAAATATGAATGACGACCTAAGGTATATGTCAGTGTGTCATCAAGTGTCTGAAATTATTTAAGTTTGTCTTTTTTATGCCTCCGAAGGGAGGCATATTAGTTTTCAACTGTCCGTCTGTTCGTCACAACGTTAATTTTTTGCATGAAGGCACTTTACTCGCGAACCACTGCACCCAGGACCTTCAAACTTCACATGCTGATAGTACTTATTGAGTACACGATCCCTACTGACTTTGGGGTCACCAGGTCAAAGGTCAAGGTCACCAGGTTAAAGGTCAAGGCGCTGCGGGGGCATTTGTCACCATTAGTGACAGCTCTTGTTATAAATAAAACTGAGGTCACATTTATACCACTGGACAAATAAAACGGATTAACCTTTACCCTGCTAAATATCTAAAATGGACTGTTCCATCATTCAATTTTGGCAGTACCACTTCTTATTTAAAGGGATGTTCACTGAAAATTTACTAACTGAATAGCAAACAGTGCAGACCATGATCAGCTAGCACGGATGTGCAGGATGATCTTGGTCTGCACTGGTCGCAAGGGCAAAACAACTTGCCGCCAGCAGGCTAAAGGTTAAGGAAATCAATGATGAAATTGTATATAGACATCATGCTCATCATTGGCAATGCTAACAGTATTTAGATCATACAAGTATTTGACACAAATGTACAGTCGAATATCAGTCATTCTTAGGATAAGTTCCTGTTGATAATGTTTGGTTCTGCAACATAGGCATAACACAGTATTAGTAACAACCACCGTTTGATAATTTAAAAATAAAAATGAATACAGGCATCAGCAGATTTTTATTTTGCAAAAATCAGACTACATTTCTTCATTGGCACTGACGTAATAGTTCGTTTCAAATCAGCTGTAATGTCACCCACGTGTACTAATCAACCACGAGCTCGATTCTACAGTTAATTGCCAGAGTACTTTGTACATAGAAAGCTTTTAGTACTGTCTACTTAACACAAAACTACAGTTAAATCACGCATGATGAAATTCCTTATTCCTCTAGTCCAATATCATATATCTCCTTTCCCTCCTTCCTAGCTACTACAAGCTTTATAAAGTTCTCTTCTGAGCAAATGGTCTCTTTTACCGCTGGGACTGAGGTGATGTTCTCTATCCAGGCTGACAGAAACGGGAAACGATCTGGCTTAATGGCCACTTTGTCATTGATTTGCCCCATACCAACTACACGCTCCATGTGAGGCCAGATCATAAAATCTATCAGCATTGGTTTTTCTCCTGCAAAATTATGTACGGAATTAGTTACATTTTAACCCTTACCCTGCTAAATTTCTATAATAAAACTTGTCAATTTTTCAATTTGGTCAGTACCATTAACTATTAAAAGGGGTGCTAACCAAAAATATACTGACTGAATGGCGAACGGTGCAGATCATGATCAGACTGCACGGATGTGCAGGCTGGTCATGATCTACAATGGTCGCAAAGGCAGAATCAGTCGTGCCCAGCATAATAAGGGTAAATAGAATTACTTATAATAAGTTGGAATTGTGCAGCTCTTCTTCGTTTTTATGGTAGAGACTGACTGCGACAACGACCTCCCCAGTATCAATATATCTGCCGTTTGGCGGCCGTACAACGTCCACGTTAACATTTGTCGTTGAATGAAACCTTTGTTTGGAGTTCAGATGCGAAAGAATTATATCACGAGGGCAGCTAATATAATAATACTCTTGTGAACAACAAACAATGTTTTTATTCCGGATAAATTATTTTTGAGATAATATTATATCTTTTTCATTCTAACACGGTATACAGGGTTATTATCTATATCTTTGAAGACCACAAATATCTCAACTATATGAGTCGCACCATGAGAAAACCAACATAGTGCATTTGCGACCAGCATGGATCCAGACCAGCCTGCGCATCCGCGCAGTCTGATCAGGATGCATGCTGTTCGCTAACGGTTTCTCTAATTGCAATAGGCTTTGAAAGCGAATAACATGGATCCTGACCAGACTGTCCATGCTGGTCGCAAACGCACTATGTTGGTTTTCTCATGGCGCGGCTCATATTCATATTTTCTACAGGTAAAGAACAAATCAAGATACTGATAAATCAGACATAAAACAAACCTCCAAAGAATTTTTGACCCCTTAATTTCAGCTCATCTTCCAGGACGTTGAGGCCGGTCATTAGTTCTTGAAGAGCCTCGGGGGACTGAGTGCTTGCCATTTTGTAGAAAGGCGTCACGATTTTCTGTTAAAGAGAAAGGAACCACTTTTTCATTTTATTTAACATCACCAACTACTAGTATACCATTCACAACAGGACCAGATTTCTAGAATCATACACCTGAGTAACGTTACTTTGCTGCGGCAACTTAATGAACTTATTATTACAATTATTAAACTTCTGTAATACCCACTCATTTTCGTACACAACATCGTTATATTGTTCTGAAACTTCCAGACCTATTAAGGTAATAATTTCCCCTTAATTGTATTTTGTTTTGTTGAGTACGTAATATACCATATCGCCAGAATTAGAGATCATGTATCATCTTTCCATCTTTACAGGACGGAAAAGACCCAATGTATCAGAGATTATTTCAGGCATAGGGCATCCGGTGGAACCACCGACCTTCAACAAGCCAGCTGGATGGCTTCCTTACATGAAAAAGTCCTACACTCTAATCGAGATTTCGAACCCACAGTGGTGATGGGCAAGTCAATCGGAACCAGCAACCTTAACAACATGGCCACAGGACGTTTGGTTAAGCATTTGATTAGAAAGAATGAATGTTGTAAAATTTATAACATGTATATTTAAACTTTTTATGTTAGTGAACGCTGAAAATAGAAATAGACTGATTACCTTGGAGTATCTTTCTAGCAACATGGCATCTTTAGCTTTCTGCAAAGGATCGGTTGGTGTGAGCTTTTCACCTGGGCAAGTTTCGTCAAGATATTGACATACAATGGGTGAATCGTAAATAGTGATGTCATCTTTTTGTATTGCTGGAACTGTGCCAAGTGGAGCTAGTTCTAGAAACCATTCTGGCTTTTCTTTTAAATTTATATTGATTGTCTCAAACCTGTTAAATATAAATCAACAAATTGGCAAAGAAAGATGAACGCTTATGACGAATTAAAAATAAAAGAGAACATCAAGTTTTTATTTGCACTTTAAATATAAAGAATGAAAGCTGAACTTGATATTTTTTGATTTATTAACAAAAAATATTTGCTAATTTTTACATGTTGGCATTCAAGAATTATACGTGTTTTAAATATATGCTTGAGTAAATTTTAACCTTTCGTTTTATTTCCAAAAAAGTGTTTATACCTTTAGTAAAACATTTCCCTCCGTTCAAAGAGACTATTCATACTTTGAAACAGTCTGATAATATAATAATTGTATTTGCGAGAGGAAAAAAAAACATGTAGATGAAAATTGTGTTTAATTGCTTGAAAAAAGGTGCTTTCAAAATGTAACTCATTTTTAAAAAGAGTTTAAAAGTTTCTAATCGAATCGTTTGACTTGTACCTTGCAGTAATACTTTGCAACTACACAATTATCAAAGGCTACTGTTTTAATAGACTCTTCATTCGCTCTTTTTATTTTAATTCACGTTTTGGCTTTAAATCCTTTATCAAGATTATAGATTTTTACAACCTTCACCAAGATTATAAATTTTACAACTTTTATCAAGATTATAAATTTTACAACTTTTATCAAGATTACAGATTTTACAAACTTTATCAAGATGATAGATTTTACAACCTTTATCAAGATTATAGATTTTACAACCTTTATCAAGATTATATATTTTGCAACCTTTATCAAGATTATAGGTTTTACAACCTTTATCAAGATTATAGATATTACATATAAATTTTACAACTTTTATCAAGATTATAGATTTTACAACTTTTTATCAAGATTACAGATTTTACAAACTTTATCAAGATGATAGATTTTACAACCTTTATCAAGATTATAGATTTTACAGCCTTTATCAAGATGATAGATTTTACAACCTTTATCAAGATTATAGATTTTACAACCTTTATCAAGATGATAGATTTTACAACCTTTATCAAGACTATAGATTTTACAACCTTTGTCAAGATTATATATTTTGAACCATTTATCAAGATTATAGATTTTACAACATTTATCAAGATTATAGATTTTACATATAAATTTTGAAACTTTTATCAAGATTATAGATTTTACAACCTTTATCCAGATTATAGAATTCCACTTCATGCAAGACAAGATGTAACAACAGCTGTAAGACTAAAGCGTAAATAAATAATAAGGAGGAATATAGAGTCTATAAACATATTAAAAACCTTTGAATTACAACACTGATACACTTTTTAATATAGGGAATTTATATTTCCACAAGCAGGCTTGAGCAATAGGATTTAACCTTTACCATGCTAATTTTCTAAAATGGACTGGTCCATCATTCAGTTTGGGCAATACCATTTATTATTCGAAGAGGTGTTCACTGAAAATTTACTGACTGAATAGCGAACAGTGCTGACCATGATCAGCCTGCAAGGACCTTGGTCTGCACTGGTCGCAAAGCCAGAATCACTTGCCGCCAGCTGGCTAAAGGTAAATAAATTTGAAATAGTAAAATATTTACTCTATATTTCTGTGTATCAGTAGAATACGGGCCCTCTGAGCATATGGACAAAATCTCATACTGTACACTCGTAGCTTTCCGGGTTCAAGCGCCGGGAACTCGCTCCCTAGAAAAGAAAAATCAACATGTTAAGTTACAATTTTACTCAAGATGAAAAATAATGTACTTGACTTAAAGATTATATGGTCTTTATACCAACTATTTAAACAATTTTGTTCTGTGAGGTTAGGCTTTTTTTGGTGTGCGTTTGTGTGAGATGGTATAGACATGATAATCGAAAATGTGTTCTACATAATTTACAAAGCTGTTCCATTTAAATTTAAGCCCAAGGCGGAGCATTCGAGAGTTGATACAATTGTTCACGTATGTCAAGATGTCCTATGAGGCACGTGCATTACATGGAAAATCATGCATTTCTATGCGACTTTAGCAATAACCGTCGTAAATGATTCAGAGCGCTGTATTTTAAAAAGTATGCAGAAATATTGCGAAAGCAATAGAAAACAGAACTGTAAATAAAAGATATAAACCGCGGTTAGGTAATTTCCCCTTGAATATATGAACTACATGATTTTTTACATGTGTAGTAATGAAAATGACTAAAGCATTAGCATGGTATGTATAAGCATCGCTACGCAAAGCTCAAACGGTTGTACATTTGTGTAGGCAACTTTCTTTCTTTACGCGTTGTCTTATAATTGGCAGTTTCAATGATTGCATTTAGTCCTTGTCAGTGTTACTTAGTAACAAGAATTTCAGTGTAATCGGTGCCGTTCTTTACGTTTTAGTGATTTTATCCTTTGCTGGTCGCTCAAAGCCTAGAATAAGTGTACTGAATATATGACTGAATATATAGTATAAATTATTCATATTCTAAACATCTAAGAACGGTTTAATGACCCTTGATAATTAATGATGTCTTCCAAGGAGGCGAGTGATGTTACATATATTAGGACAACTTAAGCTTTTACTTTGATGCTTTTTTTTTAATATTCTTTTCGATACTATCAATTAGCAGCCCGTTTCTAGTCTTATGATGTGAATATATTTTTGTTGTTTGTTGAACTTAAATGCTTTACAGGTCTCTTATATTTACTGTGCATAGAATCATATTACAGTGAAACACGTATACGTTAACTGATATGAATGTAAAGAAATTAAACATACACAAATTAATGAATGAAATAAATGCATTAAGCAAAGTATTATTTGAAAATTTTCAAATTATTAATATATAGAATATTTACCTTTTCGGAAAGCTATTTCTGTCGGCATTTTGATTCTTCGGTGTTCAGTTATCCACTAACTAATATTCAGGTAGTTTAATATATTATTTAAAACTATACACCTTTTCCTAATTTTTAAACTCGCGTCCTAGTTTATACTCTCAGCGGCTGTTATCAGTGACAAGTCATACGTAAAGGTACATTGCGCAAGTTCATATACGGATTTCATATACGGGTATATAAACGACTCAACTGTTAATTGCATACGATACCTTTAAAACGAATAAGAAATTATCCTACCCTCATACAAGATATAGCATAAAATCGGCCTGCCTAATAAACTTTGCTTTATCTAGTCATTGTCAAGATATCACTTTAGCGGAAATTTTTGAAATCACATATTTTATCAAAATTTTGCATTGAAACCGTCACCATTGTATTGGAAATGCTTAAACTTAGAAAATGAGTGGTCAAATTATAGGTTTTTATCCGGAAACAAAAATGTTATTGCTATTTTTCACTTTTACAGCGCTTCAGCCGGAAATTTTGAAAACACCTTTTTCCGAATTTTTCATAAAAACCGTTATCATTGTACTGGAAATGTTCTAACTAAGAAAATAAGTGGTAATATCAAAAGTTTTTATCCAGAAACAAGAAAGTTATTGCAATTTTTCAATTTTATCCACAAATAGAATTGCACTTGCAAACGTCGTATATGACGTCAAGTCTACACGCTGTTGCTCTTTCCAACGACTTTTTTCCCTATTTTCTGAACAGGTAGGATAAATAGAATATTAGATTACTGTCTGAAAAATTTTAATTTATTAGGCTGGTCTACGAAAAAATATAAGGCTCGGCACAGCCTCGCCTAATATATTTTCTTCTACTCGCCTAATAAATTTAAATTTATCAGACAGTAACCTAATATTCTCTATTTACGCGATCAATGGATGATTAAGCATTCGTTTTAACGGTGTTCCTAGTAATGTTCTAAAACTGGTTATACTGGATGACTGTTTCAAGAAATATAAACATGTTCCAGTTGGCTTCTGGATGATTTCGATATATACATACTCATTTGTTGTTATATAAATGTGTATTAAAACAGAACAGTCCTCTAATTGCTGATTTACGATATTTAAATGCCGAAGTTTTTAGACAGTTGAAAATTAATGTCAATCAAAATTTCTTAACTACTCATCGAATTGCGATAAGTCGTGTGTGTCATTAAGGAGGGAAAAAGTCCGTTTTCACAAACATTTTGGAAGAAAAAAAACACCAGTGCCGATATTCTAAGAATACGCCTTTACTTTTTAGCTGGATATTTTAACTTACTTTATACGTTATCTAGTCACATTTATATCAGTGACCGATATTCTAAATTTACATGTTTGTTCAAACAGAAAAAAATCTATATATTTACTTTATAAAGCGCTTGCATAAGATATTTTCGTTGCTGTGTTAAAAGTTGGGACTGAAAATAATTTGCACATACATCTGAATGCAAACTAAGACGCATGACACTTATAGTCTATTTTTTAATTCAACGACTAAAATCACCAATGACAGACAGATATTTATAGTGAATTAATGCTGCAAATATGGCCAAATAAGTAGCTTAAAACTGGAAGTAGGTGGTCTATGAATGTGCACATCAACTTCTGCATACCGAAATGTTCGTCAGAATATGTAGTTTTCAGAACTGCCTGATGCCAGTTTCTAGTCACTGGGCAATGTCCTCAAATTCAAGAAGGCCACCAACATGGCCGCTGATACATGAAAATGATACCCAATGCATAAAATTGCAAAATAAAAGCATTTAACTGTCGTAAATTAATTTGAAGTTATTATAAAAATGTTAAAGTTATAAATCTGCAAAATTATATGCATTTATCGATATGAAATACAACTTTCTGACACATTTTATACCAATTTTATATGGACTTAAATGTGATGAATACTATTTTCTTGAACATGCGGCCAATATACTGTTTGTATTCCTCTATTTACTGTTGTTCCTTACACAATGCAATCCCGTGTTGAACAAGTGATAATAAATTGTAATAATATTATTATTTTGTTAAAGGATACATTCAAATTATTGATAATATATATATTTATAAGTGGGTGGGGTAATTCAATATAGAACACAATGTATATCTAATAACATTTAAAATAAAAAATAAATTGATAATCATCTTCAGTTTTGTATACATCCTACTATAGTTTCATTATCAAAACAATGTATAAAGTACGAAATATATATTTAGACGAAACGTACCAAGTTTATTAAAAAAAAGGCCGCCAAGATGGCTGCGGCAATGTTTTTGCTATGACTTATATTTTATACCGGCAGCAACACCTTTGAAGAATATGCTATAGTTGGTTGATTTTTTTGCGTTATCACAGTCGTACATATGTTGATTATTTAATTGTATTGTGATTTATAGAGTAAACTGTATTTTCTTTTTGATATTTATAGAATAAACGAAACAGAATATAGGTTATAAATGTTAATATTCATATACAAATATCTAATAAATGAATCTTTCCCCTACACCAAATACAGAGTGAATAAACTGCTTAATTAAATTACTTAGATCAAGGGAAACTTTCCCTTACACCAAAGATACCGGAAATAACGAAACTGTCCGCTCTTCTATTGGAAATACAGGGCCCGAGGTTTTTTGGCTGTGAGGGTCAAAACACCCGTTGTGCACGTTCCATTAATTTCTGCCACTGTGTGGGCAGTTATGTCCAACAAATGTGGGCTGCCAAATCTGGAAACACCATAGGACAAAATGGCCAACAAATGTGGGCTGCCAAATCGGAAAACCCCATGGACAAAATGCCCAACAAATGTTGGCCGACAAATCTGAAAACCCCATGGGATAAAATGTCCAACAAATGTGGACTGCCAAATCTGGAAACCCCATAGGACAAAATGCCCAACAAATGTGGGCCGCCAAATCTGAAAACCCCATAGGACAAAATGCCCAACAAATGTGGGCTGCCAAATCGTGAAACCCCATTGACAAAATGACCAACAAATGTGGGCTGCCAAATCTGAAATTCTCATGGGACAAAATGCCCAACAAATGTGGGCTGCCAAATCTGAAAACCCCCATAGGACAAAATACTGAGCATTCAACTCCAGCATTAACAAACTATCGGGAATTAATTATTTCCAGTCGGTGACCTGGTGAATACTCAAAATGGCCTGGACATTCCCTGCCAACTATGTGGTAAATGCAGGGAGAAATAGATCCTTGAGAACATACACTATACAAAATGGTAACCTCCCTGGTTTAATATCTTACATCATATAAAATTTACAAGGGTAATCTTCCCTTTGTTATACATCCTAAACTGACCAATCATAAAAAAGGCAATTCATGTACATTATTTACATTACAAGTGTAACCTCCCCTGTCTTATATATTCTGAATTGATCGGTTGTAAAATTTCACCTACATCATGTAAAATTTACAAGGGTACTCCCCCTGTGTACATCAAAATATAAATATAAAAACTAAGACTCCTACCGTGATCATCACGGAGGACACCCTACCTTATTTGAAATATTGCTTACTCTTGAAAAGTGACCCTCCGGTCAGACGGAGAATCACTCTGCTCCTTCAGTTCAGGGCAATATCTTCTCAGGTGATCTCCCTGACAATTAAAGCATCTCCCTGGAGATCTAGGCAAAAAACGATTCTTCAGCCAATGACTTCCCCCACAATTAAAGCAGCCTCCCCCATTCCGACTAGGACTACCTGATCAACCCGGACAGTTTTCCCGAGACTTATTTCTTCCAGGACTATACGGAGAGGGAGACAATGATTGTTCAAATTTGGCGGTGAGCTCAGACATAGCTTTCAACAAATCTGTCTGCTGCTTAGTAGCGTTTTCTTGGTATTTAAGTTGGCTTTTGCTAGCGGTCTCCTGGACTTTAATCATACTGTTTAATAGTAACTCTGAGAGGGCATGTTGCGTTGGGGTTGGAGCGACTTTAGAACTAATAGTCGGACTTGAACTATCTGAGTCTGTACTGGAGGCAAGCCTCTCTGAACTGAACCTCTCCGTCTGGGAATTGACTCCCTAGTAGCCCTAATATTTGGACATTCCTTATGCGGAGACAGATTGCCCTGTAATGCATTATGGCACTGTTGAAATTCCTTAGCACATTCTAAGCACGAGCGTACCGAATTTAGTTTGAGATGGATCATATGTTCAGCTGCACTTACGTCCCGCATTCCATAACAAAAGCGGGTTACAGCCTGTGATTCTATCAATGCCTGGTCAACGGATGAAAATGCCTCAGTGGCCAATTCTAACACCCTATCTGACCAATCGTCAAGGCTCTCATCCGGGCGTTGTGTAGCAGACTGAAGTTGGACTAGATATCTTTCAGTGTGTGTGGGGGGAGGAGGGGTAGGGGGGTGTTAAATCCCCAAAATTCCGTTCCAATTTTATAATTAGTTCTGCATAGGAGATGTTAGGCCTACGTCTGATTGAATTTGAGAAGAACTCCCCTGCCTTCCCGGAAAGGTTCAATTCTATATAAAATTTGCTCTGTTCTTCCCCAACTTATTATAACGTGCACATGTTTCAAACTTATGACTGAAGGTTCGCCAACTTGAGATGCCATCATATGGTGGCAGTTTTGGCAGCTTAAAATCTCTTTTGGAATTTTCATTTGGTCTTGCAGAAGGTTGTGCGAGGGCAACCCCATTTTGGTTCATAAACTGCACACCCGAGCTATTATAGTCTTGCAAACCAGAATTGCTGGGGAGCACATAAGGCGCATGCTGTTGCGTCCCCAATAGCCCCTGGGGGCCCAGGTTTCATGGTTCAAGATGGAACCATTGGTTGGTAAATTGGCTTGAGCCACAGCACTCACTTGATGTTCATAAGGGGTTGTATCTCTTGAATCCAAATATAACAGACCGGAACCTCCCCAAGGGTACATGATCTGAGCCGCAATCGACTCATTTACCCTAGGTAAGATCTGTGCCCTTGTGGCAACACTTGGAACGGTGCCCTAGCATGCATATTTGCATAAGCTGGGGTGCGGATCATGGGAGTAGCCACGGCATCAGGTGGCATTGAAGCAGCCATAGTGTATGGTGTCGAGGCCACAAAAGATACATTAGCAGGCATTTGCGCAAAGGACGTAGTCGTATGGTAAGATGGCACTCATACAGTAGGGTGTTTGTGCAACAACATGGTCACTAGCTGCATGTGGAAAGGATCGAACCACCGTTTGTTCCACCGGTGAGATGTGGTACAGGAGCCATAGCCGGTACATTTGTACTAATTCTAGGGGCCTGAACCCCGGTGTCAACCATAGGGTAGGGTGGTCAAACCAGAGCGTTCTGATCAGGTGGACGGATATTATTCCAAATGCAACTTGGGTTTTGGTGCAGAAACTGTTGCGGGTATATTTGTGTCAATAGGAGTGGGATGATCGCCTGTGCTATCCATATGCAATAGCATTCTTGCCCCCGTCAAGTGGACGGGATTGATCCCAAGTGCCACCTGTAGGATGTAGTGCAGGCACAGTTCCTGGCACATTTGAACCAGTTGTAGGGCCCTGCAGCCCTGCTCCTCCCCTATAATTGGGTGGTTGTACCAAAGTGGACTGTTTTATGTCGGGCGGACACAGCCTATTCCATATTTCAGCCTTAGATTGTTGTACCGTACCCAAAACTGGTACAGCTGTACCATGATGAGGGTCAAGTACCTCACTCCCACTCATAAGATAAAGCGGCATATACTTGGATGCTGGTACAATTGTACCCTGCTGCGGGGCACATTCCCCGGAACCACCCAAAAGATAATTTGACACAAAAGCTGATGAGGGCGTATTCGTACCAGGCGGAGGTACTTGCCCCCCGGTACCACTACTAAGACACGGATGCGGGCGTATTTGTACCATGTGGAGGCTTTTTTCCTCCAATGTCACTACTAATAATACTTGGCACGAAACCCGATGTGGGCGCATTTGTACCAGCGGAGGTACTTGTCCCGCAGTACCTCTTGATGCCACAGTCAGAACTGGTTTATATGCAGCAGGAGTCTAGCACACTTTGCCAGCAAAGAGGTCCGAAATTAATTTGCACATTAAACATTAAACATGGAGCTGCGTTCAATAAAGGCTTGATGCCCCCGGTGGCATCCTTGTCGATACAAAGCAACCTAAGTCCAAAACGAGGTCAAGTTCAAGGTCAAGGTCAAACTGAGGTCAGGTGATGTCTGAAGATGAGGAATGGTCACAGGTTACATCTGCATTAGTATCAAGTCATTCTAGTTAGGGTATTGATGCTAGACGAAACGGTCCAATTTGGTTAACCTCGTACGGACGGACGGACGAACGAACGAACGAACGGACGGACGGACAGGACAATCACTTTATGTCTCCCGCATCAGTAGATGCCGGGGGAATAAAAACCTGCACCTTTACTAAATATGAATTTTTAAGTATTACACACATATTTTATGTAAGTGTACATAGATTTACCCCACCCACTAAGCTGTTTACTTAGCTCTTGATTGCTGGATTAACAGATAATAATTTAAATAAAAGTTGTCATGTCAAATACTTATGATATAGTTTATGAAATTCTGAACATTATAAAGCATAAAACTTGTAAACTGTTATCAAGTAATTAAAAGTGGTAGAATTATTAAAAGAATGTATGTAAACAACAATTTTTCTGATCATTTTGCATGCAAAATCCATCATATTTTGTAAGAATTTATTTCAATTTAGTTAAAGATGAAATATACTATGTTTTAATCTATTCTGCAACAGAAACTAGTACAAGACTAGGACGATGCCTTTAAATTTGAAATATATTGTACAGTCAGTATGTATCATGAGTATGATTTTTAATTTTCGGCGGCCATATTGGCGGCCATCTTGAATTTGAGCACTTTGCCCACCATTTGCATTATGGCATCAACTGGTTTTGGAAACTTAAGACTCTTACAAACATTTTATATATAGTTTGCAATGTGCACATTCGTAGACCACCTTTATTTAGAAATTCACTTCGAGTTATTCTAAACAATATATAAATGATCAGATAGACAATTTACAATTAACTCATCAAGTGACCTCTTACTACAGGAACACTATCTGAATACAACAAAATACGCTTGCATGAATATTAAAAATAAATAGCAGGCATAATACAGCAATATCAAACATGCAAATTTCAAAAGATAACTGCATAATCTGCTGTATCACAACAATGAAACATGTATACTAATATATATTAAATATATGTATAATAATCAATAAAAGTGAAATTTTCAGTTTTTATGTATATAAACACAAATGTATAACAAAATTCAACCTTTCACATAATAAATAAGCGAATTCAAATGAAAAGTATTATATATGGGTGGGTGGGAGTGGCAATTTTCAAAAGAACATCTTTCTCGATATCTGTTTGACAAAACTGTGCTGAAAGGCGCGAAAGTATATTCTTTTATTAACCACGGCGTAGGAATACAAATATGACCTGTGACCTAACTGAGTGTATAAAATAACCTATGACCTAAGAGAGGAGAATAACAGATAACCAATCAAAAAGGGTGTTATATTTCCATAATTAAAAGATTTTGATAGTAAACAAAATGCTCTAAATTTGTGACATGCGTTGACTGTCCTTCTAAAACACACATAAGATATCAACCATACCAACTATATCAGAAATTAGGAATGGCGGTTTTAAGCCAGCAAGAATTTTACATTTAGTTTTAAATCATTTCACGAGTGCTGTTTGACTGTCTATTCACTATTTTGTCATAATTCTTATTCATTTTAAGGTATCATTAATTAATCAATGGATATCACCAGTTCATACAACAATTTAGAAAATACAAGAACGAAAATAAAATAAAAACTGCAGAGTTCAGAAATTGCCATCATTAAATAAAGGTAATGCACACTAATTTGATAACGACAGGACTATACACCATTACAATTACTCCCCTTTTTGTAAATCATTATATTTAAATCTAAATTATTGTACTGCAACAGCAGCTGATTTATCTACCATAGAGGAAGAAGGTACATTACGTTTTTGATAAGTATATGAGTAAGAACAAGTTTGTATAGAGAAGAATAGACTAAATACAATGCACTTACATGAAAAAAACAAACGAACATAGTCGGTCCAAGAAATGATCATACGCTACTGATTACAGGGTCAATCACTTAAAGGCACTGACCTCCAGATTTGGCTAAAAATAATCTTTTTGAAAGATTGGTCACATTATGAACATTAGAATATGAGTTTTTGTTTCTTAAATATTTTAAAAATTCTAAATCAAGAAAAAAGGATGACCGCGTCGGGAATCGAACCCCGGACCGCCGCGGCAATAAAGACATTTGCCAGTCGTCGTAACCAACAGCGCTATAGCGGAATTAGTGAATTATGAATTCCAAATATAGATATTTATAATCGAGACAGTTTACCTGGAGTAAAGCGTTACAAACGCTTTTCGATTTTCATCGTAAAAAGAAGTAAAAACACCAAATTCTCAAGTGTTTCCGTAACATGTAGTGTGTCAGTAATTAAGTTTTAAAGCCTTCTTAAGAAATATAGCATTTATTTCCAGATATCTAAAAAAATTTTTTTTTGTTTGTCGAACGATCTGGAGGCCAGTCCCTTTAAAAGAGGAAATAGTAATTAGAGTGAAAATTCAGACTATTAATTTCACGAGAGATGAAATTTAGGGACCGAACGCACATTTTGAGTCCGAGGGTATATATAATATATACTTTTCTTCGTGACATAATTATTATAAAATAATAAATGTACCAGTTTACGGTGACGTTGAATTTTTTTCACGGTTTTGAACTTCTAGTATGGAAATAAGATAACACAATACCGTTTTTTTATTTATCTATGTATTAAATTCAACACAGATATAGCTTTAATGAAACGGAATATAAGAAAATCAGTACAGATAGAAAGGAGTATCCTCCCTTCTATTTGTTGTTATAGCCGGGTGTTCCTGTTCCTGTTTTTGAACTTCATAAAGTGTATATAAATGTATTTGAAACAGTGTTGGATATACAACTGAACATGTCTACCCAGCGGTCACTCGGATCAGGTAGTATAATTGTTTATCCACATTTTTTTTAAATGTAACTTTTAAATTAGCATTATAATAGGTATGCAATTGATAGTTCTATAATATACATACTAATAGCTCTACATACTTAGCTTTATACTATTATGATACGTATAATTATAATACATGTATAATGCAGACATACTATAGTATCTAAATATAACGTTGACCAAGATTATTTGTGTACAGTGTTACTTAAACGTAAACTTGCAAATGCACGATTAAAACATGTGTAGTAGATCTATTAATTTATTCTCAAAATAAATGTATTAACGTACACATAACAATAACTACGTTCTGAGACTTTGGGGTTAACTAACACGAGAAACCTTGGATTTGTTACAGGGTCATTATGAAAACAATTGTGTATCAAAACTATCTATAAAACAAATGATAAAGTTCTTTCATCATAATGTTTCCATTTTGGTGTTTCAGGGAGTGAGTACCCTAGTCGGGAGCAGGGTGTTCTAAGATTATACAGCATGCGGTACTGTCCTTACGTGAAAAGAACCCGTCTCGTCCTGGAGCACAAAAACATTCCGTGAGATTTTGTATTTGGCATTATAATTGAGCCGTGCCATGGGAAAACCAACATAGTGGGTTTGCGACCAGCATGGACCCAGACCAGCCTGCGCATCCGCGCAGATTGGTCAGGATCCATGCTGTCCGCTTTTAAAGCCTACTGCAATTAGAGAAACCGTTAGCGAACAGCATGGATCCTGACCAGACTGCGCGGATGCGCAGGCTGGTCTGGATCAATGCTGGTCGAAAAACAACATTGTTGGTTTTCTCATGGCACGGCTCAATTATATGAATTATATTTATGAAGCTACTTAACATTTGAATATGCGCAGCAGTCTGCCAATAGTTATTGCAATAAAGGCAAAACATTATTATCCAGATAAAGAGGAGATAACTTTTGAATATAATGAAGTTGCCAAATATTACAATGCATGGTGTGGTATGTCAGTTTGAAAAGTTAGTTATGATATAATCGTAAGATAACTCTTTGGCGAAAACTAGAAACTTCTGATAGTCTGCAGCACAAACAAATGAACAATTAAATGCTCCTCTTTGTCATTTTTTATTAATAAAAATGAAAGAATTCTTTGTTTGTTTAAAAATAAAATGGTGTTTTCGGCATGATCGCTTTGATCAGCAGATTTCAGAGTTAGTTTGCGTGTACCAAAACCTTAATTTTTGTAATTTGATGGTCTCGCCATCTCACTTTATTCAATCAGGTCAAACATCACTATGTATTCTTATAGTGTCAACAATGTGTTTTGGTAACTTTTACAGGTATGAGACCGTTAACATTGATCTCACCAATAAGCCAGAATGGTACTTGCAAAAGATAAACTGTCTTGGACTCGTTCCCGCCATTGAAAATGATGACGTCATAATTTTTGATTCCGTCATCATTAATGAATACCTTGATTCAGTCTTCCCAGGTGAAAAATTAATACAGAATGATCCTTATCAAGCGGCAAAAGACAAAATGGTCGTGGAAATATGGTCAAAGGTAAGGATCCGAAACACTTTAGGTATCTAGTGGAGCTATGAAGATCAGCTAGCAGGTCGTGGGTTCTATATATATCACCGAAGTATTGGTTTTAACGACAAGTGTAAATATAAGCGCATGTCTTTTCTTATTATTCAACCAAACTTCACAGTGAGGGTTTCCGTGGCCGAGTGGTTAAGGTAGCTGACTTTAAATCACTTGCCCCTCACCGATATGGGTTCGAGCCTCAATCGGGGCGTTGAATATTTCATAGGTCGGTGGTTCTACCCAACAACAACAAAAACAGTGAATACGCCATAATGTAGATATTCACAGATATATATGTTTCTGATAATTGTACGAAAAAGTAGACTTTAAAGAATTAGAGAAATTGTTCTATTCTACTGCTTTAAGGTTGTGACACAGTATTACAGAATATTCTATCCTGGCGGAAAGGAAGAGGACGTTGTTCCAGAATTGTTATCGGCATTAGATCGTGTTGAAAAAGAACTGGAAGCTAGAAATACTAAATTCTTTGGAGGTATATCTATGTATCTATCGTGTCAATACAATGACCTGAAACATAGACTTTCTTAATAAAGGACAAACTTTCTGTCCTGCGATAAAACAACTACAGTCATAATCTGTTTTGAAAACAAAACAGCAGTAAAGCTTTGTTGCGAACAGTTCGTTAGAAAATATTAATCCTAACTGGTCATCAAGTTGATGATTGAAGGAAATAATAACTTAAATGGTGGCAGTTTTTGATATTCTTGGGAATATTATTTATGTTCAGGCATTTATCTTACCCTAAAATAACCGTAGATAACCGGATAATTTCCTCAAATATCTATCTAGTAACGCGAATCTATTTGCAAACCTATAATGATATGAGCCACGCCATGAGAAAACCAACGCAGTGGGTTTGCGACCAGCATGGATCCAGACTAGACTGGTCAAGATCCATGCTTGTTCGCTTTCAAAGCCTATTGAAATTAGAGAAACTGTTAGTGAACAGCATGGATCCTGACCAGACTGCGCGGATGCGCAGGCCGATCTGGGTCCATGCTGGTCGCAAACCCACTTTGTTGGTTTTCTCATGGCACGGCTCAATTATGTTATCTTAGTTTGCAATCATGATACTTTTGGGAATATTATTTATGTTCAGGCATTTATCTTACCCTAAGATAACCGGATAATTTCCTCAACTATCTATCTAGTAACGCGAATCTATTTGCAAACCTGTAATGATATGAGTCACGCCATGAGAAAACCAACGCAGTGGGTTTGCGACCAGCATGGATCCAGACCAGCCTGCGCATCCGCGCAGTTTGGTCAAGATCCATGCTTGTTCGCTTTCAAAGCCTAAGAGAAATTAGAGAAACTGTTAGCGAACAGCATGGATCCTGACCAGACTGCGCGGATGCGCAGGCTCGTCTGGATCCATGCTGGTCGCAAACCCACTTTGTTGGTTTTCTCATGGCACGGCTCAATTATGTTATCTTAGTTTGCAATCATGTTACTTTTGGGAAAATTATTTATGTTCAGGCATTTATCTTTCCCTAAAATAACCGGAAAATAATTTCCTCAAATATCGATCTAGTAACGCGAATCTATTTGCAAACCTATAATGATATGAGCCACGCCATGAGAAAACCAACGCAGTGGGTTTGCGACCAGCATGGATCCGCGCAGTCTGGTCAAGATCCATGCTTGTTCGCTTTCAAAGCCTATTGAAATTAGAGAAACTGTAAGCGACCAGCATGGATCCTGACCAGACTGCGCGGATGCGCAGGCTGGTCTGGGTCCATGCTGGTCGCAAACCCACTTTGTTGGTTTTCTCATGGCACGGCTCAATTATGTTATCTTAGTTTGCAATCATAATAAGTTTTATTATACCGCATTTCCTCTATCCAGAGTGTTTACTACTAATTAGTTTAATGATAACAACAAATAATATTCTATGCCCCTGGTGTGGAAGATCCGGGAAGGCATATTGTGTTTGAACTGTCCGGAAGTCTGTCAGTCCGTCCGTCACATGTTCAACTATTCCTAACTGGAATGAAAAGTGGACATGCGTATATTTTCGTAACTTTCTCGTCCGATTGTTGTTTTTTGGAGTTATGCTTTTTGTTTAGACACTGATATACAACAATAACATTAGAACATTGTGTACTCGATTCCGCCTTCACTTTCATCCACCTGAAATGAGACTTGGTACACGTAATCAAGGCATGAAGGGGACATGCGCATACAATCGGGACTTTCATATCCGATTAATGTTTTTGAGTTATGGACGTTTTTGGACTTTGAAATATTACAACTGCATCGGAACTTTGTGTTCTCAACTGCTCCAACAATTTCCATGCAGTTGGAATGAAATTTGGCGTACGTCATTAGCATGAAGAGGACATGCGTTTTTTCTGGAATCTGGATTTCCATATCTGATATATTTTTCTGAGGTCTGAGGTTATGACTCGTATTATGCCTCCCCACAAAATTTTGGAGGGAAATGGAAGGGGAGGGGGTGGGGGCACTTAGAATTGCTCTTGTCTGTCCGTCCTAATTTGTGTCGTTCATATTTCAAAAAGTGTTTGACAGAGAGTCGCCAGACCTCACAAGATTGTTATTCAGCACGAGAAGTTTGTGCACCAGGGGTTTTGATTTGGATCTCACACAGCTAAAATAAAGGTATGGCCCTTATGCATAAAAAGAGCCAAAGTTTGTGTGGCATGTATCTCAAATAATTATGACATAGGGTCATGAAACATCATAGGAATATTATTCAGCATGTGAAGTTGTGCACCTCAAATTTTGTTCAAGATTTCTGCCAGTCAGACCAGAGTTATGGCCCTCGATTTTAAAAAATATGCAAATATTTGATGCAAGTTTGTGTGGCATGTATCTCAAAAAGTATTTTACTTAGAGTCATAAAACATTAGGGGATTGTTATATACCAGTAGCATGTAAAGTTACACCCCTGGTGTTCTGGGACTTCACTCGACCAGATTGGAGTTATGGTCACTGACTTAGCGATAAATACACATAAAATGCTTAAAAGTTTGTGTTGCATACATTTTACAAATATATTTCACGTAGAGTCATGAAACCATGTAGGAATATTATCCAGCATGCGAATTTGTGCACCTGAGATTTTTGTGTTAGTTTGCAATACCAGAGGTATGGCCTTAGACTTAGACAATCAAAGTTTGTACCCCATGTATCTCAATGCGTTTAATGGCATATCATTGCAAACTTATAGGAAGTTTTGTTCCTGTCACTTTACTGTTGTAAGGCTTCCTGTTCCTTCTAGTTCCAACGTGTGTTTAATTGTGTTTTATGTATACTGCAGCACACACTTCCTACTTCAACTTGATCCACATGAAACCTAGTCAGACGGTTTCTCTTGTAAATCTGAGACAAGTTTAAACCTGACCATCTTAAGTTTCAAAACTAGCTTAGATGAGCGATAAGGAGCCTTGGGTCCTCTTTTTATACTTTACAATTAATTTTTTAAAAAAAAACAACTTTTAAACCATCAACACTTTTCTTTGATCAGGAGACAAACCCATGATGATCGACTTCAATATATGGCCACATATGGAGCGTTTAAGTCTATTCGATGTGCAGGTTCCAGGTTTCAAACTCGACAACGAAAGATTCAAACATGTAACCGCATGGATTGACAAAATGACAAAAGTACCAGCTGCGGAAAAGACAAAATTGCCATTAGATAACTTTAAAATTTTCGTACAGTCGGTTAAAAACGGAAAGATGGATTGCGACGCTGGTCTAGAGGAATAGAGAACGACTTAACAAATTCTTGATGTAGAGACGGAAATGGAAATTCTGAGTAGAGGCACTTATTCACGGTCAGGGAAAATGAATGGACTGTCTTCAGATACACAGATTTGAAAAACAACAAAAGCAGAAGTGAAAAAAACTTGTATCAGATATTTGTAAAAGCGCATGATACATCATTTTTTATTGCGATGATTAACAGTTCACATGTGATGAACATGATAATATGACAGTATTTTGGAGTTTAAGCATACCCAAAAGGTTTTTGTTTCGTTTCATTTACACCACTTTAGAACTTATTTTCTATGTTAAAAAACTTTGTAATCCTATCACTCATATATTTTAGTTTTTGCAATGCTATGATATTAAGTTGTAGATTGAATTAGCATTACCAACAGAATAATACTTTACAAATGCAAGTACTTCACTATACATGTGCTGTGTAATTGTGATAATTTGCATCCAACAACAGTCTCTATTACCTGCCACCAAAACAAAAAAAAAAGATAAACAAAAAACCAAAAAAGAACGAGATGCCTAACGCTGTTGTTGCATTAATAATTTTAATGTTAAAGTTATTAAACTGAAATAGTATCCATGTATTGCTCACAACAGATGACATTCATTTAAATCGTTTTCTAGAAATAGTATTCCTATGTTAATTGACACAAGGAGAGACATTTATTGGAAATAGCATAACTTCGTTGTTTTATAGGAACATTTAGTCATTTTCTGAAGAAAACCGTATACATGTGTTGCTCCTTTCATTGATAAAAGATATCTATTGAAAATAACATCTTTTTGTTATTGTTTCCACGCATGATAATGACAGTAACAGTGGTCGGTGAATTGTATTTCCGTATCCTCCACAACGTCAAGCCAATCATGCGACAACATTGGTTCTGTCATTCCCGCTGCTCAAGGTGCTAAAAGATTTTCAGCTTACTTCGACGCGTACTGCGGACCACGGACTACGGACTTACTATAGGGGTTTTCTCAAACTGTATATGAGGAAGTTATGCATAACTAACAGTTGCATATTTAGCATCCGGTTCTAATGCCGTAATACTGTTTTCATTTAAAATATCTGAGAAAAGACAGCTATAAGATTTATCAATATCCGTTTTATTATATATGAATTACCAATAAATTTTCTTAACAGTGTAGGGGCATTTTTAAAATTTTTCACCCTTTTACCTTTTATACCGCTTTTTGATTAATGTATATTCAAATCTTCCGACTATCGTATTTATATCACTGGCATTGAAAACGGCTGTTGATTCAACTATCAACATACCCTATAAACCAGAATTTGAACCAATGACCTTCTGGTGAGGAGAAATACACTCTTCCTCTGCGCCGCAAGAGGTTCACCGACCCTTACGGTAGGGGATCACAACAACATTTTTGGTAACAAAAATGTATATAGTGTATATGGAGCATGGGCTTTCGTATTATAGCACGCGCGACGCTGAAATGCTATTGTACGACGCACAATTTTGAATATGCACGGTACGATGCGTGACATCGTAATGCATCACGGCAAAAATATGCCACGCGTGGTATTATTATATTCTTAACCATTTCAAACCCTACAGATTCAGTTTTATACGATACTGAATTCATTCAGTATTCCCGGTCACCCTACCACGATATACGTGATGGCTACATAATGAATTTTTAAACCAATATAGACCTTGAGTTTTCATGAGTTTAAATCTTCGTTCAAGTTCCCTGAAGACAAGTATCTACACATACCCCTTTTTTGCATGTGTTTGACTAAAAAGGCTTTGTAAATAATGATAAAAGGCTAATATCGACTTCAAAGCTTGTTGTATTGAATGACCACACAGAATTGCTCAAATGGCGTCATAGGAGTTGACTAATTCAAAAATATAATCTCGTTGACAATTCTATGCATTTACTGGCCATAAAACATTTTTGAAATATGATCGGAATTTTGACCTTGGACGCTTCTTAGGCCCATTCTTCACAAAACAAGTTTCGGTCTCAGTTGGGTTTTAGATTGAAAAGATGACAGCTAGTTTTGATAGTACTTAAAGATTAAATTCCAGTTGAGACTGAAAATCCATACTGAATAGCCACTTGAAAATAGTCATGAATTTAAATCTTAAATTTTAACATGCAATATTGATATCAATGACAATGTTTCCCAATCAAACTCAACTGAGACCAAAAATGTTTTGAAAACAGAAGCCCAGGAATTCAGTCTTGGCATGATCTCAGTAATCAAGATCGAGCTTGTCTTGATCATTTTTCAAAATCTGATATCAGATTATGTTAATATGAAGTGGATATTCTTTCTTTTTAATTTTCAAAGATGCTGATTACATAGCTAATTCAGGATGTTGCCGCTAAATTATGGTAAGTTATCGAATCTCGTTTCGACAGGGATGAAAGATGCATTTATGAGAACTTCCCGTATGTTTTGACAACGTGTTGAACTAAATGATTTAAGATATTTCATTAAACTTCTCATGATTTTATGTAACATTCTACAGTTATCAAAATTAATGAAAAAACAATGACTTTTTCAGTACAGCAGTCTACGAGAACACGGTATTTATACTATGCAACAAAAATTAAACGGACGTTTGTTTTATTCAAAATGTATCTCTTTTTTCACAATAATATTTTGTACTGCTTTTTTCTTATGTTGTTGCTAAGAAATACAAGTCTAGGAACCGTATGGACGGACACAAATTAAACCCAAACTGTATTTTTTTATAGGAATCGCCGTTATTTTCAAATCCACGTTCCAAGTTGACTTTTTTAATGCAAGAACATATTAAGATGAAGTATTATCGTTGCACTGGGGGTTCGAAGTCGTTAGCGTTGCGCAGAAGAAATGTCTCAATATCAAAACAAAATGTTAAAGCATACGGATATTTGAAAAACATGCTAAAGGCAAGTAAAAGGCGACAGAGTACCGGTATTAAGCTGAATCTAGAGGCATCCTACTATCCATATATTTTCAAAAGTATGTATTGTATCAGCAGATAATTATATCACAATACACTAAATGAGAAGGCAAAAGTAACTACACATATAGGTAAAAGAAATATATATACCATAGGTATCTTTTTTCTTGCGAACCTTTAAATATTTTGAGAAAACCCCTACTGTAAGTACGCAGTCCGCTGTCCGCAGTCCGCGTCGAAGTAAGTTGAAAATCTCTATTAGGACGGTGTTGAGGTTCTAGATAGCACATATAATATTAATTATTGGTCCTTAGTTTGTGCTAATTTTTGCTGGGATCAACTCGAAACATCGAAGAAAATATGAAAATTAATTTTTGATATCAAGTAATAAGACATATTAAATAGCTTGTCAGTCAATAGTTAACCGACATGGCAACCAGTAAGTATATACTGATTATGCTCATTGGTTGTTTTTTTTTTTTATTATTATTATTTTGAATAAAAATATGCGAACAACTTAGGCCTAAATATAAAAAGTAGTCCTACTTTCAAAACTACCAAGATTTAATTGAACAGTTATAAGTCCATGCGCACAAACGCATGAATGAGTTGGAGGTTAGATCCAAGATGTCGCAAAACTTACTATGGCAAGGTATATGATCGTGTATCCGGATTATGGGTCTGGACTGTAACTTTGTAACGAAGTGAGGAATTTTAATTTTCTTAACAAATATTAACAGGTTAATGTTATGCGCAGGGTGCATGTTTCAGTCGCCTATGTCAATCATTGGCAAACATTGACGTTAAAATACATTTGATTATACGTATTTCGCATTCGTGCCATATCTCCTGAAATTTATGCCTCATTTTCTGACCAATCCGCCAGAAACCCACATTTTGTAAAACTGTCTTACAATGGACGTCACGGCAAACAAAAACGAGGTTGACACAATCGCAGATTGCCGAAATAGTACAGGTAGATTACGTATTCGAACGAAAATTGTCAAATGAGCCGCGCCATGAGAAAATCAACATAGTGGGTTTGCGACCAGCATGGATCCAGACCAGCCTGCGCATCCGCGCAGTCTGGTCAGGCTCCATGCTGTTCGCTTTTAAAGCCTATTGGAATTGGAGAAACTGTTAGCGAACAGCATGGAGCCTGACCAGACTGCGCGGATGCGCAGGCTGGTCTGGATCCATGCTGGTCGCACACCCACTATGTTGGTTTTCTCATGGCACGGCTCAAATGTCATTACGGTTTCATTACCTCCAGTAAGTACAGTTATTATTGCGTCAAATAATGTATACGTATATATGTACAAAACTTTACAAATCTGACGTTAAAAAATACGAATGGTTTTATAAGAAATTTAGTAAAATTCATATTTTTGCAATTTATCCAGAAACCATAACATTTATGTGAAAGATGTTTATAACATGTAACTCTTGTAAAATACTTACCTTTTGCCTACATTGTATTTGTAAATTGCTATAAGCATTTTCAACATTGCATGCATTTTATTCGTATCGTATTTATAATGTATATGCAGCAGAATGCGCTTATTGAATATCTTGCATGCAAGTTACATCTAGAGCGCCAAATGTCAAAGGCTGCTAAATTGTGTCTCTCTAAATAAATGGGATTTTATGTGATTAAATGACTATGTAGAAACTTCATTTTTGTTCTGGGGTTACATGAATATATGACATTTATGAATATATCATTCGTTTTTAGCTCGACTATTCGAAGAATAGTCTAGCTATTCTACTCACCCTGGCGTCGGCGTCGGCGTCGGCGTCGGCGTCGGCGTCACACCTTGGTTAAGTTTTTGCATGCAAGTACATACAGCTATCATGTAAAGGCATATAGCTTTGAAACTTATTTATTCTTTTTCTAGGTCAATTACCAACCTCACTGGGTCAAGTTCCATAACTCTAACATGTATTTTGAGCAAATTATGCCCCCTTTTGGACTTAGAAAATTCTGGTTAAAGTTTTACATGCAAGTTACTATCTCCAAAACTAATGCAGATATTGAATTGAAACTTCACATGTGTCTTCGGGGTTATAAAACTAGTTGATAGCACCAAGTCCCATAACTCTGACCTTTATTTTGGCCAAATTATGCCCCCTTTTGGACTTAGAAAATTCTGGTTAAAGTTTTGCGTGCAAGTACATACAGCTATTACTAAAAGGCATATAGATTTGAAACTTATTTTTTCTTTTTCTAGATCAATTACCTACCTCACTGGGTCAAGTCCTATAACTCTGACATGTATTTTGGCCAAATTATGCCCCCTTTTGGACTTAGAAAATTCTGGTTAAAGTTTTGCGTGCAAGTACATACAGCTGTTACTAAAAGGCATATAGATTTGAAACTTATTTTTTCTTTTTCTAGATCAATTACCTACCTCACTGGGTCAAGTCCCATAACTCTGACATGTATTTTGGGCAAATTATGCCCCCTTTTGGACTTAGAAAATCCTGGTTAAAGTTTTACATGCAAGTTACTATCTCCAAAACTACTACAGATATTAAATTGAAACTTCACATGTGTCTTCGGGTTATAAAACTAGTTGATAGAATCAAGTCCCATAACTCTGACATGTATTTTGGGCAAATTATTCCCCCTTTTGGACTTAGAAATCCTGGTTAAAGTTTTGCGTGCAAGTACATACAGCTATTACCAAAAGGCATATAGCTTTGAAACTTATTTATTCTTTTTCTAGGTCAATTACCAACCTCTCTGTTTCAAGTTCCATAACTCTTAACATGTATTTTGAGCAAATTATGCCCCCTTTTGGACTTAGAAAATTCTGATTAAAGTTTTGCATGCAAGTTACTATCCCAAAACTAATGCAGATATTGAATTGAAACTTAACATGTTTCTTCGGGGTTATAAAACTAGTTGATAGCATCAAGTCCCATAACTCTGATATGCATTTTGGTCAAATTATGTCCCCTTTTGAACTTAAAACTCTTTAGATATTTAACATTTTGGGTAATAATTTCCTGCTTCTGTGACAATATTTCGAATAGTCGAGCTTGGCTGTCTTATGGACAGCTCTTGTTGGATTACTAATTGCATTTTTGGAGTATTTGTGTCCAAAACAATTGGATTTTAACAAAGAATTTTATCATAACTGGGTGAACACCATCTCAGTGCACACAATGGATTATCACATAATGGATTATCCTAAGGGCCTGGTTAAAACCTATAGTGCAAGTGAACTAATGAAATATAGATCAATACCCAGACAATGGATTTTACCTGACCAACAATTATTGGCAAGATTAAAAGGTCTGGGGATATTAAACTTTAGAAGTTACCGATCAGGAGCTGCAATACACAAAAGTCACAAAATACAAAGGAAACAATATGGTGTAAATGTGTCAAATCTTGTATATCCAAAACGATCAAACACACTCAGTAACTATACAGAGAATGTCACCTGTCTAACATTGAACTGTCATTCAGTAGTCAAAAAGGATGTGCTAGTCGGACAATTGCTTCGTGACGAGAACATTGACTTTGCACTTTTGACGGAAACCTGGTATTCCGATGAGAAACAATCACAATTCGAAACATCAGATTTAAATCAAGATGGTTATAGACTCAGTGTTGCGAATCGTAGAAACAAAACGGGTGGCGGTATTGCTCTGACTTGTAAAAGTAGTGTTCAAATGCGCAAAATGGTATCTGGCACCACCGAAAGTTTTGAGTACGGAGTATGGCAAATGGTCTTTAAAAACATTACCATCAATTGTGTAGGCATTTATAGACCCCCAGCTTTGGCGACACCTACGCAGTTTGTGAAAGACTTTTTCGAATTTCTTGAAGACGTTATTTCCAAGTACCCCAATCTCATGATCATGGGAGATTTCAATCTACATATACATGACGACACCAACACTATTTCTGAATTCAACAGTTGTTTATGTGCTATGGGGCTGCAACAACATGTACATTTCCCAACACAAGTGCTCGGTCAGAGTCTTGATCTTGTGATCACAGAGGTCGCAAATGGTGTTGAACTTATCTCATGTGAACCCGGCCCTTTCTTATCCGACCATCGTGTAGTAAAAGTCATTATAAAAGTGAAAAAGGAAAACATCATCAGCAAGTCTATTACTTACCGGAACTTTAATGACATAAATGACTTAGATTTTGCTAGTGACCTTGCTGATTTGAAAATTGAAAGTGATTCAATTGAGACATATGTTGACATTTTCCAAGATGAAATGAAAAATATCATTGACAAGCACGCTCCTTTAAAAGAGAAAACTATTATTTGTCGAAATCCGAAACCGTGGTTTAATGAGGATATCCGCCACTTAAAACAAATTCTGCGCAAATCCGAACGTTTGTGGAGGAGGTACCAAAATCCACAGGACTATGAAATTTTCAAGACTGCTCTTAATAAATATCACCATGAACTGAAACTAGAAAAACAGAGAACTCTTAGCCAAAAAGTGCTCGAATACAAAGGTGATTCCAAAAAACTTTACAAATTTGTGACAGATCTCACCGGCGGCAAGTCGGAGAATCCAATGCCTGTTGTTGAAAATGAAAATACGCTAGCTGACAAATTTGCTGACTTTTTCATGGAAAAGATTCAGAAAATACGGGACAGCTTAAAAGATTTTGAAAACTATAAACCATTAATGAGAAATGTGCCGGAATTTGGAAAATTTGATGAACTTAGTGAGGATGAAGTTAGAAAACTCATTAACCAGTTACAAACAAAGTCGTGTGAAATTGATGTTATTCCAACAAAAGTGTTGAAGTCATATTTAAACGAGCTCCTCGCAATTATAACTAGACTAGTGAATCTTTCATTGACTCAAGGAGTCTTCCCAGTGCAGTGGAAACAGGCAATAGTTAGACCTCTGTTAAAGAAAGCTGGTCTCGAACTTATATTCTCAAACTATAGGCCAGTGAGCAACTTATCATTCTTGTCCAAATTGATAGAGAAAGCAGCACTGTATTTACTTAATAGACATGTAAATGAACATAATCTCCTTTCGAAAAATCAGTCCGCATACAGGCAACATCATTCGTGCGAATCGGCTTTATTGAGACTTATCAATGACATCTTGGACGCTATGGAACATCAAGAAGTGACTGCATTGATAGCATTAGACCTTAGTGCAGCTTTTGATACGGTAGATCACGATATTCTTTTGGACGTTTTGAAATGTCAGTATGGTGTCTCTGGTGTTGCATTGGACTGGTTGAACTCATATCTGAGGCCACGGAGCTGCCGTGTGAGTGTGAATCAAACAGTGTCATCAGCACGTGAGCTTACGTGTAGTGTCCCCCAGGGAAGCTGTTTAGGGCCGTGGCTCTATCTCACGTACGCAGGAACGATTTTTGACATTGTTCCCCCGTCCATTTCCGTCTATGGCTTTGCCGACGACCACACCGCAAGCACACGTTTTAAGCCCGAACCATCCATCGAGGCTAAATCCATTGGTGAACTAGAGGAGTTTGCTACAGATTCAAATGAGTGGATGAACAGTAACAAACTAAAAATGAATTCCTCAAAAACTGAACATATTGCCTTTGGAAGTGCCCCTCAGTTGAATAAGTTAAACATTCACGAGATAGATATTTGTGGTGATAAAATCAAGAGGCAGAGTAACATCAGATATTTGGGGGCCTATTTGGACGAAACTTTAACTTTCAAAGAGCATATAAAGATAAAGTGTAGAACGGCAATGTTGAATTTTTTCCGAATCAAAAACATTCGCAAATATTTGACTCAGGATGCAACTGAAACCTTAGTGCTATCGCTGGTTATTTCGCATTTAGACTACTGTAATGTTATTTTATACGGTATTTCTGATTGTGACATCGCAAAACTGCAACGCATTCAAAATATGTGTGCGAAGTTAGTTCTGAATCGTAGAAGAAGAGACAGTTCTAAGCAGGCACTCTACGATTTGCACTGGCTGCCGATCAAAGCCAGAATAAACTTTAAGATCTTGACGTACATGTTCAATTGCCATGTTGGAAATGCGCCTGCATATTTGATTGAACTCTTAACACCGAAAATCCCCCAGCGCTTCCTCAGATCCTCGGAGTCATCAGTTGACTGTTACACCGTCCCTTTCAACAAGCGAAAAACTTTTAGTGATAGAAGCTTTAGTACTATAGGGCCAAAGTTGTGGAACAATTTGCCGTTGAACATCAGACAAAGTTCTTCAATTGACTGCTTTAGGAAAAAGTTGAAAACGCATTTCTTCAGAGACTACTTTGCATTATTCTAAGTTTTGACTGAGTTTTAAAACAGTGATGCTGGTGACAGTGATAGGAATTTAATGTTTGTCTGTGATAATTATATGTTAGTAATATTTTAAAATATAGTATTATCATTGACTTTAAATTAATAATTGCTATTTTGATTCGTTTTAATTAATCTTATTTAAAATATTTTATATTTAATATTTTATTTCAACTTGTATTGTAAAACGCCATTGAATATGTTTTAAATGTAGAAATAGGCGTTTAAGCAAATAAACCAGTTTCAGTTTCAGTTTCAATAGTCCAAACTTTTGCCCGAGGTACGAAGGATCGATGGTAGGTATTTTTGCCTTTTGACGTTATTTTACATAATCAGCTATGCGCTAGATAAATACAAGTGGCTTCTTTAAAAAAGAGAGGTCAGCTGCTTACACAGCTTCTCACAGGCAGATCACTACCAAATCAAATGTAGTCCAAATATAAACAGTGCTGATCTTTCTCCCTTTCCTCGTGCCCTTTCTCAATAGCATCGTGTTTTCTTTTACTCTACCGCGTTTCAGTACGTATCACTTTGCATTCTATCGAAAGTAAGTGGATTTTATATGAAATAAAGAACAGCCGAATTTAGTGGTGTTCGGTCTCACACAGCTGACCATGTACAAAAGAAGAATTGCCACTGTTGCTTTGGACGAAAATTTTTTTTCAAAGCTGTTAAATACCTATGCAGTAGCATCAAAAAGTTTTCTTTTGCATTTATGCGTATGGAGAATATGTGTTAATATCATTTCAGGTCATCATTATATGCGTAATTACTGCAGTTCGTTTTTTAAATGCGCAAAATTTTAACATTTATTAATGGTTCACACAGTGGAGAGGTCTGATCAGACCAATATGGAAGCATTATTTCCTTTTCTACAGAGAGAAGACAAATAATTCTAAAGCCTTTATTCAAGTTCATTTTGCAAGAATCTGAATCTGTCCCCTCCGTTCTTCCGTATATTAGTTTTGTTTAATATAAATATCTCATTGAAAAGGACACAAATTTACGTAGTTCTCATTCTCTCAACAACAAAATAGTATCAAATGTGTAAAAAAGCTAACTACCGCGTCAACTACGCGGTAAAAAGGATTTCAGTTAGAAGAAATGAAGTTGCTATAATAATAATAGTGAGTTATACATTTCTTGATATTTTAGACACATTATTATCATATATTATATCATGTCATATCATATCATATATTGTATCATGTCATCTCATGTCACGTCATATCATAGATCAGATCAGATCACATCACATCAGATAATTATTAAACGTGTCACATATCCGGTCAGGAAAGATTTGTACTTTTCATTCTCTTGACGGGCGGGTGTGCGAACCGCACCGCATGGCTACGCCCTTTGCCTAAAACAAGTACAAGTATTATATTGAAACTACGTCCAAAAACGGCTATTGTTTTTTTCATAACAGAGCCTCTCAAATCGCCCGTTGCACATCTCCAAACGAACAAACACTTATTTCATCTTTTGCTAAATTATGTCTGGTGTCGATTATTTTCCTTTCTCTTTTGTTATCTTTCTTTCGGTCATCTTTTTTGCAGTCAGAGGTAAATGATTAGGCCAATAGTTCGTGTTTTATGTGCGCATCCAACCGTCAAATGCTGTAAGTTACAGTCCGATTCAAAATAACCTTTCCGACGCGGGCTATTCGTCCATTGAAAAAAAGAGTTTCAGAGACTTTGCGGTGACAGAATCAAATACATAATTAGTAAAAAGAACCTCTGATCCTATATATTCACATGATGCGGTCTGCGAAATTTTCAATCTGCAATGAATGTTCGTGCAACCTAATTTTTGAACCCGACTGTAGATAATTAACAACTGTTTTACAGTCTCTTTTACGATCTACTAACAAAGTGGAAAATAAATATTCCCTATATCGCATCATGTCTTCAGAACAAGCATTATGGTCAGGTAAATATTGACTTTTTATTATTTATCAACGTACTGTTGTATATTTTATACTAATAGGGTATATTTTACTCTATAATAATTTCAATCTACCGCCACACTGCAAGCATATTTTGGTTTGTCGTTTATCTTTTTTCAACGTACAATTGTATATGAGCCGCGCCATGTGAAAACCAACATAGTGGCTTTGCGACCAGCATGGATCCAGACCAGCCTGCGCATCCGCGCAGTCTGGTTGGTCAAAATCCATGCTGTTCGCCTTTAAAGCCTATAGCATTTGTACGATATCTAGGCCGTTTCTATTTATAGCTGGCACTCTTATCAGCAGTCTGTGACGTCAGGCGATTCGGACAAACATTTCGGAATCGCACTGAGTAAACTGTAATGTACATGTAAACAAAGCTCAAGATTAAATATTTCTGGAGATAAATTAATGGATAAATCATGGTAACAACTAAACACTGTTGTTATGGAGATTGTAAAAGTGACTCGAGGACTTTGAATAATGATGGAATTTTTTTCATTGGTTTTGGAAATGGATTTCCAAAGCCCAAAACAGATCGTGAAAAGTGCATGCGTTGGGTGCAAAACTGTGGACGGAAATATTTTACCATCGCCAATGTTAACAAGGATACTTATATATGTTCATTGCATTTCGTCGGCGAGAAAGGTCCGACGGAAGAAAATCCAGACCCGATCAAATGTGGAACAGAGGTAAAACCGTGTTTCATTTACAGACTATTACTGAGTATTGAGTCAGTATTATGTAAATGACCGTCTGCCGAACATATGAAAACGCGTTGATTTTAATAATGAAATAATACAATCTTATTTGATAATGTACTTAGAATGTGTATGCACCAATACTGAATCGAATACACAGTAATGAAACAATGAAATAATAATAATCAATAGGATGCCACTAAAAGTTTGAGAAGGTGGGTGGGTGGGGTGTTGTAGACTACCTTGTTAAAAATCAAGTTTTGAAATTCTTACTAGTATAACCAATCAAGACAAGACTCCTAGCCGTAGACCAGGGCGTACGCGGCATATTTCACCCCAGATTCTGTTGTGCATGATTTTAACTGAACTCCACTTTTATATGTACAGGTTACCAGAAAGAGAAAAAGACCTGCTGAACGCCTGCCATACAAGACACCAAAACAGCAGCGTACAGAAAGAAATGAAGCAGCCCAAGCAATGATGATGTTACCAATGACTGATACTATCAGTCCTGTCGTGAGTGAAAATGCACATGAGGGCTTTGAGACTGTTGCAAATAATGCTCCAAAAACGTTGTTCACAAGTACAGGAGTTAATTGTAAACCAGATGTACAGGAAAAGGAAAGTCAGACAGAAAAAACTGTGTCATCAGATATTGTACGGTTAAAAATACAGAACAGAATTTTAGAAAACAATCTCAAAGTCTCATCTCAAGATCAGTTCCAGATTCAGAAGCCAAAGAAACAAAATACAGTTGAAGAAAAGGCAAGAGTCACTGAGGCCTTCAGTGTGGACACCTATATGAACGATGACAAAGCGTTTAAGTTTTACACTGGTTTGACATGCATTCAGTTTTTGTGCCTGTGGGACTTCTTGGGAGACTGTACACAGAAAATAAATTTTTGGAATTCCAGTGTAAGCAATCCAGACAAGACTCCTAGCCGTAGACCAGGGCGTAAGCTGCTTATTTCACCACAGAATCAGTTGTTTATGTTTCTCATGCGAGTTCGGCTTGGATTGTTACACCAAGATTTGGCGTACAGGTTCGAAACAAACACGAGACAAGTTTCCACAATAATAATAACCTGGGTTCAATTACTTTATAAACAGTTTTCGATGTTAAAGGAATTTATGTTTGCTTCCAGAAGGAAAGTCCGAAAACATTTGCCAAGATGTTTTAAGAAATATAAAAATACGCTGTATAATAGATTGTACTGAAGTTCATGTGCAATCCCCAGGAAATTTTGAACCCCAGGGAAATCAGTACTCTTCTTATAAGGGATACACTTCATATAAGTTTCTTGTTGCAGTTGCACCAAATGGCGCTATACTTTATGTAAGCGATGCGTTTGAAGGCAGTATAAGTGACAAGGAGATTGTAAAACAATCAGATTTTTTAGAATTTCTTGAACCAGGTGATGTTATAATGGCAGATCGTGGGTTTCTGATAGACGATATGTTAAATGAACGTCAAGTTAAGTTGATTAGACCACCATTTCTTGGTTCTAGGCATCAGTTTACGCCGCAGGAGGAAGCTTTGACAAAAGACATTGCTAAACATAGAATTCATGTCGAGCGTTCAATTGAAAGAATTAAAAAGTTTAAAATTCTTCAGCGAGTTATACCACAGGCTTTGCAGCCAGTTTTCTCACAACTAGTTTTTGTTATAGCTTGCTTAGTAAATTTTCAAGACCCACTAGTTAAATGAACAATTAGGCGTAAAAAAATTGTTTGTTTCTGGCATCACGACCTACCCTAAATTTTTGGCTCTACCCTAAATGTTTTTATGGCCTTGGAGAATATTTTTTCCAACTTATTAACAAAAAGTTGCAAAACTTCACTTTTTATGCTTTAAACATGGTCAGTGATGTTAGAAACCAACTTACTTATTATATAAATGCTCTAAAGGCATAACCCCCTTACTTGTAAAAATTACTTTTTGGACATAAAAATAATTTCTGAAAAGTCTCTTAATAAAAAAAAATTCCCCCCAAAAGATTTCCAACCTACCTATCCTAATTTTTTTGAGCATGTTACCGGAAACAAAGAATTTTTTTAGGCCTTATGATCTGCAGTTTCAACTTTTGTCCCATAAAAACACAGGCAATTCGTTTGAAAAGAGAAAAGTCAATGATCACTCTTAAATTTGTATTTACTTTTCATGTATTTACATATGTTACAATAATGATTTCAGTTAATACTACAATACTAATAAAATCATGTGTAAAGTTAACAATAATAAATATTTGTTTTCACTATATTCATACATTGCTTATAATGTATAACAGATACTGGTTAAACCAGTGTATACAGATTCTGCACTAGTACTGACTTGTTCCCCACAAGTACTTAACAACTTCCACTCTAAAATAAAAATATGTGCATATACACCAAAGGATGGTAACAAGTTTTCCAGGCCCCATTTAATCAGTGTAAATGGATTCTGGACCAGTAGTGACTTGTTCTCCACAAGTGCTTAACAAGTTTCACTCTAAAATAAACATATATGCACATATACCGAAGAATGATAACAAGTTTTCAAAACCACACTTAACCAGTGTACACAGATTCTGCACCAGTACTGACTTGTTCTCCACAAGTACTTAACAACTTCAACTCTTAAAATAAACATATGTGCTTAACAACTTCCACTCTAAAATAAAATAAACATATATGCATATATACCGAAGGATGATAACAAGTGTTCCGAGCCGCACTTAACCAGTGTACATAGATTCTGCACCAGTACTGACTTGTTCTCCAGAAGTACTTAACAACTTCCACTCAAATAAAATATGTGCGTATACACCGAAGGATGATAACAAGTTTTCCAAACTGCACTAAACCAGTGTATACAGATTCTGTACCAGTACTGACTTGTTCTCCACAAGTACTTAACAACTTACACTCTAAAATAAAAATATGTGCATATACACCAAAGGACGGTAACAAGTTTTCCGGGCCCCACTTAATCAGTGTACACGGATTCTGCACCAGTACTGACTTGTTCTCCACAACTACTTAACAACTTCCACTCTTAAAATAAACATATGTGCTTAACAACTTCCACTGTAAAATAAAATAAACATATATGCATATATACCGAAGGATGATATCAAGTGTTCCGAGCCGCACTTAACCAGTGTACATAGATTCTGCACCAGTACTGACTTGTTCTCCACAAGTACTTAACAACTTCCACTCTAAAATAAAAATATGTGCATATACACCAAAGGACGGTAAAAGTTTTCCGGGCCCCACTTAATCAGTGTGCACGGATTCTGCACCAGTACTGACTTGTTCTCCACAAGTACTTAACAACTTCCACTCTTAAAATAAACATATGTGCTTAACAACTTCCACTGTAAAATAAAATAAACATATATGCATATATACCGAAGGATGATAACAAGTGTTCCGAGCCGCACTTAACCAGTGTACATAGATTCTGCACCAGTACTGACTTGTTCTCCACAAGTACTTAACAACTTCCTCACTTGAACAGAACATTCATTGTCAAGTTTATATAATTTTTAAGCTGCTAAGCTCACGTGGTGTCCTCATTTCGAATAATTCCGGACAAATGTAAGAGTGGTGAAAATTTATTAACTTTTCCTTTATTTCAACCCAGAAAGTTTCATCAAACCTAATCCTTTGAATAAAAGTCTCCTTGCTTGACCAAACAACAAAATCACAATACTTTAAGCCTGTTACCCCCATTTGCATCTGAACTTGATAGAAGTACGCATGTTTCTTTTTCAATGTTATTTCCCCGTTACAATCTTCTAAACAGAATGTTTTCACCTGTGCTGGCTTAAGCACAGTCTTGAAGTCAGAAATTTTATGATTTTCCAAAATTTTGGGGCATTTAACTTCTAAAATTCCATATTTGCACTGGGCTTCATCCAGATCTAGAATTAATCCATCTGGACTACATGCAAGTTCAGGATTTGTACCATTTACCCAAAGACCTGTGTTTATTGTTTTCAGACGTTCACTGTTTTTTAAGTCTTTGTAACATTTAATAGCCTCTGTCTCATTCTTGACACCATAGCTAAGAGCTGCTGATGTCACTTTTTCTGTACTCCAGAGTTTTCTGTACAGGAAGTTCCCTATGGCAATCCCTGACTGGAGGTGAACTACAGTGTGGCAAGTTGACGCAGTTAGCCTAACTCTTCTTTCGGTAAACCAACGATCGCTCCTTTGATCCTCAACCAAAAGAGTTGGATAACTGTTTTGCGAAGGCACTTTGAGATGTTCTAGAAATATTTCTCTCCACTCTTTGATTACATTTATCTGATCACTAGTCACTTCATAATCCTCATAACTGAATTCTAGAATAGAATTCCACATTGATGAACTAATTCTTCTATTTTGCAAGTTCCACAAAAAATTGTCCTTGACATTATCTTTGTCTTTGTTTACTGTTGATGGCCCCCTTGGATCAAAGTCAATTACAGAATTAATTTTACGTTTTTTTGAGCTATATGATAATTCTTGTACACGTTTTGGATTTTTCTGTTTTTGACAACCTCTATTCCATGTACAGGGTAATGAAGTGCAGCTGGTAAGGTCTTTACCCGATAATGACAAGAAATTTTCCAACGCATACAACAGTCCAGTCACATGACTACAACGTCCCATAGCGGATGCAATGCAAGTGCAAGATGCATCTTTAACAAAGCCAGAATGTACACTTAATGTCACTGTCACATCATATTCCACATTTGTCCGCATGGAAGCCATTACCTTGCTCTTTAAAAAATAGTGCTCAGATTTGACACAGTCCTGCATTTTCTTCACATGTCCGCTCTCAAAAAACTTTAACCCCTTTTGCATTGGCTTTGCAGTGTGAAGATCTTCAATATCATCATCACTTTCATCACTTACATTTTTGGCATTCACAAACTGAACTGATTCCACAATGTGGTGGTGAATGTGGCCCTTATTGAAAAGTTTTGGCATTTTCTCCTGACAAGATGGGAACTTTCCCCATCCACAGTATGGTAGCAGAGGAACACGAGAAGGCACTCCTGCAAGTTGTAGCTTACTTTCCTTTTTCAGTTCATACCATTTCCCACAATCTACCCCGACATCAATTTCCTTGTCTTTGCCAGCACTGATACAACTATGAACTCTGCAAATAGAAACAAAAATAGAAATAATTTTTCAAAAAAATACCTGGTAAAAATTTATGAGGCAAACTACCTAACGCTTGTCAAAAATCTCTGATTAATTTAATGTAGGCAGTGGCTAGGTAGTTGGCTCTATATATTCATCGTATATGAACATGTAAGTCAAGTTCAGGGTTCTCGGAAATGCCATATTTGGTCGAGGTAGCCGGCTTAATATATATACATACCATAATGAACATATAAGTTGAGTAAGTGTGTCAAAGTAGCCCATCCATACATACTAGTTAACAGGTACAATGAATATATGGATGGCACTTGTTTGAAATTAACTGAATAAATGATCTAGCATTTACCACAAATGACTACGCATTATTGCAGTTTCAAACAAATCTACAGTACTGTACCCTACTGCAGTACTGTAAATATGTTACTTTCGGTTCAGTTCGCACTACTGTTTCGGTAATATAATATTCCAGACAAATACACATGCATATACACGAGAGTTACGCTTTTTCATGTAATTTTTTAGTTAACGATCATTAATTTACACTTGCCTGTTCCTTACAATGAACAAGTTCACATTGCATCCACAATACACATCACATTAACAATGTACAGTCTACTAACAGATGTAGTACACGGCATAGAGTTAACACAAAGAAGTTGACTTACCGCTTCAAGATTTCACTCCTATTTCCAGTTTTACGTAGATCTAGTCCTCGGCATTCCAGCCACCTACTTAATTGTGTATTTGAATGTTTTTCAATAGACTCATAAACAAACTTTGCCCCAGGCACTTCGTTTTCATTTAATTCTATGTATTGAAAAGGTTCACTCGCTGCCATTGTTGATAATTCTGAGGAGGCAGTAAACAGTTTTCTGAGCTTCTCGGCTTAGAGTCGCCTACCTAACTTTCAAAACCTCACACAAAAGTCTGTAACCACACACCTGAAATAAAGATATTGCAACATTAACACCACTGTATGTCTATCGTTACAAACCATCTACAATACATCTCTAATATCTAGTTTTCTGTTTACAAGACCTGAATTTTGTGCTCTCCCGGTCGCGGAAACTGATGACGAAAAAAGCTAAATTTGCCGATTTTTAAATCGCTGCAGAAAATTCCCTGAAAACGATAGCCCCAATTGCTACACTGTTCCATACTCCAGTAACACTGTAAAATCTGAAAATAAGCTCAAATATATGTGCCATCCGTACCGTTTTTTCACTGTTCCAGTTTTCCTGAGGCCCCTGCTAAAATGACAACCCCACTTTAAGCTAGCTCAGAGGAAGCATGTATACGCTCCTGCAAGTCATTACGTCATACTATCAAGATCAAGGCTACTCAACTGATTTTTTTTAAATAAGTGAAACTCAATTCTAGCCGCTGAAACTTCAATTCTAGCAATTATTATTATTTAGAAGTTCAAATATGCACTTCATTCCGTAAATTGCCTCTTATTTGTAAATTTCACCCCGGCCAATTCGACACTAACAGCTCAAAACTGTTTACTGCCTCCTGAGATAATGTTTGTCCGAAATCTTGACCACGTGACCTTTTGTACTATAATTAGAATGACCGCATCGCTTTGTGACGTATGCATACCTGGATATCGTACAAGTGCTATTGCAATTAGAGAAAACGTTAGCGAACAGCATGGATCCAGACCATGCGCAGGCTGGTCTGGATCCATGCTGGTCGCAAAGCCACTATGTTGGTTTTCTCATGGCGCGGCTCATATATTTTTCTTCTTTTCGCTGGATTGTTGGAAGAACAGGTAGAGCTGTTGCACTCATCCGTTCATCCGTGACCGCGTTCGCGTCCCGATTTCATGGCTTTTTTGTGCGTAAGGTGGAATCTTTGTAACCCGCAGTATGAATGGATTATAACTCGAAACTGCACACACCTGCTCATAATGATAATCAAGCCCCATGTTCACAAAACATTTTTTCAGTCTCAGCTGAGTTTGAGATTAAAATTTTAATTGCAAATTTTAGGATTAAATTCCAGTTGAGACTGACCATCTTGAAAATAGTTATTAAACGGACTAACCCACACATTTTAGGCGAAAAATAATTTCTCTCAAAAATCCATAGAAAGTGAGTACTCTGAAAGTGACTATAAATACAAACTAATTTGACATTAGATTTAGCAAGATATTCTTATGAATAATTCAAAAACATTGTGCAAAAGATAGTAAACCGTTTCAATGCTTTTGAAATAATGAAAAAAGTCTTCTTGCATTTTTACCAATAACTCACTTTTTTCACCCATTTTATCATTTTTCATTGTCATATATACAATTTGTGCCAAACTTGATGGAAATAAACATGTTGAAAATTTTCAGCCAAACCGTGGGCGAGTTGCTTTAACTTAACATTCAAATTTAAACTTGCAGACAAGTTTCATTATTTACCCTTACCCTGCTAAATTTCTATAATGAACTTGTCCATCTTTAAATTTGAACAGCACCATTAACTGTTAAAAGGGGTGCTTACCAAAAATATATTGACTGAATAGCGAACAGTGCAGATCATGATCAGACTGCACGGATGTGCTGGTCGCAAAGGCAGAACTAATTGTATCCAGCATACTAAAGGTTAAAATCAGCCGAGACTGAAAATATTTTGTGCACATAAGGTCTGAAAGCGATGTATCACCGGCGCAACAACAGAAGTAAATGACATTGTAGGTGATACCGTACCACCTATGCGAAGTATGATAGGGACAAGAACGTAATGTTCAGAGATACTAGTCCTTTTAACCAATGGGAACTATGATTTATCATCATAACTGGCGTGTTTTATGTTTCAGAGTTGTTTCCCCTTATTCCTAAGTGAGAAGGATGTTAATCGAGCGCTTTTCTGTCCTTTAACAGCTTTGGTTATATTAAAAATGACACTTTGGAATAGTAATGACACGGTTAAAAATACCATGTTGCAATTAAAACAAAACAAAAAGTGAAGAAAATATGCTTAAGGGTTGATATGCCCTGTCAGGGGATTTTTTGTTGTAGGTTTCAACCTCGTAACCTTTTGTTAAGCAAGTTCAAGGGAGTTGGTTTTGTTTAAAAAACACCAGATGTACTACGACCGACCATGTTCAATTTCGTTGAAAATATCAAAGTTCTTTTCAAACTTTTTTCTAATTTTCAAAACTACAAATAAGTAATAATGAATGTGTTAAATTTGTATTTTAGCAGGAATTTGACCTTTTGACATAACATATTTTTTTAAACTTAAAATGTAACAATTTAAATGTTTGAAAGGTTTGTTTCAATAATTCTCGAAAACAATGCATGTCAGCAGTTTATTTCATCAAAAGTGAATGAAGATAACCTTAATTTTACAAGGATTTATAAGTTTTAATTTTCAAAACTACAAATTAGTGATAATGAATGAGTAAAATTTGTATTTGTAACAATTTAAATGCTTTACAATTTATGAAAGGTTTGTTGCAATGATTCTACAAAACAATGCATGTCAGCAGTTTATTTCATCAAAAGTGAATGAAGAAAAACAATTTATTTTTTACAAAAAGCACCTTTTTCATTTTATGGCGGCCGTTTTGGACGCCATCTTGGATTTCAGAATTTACAAACTTTTACGAACATTTCGGTATATAACATGCCTTGTTAAAAATTGGGTCCGGGTTACCCTTAGAAATAGTGGACTTTCTAGGCCGAAGTCACCCTACCAATAAAGTGTATATTATTCTATACCTTTTATGTTTCAGTTAGTGGTGCGACGTTTTTAACGAATCCCAATTTTAACGAAACGATAAAAAAACTAGTGTATACCAGTGTTTAACAAGATGTTAAAAACTGTTGACCGATAAAACAAAATATCCGCATGGAATTCAACGTCAAAAACGATATAACAAACCCAAGAAGTGCTTTTTTTATTTAAAAATTGAACATTTTAGTGCGTTTAGAACATTTTGTGATACATTCTGTCAATATTTGCTACATTTGATGTTTATTAAAAAAAGAAACAGTTTTCTCACGCCATGCCAATGATTGTAAGCAGGAGTCATATCATTCACGCGAAAAATACTTTTTTCTTGACAGTATGGCAGTATACTAGCATGACTAGCGGAACGGATTTTTGACAAATGCGAATTGTTAATTGGATGAGAAAAAAGTAGGTTTAGAATAACTGATTACTTATGTTTTATACATTTTTCAGAGAGCGAATATCCTAAGTTACAGCCCGGTGTTCTTAGATTGTATAGCAACCGTTTCTGCCCTTTCGCAAAAAGGACACGACTCTTGCTGGAACACAAGAATATTCCGTAAGTACATCATAGTAACATCTTCATTCCCTGAACAATACTCTTAACTGATTTATACAATACTAATCTCTGTTGCACCTCAAAATGATAGCAACGCATTTTGGTAGTCACTACCAAAATGCGTTACACTCAACACCATTTTTATAGGAGACATTCCCTCCTTCTATCTCTTTCTTTTGTGCGTAATTTATAAATGAGCACAGCCCTTGATGTAGAAAATACTACCAAAATACGTTCCATTCCATGATCCTTAACACACCATATAACTTTCATCGCATTTTGTCGCTACCAAAACTCGGCCGAATTTTGGTAGGGACTACCAAAATGCGTTGCTACCATTTTGAGGTGTAACAAAGCTCGAGATCTTACATGATTTATGCACAATCAATTCTATTTAAGCCTTTTAATTCACTATAAAGTGGGAGCATCAGTTCAAACATACAAATCCAGACTGTCGCTTTTCTGGTAAAAGGATTTGTTTTACTAATGTATGGAAATTTTTCCAAAAAACCTCTATATGTTGAGACAGAAAACAGCCTTTTGATTACGTGATTGTAGTATATGTTAATTTTCTTAATAGAACATTTTGCATTTTATAGACTGCATTGTGCTTTAAAATTTAGAAACAAGACTTTCTTTTCGTTTATGATGTAGCGTTGTCAGTTTATGACAAATGTATGTGTTTTCAAGAACTAGTACAGTTAACATTATATGCTGTTTTCAGTTAATGACAAATGTATGTGTTTTCAAGAACTAGAACAGTTAACATCATATGCTGTTTTCAGTTTATGACAAATGTATGTGTTTTCCAGAATTATAGTACAGTTAACAAGATATGCTGTTTCTGTTGTCAGTAACCTTCAATTTGTACATTGTAAGATCGAAATATCTTACACCGAGTGCAGTGCATACCAGGTGCAATTTATTCTGTAATCGTGAGTGAAAGTATAGAATCTGGTATTCAAGTGTAAAACATATTTTCATCTTATATACATGTATAGAACTAACACATTTTCTTTTTATTCCGTGTATTTGCCTGCCTCACATCCAGCGCAACATCATAACGTTGAGCGCAATGCTTATATCAAAGCAAATTCATATATGTTATAAGAACTAATGTTTTGAAGAATGTTTCTGAGAAGAATTTCTAAGTATTAATATTTCATATTCCGAAACGTTCAAATTGTCAGAAATATTTCACTGTTATATTTCTGGAATTTACTGAAAAGCGTGTGATATAGGAACTTTTCACATGACGCCTTATATAAATTCTGGTCCATAGTCTGTGCTATTAACCAGTCAATAGTTCAACACAAAAACTTGAAGAAAGTCATTGTGAAATCATGTAATAAAACACTTAATTATTGAATGATTTGCCTACCAATAGTCAAAACTATTGACCGTCTGTCCTTCGGATTTCGGGCAATAGTAATGACTATATTGACCGGCTAGCCTTTCGATATGTGTATACTATTTAACATAGGAAAAGAAGATATAAACAATTAATAAAAACAGTAGTTTTGCTTTCTTTGCAGACATGAAATTGTCAACATTAACTTAGCTGATAAGCCGAAATGGTACACGGAAAAGGTCAGTTGCCTTGGAATGGTTCCAGCAATTCAGTGTGGTGACGTCATAATTTTTGACTCGATCATTGTCAACGAATATCTTGACTCAGTTTTCCAAGATAACAGATTAGTTCCAGAAGATCCTTACAAAGTGGCAAAAGACAAAATGCTAGCAGAAATCTGGGCGAAGGTAACACAATTTTAGAAAAAGGGACAGACACAATTTAAGGTCCATATGAAGATATGTACGTAAAATCAATCATGTAAAGTAAACGTTGTTTTAAATGAAAACTGAACAGCGAATAAAACATGTTTATTAAGCTACAAAAGAAGTGTCATTTTTTCTTAACTAATGCCTTATAATATAGAAAAAATACTCCAGGAAATTGTCACATTATTGGATATTTCACAATTTTTAATACACTACTGTAGTCTTAGAACTGTAAAAAGTGTACTTTTTATGTATTTGCAATAACGTCCAATTCCTTAACATGATAAATTATTTAGTTTTTTGTTGACTTAATCATTTTTGTTCTATGAGTCCTTCTGTCATGCGCTATTTTTTAAAAAAATGGTCATTTGAAAAGGAATTTAAGAGAAAACAACGTCTGTAAAGATATAAATATAATGTCTTGTATGAAAACGACATGATTCAACTTTTAAGAGAGAATATTAATAATAAAATGAGCTTCTCAGAATTATTGGTAAAGTAATGAAGTTTTACCAACGTACTACTTGATCTTTAAAATATCCGCAAGAAGTTATACCCCATCCCCAACCCCATTCACACACCACTTCTTAAATAGCCATTTATAAAGAAATAGAAATTAATGATTTTCGTATTTTCTTAAAACACGCGCCCTAGATATGTGAAGCATCAAAACGAAAATATATATACTAGTAACCGTGCTTTGAATATGGTCCCTACAGATATGAAAAAAACATGATTCAAGATTTAAAGAGAGAAAATTAATAATAAAATGAACTTCTCAGAATTGGTGGTAAAGTAACGAAGTTTTACCAACGTACTACTTGATCTTTAAAATATCCGCAAGAAGTTATACCCCATCCCCAACCCCACTCACACACCACTTCTTATATTGTCATTTGTAAAGAAATAGAAATTAACGAGTTTCATATTTGCTTAAAACACGCGAACCTAGCTATGTGAGATTTTAGCACTTGGACTTGTTGCAAATGCATCAAAACGAAAATATATATACTAGTAACCGTGCTTTGAATATGGTCAGTTTTTTTTACAGGCATTGCACTGTTTGGAACCATGGTCCCTTCATGCAGTCCTTTTCCGGAATACAATGCTTATATCTGCATATTAAAAATCGTTCAATAGAATTATATACACGTTTTATATGCTGTAAAAGTTTCTTTTAAAACAAGTCGCTGTGATTTTACAAGACGAGTTAGAAGATAAAATGCATAATTAATTCATAGAACATACAAACAGTAACGTAACAAATTATTGTTCACAAGACAATTTTTACCATAGGCTTACACGTGTTTCTGTTGTTTGTAAAGAACGAAGAAATTTTGAAATTGGTGAAGTCCCATTAACATCAGGGGTAAACTTAAAGGAAAACTGATGCTGTAAAGTTACAACACTCCTTTATTATAATTAAACTTTTGACTGCTGGCGGCAAATGATTCTGCCTTTGCGACCAGTGCACCAGTGCAGACCAAAATTAGCCTGCACATCCGTGCAGGTTGATCTTGGTCTGCACTGTTCGCTATTCAGTCAATAAATTTTCAGTGAACACCCCTTTGAATAATAAGTGGTACTGCCCAAACTGAATGATGGACCAGTCCATTTTAGAAATTTAGCAGGCTAAAGGTTAACACATACTATGAAGTTTTTCTTTAATGGAAAGGAACATAACTCGAACGTAAACTTGGGCTATTTTGTATCATTGTCCTATAGTCTATAAGTTGCTGATAAAATGTAATTTCGAGAAATACATATTTTAAATCCTTAGATATGACTGGATGAAATTAAGTAATATACAGAAAAAAGTTCTGCGACCTTTACTTTGGAACGTAATTGTAAAATAAACTTTTATATACAGGTACTTAGACAATGTGGGAAAATGTTTACATGCCATTCTGGGAATGAATCTGAAGTCATCCCTGATCTGTTAGCAGAACTCGACCATATTGACGAGGAATTAAAGATTAGAAATGCTCCGTTCTTTGGCGGTTAGTATATAGAGGATATTTGTTTGTTTTGAGTGAATATGGAATATATCTCACTGAGAAGTGAGAAAATTTCAAATATTTTCACGAGCGCGTAGCGCGAGTGAAAATGTGAAAATTTTCTCACTTCGAGGTGAGATATATTCCATATTCACTAAAAACAAACAAATTTTCTTGTTATTTTATGCTCAATTACGTTGAGAAATGCATTTTGCAACTGTTTTAATCTCAGCGCGGGAAACAGACGCACGTAAACAGACATGACGTCAGACGTGATGTGACGTTATAAAGACGCATGCAACAAAGTTCCATTTTGTTTTATATTTTGCTGCATAACGGTATGAAATTCTCTTTAAGTAAAATAATTTGAATCGAGAAATATACTATAAAGAACAAAACGCGACTATAATTTTCATCCTGCTTTAAGCAAATAATTTAAAATTCATACACAATGTATGAGGGGGCGGAGCTCATATCTCTCACAGTGTGAAAATATAGATTTCATATTTTCACAGTGTGAGCGATGAGATATGAAAATATTTAACTGATAGAATACGGTATTTCATTAGTTAGCATAAAATAAATACAGAATACACAGTGCCTTATGACTTTAATCAATTTACTTGATAATCAAATACATTTCTACAGTAACAAAATTCCTTTTTTTTTGAGACCAAATAATTTTCAACAAAATTAATCGATTAAGATTATTGTACTTGTTTGTACTCCAGACATTTTTCTAATCGAAGACGATTTGAAAATGAAAGCAATTAAAGCTTAGAGAATACGGAAACCCACAAAAGGTACAAAAAATCCAGAAATATTATTGGTCCTTTTTGTGTCTAGAATTACCAATGACGGAACTTTCTTACCGTTGCGGTCTTGATGTGTAGATTTATGTCTGATCTATTATACAGACCGTAGGCAAAGCAGAATCTTGTAAATTTATAAGGGGAGGTAATTGTGCGGAGATTTTTGAGTATTTTACATTTTCAGGAGATAAACCGATGATGATAGACTTTCATATCTGGCCTCATATGGAGCGTATAGTACATTATTCCCAACTCTATGAGGAGTGTAAACTGGACAATGGAAGATTTCGTCATTTGACGCCATGGATTGGTCGAATGATGTCACTTCCGGTGGTGATAAAAACTAAGACACCATTAGAATGGTTCCGATTATTTATAGAATCAGTGAAAGCTGGAAAAACTGATTGCGATATTGGTTTAGCTGAATAAGCTGTAGAAAATAATAATCTGGACATTGTTTTTCTCGGGATCTTTACCATTTTTGAAGTCTTCTTCAGCCCTATATTATATGCCTAATACGGGTGTTTTATGTCTCTCATTCTATTCAAACTCTTGTAACATTATTGTATTCCGTCTCGGAGCCGTTGTTTTTGGAAAGCAACATGTAACTTGGTTTTTTTTAAACATCTCATTGGTCTATATTTTCATTTGTCTGATTACTATGTACATGTTTTGTAACTACAGAGATAAGACACATTTTAAAGATTAGATTGTATACAAAGTGTTTTATTATATTTCTAATCTTACATTAGATATAGAAGATCTAATATATTATTGTAACATTAGTTCAAAGGTCAATGTCATATGAACCCAAGTTGACTATTTCTTTGCCGGATTCGGAAGGTATATTACTTTATAAGTACGGCAATACGATTGATACTTTCCTGCTGTCTCCGTGTTCCACGGATCTTACATGTTCTTTGCTTTCATAAGAATTATTTCCCTTATTAAGGCAATTTTTTCTCATCCTAGATTTTTCTATTAGAAGAAATTTGGAAACAGTAGCTAGACTTTCAAACATTTCACGTAACAGCATTTGTGTTAGCACGAAGGTTGATCCTGAGGTATCAGCACATTTATTTACACTTTGACTTTAAAACATTACTTTTTATAATTATAAGACTGTTTTAACTAGTGAACGACATACTTTGACAAGATAACATGGCCAGTTAACATAACAAGACACTTCTTCACACTATGACATTATAACATGAAATTTTCCGACATTAGACATCTGTGCTATACCATACCGATCATTGGAAATTAGAATATGGTGAAGTAGCATCATTAATTGGTAACAGCAGCCTCGTAACAATAGACTGAGTGACGACTGGAACAACAGAAAAATACATGAATTACAGTTATACCCATGTGCCGGCGAGGACAGGAAAAAAGTAGAAATATATCATAGACGGAAATGAGACCACGATAAATATATGTGACATACCCAAGTGCCGGCGAGGACAGGAAAAAAGTAGAAATATATCATAGACGGAAATGAGACCACGATAAATATATGTGACATACCCAAGTGCCGGCGAGGACAGGAAAAAAGTAGAAATATATCATAGACGGAAATGAGACCACGCTAAATATATGTGACATACCCAAGTGCCGGCGAGGACAGGAAAAAGTAGAAATATAACATACATGTAGACGGAAATGAGACCACGATAAATATATGTGACATACCCAATTGCCGGCGAGGACAGGAAAACTATACATGATTCCCGTAAAAATTAGGTTTCAATATAAATGCTTCATAAATACGTTACACTAATTAATATTCCACGTTACAGACTTTACTTAGAATGGGAGAGAAAAGAAGAATAAGAACAAGAAGAAGAAGAAGAGAGGGGGTCGGGGGTGAACAAAGTCGCATCCGTAACTTGGCAATGGCAAGAACATACAGCAAGAGGCCTACGTCACAGATATAACTGTTATGGCGAGAACGAGGCAACAATGGATCTATGTCACAGGCGTTAATTTGCAATAGCGAGAACGAGGCAACAACAGACCTACGCCACAGACGTTACTTGGTAAGTAAGAAAGAAACGAGGCAACAACAGGCTTACGTCACAGACTTGACTTGTTAATGGCGAGAACGAGGCAACAATAGACCTACGTCACAGATGTTACTTAGTAATGGCGAGAACGTGGCAACAATAGACCTACGTCACAGACTTGACTTGTTAATGGCGAGAACGAGGCAACAATAGACCTACGTCAAAGATGTTACTTGGTAATGGCGAGAACGAGGCAACAATAGACTTACGTCACAGACGTTACTTGGTTATGGCGAGAACGAGGTAACAATAGATCTACGTCACAGACTTGACTTGTTAGTGGCGAGAACGTGGCAATAGTAGACCTACGTCACAGATGTTACTTGGTAATGGCGAGAACGTGGCAACAATAGACTTACGTCACAGACGTTACTTGGTAATGGCGAGAACGAGCCAACAATAGATCTACGTCACAGACGTAACTTGGTAATAGCGAGAACGGGGTAACAGTAGACCTACGTCACAGACATAACTTGATACTTGCGAAATTGAGGCAACAATAAACATACGTGACATCACATTATTTTTTATAGCTTTACGGACGTACTTAAAGTATTACAGCTTTGAGGGTTTCTTTTGCGAGCAAGCTTAGGATATTGAAGCCATCTCCCGATAGGAATATTTGATATGAGGAAGTCGTTTCTTCAAAAAGATAATTATGAAACCAGTCATACTAGTGCGGTACATATTTATCTTCTGTTCTGTCATATACATATATATATACATATTTTAACAATTCACGAGATTCAAGAAACACTGGAAGTTGCAAATACAAACCTGAAAAGGCCGACTCGCTCTTTTAGATCAAGCTACATTTAAGTCAGGGTGCCCGGTTGCGGAACTTGGCGTTTATCTTATGTACACGATGGGGTAGGTATTACAATGCCTTTTTAAATAAGTAAGACAATTTTATAAAAAAAATACTTGTATTTCAACAATCTATACATGAAATTCCTGTATTTACGATTACGAGTATTTATTACCCTTGTGTCTGTATACTAGTAATTTGTTTGACAGATATAGTTACTCACAAACGCCAAAGACGTAGCTAAGAGACTATAAGAAAGAGACAACAATAAAGATAATATGACACATAATTAGCTGAGTAACGGCCAGAACGAGACAACAATAGGTATACGCCATAGAATTTGCTGAATAACGACCAGAACGAGACACCAATAGATTTATGTCATAGATTTGGTAAGCAACGGCGACAATGACATATCAATAGGTCTGCAGGCCACCAATACACACCACCCCAACCCCCACCCCACCACCTGCAGAATTACAGAGACAGCGTGACAACAATAGACCTACAAAACAACAATCGAGAAACGTCATATATTTTGCTGAGTAACGGTGGGAACGTTATAAGAATTGCTTAGTAACAGGGACAATGAGACAACAATAGGCATACCACATATTTGCATAGAAACTGCGAAACGAGACAACAACAGACAAATCACGGAATTTGCTGAGATACGGCGTAAAAGAAACAACAGTTGGCATACGTTATAAATATTGTTTAGTAATCGGCGAAACGAGACAACAACAAACATGAGACACTGAACTTTCTGAGTAATGTCGCGAACTAGACAACAATAGACATATGTCAAAACTTTGCTGATTAACGGCGAGAACGAGGGAAAAATATAGTGATACGACACGTAATTCGCTGTTCAACGACGAGAACGAGACAACAATATAGATACGACATTGAATTTGCTGAGTAACGGCGAAAACGAAACAACAGTAGACATATGTCATAGAATTTGATGAGATGAGATCGAGACAACACTTGGCATACGTCAATGAAGTGACTGAGAGTAACAGCGAGAACGAGACAAAAATAGGCATCCATAATAGAATTTGCTGAATATCGGCGAGAACTAGACAACAATAGGCATACGTAATTGAAGTTTCTTGGTGATAGCCAGAATGAGAATACCTTAGATTAACCTCACAGAATTTGCTGATTAGCGGAATGAACAAGACAACAATCGACATGCGTCACGAAATTTGCTGAGTAACTGCGAAAACGAGACAACAATAGGCAGACGTCATAGAAGTTTCTGCTGTGTAACAGCGAGGCCGAGACAGCAAAAGGCGGACGTCAGTGAGAATGAGACAACAATAGTCATACGACATACAATTTGCTGGAAAACGGCGAGAAAGAGACAACAATAGAAATACGACACTGCATTTGTCGAGTTACGGGGAGAACGATACAACAATCGACATGCGTCATAAAATTTGCTGAGTGACAAAAATCGACAGAGACCCAGACAACAATAGGCATACAACACATAATTTACTGACCAACTGACATGCCTCGTAGAATTTGTTGATAATTGGCGAGAACTAGTTTCAATGTGGCCTTCTGTAAAATAAAAAGTTAACAGTTAAAAAAAATAGAAAAAATGATTACCTGATTATAGTTTGCTGATACACGGCGAGAACGAGACAAAAACAGACAGGCATGACAGAATTTTCTGAATAACGGTGAGAACGAAAAAACAATAGGAATATGTCATAAAATTTGGTGAGTGTCGGCGAGAACGAAAGAACAATAGGCATACCACACAAACTTTGCTTAGGAACGGCGAAACGAGATAACAACAGACGTATGTCACGGAATTTGCTGAGTAACGGCGTGAACGAGACAACAACAGGCATACTTCATAAAATTTGTTTAGTAACGGCGAAATGAGACAACAACAAACATGAGATAATGAACTTTCTGAGTAACGTCGAGATCGAAGCAACAATAGGCAAACGTCATAGAATTTGCCGAGTAACGGCGAGAATGAGACAAAATAGAATTTGCTGAGAAACGTCGAGAATAAATTAAACGGCATGAAACTTGCTGAGTAATTGCGAGAACGAAACAAAAATAGACATGCCTCACAGAATTTGCTGAGTAGCGTCGAGAATGAAACGACATAAAACTTGTTGATAATAGAGCTTCTTCACAAACTTTGCTGAATAAAGACCAGAACGAGACAACATTAGGCGTGCGTCAATGACGTAGCTTGATGACAATCATACACGGCAGAGAATATGCTAACTATAACGGCGAGAACGAGACAACACCAGAAATGCGTGACAGAATTTGATGAGAAACAGTAAGGAGACATACGTCATAGAATTTGTTGAGAAACGGAATTGCCGTACGCCATAGAATTTCCTGAGTAACGGCGGGAACGAGACAACAATGGGCAAACATCACAGAATTTGCTGACTAACGGCGGGAACGAGACAACAATGGGCAAACATCACAGAGTTTGCTGAGTAACGGCGAGAACGGAACATAATGGGCAAACGTCATAGAATTGGTTGAGTAACGAGAACGAGACAACAATAGCAAACGTCATAGAATTTGCTGAGTAACTGCGAGAACGAGACAATAATGGGCACACGTCATAGAATTTGTTGAGTTACGGCGATATATATATATATCACAGATTTTTTCTGAGTTAGAGAACGGAACAACAATGTACGTACGTCGCAGAATTTGCCGAGAAACGGCGCAAAGAAGGCCACATTTGGAGATACGTCATATACTTTACTGAGTGGCAGCCTGATCGAGACGAAATTTATCGTATGTCAATGACATAGCTTAATGACAACCATATACGCAAGGAAAATGGCTTATTACTGCGAGAACGAGCTAGACAGAAATAGATATGCGTCACAGACTTTGCTGAGTAACGGCAAAAATGAGACAATAATGGTCAAGCGTGATAGAATTTGCTGAGTAACGGCGAGAACGAGACAATAATGACATTGCTGAGTAACGGTAAGAACGAGACAAGAGTGGTCATGCGTGATAGAATTTACTGAGTAACGGTGAAAATGAGACAATAATTGACATACGTCATAGAATTTGATTAGTAACGACAAAAACGAGAAAACAAGAGACATTCGTCAAAGAGTTTGGTCAGTAACAGCGAAAACGAGACAACAATATAGATACATCATGAAATTTTCTGAGTAACGGCAAGAACGAGGCAACAATCAAAAATCATTTGAATACAACCCTTAAAGAAGAAAAAATATTAGCCTGAATCATTGCAGATAAATAGCCTTTTTTATTATTGATTCTTGCATAAAAACTACTTTTTTTCACTGGATCCGCCCATGTATTAACGGGAGAAAAATCATGTGCAATCAAGGCAGTTCACGTGCTGTTAATACATGATTTTTATTTTTAAAATGCTTTCCCAGGGATGTACATCTGTTTCTCCGCAGATTGACATCTTGTATCTGCGTCTTGTTTCTTCCATAATAACCTTTTTGTAGCATAAAAGATGCAATCTAAACCATAGAATGTTATGTTATATAAGTTACCAACGCCAAATGCACTGCCCCCAACAATTTTCGTACTCGCTTCTTCCCTTGTTTACTCCCCTTTTAAAATTGGAACTCGGCGTCGTTTCAGTTTTTGTAGATAACCGTAAATGTTTAAGAATCGCGTGTAACTTATGCGATTGTTTGTTTTTATGAATCATATCTATGCTTTTGGTAAATATCAGTCGGTATGTTTTTATCTAATTTCTGGAAGAATTTATATAAACAGCTTGAAAGCTTGACACTATGCGTTCGTACTCATTCGTACTCCAAATGTGTCCGTACTCAGAATAACTCGTATGTAAAGTTATTATTCTTTGAATTGTGCTCCTGTTAACCAAATTTTGAAGTTATATGAACAATTATTGGTAATTTCATGTTTGTAATAACGAGAGATAAAAAAAATCGTTTAAAAATCTTCAGTATGTGCTTTTGGTAATGTTGTTGATATTTCCGAAGTAGCTCATTGCAGAGATGGAGCGGTCTTCTGGGCCCTGGTTATGGATATTTAAAACATGTTTACCGTTTCCAAGAACAATAGAGAGAATGGTAACTAAAAATATACCGGAATCGTAAAGTCATCACACATGAAAACAATAATTTAGTCGTCGTGTTATGATTTGTATGCAAGAATAGCGACAATACACGTTTGTTTTGTGTATTAACGTCTGCAAAACGTGTATTATCCCTACATTGTAAAACTTTCAGTGTCGGCTATATTGCATTTTGTTCACTCTGTTTGCATGCATTCTGTGTGCCGTTTGTAAACCAAGCTCAGTTGTGCTTTGAGATGATAATCTTGTGTGAACCTGGATCATCATATATATCACTGGCATTCGAAACCTGTCTGGTTATAAACTTTATAAAAAAATGTTTAATTATTTCATGAAGTTTTTTTAAAAAAATTATATATTTTAACTATTAAGTTTTATTTTTTTGTATGGTACTACAGAATGATGGCCGTCTGAAACTAGGATTATGGCAACATGGCACGAAGCGAGCCATACCTACCCTCCCCCGTTGATAGAATAATATTTCAGGGCGGGAGGGGGGATGGGGTCTAACTGCTGAAAACTAAGCGGCATAGAATTCATGAGAATGATTTGCCATGCCAACTTGATGTTGTTGATGTATACCAAGTTTCACTTGAATTGGATGGAAGCTATAAGAGAAGTTGAGTACATGGGTACATGGTACATATGTAGTTGTACTATAATAAAGTAAAAAAAAAATGGTGTAACTCGAGAAAAAAAAAACAGACATGAAAGTCCTGTTAATATGCGCATATACACTTCATGTTGATGGTGTAACCACCAACCAGGATTTATCTATGAAAAATGAAACATCCATTAAGGTAGTTCTGCACGTTTGATAAACCGGAAGTGATGGCGTAACGTCATTTATCCGGAAAACATAGAATAAAGCCGGGATTCGGCGTACGGAAATGAAAATCAGTGTATGAAATAAAGGCAACCTGTGAATAAATTTATTAAATTGTAACAGTCTCTATCTTTCTAAAGTTAAAATATAATATTAAAACATCTGACACGTTAAATAATTAAAAATAATGTCTTAAAATCTGCTTCAAATAGGCGGTTCACTTTAATCATGGCCAAATATCTCAGAAATAAGCACACGGACCTATGCATTTTATTTCACTATATTATAGGCCATATGTTTATTTACGACTGTGAGAAGTTTCATTAAAATCTACATTGTGGAAAATTTTCTATTCGCGAAAATGTTATGAAAGTTGCTATTTTCCCATAGACTCCCATTATGAAAACTTGCGCGAGGTCCGAAATTTTCAAATCAGTCTAGCAAAAAATCAAGCACACGACCCTATCATTTTTATTTGCTGAATTTTCTAGGTATATTCTGAAGTTTTGAAAAACCAGAGTTTAATCAAATTCTACATTGTAGAAAAAATTTCGATCCAAACGTGCAGAACTACCTTAATACCCAACTATAGGAATATTTCAATAACCATTTTAATATATTTGTATTGGCAATTAGACCGGGTTATGGTGGCCAAACAGCTTTTCTTAAAATTATAGAAGTAGTATAGGGGCCTCTTTGGGGTCACGACTGCGCATGCGTGAGAATGACGTCATGCGCGGTGGCCATTTTGAATTCTATTTTAAGAATGACATCATCTTTCTATTTTAAGAATGGTTTCATAATGTTATAAATAGAAACAATTGTAATAAATCTATTTTAAGATTGTCATACTGAAAAGGACTAAATGTTCTATTAATAGAAAATGTCTCCTAGAAGTATATAGAGCTGACTTATATACCTATCTAGGGCGTGGTCGCGCACATTGAGGGTCAGGTACTCAGCCCAAGACGGGGAGATAACAAAAACACAAAATATTTCAAGAAAATCAAATAGATATTAATTATATTTGAACATATAGGTTTATTTATAACCTAATTGAATAATTGCATTGTATGGTAAACAAAAAACTTATTTAATAATAATCTAAAGTAAAATATGTATCACTTTTTAAATTAAAAACATAAAGCTTTATTTAAGATAGCTACGTTAGAAGTAACGTTAACTGAAAATAAAAGGCTACTTTTTTTCTTACGATGTTTCCTCCTAGGCGTCCACTAAGTAAACGACCATGTATTTGTTTTAACAAGAGGTCATTCAAATGAACACATAGTCTAATTTTAGAATGAACTTCCGAACTCGGTGAAACTACTATTAGGTACTGTATACCCATAACGATGGTCATTAATCAAACGAGTCTTTGATGGTTGAGCTTTGGTATTCATGCGTAAATTTATACCGGATGAAAAAGTCATTAAATTCTCCATTTGGCTCTCACACGTGAAAGTGCACTTCCTACATCTCTGAGTCCATGTAGTAAACTCTTTATCTTCTTCGGAATAGCGCTGAAGCGTGATAGGGCACTTTCTGCATCCCTGAATACATGTGGAAAACTCATTAAGTTTCCTGACTTGGAATTCACGCGTGACAAAGTACTCGATGCCTATCGGAGCAAATATTGGGAAAACACATTAATTTTCCTGACTGGGAACTCGAGTATTAGTGCCTCTTTCATACCATCAATAATACGATGTTAAAGAAGATTTTGATAGTTTTCTAAAATATTTGCCAACATTTTCAATGACCATCTAGAGTTTTAGAACCTGTATCTTTTCCGACTGTGTAGAAAGACCCAACATACCGTTATATTACATGTTGGACTATGAGCCGTATAGAATGGTTCTTAGTAAAATAACAGCACAAAAGTTTCCCCAAGAAGGCACAAAACAGTGGTTAAAGCAAAAGAGCACTTTTATATCTTTTAAAGACACTTTGATCGACATGATTCGTTTTCATAAGATGAATTTGAGTATTGAGGCGATCAGTGAAAGTAACTGGATGACTTATATTCCTGAGAACGAGGAAATAACGCTTTATGTCAACGATGCGATACGAGGTGGTTGCCAAGAATTTCTATACGATTGGTTTCCAGTCCAAGAGAAGAATAATAAACATAATCTTATTCTACTTACGAAATCTGTAGATATTATTGATGCAATTCTTCATTTAGAACTGCTAGAGACACTTATTGCGAAGCATGATATCAATTTGTGAAACGATGTTGAAGAAATAAAATACAATAAAGGAATATGTTGTTTTATTTGTGTACACCACAACACCTACTGACGCTTCATCTTTTCTTTCAAATCAAATTCAAACGTACGGGTTATAAATAACAAAGACATATTGTTCTTTCAATCTTTTATTGCCAAAGCTTGTATCACTAATACAGGTTACATGTATCAACTAAAATAAGACAAAATAAAGTCATCATTCAACTTCTTGCAATACACATCAAACGGTTTTACAATGTCTTTCATTTTTCGTCCAGAACATCGGTTCATAATGTAATATACGCAATACAGCCCGTATATCTGTACCCTGTATTTGACTGAAGTTCATCCAGTAACGCTTCTTTAACACTTGCTCAAAATGAACTTTGTAGTGCTCTGGTCTATTACCTAGCGAATTGGAAAATTCGTCGGGTCCCCTTTTAGGAAAATAAAAGGCCACCCAATGTTTTCCTGATCCCTGGCTCGTGTCTGTATTTGAGATGAAGTATTGTCCCCTACGTATCTGAAGTTGATCCGCAGCACATATTGTCACAAGGTACTCTTTTAACATTTCCTCGAGTTCATAGTTATTCATTTTAAAATGTATAAGTGTTCCAATCCAAAGTATCTTGGGTCATGCTTTCAGGATATTTCTTACGTCGTGGGCTGTCTAAATCACGACTCATAGTTGTGTCCAATGTATCCCTGTGTCGCTTTAGATCACTATGCTTTTGTGACCATCTTATTTCCGACCTAGCAATATCAACCGCTTGGGCTACGGGTGTAACAAGTTTTACTGCGGGGAGATCTTCCCCTTTTTGTTCTTGTTTCATTGCTTCCCTTTCTTGTTTCTCTTTTATTTAGCCATTTTTCTTCGATGTGCACCGCTTCCTACAAAGTAACGTCCCATATAATCAGGCCGTATGTATCCGTCCCTCAGGTCTTTGAAGTGTTGTATCCATTTTTCCGGGTCCGGTTTATCCGGTACCCATTTTTCTTGTTTATAATCGTATACCTCTATGGAACCCATTTTGGCATGGTGAAAGTTAAAGCACGCCAATCCTTCTTACAGCGTTTATTCATCATCATCCGATTCTTGATCGTCATCACTTTCTTTATTATCCTCCATTGAATATTCTTCTTTACTTTTATGATCGGGCCACAACTCATCAAATAGGTCTTTTCTAAGCGCAATGGCTTGCCGAATAGATTCTTTGACAGTTATGCCGTGCTGACTTCTTAGTTTTTTAGTCGACTGTAGAATCTGCTGCTGAGTAGGGTCGTTTTGTAGCTCATAAAAGTCAATTAGAAATCGGGCATAATTTAGTCTCAGTCTCTTTCTTAATTGAGGCAATTCGTCATTAGCTGTGCGACGGAAAGCTTCTTTAATAGAGAGCCCTTGTCCTATATAGTTGTTAACTTTAGCTTTGAATTGTTCTTTAATAGATTGTCTGAGAGGATCCTGAAAACGCTTATCCCATATCTCACGACGTGATCGCTCTTCTATAATCTAAAATTTTCTACGTTTACCGGGAGGTCCCTTGATCAAAGATCGTTTCTTTACAAAAGTATCATTATTTCTATTTTCTGTTTCATCATCACTATCATCATCATCATCATCATGGTGATCAGAATCCTCCTCCTCATCTTCATCCTTGTCATCAATTTTGTCAGATAAGTATCCTTCTCCATTGAAATAGTCTTCTTGTTTATATTCATCATCTGTTCGTTTTCTCTTTTCTGGATTGTTCGCCTCGAAAATGTTATCACGTAAACGGTGTTGTTCTGGGGTGCTCGATTTTAAGTCTATTACCAAATAACCATGCGGTCTTGATGTCGCTCGTTCAAACCGTTTCATAAAGATGTTACTAGACGAAGGATATATTCTTCTTGCCAATGTAGCTACTTGCTGTCTATCAATAGGATTTTTAAATAGCAACAGATACTGCGTATTCAAAGCGATATCTCTGCAGGCTTTACCTTGAGGAAATAAATTTTGGGTGAGATATATGACAGATATGTTCCTGTGGTGACTGCCCTTCGTAAAGAGATCAGCAATTCTTTGATCGCATTTAGCTTCAGTCATCAAGTCGTCAAAGACCAGCAGGTTCCTTTGACTAACATTTATATATTGGGAATCATTCAAGTAGTCTGGAATACCGTGTACAAATTCGACCCCGGGGATTTCACGCTGAAGTTCATCATACAATGGTTGCCATTGTCCAAAACACCATATGATACGCTGAGGCTGAGGTCTTACAAGATTTGATGATAGCAGTTTTCTTGTCCATTCAGTTTTTCCACTACCACTTGGTCCTGAAACGACCATAGAAAATGGATGTTGAAACGTCGTCTCTCTTGAGATGTCCCATGTTTGTAATGGCGGTGAAAAACTGTCAGTGGCTTCGTCATTTCCGTGGACATAACGTTGATGTCTCCGCATGTTGTCAATCCGAGAGAAAGACTGATGGCAAACAGGACACTGATGCATTTGTGAAACTGATGTAAGATTTTTTTTTATCAAAAAGGCTGCTTTATTCTGTTAGCCATTCTTACGCTTTCTTGGGGCAGAGGAGAAGGAAGAGGAGTAGTGGAGGAGGAGGAGGAGGAGGAAGAGGGGAGGAGGGGGAGGTGGAGGAGGAAGAGAAGAGGGGGAGGGGATGAGGAAGAGGAGGAGGGGAGGAGGAGGAGGTGAAGGAGGAGGAGGAGGGGAGGAGGAGGAGGGGAGGAAGAGAGGAGGAGGAGGAGAGGAGGAGGAGGAGGGGAGGAGGAGGAGGAGAATGAGGTGGAGGGGAGGTGGAGGAGGAGGAGGAGGGGAGGAGGAGGAGGAGGAGAAGGAGCAGGAAGAGCAGGATGAGGCGTGGAGAAGGAGGAGGAGGAGGAGTTGTTGGTATATACAGTAACTCGTAACACCTTCAGTCATGGTTAAATTTACTTTTGAATTATACGACTTATATATGACTTGTGCGTGTGATCCCTGAGTGGTCAATCAGTATGCGTCATATCACTAGCCAATCAGAGCATTGCTATAATCTTTACTGACTTATTATTCTGACTCTATTTATTTCACTTTACCCTGTGAATTCGTTCATTGTCATTTTTGATCTCAAAGTGTAACGATCAGGTAAGCTTACTTTGACGTATTTCTTGCATGAGTGATTTGACTTCCGGTTTAAGTTTATTGCCTTATAGTACTTATCGAGACCTTTGATTAGATACCCTACATGCCTAGCTTTTGTTCAATAATGATGGAGTTAGCAGGGTTTTAACGCTTGAGTAATTTGGCTTATTATTCGGTTCCTTTTGGAAATACAATGATCAAAGTATGTATTTTATTAATCTTCTTGTGGAGACCTTTCCAACGATACCTCACTTGACCAGGTTCGAGTCTAGAAACTCGCAGAAAATGTGAATTTTACGCATGATTGAATCCACTTCCGGTTTGAGTGTACCAACTTATAGTACTCGTCGAGACATTTGGTTAGATACCCAACATGCCTAGGTTATCTTAAATAATAAAGGCGTGAAGCCGGGTGTTTCCGGATGAATGATTCCGGTTTTAACCACAATATCTGGAAAACGGATAGAGATAGACCCATAATAGTACATATTTTCCGAACCTACTCGAAAAGATCTTTCTAACGGTACCGGTCCCGAGCCTTTACGATGACTTTGAAATTTAATGACTTCATTTCCGGTTGACACCTAGGTTACGGTTATGTGCACTCTATAGGCTTTTCAAAAATGTCTGATACCCAAAATGTAAAAATGGACCCTAAAACGTCTTAATTTTGTTGATTTATTTAGCAACCTTCTCAAAAAGTACCTTACCGGTTCTAAAACTCTAGATGGTCATTGAAAATGTTGGCAAATATTTTAGAAAACTATCAAAATCTTCTTTAACATCGTATTATTGATGGTATGAAAGAGGCACTAATACTTGAGTTCCCAGTCAGGAAAATTAATGTGTTTTCCCAATATTTGCTCCGATAGGCATCGAGTACTTTGTCACGCGTGAATTCCAAGTCAGGAAACTTAATGAGTTTTCCACATATATTCAGAGATGCAGAAAGTGCCCTGTCACGTTTCAGCGCTATTCCGAAAAAGATAATGAGTTTACCACATGGACTCAGAGATGCAGGAAGTGCACTTTCACGTGTGAGAGCCAAATGGAGAATTTAATGACTTTTTCATCCGGTATAAATTTACGCATGAATACCAAAGCTCAACCATCAAAGACTCGTTTGATTAATGACCATCGTTATGGGTATACAGTACCTAATAATAGTTGCACCGAGGTCGGAAGTTCATTCTAAAATTAGACTATGAGTTCATTTGAATGACCTCTTGTTAAAACAAATACATGGTCATTTACTTAGTGGACGCCTAGGAGGAAACATTGTAAGCACAAATGTAGCCTTTTATTTTCAGTTAACGTTACTTCTAACGTAGCTATCTTAAATAAAGCTTTATGTTTTTAATTTAAAAAGTGATACATATTTTACTTTAGATTATTATTAAATAAGTTTTTTGTTTACCATACAATGTAATTATTCAATTAGGTTATAAATAAACCTATATGTTCAAATATAATTAATATCTATTTGATTTTCTTGAAATATTTTGTGTTTTTGTTATCTCCCCGTCTTGGGCTGAGTACCTGACCCTCAATGTGCGCGACCACGCCCTAGATAGGTATATAAGTCAGCTCTATATACTTCTGGGAGACATTTTCTATTAATAGAACATTTAGTCCTTTTCAGTATGACAATCTTAAAATAGATTTATTACAATTGTTTCTATTTATAACATTATGAAGCCATTCTTAAAATAGAAAGATGATGTCATTCTTAAAATAGAATTCAAAATGGCCGCCGCACATGACGTCATTCTCACGCATGCGCAGTCGTGACCCCAAAGAGGCCCCTATACTACTTATAGAAGCCTGCAGGAAAGAAGAATCCGGTTAATATAAATCTGTTGCTTCTATTCTAATGAATCTGTTTATGGTGACATTATTATCATATATTATATCATGTTATATCATACCATACATTGTATCATGTCATGTCATATATCTGATCAGATCAGATCAGATCAGATAATCATTAAACGTGTCAGATATCTGGTCAGGAAAGATTTGTACTTTTCATTCTCTTGACGGGCGGGTGTGTGGGAGAGCTTTTAGGCCTACCAGAACGGGCATCATCTTCGACAGATAATTTCCCAGCCCAACCTAAAAACTGTGCGCATTGAAATGGCCCGAGGTCCATATATACCACATAATTCATCAACTATCTAGTTTGAATCTATATCAAGCCTAATGCGGCATTTAATACAGCTATGAATTTCAGTCTTTTCGTCCATTTTACAATGTGACAATAACTGCATGTATTCTAATTTGAAACAACTCGGTCATTTAAAAAGCATCCGGCAAAAAATAAACGGATATCGCTAGCTATTGGACACACCATTCAAGTGCATTGAAGCGTTTTCAAAATACTTGGGATATAACTACGGAAGCCCATTAGTAACAGAACTTTTTGCAGGACCCTCTTAATCCTAATTAAGAAATACCTGCTTTTAGAAGTGGACAAAGAAATAAATTAAATATAACAAGTAAATAAAGTTAAATGTAGTTCGAAGAAATGGAGTAGTCTCTGCAGTTTAAGCAATCTATATATTGATTATTCTTTCATCCTTTCAAATTTTCCCCGCACTTGGCATTTTTCTGGATGAACAAATACCAAAAACGGTTAAGAAAATCTCCAAGAGAGAGAGTTATATAATGAGTTTAAGTCTGACACATTTAGAGAGATCTAGGTTACCAACACTTAAAGTAATCAAGATGTCTGAGAACCATAACAATTTAAACATTCATTTCACGCCTGACTATATATAAATGATGTATCTTCTATCTTGTATGTTGTGATGTCATGATAATGTTATGAATACCAAGTTTCATTTGATTGAAACTGAAGAGTTGAGTACGTACGTGTACAAGAAAAGTATGGCAGACGGGCGTACGTACGTACGGGGAGACAAATGGACAATTCAAAAACTATATGCCTAAAGGGATATAAAAATATACTAAACAGTGGATTTATCGGTGACCCACTACCATTTAAATAACACCGTAATTATGTCTGTTCTTTCCGTGATAAAACATTTTTTCCGCGAAAAAAAAGCATTTTTTACATGATGACTTTTTTACGGTTGCACCGTATTTAAAGAAAATAGTTCGGGAATTATCTTTTCAAAAGTTGACGATTATTTGAGGAAAAAGTAAGAAAAGTGAGATAAAAAGGAAATAAATTATTTATTTGAAACCCAAAACTGAAAAAAATTGCTTTAGATTGTCGGTCTGGTATTTATGACATTGCGGATAAATATATTTGTTTTCGATGTTCCAAGATGGTGGCTGGCATTCGACGTGTCAAACAAATTTTACATCCGGAAATGATTTTCTCACATTTTATATTGTTTTATGGTATATTATTATGTACCGTTTGCAAGGTTAATTCTGCACCACCGTATAACGTTCCTGGTGGAGGATTAGGTGGAGCGCAAGATCCCAATGTACCCCAAATGGCGCAAGGAGCTGGTGGACTGAATCCACAGCAACAAGGACTGCCAATGGCAAATGCGGCGAGGCAAGCGGCTAACATTGGCATGGGTAATATGCAAGGGCAAGCAAACCATGGTGGTGGTATGCAAGGGGGAAACCTTGGTGGTGGTATGCAAGGGGCCAACTTCCAAGGTGGGGCAAACCATGGCATGGGTAATGCGCAAGTGCCACTTCAAAGGCCAGTTGGAGAACAAAAGAAGTTTAAGCTGTCCTCTCATCCAGATTGTCAAGAGGATGTGGAAACATTCTGTAACACTAAAAGTTTGACACAGCATAACTTTGCAGTACTAGATTGTTTACAGGGAGATATTGACATTCAGGTAGGTTAAACATAATTACTTGTAACAAATACTATTGAAGTATTTGAACTTGTTTCGTTTAAATATTGTGATGTGACCATATTCAGCTAGTAAAAAATAATTTACCTGGAAAGTAAATTCTATATATACATTACGAAAATTAGAGTTAAATTAAAAAACTATATAATACCTGTACAGACTACAGTAGAAGAATTTTTCATATAATTGTTTTTCAACCATCACTGTAATCAATCTAGGAAATTGATGATCTTACAGACATTCAGTAAATATTCTGACAATTCTTAAATTCTCTCAGTGATAAATTTACAGACTGGTTGTATGAAATAGTACAGTTTAACTCAAAACCACAGTTTAAAGTGAAATGTATTACATTTACTGTATGCATATAAGCCTGAAAGAGAGTTTCAGACAGTCTATATTTTTTCACACTTTTGGAAGAATCAAAGTCATCCACAATAGCTGAAGGTCATAAATCACCATCATACATGCACGCAGTCTGTAAGTCATATATTTTTAAACTGTGGTTTTGAGTTAAATTATGTTAAATTATAATTTTAACAACTTGTTGAAGGATTTTTTTATTACTACACAGAAATGTTTCCCATGATAAGACTAAGTAAGTGTCGTGCAGATGACTTATGGTTATTGGTCAAACTTTCAAAGATCAAAGTCACTTTTTAAAATCAAGTAAAAATAAAATTGTTTTTGCTCTATCACTTTCATATACATCATTACATATGCACTGATGGATTATCTTAACACTGCACAAAACTGTTCCCATTGATGAGACAATGTGTCGCATACATGATCTATGCTTGTAGGTCTAGGTCATTATTGAATTTTAAGTAAAAATAGTTTTTGTTTCTTAGCTCCTAAATGCCTTAAAGCAGTTCCAGCTTCTAGTCCTAACACTGTTGCCAACAACCACAAGGGACAAATTCTAACAAAGTTTTCAGCAAAGTACATAGGGGACATCTGTATTGCCACTGCAATACTCGGTCAATTGTTTTTCTAGCTTTACTGTCTCAGAAGATACTACATTAACCGTAAACTGTTTTAGATATATTAGTGGCCGGGCTAATAATCTAGTCTGAAGGGGAACTTCCAAAACTTAGCTGTATTTTCAGTTTGAAAGAATTCATAAACTTCAACAGCATTTAGAACATCATTCGTTTGGGAACTTAATTGTTTTGCCCCCAGGGAGATTAAGTACCCTTTGCATCTTGGTTTCTTGATGTAATATTAAAACTGTTAGATGAGACTTGTTCAATAAAACTTTTCATCTTAGATGAAGTGTGTTATTATTCGATACAGGGCTGGTGCCCAAATATTACTGCTGCTGTACATGAATTCACAAAATTATGGTAATTTCAACATTATTACAAGTTACAGATAAATTGTAGATTATATTTTCTATCAAAATTGTCTCAGTTCAACTGGGATATATTTCTTGACATAAGGAAGGGGCTGATCAGGGCACAGTGGGACAGCTAAAAAAAGCTCTGTATACTTACATTGTTTGAATTGGGAATGATGCATTGAAGCAGTGGGTTGACACATTTTTGTGTCCCCTAAAAATTTGGGTAAGGGGCACTTAAGAGTTGCCCTTGTCTGCCCGTCCGTCCCAATTTGTGTCGTTCATATGAATCATATCTCAAAAATAATTTGACCCAGAGCCATCAAACCTCACATGAGTGTTATTCAGCACCGGAAGCAGTGCACGAGGGGTTTGAATTTGGATCTCACACAGTCTCGACTTAATCAAAAATAGGCATAAAAAAGGCTTAAATTTGTGTTGCATGTATCACAAAACGTATTTGAGCGAGTATTATGAAGCATTACAAGAATATTATTCAGCATGTGAAGTTGTGCAGAGACCTGGGTTTTTGTTAGAGAGATCAGTCAGATTTAGTGTTAGGCAGCATTCTATAGTCTTGTTGAAAAAATAATTGATGCCATAATGACTTTATTCAGTTTATTCAGGGGTCACGCTGTCGATCGCCACTTGAGCCATTTGCGACAAAAAATTAAATGTGGCTCCGAAATTTTCTAATTGGCGAAAATGGCTCGAAGCTATGTCTGTCTGCAAAACTACGAATATTGCCAGTTTTACGAACCAAAAGGTGTGAAAAATCGATAATCTGTGTAGACACAACATCCGTTATTGAAAGGGAGGGAGCCAATTTGGAAATTTTTTATTTGACCAGGCAGTTAATTGGCGATAATTAGATTATTGAATAACAAACTGGATAATTATAATCATCATTTTGTGCACTTGACGATTTTATGAGCAGTCAGCCGTTAGACAAATTTTCTATGATTGCCGAGGGTTAGTTTGGGCGAAAACAAATAAAAATGCTTTAGACAAGCAGAAATTGTAAGTATTGAATAGCTATGATGATAGAAAAGCAATAAAACATAGGTATTTTATCAAATATTTAATTCTAACTTACGTTTTCCGAATTTGTCATCCGTTTTCGCGACCGTGATTTTCGGATATTTCTGTCATTTCTGACGAGATTTTTTAGTGCAATCTTAATAAAAAAAAACAATAAAAGGTCTACATTTAAGAAAAATATGACAACTGTTGCAAAAGGAGCTCTTATTTTGAAGTATTTTTCGAGAATAAAATATGCGAAGGCATCAAACCCCACCCACTTATAGGCAATGTGCAAAATAAGACACTGTTTTTTTTAAACATTTTTTTTTCTTTTTTGACATCTTTATTTTAAATGTGATTTTCAGAATTTTTTTTTATTAAATGGCAGATGTTTATAAAAATGATAATTTTAGAAATTAACCCAAATTGATTTTCTAAATAGCTTTGTAAAGGGTTACTAAGAAATATGAAATAACTACATTAATTTCTTGAGTAGTATGAGTACTTTGATACATATAATGTAGTTCTACAAGAACGTCAATGCTATGCGCTGCGCCGTTGTTGGCCTCATAATTTTATCTTCGGAAAAAGCAGTGGCTCAGAGAAAAAAATTCCCAGTGTGACCCCTGTTATTGAATGGAATCTGTAATGATCATAGAGGCAGTTCCTTTTTAGCCCACCATCATCAGATGGTGGGCTTTCAAATCACTCTGCGTCCGTCGTCCTTCCGTCCGTGCATCCGTCCGTCCATTAACAATTTCTCGTTGTCGCATCTCCTCAGAAACTACTGGGGGGATTTTGATCAAACTTTGTCAGAATGATGTATTGGTACCCTAGTTGTGTCCCCCTGAAAATCAGACTGGTTCAACAATTTTTGAGTGAGTTATGGCCCTTTGTTTATTTTTATAATTTACATAGATTTATATAGGGAAAAACTTTGAAAATCTTCTTGTCCAAAACCACAGAGCCTAGGGCTTTGATATTTGGTATATAGCATCATCTAGTGGTCCTCTACCAAGATGATTCAAATTATTTCCCTGGGATCAAATATAGCCCCGCCCCGGGGGTCACATGGTTTATAAAGACTTATATAGGAAAAAACTTTGAAAAACCTCTTGTCCAAAACCACAGGGCCTAGGGCTTTGACATTTTGTATTTAAAATTATGTGACATCATCTAGTGGTTCTCTACTAATATTATTGAAATTATTCCCCTAGGGTCAAATATGGCCCCACCCTAGGGGTCACATGTTTCATATAGACTTTTATAGGGAAAAACTTTTAAAATCTTCTTGCCAATAACCTACACCATTCAAATTTGGACCACATGTATGGTTTTGAGTGGCAAGATGAACCTTGACATGAGTTGACCTTGATTTTGACCTAGTGACCTACTTTCACATTTCTGTAACTACAGCTTTCAAATTTGGACCACATGCATAGTTTTGTGCACTGATAAAAACTTTGACCCTGACATTGACCTAGTGACCTACTTTCACATTTTTGAAGGTACAGGCTTCAAATTTGGACCACATGCATAGTTTCATGTTCCGAAATGAAATATGACCTTGATTTTGACCTAGTGACCTACTTTCACATTTCTCAAGCTACAGCCTTCAAATTTGGACCACATGCATAGTTTTGTGTACCGAAACAAACTTTGACCTTTACATTGACCTAGTGACCTACTTCCACATTTTTGAAGGTACAGTCTTCAAATTTGGAACACATGCATAGTTCTGTGTTCCGAAATAAAATTTGACCTTGATTTTGACCTAGTGACCTCCTTTCACATTTCTCAAGCTACAGCCTTCAAATTTGGACCACTTGTATAGTTTTGTGTACTGATATAAACTTTGACCTTAAGATTGTCCTAACGACCTACTTTCACATTTCTGTAGCTACAGGCTTCAAATTTAGACCACATGCATAGGATTGTGTACCGAAACAAACTTTGACCTTGACATTGACCTAGTGACTTACTTTCACATTTTTGAAGGTACAGGCTTCAAATTTAGACCACATGCATAGATTTGTGTTCTGAAGTGAAATTTGACCTTGATTTTGACCTAGTGACCTACTTTCACATTTCTCAAGCTACAGCCTTCAAATTTGGACCACTTGCATAGTTTTGTGTACGGAAATATACTTTGACCTTAAGATTGACCTAGTGACCTACTTTCAAATTTCTCAAACTACAGCCTTCAAACTTGATGCACATGCATATTTTTGTGTACAAAGGACTTTGTCCTTGAAATTGATCTAGTGACCTACTTTCACATTTCTCAAGCTACAGCTTTTGAATTTGGACCACATGCACAGTGTTGTGTACGGAAATGAAAATTTGACATTGAGCTAGTCAATAAGTCTTGAAATTTGGAACACTCAAAAGTGGCACATTGTGGGCGCCAAGATCACTCTGTGATCTCTTGTTTGGGGAGTGTAGTGTTGCAAGGACTGAACCCCAGTCATCTGATAGATTTTGATGTCACATGTTCGAATCCAGGTAAAAGCAAAATTTAGTCGAGATCTTCACAATTCTTGCCAAGTACTTCTGCGAGTACTGGCCAGAATCTAATGTTATCCTGTAATATTTCTGTTCCAATACTGCACCTGGTATTTTCATGGTACAAGGACCAGGCGTTTACTGAGAAATTCTCACATTTGACTTCCTGTCTGGGAATCCATGAAGCAGTCATTGAATGTAATATGCGTAAGATATGACAATGTTTTTTTCTAAAGTCTGTATAAAGTAAATTAGTTTTAATTGATTCTTTTTCTTTATTTCAGTCAAAGGTGTCTGACAAGTGCCAGAATGTAAGTATCTCAGACTACATATATAAACAGTTATTATTAATATTAAGTAACCAGTTTGTAGCTAGAATTCAGTGGCGAAAAAATGTAAGGTACTAAATTCGGATCCTTGACCTCTTCACACCTGATGCAGATATTTTGAGAATATCATTTTTTCTCATACCTGCTTTTCATGAAAATTCTATCACAATTTGATGAAGCGGTAGAAGTTAGTCTCTAGTGAAATGTCAGTCAGTGGTAGTCTTCTACCCTAAAAAGGATGCATATTGGCTCTTGTTTGCAATTAAACCCCTACTTCCAGTTTCGATATGCAACACTTGCCATTCTATTCTAGCAGGGAAAAGGTGGTTAAGAAGCTGTTTTATAGAAAAGCACAAAAATTATTGTAAACTTGGGCGGGCTGTATAATATTTACTTTTGTTTAGTGACCTGTGGGTTTTCCCATTTTCTGTTCTTTTGAAGCCTACTTCTGACTGAATAATTCATTTTGTCTGACCTCGTTCCAGTAGGTCTTATGTTTGAAGGCACCTGCACTAATATGCACAGGCAGTTGATAAAACTTGATTGATATGTAGAAAACAATGTAAAAGACAGACTTAAGTTGCCACATTTACAGATACTGTAGTCTTTTTAAGTTAAGGTCTCAAAAAAAAAAAGAGGTAGGGTATAGATTGAGCTGTTTTTCTAGTCCAGTCAAAACAGCAGAAATACAAACTGTGGGATATGCTTGAGAGGAGAGTGAGTTATAAATGTTTGAATATACAAGCATTTCTAACTAAATGTTATTCCAAATGATTATTTAATTTAGAAAACATAAAAAAATTGTGTTTAATATTCAAATTCTGACATTTTACATTTTGTACATTTGTACTGTCAAGGCTTTTTTTAACTGGTGTAACATGGAAAATGATGTCAATTAAAACAAATGTAAAACGTGATATGGGTTATGCCAGGTATAGATACATATTTCATTATAATTTATTAATGGGACATTGTGTTTAACTTGTACAAAAATCTTTATCTTACATGCATTTGTTAACCAGGCATGTCAACAAAAAATGCTTACCTTTTAACAGCAACTGCGTAAAGTCGTCTCTCTCATAAAATATTGAGGGGTGATAAGACTTATTTTGCATCCACCCTTCAAATTATGTAGAGTTAAATTGAAGGAATTGAGGTAAAGAATTTAAAGAATAAAATTATGTAATGTACTGTCTTAAATTTGAATATATATTAGATCTAATATCAGTAATGCCTTTTTTTTCAGCTTCTTTACCACTACAAGAGAAACCTCACTAAAGATGACCGCTTCGAGTCAGGGGCAAGTGAAGTGTGTCGCACTGTATTCGATCAAGTAAATATACTTCTTTTTCATATCTGTAGTTTGAGGAAAATTGTCTTAATACTGTGTACATGATATTAAAAGGAAAAATATATAGGGGGAAAAACATACTTAATATGTTTTTAAAAAGGAGGAAATACACTTTGTAAAGTTTTGCAGCCCATTTAATCATGTTTTTGTATCTTGTTAAAGGTGAAGTTACTTCCTAAAAGAATTTGAAACTATTTTGTGGATTATAAATGTTACAGATCTTTGTTTTGATGCATTTGCAATACTGGCCCAGTTCTGAAATTTCACGTAACTAGGCAGAACATAGTTTTCAGCAATTATTTTTATTTCCTTACAAATTTAATAGCATTCTTGTCTAAAGGGGGACAGCATTTCAGAATATTTTAAGTATCCCATTTTGGGGACTCTGTGGCAGAATATGTAATGGTCAGGTAGATTCTTGGTAAAGATGTCCATCCATCCTTCCGTCTGCCTGTAACATTTTGTATCTCCTAAACCACTTGAAGGATTTTCATGGCTTGGGTCAAATGATCACTTCATCAAGACAATAAACATAATATGTGAGTCAGCCATGTCGGCTCAAGGTCAAGATCACAACTCAAGGTCAAAGGTTTGAGCCTTCCGTTTTGTGTCTGCTCTGTATCTCGTAAACTTCTTGAAGGATTTTCATGAAACTTGAGTCAAATGTTCACCTCATAAAGATGATGTGCAAAATTTTTGAATCAGTCATGTCGGGTCAAGGTCACAACACAAGGTCAAAGGTATGAGCCTTCCATTTTGCATCCGCTCTGTATCTCGTAAACCATTGAAGGATTTTCATGAAACTCGAGTCAAATGATCATCTCATCAAGACGTTGTGCAGAACTTACGTGTCAGCCATGTTGACTCAAGGTCAAGGTCACAACTCAAGGTCAAAGGTTTGAGCTCTGTATCTCCTAAACCCCTTGAAGGATTTTTATGAAACTTGAGTGAAATGATCACCTCATCAAGACGTTGTGCAGAACTCATGAGTCAGCCATGTTGGCTCAAGGACAAGGTCACACCTCAAGATCAAAGGTTTGGGCCTTCCATTTTGTGTCTGCTCTATATCTCTTAAACCCCTTGTATTTTCAAATTCATTGATTTCCTAATACATGGACTATAAAATATACTTAAGGCGTAAAAAAAAAAATTGTTTGTTTCCGGTATCCCGACCTACCCAAAATTTTTGGCTCAACCCTAAATGTTTTTATGGCCTTGGAGAATATTTTTTTCAACTTTTTAAGAAAAAGTTGCAAAAACTGCACTTTTAATGCTTTAAAAATGGCCAGTGATGTTAGAAATCAACTTACTGATGCTCTAAAGGCATAACCCCCTTATTTGTATTCATTTTTTGTCACAAAAATAATTTCCGAAAAGTCTTCCTTAATAAAAAGAAAAAATCCAAAAAAAAAACATTCCGACCTACCTACCTTAATTTTTTTGAGCATGTGACCGGAAACAAAGAGTTTGTTTGTAAGCCTAACAAACCGTTTCACTATCCATAACAGTGGGGGGGGGATATAGCTGTCATTTAAAGACTGCCTTGTCTTGAAATTTTAAGTTGCACATCTCTAGGTGTACATATCAAATTTTAGACAATTAACAAATTATTTGTTTGAAATTGTAAATAAGTTTTAAGAATAGATTGATTCATTGAGTTCTAGTATAACTGTAAAACATGCAGAAATGCTGTCTGTTGCATAAGTCACTTATTTAACTTATTTAAAACTTAATTTACTGTAAATTGATAAGAATTGTGCTGTATTGTAAACTTACTGTAAAGGTAATGTCACCTCACCTTTAGCCTGCTGGCGGCAAGTGATTCTGCATTTGCGACCAGTGCAGACCAAGATCAACTTGCACATCTGTGCAGGCTGATCATGGTCTGCACTGTTGGCTATTTAGTCAGTAAATATTCATTGAACACCCCTTCAAATGATATACGTATATGGTATTGCACAAATTGAATGATTGACCAGTCCATTTTAGAAATTTAGCAGAGTAAAGGTTAAGAAGGGTGAGGTCCCCTGAAAATAGTGATGTCACTGGAGAAAGGTAATGTTACATATTAAGAAAGGTAAATTCTGAACATGCAATTAACATATATTGTTACATGGTATTTTCTTTGTATTACTGATATATTGTGGGAAAAAAGTATTAACAGTTTTTTTCCTGTTTCAGTATCCGGAATGCAAGAACCTTCCATCAGGCCAAGGAGTGAGAATTCCATGTTTGATCGAACAAATGGACAACATCACCGACAAGAACTGTCGCAGGTTTCTCAAAAGGATGGCAAACATTGTGTTCGGTGATTATCAGCTCGTCTGGCACTTCCACGAGAACTGTGCTAAAGATATAGCAGAAACACAGTGTGGAAGACTTGATGATGGTGATACTAATGTAAGACATTTTGTTTGTAAATCATAAAATAAAAATCAGCATTTAGAGTAAAAACAGTATGCATTGCAAGTTGGTGGTGCATATAAAATCACAACCAAACGGTTTGCACAAGTGAATGGTGTATTATATGTAAGAGTCCTGCAGATTGGCAGTGTTTACCTTATTTTTGCGATACTCTTAAAAAGATCTAGACTTGTTAAAACTTTTTTTTAAAGAAAGCTTCAGGCTTCGTTGAATTCCCTTCAAGTTTGCTGGAAAGCTTTTTTTGATGTCTTATAAGGAGATGCTGTGAGGACCCCAGCAGGGTTTAAACTGGCAACTTCTAGGTTGCATGACCAGCACCTTATTCATTGCTGCACTGCTCCAATTCAGTAATCATTTCTTAAGTTTGTAGCTGTATTCATAAGTATTTTGGTATCCTAATCATGAAATTTTGATATATGAAGAAAATAGATGAGCAAAATTATAGAATATTATCAAGTGATTTAATTTCAAAGCAGTGTTTGTAGATATTTAGTAATTACATGCTATTTTTATGTGCATTTAGAGGAGTATAAACCACATCGGGACCTCTTCCAAATCTATGAATGCCAGTAGTGAGTTTTGTATGATTTGCAAGAAGTCCCAGTATAATTAATGCCTGTCTTAAAGGCACAAAAAGGAGCATTCAGTTCCTATATTTACATTTTTACAGCAAAAAAATAAAGGATTGCTTTCTATGAATATCAGGAAGTCAAGAATCAGGATATTGATCTTTCCAACATCTGAATAGAACAGCTAAAAACCCACTCCCATATTTAGATAGTAATTTGCCTTCCGATGAAATTACAGTTCCAGCTATTCATTTAAAATTCAGGAAATCTATCATATAGTTGTGTAGATTCAATTTTGATTTTACTGCAGAAAAATAAACTTAAAATTTTGATTTTACTGCAGAAAAAAAAAACTTTAGCTGTAGCTTTAATTTGATTCTTATGTCCGATTTTGAAAGAATTTTCCAATAAATTTGGTCCATGTTATTGTGAATAATGTCAAATTATATATGCAGTGTTGCTGAAAGGACCACTCTTGATATTACTGTTACAGTAGTAATCTTGTTTTTATGAAAATAAAAGTTTTTTTTTCTTTCTATACAAAACTTACAGTGAATACGGTATAACTATTTCTGTATTCTGATTGGCATGACAGCTGTACTCTAACACATGTATTAGTTGTCATTATTCTTGATAGCTTCTTCATTATTAAGTAAACTGGCCACAGCTTTCCTTGCACATTCAATATCAATTGGTGCAGCAGATGTTTGGAAGAAAGTGTTTTGACTATAGAATATAATTATATATTTTTTTATTTTTTATATTTGTATAGAATTTTATTCTTGAATACAAAAAGTCATAAAATCCATATTGTGAAAAGCTGCTTTTAATTATTATGAAATTTATTTATTATATGCCCCCAGAAGTTGGGCATTTTAAAATCGCTCTGTCCTTCTGTGTGTGTGTGTTGGTGTGTGTGTCCCTTTAAACTAGAATCTTCTCCAAACTAGAATCCCTTTAAATCAGAAACCTGTGTAAATTAGAATCATTTTTTTAGACTGAAACTGCTCCAAACCAGAAAGCCTTAAAATAAGAATGGTACAAATAAGCTTCAAGCTGTCATCACAGTCAAGTTAAAATAAACAAGTATCAACTAAACTAACCAATCTTTACCATTGACAGTTATGTTGCACTTTAGACAACAATGTGCTGGTAGTGCTGATGTAAATTGTAGAAACATTTGAGCCACGCCATGAGAAAACCATCATAGTGGGTTTGCGACCAGCATGGATCCAGACCAGCCTGCGCATCTGCGCAGTCTGGTCAGGATCCATGCTGTTCGCTTTTAAAGCCTATTGCAATTGGAGAAACAGTTAGCAAACAGCATGGATCCTGACCAGACTGCGCGGATGCGCAGGCTGGTCTGGATCCATGCTGGTTGCAAACCCACTATGTTGGTTTTCTCATGGTGCGGCTCATTTCAGCTTTCTTTAAGTACACTTGTAACTGAAGTACTGCTGGAAAATTGGCTTTAAAGTTGACTTTAAAGCCCATATCAGATAGACAAATTGTTTTCATTCATTATGTATGAAGTTTATTGATATTGTTTAGCTGTTGTAAAAGTCACTTGATATTTTCCCCTCTAGAAACCACATATGCAAGGGAAGACAATCCTATGTCTGGCCAAGAAGATATCAAAGCTTGATAGCAAGTGTAAGAAACAGGTCCTGCGCGTGGCAGAGTTGCAGTCCGATGATTATCATCTCGACAGACCTTTGTATTATGCATGCAGAGATGCCAGGGAACAGTTTTGCGATACTGTGCAAGCTGGGGGAGGGAAAGTGTTTGACTGTCTGTTTAAACACAAAAATTCTCCTGGAATGGCAGATGAGGTATAGATTTTACAGATAATTTATAACTTTTTTAACCTTCATGTTTTCATAATGTAAGATATATTTATGGATATGTATATATATATCGCATTTTGTTAGGTATGAGCGGATTGGATTAGTCTATGATTTATAAATAGATCAAGTTTTTCTTGGATCTAATGGAGATAAGAGATGTTTTCATTTACCAAAACCAGACTTATAAGTAATACATATCATTAGCTCGCCTATACGAAGTATGGAGAGCTGTCCTACTCGATCCAGTGTCTGCGTCCTTCCAGTCGTCCGCACTTTGGTTAAAGTTTTGATGCACTTCCTCTTTATCTCTGTAATTACGTGATGGATTTGTTTCAAACTTAAAATAGTTATTCCTCATCATCACCCACATCAAATGGCACAATGGCCATAACTCTTACACCAATATTTCATGAATTATCCCCCCTTTTGACTTAGAATTTCTGGTTAAAGTTTTGGTGCACTTTCACTATCTCAGTTATTATGTCTCCCCCAGGAGACATACTGTTTTTGCCCTGTCCGTCCGTACGTCACACTTCATTTCCGAGCAATAACTGGAGAACCATTTGACCTAGAACCTTCAAACTTCATAGGGTTGTAGGGCTGCTGGAATAGACGACCCCTATTGTTTTTTGGGTCACTCAAAGGTCAAGGTCACAGGGGCCTGAACATTGAAAACCATTTCCGATCAATAGCTAGAGAACCACTTGACCCAGAATGTTGAAACTTCATAGGATGATTGGCCATGAAGAGTAGATGACCCCTATTGATTTTGGGGTCACTCCGTCAAAAGTCAAGGTCACAGGGGCCTGAACATTGAAAACCATTTCCGATCAGTAACTAGAGAACCACTTGACCCAGAATGTTGAAACTTCATAGGATGATTGGTCATAAAGAGTAGATGACCCCTATTGATTTTGAGGTCACTTTGTCAAAGGTCAAGGTCACAGGGGCCTGAACATTGAAAACCATTTCCGATCAATAACTAGAGAACCACTTGACCCAGAATGTTGAAACTTAATAGGATGATTGGTCATGCAGAGTAGATGACCCCTAACGATTTTAGGGTCACTCTGTGAAAGGTCAAGGTCACGGGCCTGAACATTGAAAACCATTTCAGGTCAGTAACTTGAGAACCACTTGACCCAGAATGATGAAACTTCATAGGATGATTGGTCATGCAGAGTAGATGACCCCGAACAATTTTAGGGTCACTCTGTTAAAGGTCAAGGCCACAGGGGCCTGAACATGGAAAACCATTTCCAATCAATAACTTGAGAACCTCTCGACCCAGAATGTTGAAACTTCATAGGATGATTGTTCATGCAGAGTAAATGACCCCTATTGTTTTTGGGGTCACTCCGTTAAAGGTCAAGGTCACAGAGGCCTGAACATTGATAAACAGTTCTGATCACTAACTAGAGAATCACTTGACCCAGAATGTTGAAACTTCATAGGATGATTGAACATGCAGAGTAGATGACCCCTATTGATTTTGAGGTCACTTGATCAAAGGTCAAGGTCACAGGAGCCTGAACAGTGACTTGAGAACCACTAGGCCAAGAGTGTTGAAATTTAGCGGGATGACTGGACATGCCAAGTAGATGATCCCTATTGCAGTCAACCATCAGTGTCTCTTTGACTTTCGCTCCTGACCCCTATTGACTTCTTGCCTATAGGACTTTGCATTGGGGGAGACATGCGCTTTTTTACAAAAGCATTTTCTAGTTACTAAATTGATTTGATTCAAATTTAAAATAGTTGTTTCACATCATCACCCACATCATATAACATAAGGTTCATAACTCTGGAACCAATTTTTTATGAATTATGCCCCCTTTTTACTTAGAGTTTCAGGTTAAAGTTTCGGTGCACTTTCACTCTATCTCTGTTATTACTGAATGGATTTTATTCAAACTTAAAATAGTTGTTCCACATCATCACTCATCATATGACTCAAGGGTCATAACGCTTGCACCAATATTTTATGAATTATCCCCCTTTTTATGCCCCCGAAGGGAGGCATATAGTTTTTGAACCGTCTGTCTGTCGGTCTGTCAGTCTGTCGGTCTGTCCACAATTTTCGTGTCCGGTCCATATCTTTGTCATCGATGAATGGATTTTCAAATAACTTGGCATGAATGTGTACCACACTTGGCATGAATGTGTACCACAGTAAGACGACGTGTCGCGCGCGAGACCCAGGTCCGTAGCTCAAAGGTCAAGGTCACACTTAGACGTTAAAGGTCATTTTTCATGATAGTTGGGCGTGTCTGGTCCATATCTTTGTCATCGATGGATGTATTTTCAAATAACGTGGCATGAATGTGTACCACAGTAAGACGACGTGTCGCGCGCAAGACCCAGGTCCGTAGCTCAAAGGTCAAGGTCACACTTAGACGTTAAAGGTCATTTTTCATGATAGTTGGGTGTGTCCGGTCCATATCTTTGTCATCGATGGATGGATTTTCAAATAACTTGGCATGAATGTGTACCACAGTAAGACGACGTGTCGCGCGCAAGACCCAGGTCCGTAGCTTAAAGGTCAAGGTCACACTTAGACGTTAAAGGTCATTTTTCATGATAGTTGGGCGTGTCCGGTCCATATCTTTGTCATCCATGGATGGATTTTCAAGTAACTATGCATGAATGTGTGGCACAGTAAGACGACGTGTCGCGTGCAAGACCCAGGTCTGTAGCTCAAAGGTCAAGGTCACACTTAGACATTAAAGGTCATATTTCATGATAGTGCATTGATGGGCGTGTCCGGTCCATATCTTTGTCATTCATGCATGGATTTTAAAATAACTACGCATGAATGTATGGCACAGTAAGACCACGTGTCGCGCGCAAGACCCAGGTCCGTAGGTCAAACGTCCTAAACTCTAACATCGGCCATAACTATTCATTCAAAGTGCCATCGGGGGCATGTGTCATCCTATGGAGACAGCTCTTGTTACTTAGAATTTCACGTTAAAGTTTCTTAGCAGTTTCACTATCTCAGTTATTACTAAATGAAATTGATTCATACATAAAATAGTTGTTCCACTATATCACCCACAACATATGACACACGGTCCATAACTCTGGCACCAATTTTTTATGAATAATGCCCCCTTTTACACAGATTTTAAGGTTAATTTTGATGCATTTTCACTATATCTCTGTTATTACAGAGAGGATTTGATTCAAACTTAAAATGGTCGTTAAGCATCCTCATTCACATCATAAAACACAAGGACCATAACTCTAACACCAGTATTTCGTGAATTATCTCCCCTTTTTACTAAGAATTTCAGGTTAAAGTTTTGGTGCACTTTCACTCTTTATCTCGGTTATTACTAAATGGATTTGATTCAAACTTAAAAGTAGTTGTTACACATCATCACCCACATCATATGACACAAGGTGCATCACTCTTGCACCAATATTTCATGCATTATGCTCCCTTTTTGCTTAGAGTTATACTTATTTAATGTTTTGATAACCTTATCTTTATCTCTCTCATTACTTAAAATAATTATTTTGACACAAACATAAGCTATTGTCCAATACCTCCATCCACGTTAGAGTCATTAAACACTCCAGTGATTGCTCCAGCTTCCTCAGATGTGCCCATTTTCACTATCCAGCATCGAGCGCACTGTCTCCTGTGACAGCTCTTGTTTTAATATCTTAGTCACATTTGATCAAAAAAGCAGTTTGGACCAGATTCTATAGAGTTTTGACCTTTGGCTTCATAGAAGCTATGAAAATTGTATAAGAAATTAGAGTGATTTGAGTTGGATATAAGTTTGACTTATAGGAACATGTATCAGCAGTTTAGCTTAAGACTGTCTGTTTATAGATAATTTTAGTGGCCTTTCTATGGCAGATTGGTTAAGGTTGCTAACTAAATCGCCCTCACAACTGTAGGTTTAAAAACGTGGCGTGGAATGTAGAATTCTTCAATGTGCTGGCTTACTGAAGGTTGATGATTATACCTAGGTGCTTGACCTTGCCAAAGTATTGCCTTGAAGGCACCTAGGGTCTTTTCTTTACCATTAAAAGCTGGAAAGCCACCATATTACTTACAATTAACCAGTCGGCAGTTGTCAGTTAAGAAATCGGTAGAAAATTGATAATGTTATATTTTGCACATAAATAAGTACACATGATTGCATAACCTAATCTTTTGTTTTGAAAACATTTGACAAACAAGCTTTGACAGAGGAGTGATTTCTGTCCTGGCGACTGGTCAGTTGTGTCAGTGTGATGTTAAACCCCACACAAAATCAGTGAAAAACAAAGTATATGCCATGTGTAACATGACTGTTGTATTTTGTAATGCAGTGTAAAGAACGTTAGATAGCAGCAACTAAAAAGATGTGCAATGAAAAAATACCTTGAATAAAACGACATCAGAAGAACATTTTTCTCCATGATCCCTTGAAAATACAGAAAGATTTCACAAATGTGAAGTTTATGATAATTTTGTTAATATCAATAACAGAAGTTTTAATTTTTAATTTAAAGTTGTGATCCACAAAGAATGACAACTCTTGCCTTGGGCTAGTACTTATAAGTAGAGATCTATTAGTTTACTTCCCTTGCAATTACACAATTGAGTGGAAAATGAAAACTGTTTAAAACACAATATCATACTTTTTTGCACAACAAAATCATTAAGGATTTATTCATTTGTGTTTGATTTACCCCTCAAGACATGGTTCCTATGATTCTGTCAACTTACATATGGTAAAAAATTAACTTTTAACAAGCCAATAATAAAATGAAGTACCAGTAGGTAAATAATAGTGCAGATAATACAGTTTTGCTTGTATCAAAATGTCACAATAGATCCACTTTTGTAATACAGAACACCTGGTAGGATTAGTAAAGGTGCAATTATATTGATCTCTATTTCCTATGCCTACAGTGTAAAGAACTGTTGACGATTAGACAGCAACTAATAGCGGAAGATGTGCGAGTGAAAAAATCCTTCTTCGAAGCGTGCAAACACGACATCAGACAGAACCATTGTTTACGTGCCATGCCATCTGCCGATGAAAATACAGAACGTTCTCATGTCTTGTTGTGTCTTGAAAATGCGTTAAAATCTGGTATGTTGATTTTATATTATGTTTATTTAATGGTTTTATAGACAAAACCTACCTGTGTTATTAAGTATTAGGGCTCCACAGTTGTTCATAGTATTAGACATAAAGGACACTATCAATAGTAATAGTTTAGGAATTGCATATTGCCTAGACTGTAAAAGTTATCGAGACTGCAATATCCCTTGATCTACAGTACCTGTTTCGTATATGTTTAAATGTTACAGCTAGGTTATAGATAACATGATATCAGAGTTACAATTTTATATGTGCGTTTATGTGTATAAGTAGGATAAATACTATACAACTAGAGGCTTAGTAGAGGTCAATATGTAGTTCACCTTCCTGTATTTAATATTGACTAAGGATGTAGTTTATCTTGGATGATATATGACAAATTTGAGAATATTATTAAGATGCTTCTTGTTAGTATCATCTTTAGTCATTATTTACTGGCCTGTGAAGGGTACTTGTCTTACCAAAGGAGCATATTAACTGAAGTGTGAAGATTGAAAATAGTAACCAGATTTTTCACATACATTTTTAATCCCCCGCCGTGGCAGAGGGATTATAGGAATGGTCTGCGTCCGTCCTTCCATCCGTCCTTCCGTACGTAACAAATTCGTGTCCGGTCCATATCTCCTAAACCCCTTGAAGGATTTTCATGAAACTTGGGTCAAATGATCACCTCATCAAGACGATGTGCAGAACCCATGTGTCAGCTTTGTCGGTTGAAGGTCAAGGTCACAACTCAAGGTCAAAGGTTTGAGCCTGCCATTTTGTGTCCGCTTTATATCTCCTAAACCCCTTGAAGGAATTTTATAAAACTTGGGTCAAATGATCACCTCATCAAGACGATGTGCAGGACCAATGAGTCAGCCATGCCGGCTCAAGGTCAAGGTCACACCTCAAGGTCAAAGGTTTGAGCCTTCAATTTTGTGTCCGCTCTATATCTCTTAAACCCCTTGAAGAAATTTTATAAAACTTGGGTCAAATGATCATCTCATCAAGACGATGTGCAGAACCCATGTGTCAGTCATGCCGGCTCAAGGTCAAGGTCACAACTTAGGGTCAAAGGTTTGAACCTTCCATTTTGTGTCCGCTCTATATCTCCTAAACCCCTTGAAGGAATTTTATAAAACCTGGGTCAAATGATTACCTCATCAGCGATGTGCAGAACTTATGAGTCAGCATGCAGCTCAAGGTCAAGGTCACACTGAAGGTCAAAGGTTTGAGCCTTCATTTGTGTCCATCTGTATCTCCCAACCTGAAGGATTTATCAACTGGGTCAATGATTACCTCTCAAGACGAGTCGTATGTCAACCAGCAGGTTTGAAAGGGGCCCTTCCATTTGGTGTCCACTCTGTATCTCCTTAACCCCTTGAAGGATTTTCATCAAACTTTGGTCAAATGATGACCTCATCAAGAACTCATGAGTCAGCCATGTCAACTCAAGGTCAAGGTCACAACTGAAGGTCAAAGGTTTCAGCTCTGTATCTCCTAAACCCCTTGAAGGATTTTCATGAAACTTTGGTCAAATGATCACCTCATCAAGACGTTGTGCAGAATTCATGAGTCAGCCGTGTCAGTTCAAGGTCAAGGTCACAGCTAAAATCAAAGGTTTTACCCTTTCACTATCCATAGCAGTGCCGGGGGATTTAGCTGTCTTTCAGACTGCCTTGTATAAAACACTTTTAAAGCTTAATTTTGCAGTTTAAAAATGATCAACTATATCTTCAAGCCAACCTGCAGATAAATCTTTGAGAATAATTAGCAGATGCTTATTACCCTATATGGATCTCTTGAATATACCAACTTTAATTTATAAACAGAACAGTTGTATTATAATAAATTGTTTGCTTTCTTTTTATTTTGCAGACCGAAAGCTGTCTGGGCAGTGTATTGGAGAGATGACCCAGCTTAGGAAATCTTTAATGGAAGATTACCAGATTACACCGGAAATAGTAACAAAGTATGGAGTACCTTTTTTTAGGGCAGTTTTCGGGGTCAGCCAGTCAGAATTTAGCACTGCGCTTACAATGATAATTTCTTGCATGTCCCAGTACTTGGTTAAAAAATAAAGGATGAAAAATTCTGAAGAAATTATTGATGTTGTGTCATATATTATTTGGCATCATACTGGTGCCTGGAAAGAGTGCTACCATATTTGATCTGATATTATATATAAAAGACATTGCATAGTAAAGATTATGCAACAAAATCGTGTTAAACTATCTTTAAGTCTTAGCCAACTCTGAATAGATTATTAGCCTAAGGGGGGTAAAATTATTCATTAAACATCTATGCACTCATGACTTCTTCTGTAGGATGTATACGCCTTAGCTATGCATTGATATTAGTAAAACAAAGTACCATTGATGTCACATCAACCTACTATTGGACTCCATACATGCACCAATTAGTAGTGCGTCCCCATTTTATCCATTTTTTTATGTAAAAGACATGCAAGTCGTAATAATAATTTTATGATAGAACCCTGTATGAATATGTTTAAACGCATCTTATTGGTTATACCGTGCATTGAATAATTCAATCTCTTTGTTGTATGTGAATATATTTGAACATACTTCTTACATAACCGATTATCATTAAAAACAATGCAGTATAAAGTAAATGTATTATTCCACTAAGTTGTGACTAAGGAAATTCAAATAGAGGATGGCATTTTATCAGAAGTAGAGGTTCTCCAGTCAAGGATTATTTGACTTCCCTTTTGGATGGGATTTCTGCATAATCAGAACTCAGCAGGCATTTTAGAACATTGTATGCCTTAAAAAAAACGTATTGAGCTCACCTACAGGTTCATCTACATTTTCCAATAGGTATAATGTGGGTATCATGTCCAGATTTATGGCTGTATTTTACAGAATAGTTTTAAATAACCTAGTAATAGTACTAGATAGGAGCAAAGTGCACTGCTCAGAAATCTGTTGTTAGAATCTTAGAGTAAAAATATTTCATCGCTGCCTATTCAAACGAGACACTTTTTGGATAAATTCTAAAATTGCAAGTACCAAATGTGATATAAGCTATAGCATTAAATGAAGGCAGTATTGAATTGTTCTCATTTACTGATCTTACAGGTGTGATGTGGAAATAAATAAGTACTGTAATAAAGGAGTTGACAGGGAAGGTAGAACTTTACACTGCCTCATGGAGAACGCCAATCCTAGACAGAGACAGAGACAGAGGAATGATCCACATGAAGAAATACCAGAGTTCAGTGTCGAGTGTAAAGCAGCGGTTTGTACTTTATCTAACTGATTCTTTATGTTCCTGCAAACAAAGTATTGGGGAGTAAGAAGGGTATATTGGGGTCTTCTTACAGTCCATGGTAGTGTGGTTGTATGGTCCATTGTGCAAACTTATGATGCAAACTACCTTCATACTTTCAAAGGAGTTGTAATGATCACCATGCATATAGACTTGCTATTGTTTCATAATGTCTGTTGAAAATATGTTGGTTATTCTGAAATTGAAAATTTCTATGTTATTATATATATTTAAAATAGTAGGGCAAGAGGTGTGTATGGGTTTCACAGTTTTGATAAATATATTTTGTTCTGGTTTATTTCATCACTGAAAAGTCATGTTTTTTGCTCACCTGTCACAAATGACAAGGTGAGCTTTTTGTTGATCAGCGCAGGTGTAATTGTTGTTGTCCTTCTATTCGCTGACGTCATTGGGGTGACGTCCGTTCCGTAAATTTTGCTTGTGACCACTCTAGAGGAACATTTTCATGGATCTTTATGAAAGTTGGTCAGATGTTCATCTTGATGATATCTAGGTCAGTTCGAATTGGGTCACGTGCCTTCAAAAACTAGGTCAGTACTGGTCTAAAAATAGATAAAAACCTTGTGACACTTATTGAGGCATATATTTCACAAGATCTTCATGAAACATGGTCAGAATGTTGACCTTGATGATATTAGTACAAGTTCGAAAACTGGGTCACGTGCCATCAAAAACTAGGTCATAGTCTAAAAATTAGCAAACCTGTGACCTCTCTAGAGGCCAATTATTCACAAGATCTTCATGAAAATTATGAGAACTTCACCTTGATAATATCTAGTCAAGTTCGAAACTGGTCACGTGCCATCAAAACTAGTCAGTAGGCCAAATAATAGAATAACCCTTGTGACCTTCTAGAGGCCCATATTTATCATGGGATTATGTATGAAAGTTGGTCTGAATGTTCATCTTGATGATAATCTAGTCAAGTTCGAAACTGGGTCATGTGCGGACATAAAACTAGGTCAGTAGGTTAAAATAGAAAAACCTTTGACCTCTCTAGAGGCATATATTTCATAAGATCTTCATGAAATTGTTAAGAATGTTACCTTGATGATTTCTAGGCCAATTCGAAAGTGGGTCATGTGGTCAAAAACTAGGTCAGTAGGTCAATAATTAGAAAAACCTTTGTGACCTTCTCTAGAGGCCATATTTTTCATGATCTTATGAAAAATGGTCTGAATGTCATCTTGATGATATCTAGTTCAAGTTGAAAGTGGGTTCATGTGCCATCAAAACTAGGTCATTATGTCAAATAATAGAAAAACCTTGTGATACCTTCTAAAGGCAATTTTTCATGGATCTGTATGAAATTGGTCTGAATGTTCATCTTGATGATATCTAGTCCAGTTCGAAACAGGGTCATGTGCGGTAATCAAAAACTTAGGTCATTAGGTCAAAATTAGAAAACCTATGACTCTCTAGAGGCCATACTTGTGAATGGATCTCCATAAATAATTGGTCAGGAAATGTTATCTGATGGAGTATATAGGTAAGTTGAAACTGGGTCACATGCCATAGAGAAAACTAGGTCAGTAGGTCAATGATAATAAAAAACCTTGTGACCTCTCTAGAGGCACTTACTTTTCATGGGATCTTATGAAGTTGTCTGAATGTTCATCTTGAGATATCTAAGTCAAATTTGAACTGGGTCAACTGCGGTCCAAAATAGGTCAGTAGGTCTAAATTATTAAAATCTTATGACCTCTAAGAACCATTTTTTCAATGGATCTTCATGAAATTGTCAGAATTTTTATCTTGATAATATCTAGGTCAAGTTCAAAACTGGGTCACATGAGCTCAAAAACTAGGTCACTATGTCAGATAATAGAAAAAATGACGTCATACTCAAAACTGGGTCATATGGGAAGAGGTGAGCGATTCAGGACCATCATGGTCCTCTTGTTTGAGGGTTGTGAATTAGTGGATGTATTTCATTCATATTACATTTAGATGGCTGGGGATATTATGGTATAAATCAGATTTGAGCATGGATTTGCAGCCTTGCAGGATTGTAACATTGTTGTAATTCTTTCTCTTTCTAGCTTGAAACGTTAATGAGAGAGGCTGACGTTGGTTCTGACTTCACAGTGGATAAAATTTTAGCTGAAGCCTGCAGTGAAGTGTTACAGAATGATTGTAAAAATGCTGGAAGTTCAGGGTATGTTTCATTACCAGCTAAATTTCCTTTTCCATTTTTAGCTCGACTTTTCGAAGAAAATGAGCTATTGCACTCGCGTCGGCGTTGGTTTAAGTTTTTGATAAAGTCAGATATCTGTTACTATCATAGCTATTGACTTGAAACTTAAAATAGTTATTTGCTATCAAAGTCTACACCAGGAGACACAATCCCCATAACTCTGCTTTGAATTTTGACAGAATTATGCCCCTTTTTAACTTAGAAATTTTGGTTAAAGTTTTTGATAAAGTCAAATATCTCTGTTACTATCAAAGCTATTGACTTGAAACTTAAAATACTTATTTACCATCAAAGTCTACACCAGGAGAAACAATCCCCATAACTCTGATTTGAATTTTGACAGAATTATGCCCCTTTTTAACTTAGAATTTTTTTTTAAAAAAAAAATGATAAAGTCAAGTATCTCTGTTACTATGAAAGCTTTTTACTTGAAACTCAAAATCGTTGTTTACAATCAAAGTCTACACCAGGAGACACAATTCCCATAACTCTGGTTTGAATTTTGACAGAATTATGCCCCTTTTTAACTTAGTATTTTTGGTTAGAGATTTCGATAAAGTCAAATATCTCTTGTTACTATCAGGGGTTAAAATTTGACCCGACCCCAGGGTCCGACCCGAGAATTTTAGAAGACGCTAAAGACCCCATGATAAATTGCGAGCATTTTCTATTGATATCTCTTTCTACTTTACTTACCCTTAGTAAAACTTATTTCACTAGCAAGGGTTTTCAAATAACACCGGAGTCACATCTCCAGTTAAACCTCGAGACATGTGAATTTTTACAGAGTTACGTCGGCTCCATTGTAACTGAATTCAACGGAAGTTTGATCAAATTGAGAAAAGCGTTTTGATCCTTTGTTACTTCAATAATAGGCCAATTGTTAATATCGTAAGCAGCTGTTACCAATCATGTGAAACAAGACCCTGCAAATTTTTTCATAAATTTAAATTAACCATTTCTTGGTTATCATACGTAATTACAAACAACGAAACTTCACAAATTGATGAATTTGAAAGCAAAATAACAAAAGTTTAAATTCTTTAGCCGATCATATTACATCGATTTAATTGCTATATTTCAAAACATTACATAAAAAATTTCATGCAAGTTGTTTATGATAAAGTAGTTCATTAATTAGAAACTATCTTGATTTGCTTGGTCGGCCTATAACTAGAGCAAAGATCCATACTTTGGCACTATGAAATTACCAGTATCCGATAGTACATTTTGTCTTTTTTGGAAAGTTGTTTATGTGTTCTGATTCAAAATTTACTGACATAAAGGACCAAACTAATCAAAATAACGTGATTTATCAATATTTGTTTTACTAATAGATATGACCTGAAATGCATTTTTTAATAGCATGTAAAATGATTGGTTTATTGTTTTACTTAGTATAAAGACTCGAACACATAAAAAAATATCAATTAGTATACTGGTTGACAGCTCTGTATTTCGGAAAAGGCACCCTTCAATTTGGCCAAGTCTGACTCTTGTTTTGTAACTGGCAGATACTCCTGTTTCTATCAAAGCTTTTTGACTTGAAAACTTAAATACTTATTTACAATCACAGTCTCCAAAAGAGAAATAATTCCATATCTGATTTGAATTTTACATGATTATGACACCATTTGTTAACTTTTATTTTGTAAAAGTCAAATATTTCTTTACTTTAAAGCTTTTGACTTAATCCTAAATATATTTACATCAATCTCAGCGAGTGACACTATGCCTAACTTTTTTAAATTTTGACAGGATGCACGTTGTTTGAGAATTTTTTTACTGAAGCTTCTAATTCAGTGACAAGTTGAGAAAGGTCGAGCGCTTCTTACGTGATCAGCTCTTGTTACTTATCTGTCATCGTAGTGACAGTGAGCTACTTTTGTTCGCATTTTGCAATCATGTTACATTCTGTATCACAGTCTGTGAACATATAAGACACACATTTTGATATCAACATTTAGATTATATATTATTAATTATTATTATTTACCAGATTTTTATAGGACTTTTCATCTATAAATATAAACGTTTCAAAAGTGCTGATCATACTACATATACTGAGATGATATGGAATACATACAACCAAAAAATTTCAAATAAAAGGTATTAAGCCTGAATCAGTTTACTCTCACATTAATTGGTACTAGATATATTAAAGAACAATTATACAATAGGAAAATAATTTCATTGCAAAGCTTGTTTTCTTTGTGCAAAGTGGATTTTATAGACTTGAAGAAAAGTGTGTTTTCATGTCGTTTTAAAGATCCAAGCTTTTAGCGTATCAATGGTACCGGGAGAGCATTCCATTAACTTCTGCTGCAGTTGATGAAAAACTCTACGTATCACCGGGTCCTCACAGTTTATGCGTTTTTGAACAACTAGTTGTTTTGAGTTGTTCTTGGATTCAAATTTCTTGCTGGTGATAGAGTTTCCAGGCAAGTTTTAACATAGACGTGATGTCATGCAGTGCTTTGTTGTTGAACTGAAATCTTCAAGTCCACTCTATGAGTAACTGGTATCCAATGCAGTTCTTTTAATACCGGCGTAATGTGATCATAACGCGATATTCTCGTTATAATTCGAGCTGCAGTGTTCTGAAGACTTTGAAGTCTATTCAGCAAGACCTTCGGAACACCATACAAGAGCGCATTGAAATAATCAAGGCGTGAAGTGAATTTACTAGAGATTTTGTAGCCTCTGTATTTAGATCAAACTTGCACACAACTTGTATTGGCATAATATCTCGGTTCCTTTTGAAAACTGGCCAGATCCCATCATGGGTTCCGGTGTTATGGCCCCATAAGGGCCAAAATTTGCTATTTTGGCTTTTGCAGCCATATAGAGACTTCATTTATGGCTTGATCTGATACAGACTTGCAAAATATCTTCAACAACAATAAATCTTGGATTCCAAGATGGATCTGTCAGATCCAGTCATAGGTTCTGGAGTTACAGCCCCTGATTGACCCCTGAAACAGCCAAAATTTGTTAATTTTTACCTTGTGAACAAGATAGAAGTGACATTTTATATTTTGATTTTAAACATACTTACAACTCAAGTCACAATAAGAACACACACACACATACTCAGCTGAGTGACTTAGAGCCTCTTGTTTAAGATTCAGCCTTGAAATTTGGATGACATACAGTTTTGCACACCGATTTTAAAACTGACTTTCACCATGAATATGACCTTTCTTAATATTTTAGCATCAGTTTGACATTTGAAACATGTAGCTCATATTACTCAGGTGAGCAATCCAGTGTCATACATTGAGTACATATTTGTCATTTCCTTTTTGAATTATGTGTAACAGTGGTGCAATACTTTTATGCTTTGCATGATAATGTGCATAAATAAAATGGTTAACAGTGGGTTAGCTCAATCAAAACACCTGAAAAATAAATAAACAGCAGTTTTATTCTAGATATCAAGCAATTTGGGGTAGATGTATCACTCATTGATAAAGTTATTCATGTTTAGATTGATGTTTAGATGAAATAAATGAACTTATACTTCAGAACTATAAACTGTTTGATGGAGAAAGTGGACTCTGATCATATGACAGATGAATGTGAGGATAGGCTACTGGAAATACAGTTCTTCATTGTCAGAGATTTCAGGTAGGGTACACTTTCATATTGTTGATATTAATGTTTACAGTACACTTTCATATTGTTGATATTAATGTTTACAGTGTGCACTTCGACGAAATGGACCAGTATAATAAAATAAAAATAAAAAAGATACTCTAGGATAGAAGCATAATTATGCTGTGCAACAGGAGATAGTTGTCATTTGTCCACCAATTGTGGATTTTTATGCCCCCGGCATCTACTGATGCGGGAGGCATATAGTGATTGTCTTGCCGTCCGTTAGAGGTTAACTAGAATAACTTGATACTAATGCAGATGTAACCTGTGACCATTCCTCATCTTCAGACATCACCTGACCTCAGTTTGACCTTGACCTTGAACTTGACATCGTTTTGGACTTTGGTTGCTTTGTATCGACAAGGATGCCACCGGGGACATCAAGCGTTTATTGAACGCAGCTCCTTGTTGTATGAGCATTTCCAGTGTCTTGAGAAGAAGTTAATGCTGGTTAAGAATCCAGGACAAAGGTTTGATAAGCTGAACAACATACAGTCTGTTTCAGGGGTCGGTTTTTAAATGATGATTAATTTAAGGCATAAATTTTTTAAATTTTTTATAGATTCTCTTTTCCTACATTTCAGGTTAAAAGGGCATTTTTATGCCCCCCAAAGGTTGGCATATTAAAACCGCACTGTCCATCAGTGTGTGTGTGTGTGCGTGCTTCCCTGTAAATTCTTGTCCGGGCTCTAACTTCAACAGTCGTAGGGGGATTTGAAAATAACTTGGCATAAATGTTCCCCATAATGAGGTGAAGTGTCATGCACAAAACCCAGACCCCTAGCTCCAAGGTCACACTTAGAGGTCAAAGGTTAACAGCATATATTTCTTGTCCGGGCTGTAACTTCAACATTCATAGGGGGATTTGAAAATAATTTGACACAAATGTTAACCATATTGAAAAGGTGTGTCGCGCTTATGATCCGGGTCTCTCAGGTCAAGGTCACAAAATGATTCATACCTAAACTATTCTGGCATATTTTGCGCAGACAACTGTAGCATTCTTGGGCATGCTTTGGGGGCATTCGTCACTAATAGTGACAGCTCTTGTTCAATTATGTCTCCCACACAACTGTGGTGGGAGACATACTGATTAACTCCTGACTATGTGTCCATGTGTCTGTCTGTCACAAATCTTGTCCGCGTTCTAAGTCAAACATTTCTTATCAGATCTTCACCAAAGAACTTGAACAAAATGTGTTTACCAATAAGTCTTCGGCCAAGTTCGATGACTAGCCAAATCGGCCCAGGCACTTTGGAATTATGGTCCTTGAATTACCAAAAACACTGATGCCAGTGATACAGGTCTTGGTGCATGGTTGACTCAGATACATAATGGAGAAGAAATGCCAATCTAGATCATTAGGCAGTTGTGGGAGACATGCGCTTTTCCCAAAAGCAGCTCTAGTTCTTGGTAGGATTTAATTTACATGAAATCTCTAAGATTTAAAATTTCCAGAAATACAATGGTTGACTTTTCAGGTTAGATGTTGAACTGTACCAGGAGTGTCATAAAGATGCTGTAGAGTATTGTAGTGCCCCTGTTGACTGGAGTACCAACGTGGCCACAGCTGATATATCCCCAATGGTCTTCCCATGCCTCTACAGGCACATGAAACAAGTAAATTTAACACTTTGGTTTTATCCACCTGTTCAGTAATGGGTTCAGTAACGGTTTTATTTTAATGATAATATTTTAATTATAAGTCATTATCTTTTAAATTTCAAACAAATTAAGTTAAAATTGCAACATATAATTACTTTAGTATTCAAAATGGCTGAAATTAACACTGAATAATGTGGCCATCAAAAGGGATTTTTTGGTGATAAATTCAAAACTGGTAAATACATATTGATGAAAATATTGATATTTTACAAGATTCTAAATGCTTTAATATATGAGCCGGGGCCTCCGGGGCTGAGTGGTTCAGGTCGCTGACTTCAAATCACTTGCCCCTCATCGATGTGGGTTCGAGCCTCACTCGGGGCGTTGAATTCTTTATGTGAGGAAGCCATCCAGCTGGCTTACGGAAGGTCGGTGGTTCTACCCGGGTGCCCGCTCGTGATGAAATAATGCACGGAGGGGCACCTGGGGTCTTCCTCCACCATTAAAAACTGGAAAGTCGCCATATGCTGGCCGCAAATGCACTATGTTGGTTTTCTCATGCTGCGGCTCAATTATCAATATTTTCATGACGTATTTTACAGAATAAGTTAATTAAACAGTCTGTTGTATCATGACTGAGTGAATATGGATGCAAAGTAGATAAACAGAAGTCATTCATTCCGTTTTATGAACTCGTAACTCTCCATTGGTCAGATATATGCAAGAAAATACTTTGTTTTAAGGTAAACTGTATTTGATCAATATTCATTTTGCTTTGGACAGCATTTAGCATTATGGCCTTATATGAAAACTTGATTGTGATCTGTTTTCTAGGAAGCACAAATGAGCAAGAGATGTGTGCACCAGATTCATCGTGTGATGAGAAGGCGGGCCAAGAGAATTGACCTTGAACCAGAGGTGGAGGAGGCTTGTCTCAAAGATCTAGGAGCATTGTGCTCTGATCTGCAGCATTATGGGAAAGGAAAAGTATATTGATTTATTTATACTAATTAATTTTTGCTTGTTGTGAAGAAGGGTTACAGCTTATTGTGAAATCAGAAATATTAGTTTTGCTTCTTTCACGATTCCAGTTTTTTGCAATAATCCATGTGTAATTTCATCAGGAAATTTGAAAATTAAGGGCAGTATGTGGAGCAGTGGTCATTTTTATAATAGTACAAATTGCTTTTACAATACCTATGCATATTGCAGTAGTGCATCAGTAAGGATTTTTTTATCCCCCATCCTACTACGTGATAGGTCGTAATTTTTGTACTCGCGACTCCTCTAGATTTCATACAGTTCAAATGAAACTTTATGTACATCATCAACATTTAAGTGGAAATGAACATTATGTTGAGACATTTATATACTTTTACTTCTTTCTGTGGTAAACCTTTTTAGCTCATCTGATTTTTTGAAAAATAAATGATGAGTTATTGTCATCACTTGATCGGCATCTGCGTCGGCGTTGCCTGGTTAAGTTTTATGTGTAGGTCAGCTTTTCTCCTAAACTATCAAAGCTATTGCTTTAAAACTTGCAACACTTGTTCACCATTAATAGCTGCCTCTGTACAGCAAGAAACATAACTCCATCCTGCTTTATGCAAGAATTATGTCTCCTTTTGAACTTAGAAAATATCATATAAACACTTGGGTAGGACAATATTTCTATTATACAGAGACAAAAAAACTCAGATGAGCATCTGCACCTGCAGTCTTGTTAGAGCTTTATAATATTCTGTCAAGCATTTTAGGAGGTATTTGTCATACAATGTTCACATTATTCTTGTTATACTCAAGAATGTATTTAATACTTAGAATGTGAGAAATTATTTCAAGATTAAAGCAGAAATTTCTCATTGCAATTTTAACTGTATATTAGGAGATGTCTTGCCTTCAAGATAATCTGGAGTCTATAGAGGATGAGAAATGTGAGGAACTGGTACGAGAATTCACGGAGGATCAGGATGAGGACCTTGATCTAGATACCGTTCTTATGAGAGCTTGTACACCAATGATAAAAAAATTCTGTGAGGTAAATTTGTTACTTATTTAAATCTAAGAGCATGGAAACAGAAATGTTAAGATTTCTTAGTTACCTTTGATAATCAACAAAGACCCCAATTGGAATGAATGGAATAATATATATTGGATGGATGCAGTGGCAAGTGTTGTATTTACTTTCAAGCATACAGTCTAGGTCTATACTGAGGGAAATGAGCGATCTACGTCCATACTGCTGGAAACATTCAGTCTAGGTCCATACTGCTGGAAACATTCAGTCTAGGTCCATACTGCTGGAAACTGTGCAAGTTTAAGTAATTACACACCACCAAACACTAGCAAGGGTATCAATCGCAACCTGGAATTGAACATGGCTTGCCAACACTGCAGTTCAAACTGCTTACCTCTGTGTTACTATCTGACTGTTGTCTGAATCTGATCTAACTGTAGAAATCTTAACTTTATATTATACCAGATTTATATAGCAGCCTTTTCATGACAAAAACATTCAAAGGCACTTAACATACATATATTGTTAATTTGTTAATTTCACTTAAAAACCCAAGAACAAAAAGAAAAAAGTTTTAAGGTAGTAGAGGCATATTAAATGACAATTGGCAGTTTCCATGTGAACCCTTATTCTTATGTCCTACTTTGGCACTTTCTGGCAGTTAGGGTTGTACAAACACATCACCTGGCGTATCAGCATTGCATATGGAATGTGCAGATTGAAATGGAAATTACCTATTTTCATGGCAGGTCCAATACCTTAATATGATGGGTCCAATACCTTAATATGATTGGTCCAATACCTTGATATGATGGGTCCAATACCTTAATATGATGGATCCAATACCTTAATATGATGGGTCCAATACCTTAATAAAATGTACATTACAGGAGCTGCTGAAACATGATGCACAGGCCGGGGATGTGATGGATTGCCTTGTTGACAACAAGAACCACCATGAAATGAATGATAAATGTAAAGCTGGAATTGAACATCATCAAGTGGTATGTACATTCAAGCCGCACCATGAGGAAACCAACATAGTGAATTTGCGACCAGCATGGATCCAGACCAGCCTGCGTATCTGCGCAGTCTGGTCAGGATCCATACTGTTCGCTAACAGTTTCTCTAATTGCAATAGGGTTTGAAAGCGAACAGAGTATGGATCCTGACCAGATTGCGCGAATGCACAGGATGGTCTGGTTACATGCTGGTCGCAAATGCACTATGTTGCTTTTCTCATGGTGCGGCGCAATTTTCATTCTAATTTACGTTCTTGCAATTTAAAAGTCAGCATCACAGAACACATGGATTAATTTCCTAGTTAAAGAGTAGAGCTTGTGGAAAAAATTTGCAAACTATCCATGTACGTATACTTGCTCTTTATCTCCATACAGCTGAAGATAATGTAACAAAATCTTCCATTTCAAGCAGGTTGTGTGTCAAGAATGACCTTGGAAGATAGATGACTTGTATTTTGTGTATAATATGAAATTAGACACTGTCAGTCTTCTTGGAAAAAAAGATTGTTTCCTTTTAAATGCACACAAAATTACAGTTGACCATTTCAGATTTCACTTCAACATGTCTTAATTGCCTTCGACTATAAATGTGCTCTGTTTTTATGCCCGCAGCATCTATTGATGTGGGAGGTATATAGTGATTGTCCTGTCCATCCGTTACTTCGTCTGTCCGTCCGTCCGTCAGTACGAGGTTAATCAAATGGGACCATTTCGTCTAGCACCAGTACCCCTTACTACTTGATACTAATTCACATGTAACCTGTGACCATTCCTCATCTTCAGACATCACCTGACCTCAGTTTGACCTTGACCTTGACCTCATTCTGGACTTAGGTTGCTTTATATGGGCCATCTCTGGGTTAACCAAATGGGACAGTTTCCTCTAGCATCAATATCCCTTACAAGAATGATTTGATACTAATACAGATGTAAACTGTGACCATTCCTCATATTCAAACATCACCTGACCTCAGTTTGACCTTGACCTTGACCTTGTTTTGGACTTAGGTGCAAAATCTATCAACAAGGATGCCACTGGGGGCATCAAGCGTTTATTGAATGCAGCTCCTTGTTTTGTTATGTTAAGATTTTTGCCAAGTTGTAGGAGCCTATAACATTTTGAGGTTTGGGAAGTACTGTGTAAATCTGAAAGACATTAACTCATTCTGCACGCGCGACGCATTAATGCGTCGGTCGATTGTTATCTGTATACCGCATGCCGCTTCTAAGTAGTGTTGTTATCTACATCTGGAAACCGCACGCCGCGTGCATGCGTCTTTACAGTAATAGCTCTGAATTCCGCATGACGCTTTCAGTCGTCACATTTCATTGGTCTTAAATGAAATCTTCAAGTCCGTTCTAACAAATTGGACCAATCAAATATTTTGTTGGGTAACATTTTTAAAACATAAATAATACTGGATGTTGTGAAAAAATAAATTCGTTGAAGAAAGCTGTAAAAGCAAGCGTCGTTGGAGTTATAATTTGTGATTTCTCGAAAGCCTGAATATTACGGGTGATTCTTTATATTTACATTAAATACATACACTATCTTTTATGAGAAATAACTTTATTTTGATGCGTGCCTGGATGTGTATAACCGAGTAAAGCCTGTGTTAGAAAATGACAATATTTATTTAAAAATATTTTAAAAATTGTTCTTATTTGTTGTTTAAATCTGTGCATGATAAAATTAAGCATTTTATAAGTGTTGTTTAGCCTAAACAAAATCTGATGCTACAATTTTGTGTCTATTCAACAGTCTGTTGAAATGAATGTATTACACAGCTGCATGAAATTAACTTTGTTGCGTAGCTACTTCAATTTACTTACAAAGTGCAAATTTCATACCTATTAACACATACTTGATGTCGTATGTCACTAATTAACAACAATATCCCAAGCAAAAAACTACAAAATCAATGTTATCTCTCAAAACATCTCTAGGTATTCAGGGTGGCTGACAGATAAATATCAGCAGAGTTAAAGTGGAGATAACGCTTTAGGGCAGAATGAGTTAATGCATATACATTACTGAAAGATGGCAAACTTTCTCAACATCCAAATGATAATTTGATATTTTGATTTTATATCTTGTTTTTTCAATTTGTTTTCATCTTTTTGCTCTGACTTGTGGTTTCTAAACAGGATGTGTTTTGACAACAACTTATTGTTTATGCATTAAATCATGACAAACAAGGTGTTTGGTTTGTAAATCTGAAATTTTGCATGTTAATCAAATCCTGTGATGTCTGTTACAATTAGTCTTGTTTATTTCAGATACAACTCAAGGACTTCAGGTTCTCACACAGGTTCAAGGAAGCATGTAAAACAGATGTTATGAATTACTGTAAAGAAAAGAGAAAGAAGTAAGTACATTCAGGACTGTCATGTATGACTTTCAGCAGGAACTTTGAAAGGTCATTTATTATATACCTATATAAATTCTGTAAAAAAATGTGGCTTGTATTTCACAAGTAAATATGAACTGGCAGAAAAAAATCCGTACTGTACCTTTTGTATTGTATGTTGCCGGACAACCTTCATCAATATGCATGACCTTACACAGTTCTATAAAAAGCACATATAAACCGTCACTAAGTTCAATCTTAACATCGATAAACATTAAAGATTTCATTCAATAACAAAACAAACAAAACAGTGGAGGTATATAATAAAAGGGTCATTATAACAGTAGCTAGATCTGGGATTTTGTATTCGGCTGTCTTGGACTTTGCAAGGTTGGATCACACTTGGCGCTTGTGCGCCTCGTGAGATCCCATCTGGCAGAAATCCACTCGAGCCTAATACAGCATCTCAGATAGTGCTACTATTATAATAACCCTGTTATATTACGGAGAGTCTTTCAATGCAGTCTCAAAATATGAATATCTTTACACTTGAAGTACATCAAAAAAGTGTAAATACTAAATTAAATGCAGTGTGATAAATACTCTATGATTAAATGCATTTTTTTAAAACAATTTAAACAGTGATCAAATGCAAATTGCCGTATTTGAAATGTTCAAAACTGGGCTGTGGAGATGCTTAATATAAATTGAGGGGTACAAATACATATTGTAATGAACATGTTGTTCTGAAATCTCGACGAGAGTAATATATGTAACTTAAGAGATGACATGATGATATTAATAAATTAAAGTCTTTAATCCAAAGGGTCATAGACTGTCCAAATTTTACAAGTAGATCACAATATTAAAACTCATAACACAAAATTTTACTGTAAAATAATATCATTGACTTTCTGGTAAGCTTCTCACGCTTCAATGAATAAGATGGCCTCAGTTGCCAAGTGGTTACGGTTGATGATTTAAGATCCCGTCCCCTCACTTCATTGGGTTTAAACCCTTGCTTGGGGTGTAGAGTTGTTTCATGTGAGAAAGACCTCTAGCTTACGGAAGGTCTGTGGTTCTACCTAGCTTCCTGCCCTTGCCTGAAATAGTGCTCGGAGGCATTACTTTGATCTTCTACGATCTGAAACTGGAAAATAAAAACCTTTAAGTTAAACAAATAAAATCATTTTTGTCAATAAGTAATAATAACAATGTATAGCAACAAAAGAAGTAATTCACTGATGAAAATTTGCAAGTTTAATTGATCATTTATTGATATTTATTCAATAACCTTTGACTAAGAACATTTTATTTGTAACATTTATAAAATATTTGCAAATATTTTTTGCCAGTGAGAACGCTTGAACTGCCATATCAACTGTCTAAAAGGTTATTTTGAATTGCGCTGTAACAACTTGGTGTACAAGAAGTTGCTTAAATTACTGTAAAATAACTTAATATAGATATAAGTGACTTCATTTAATGGTTGTACCAAACAGTGAAATTTAATGGCAACAAATGTAGAGAAGTCCTATTTTTCTTATCCACAGCTTTAAGCCTTTGAGAAACTGTCTCTTTTGCAAATAAATTTGAAATTTTATGTCAATGAAATTGAACAATTTTACAGTAATTGACAGTTTTTCCGCAGCTTCATGCTTTTTTGCATCATACATAATATACTTTGAAGATCTGAAACAAAAACTCTTTTTTTTTTATTTCAGGACAGAGATAGTATCATGTCTAAGTGAGATAGTGCGGGACAATGTACTGAAAGAAGAAAAGCAGGTTATTTCTGATAACTGTAGAAACCAACTGCGAGTAGAAGTTCTGTCCAGAGTATGTATAAGAGTCCCATTTACATCTCCTTTATATGTTGTCACAAGATTGAAGACAATTGTCAGATTGAAAAAGCGAATTTCTCTGGTGGAAGCAATTTTGTTTACTTGTACCCTGCAGTCAGTTCAAACTTGCTTGCTTTTGAAAGAGATGAACATTTTCAAAGAGTATATTGTTTAATATACTTTCACATGACAGATTAGCTCAATAGATAAATAAAGAGCTATAAGTCAAGATAGCTTTAGTTCATCCCCGGCCACGAGTGGTGGGGGGTTATAGGAATGACCTCCATCCGTCCGTAACATTTTGTGCCTGTTCTGTATCTCCTAAACCCCTTGAAGGATTTTCATGAAACTTAGGTCAAATGATCACCTTATCAAGACAATATGCAGAACCTATGAGTCCGCCATGTTGGCTCAAGGTCAAGGCCACAACTAATGGTCAAAGGTTTGAGCCTCCCATTTCATGTCCGCTCTGTATCTCCTGCGCCCCTTGAAGGATAATCATGAAACTTGGGTCAAATGATCGCCTCATCAAGGCAATGTGCAGAACTCGTGTCAGCCTTGTTGTATCAAGGTCAAGGTCAAAAGTTTTAGCCTTCCATTTTATGTCTGCTCTATATCTCCTAAACCCCTTGAAGGATTTTAATATGACTTGGCTGTAATATTCTCTTTATCAAGACAATGTGCAGAATTCAAAATTCACCCCTGCCAGCTTAAAGTCAAGGTCACAACTTGAATGTTTAATGGTTCCACCTTATACCATCAACCCTTTCACTATCCATAACAGTGGTAGGGGATGTAGCTGTCTTTCAGACTGCCTTGTTCTGTCGGCAGGCATAGCATATTTTCATCACAGTGATTTGACCTAGACATTGTGTCTGAAGTCCTGGACCTCTTGCGTCATGTGGAGAAGTTGTCATGTACTAAGGTGAAACAGGTAAGTACCATATGGATTCCAGGAACACTAGTTTATGCTAACTTAACACATTTGCATCAGTTGCAGTAATTTTAAAAAATGGCATTAAATGTTACCAAGCAAACATTGATATCGTAAGTAATAATTTCTGTGATATAATTGCAGAGTGAGACCATAGATCTGGATCCAGAATTGAAGCAAGCATGTAGCGAATCTATAGCAGAACACTGTAAGGGCAAACATGCAGGCAATTCTGAGGTTTGTTCACTGATGTTTTCTTTCATAGTTCCTATAGCGTTAATAAATCATCATCATTGTTATCATAACATTGTTATTTTTCCAGTTACCAGACTAAGCGAGTGGTGGTTTTGGCCACACATCCAGGAGGTTTTGCACCTCATATGACACCAGTGCTGTAGACTTTGGAGTAATTAAAAAATGTATCCCGTTAACTGACTAAGGGAGTAGTGGTCTAGTGGTTGGAGTGATGGTCACTCAACTTGGAGGCTTTGGGTTTGAGCCCCACTGAGGTCACAACCACATCTCATATGACACCAGTACTTGTTTCTCTAGGATGGAAGTTTGGGTTTAACTAAAATAAGCTTCAAGCTTGCATCACACTTGAACTGAAATGAATTAGTAAAAACTAAACTAATGTTCCCGACTGGCACTGATTTTTAAGGCGTAATCTGGACGGTTTTATCAGTATTTAGGAGAGATTCTTATGTAAACCATACATAGCATCCATATAAAGCTTTCATGTAGCTGTTTTTTTTTTTTCATGCTGCAAATACTTACTTTGTATGACAAGAAATATTACTCCTTTTGAATTAATGTAAAATTAAAGAATTTGTATCAGTTTGTTTTTGCAAAATATGAAATGTTATTTCTGTTAAGTTACATAATTATGTATATGGAATGGTTCAAAATATGTTGTACTTACAGGTTATAGAATGTTTAAAGAAGCATGCAAGAAAATTAACACCAGAATGTCACAAGAAGATTTTCCAGAGGGAGGTAGGTTTCTTTGTGTTACACTCAAATTGTTGCATTTTGAACAAATACAATTTTTGTGTGTTTTTCGTCTTAATGAAGATCTGAATTACTCAATCACAGTAGCAAGTGCGTTTTTACTATAGCATGAATGTTTCAAATAGTAGAGGTTTTGTTGGTATTTGTTTCGTTGGTATCCTTGTCACATAAAGTTTTACATATAAGCAGATTTCTCAAAATCTAAAGGACCAAAGACTTTCAAATCTTTAGCATCATGTTTTGACTTTATGAAACAAGTTACATTACTCTAGCTTTCATTTTGTCAAATTTGTGCCCGATTTTAACAAAGATATTTTGATGACAGCTTTGCATGTAAGTAGGGTTCTCAGAAATTACAAGACTGAATGCTTTCTTATTCCGTATAAGTCTTACAGGACAAGTAACATTATTTTATCTTACATTTTGTCAAAATTAAGTCTCTATTTAACTACCTAACTGTATGTTTTCAAACTCATAGTAAAGCATTTGGCATCATAAGATGATCTAACAGCAGGTTTCATTAAGCATACTTTACTTCAAAATTAGCCCCTTTTAAATACTGTAAAATCATTTAATTTCGTTGGCATGAAATTTCGTGGTTTTGGTCAAAACAGCAATTTCGTGAGGATATGAATTCGTGGATTTCAACTTTTGAACATAAAATGAATGGGAATTTTACTCGTTCGTTGGGATTAAATTTAATTAAACTCAACCACGAAATCCACAAAAATTAGTCCCCCACGAATACTAATGGTTTCACAGTACATTGAGTTTTTGTGTTACAGGTAGATGAAGCAGTGCAAGGGGCAGATTTCATCTTGTTCAGAGAATGTAAACAAATGATAAAGGTAAGTTAATTACCACATGATAATGTAAAATGTATGTCTTTATTAATTCAAAATTGTAAATGACCGACCCTAGATGAAAGTATAAAACACGTACATTAGTATCCAGTAAATTACCGCTCACTCGAGCATAGATGGTTGGAAAGCCCTGCTTAGCTTGAGAATGCCAAGCTTGAGAAATTCGTGGTTCTCGGTAATTTATCCATATTAGGATAGCTCGAAACTCTGGATAAATATATTACATTGCTAGTCCTCTTGTGATTTTCAGCAATCAGGGTGTTACTGTATTCCAGTGCCAATGAATTATAAAGCTCAGTTGGCCACTCTTGTTTGTATATTTCACATTTCATATGAGATACATGGTTTAAAGGATAGTTTGAAATTGAAAGCATTGGATGTGATGTATAAGAAGCTTACAGCATAAACACATTGTAATACAAAAATTAATCTGCTAATTGGGCAAACCACAATCTTTATTTTTTGTCACTGTAATATTTACAACGATTGTCATTGCCAACAAAGTTTATTGTCATATGACTATGTTCTAAAAATAGATTTCAATTTATTTATCAGACATACTGCAGTCACAAGGACCATGAAGATGTTTTTGACTGTTTGAAAATGAGTCTGAACAGTGATGGTTTTGATGCGCAATGTCGAGGTGTTGTCTTGAGACGAGCTATGCAACAAACCAAAGGTTCTTACACGTTTTATTATTGTTTGACCTGTTGACTTTGAACTGGTTGATACTTGCCCCTCACCGATGTGGGTTCGAGCCTCACTCAGGGTGTTGAATTCTGCGTGTGAGGAAGCCATCCAGGCAGCTTACGAAAAGTCATGGTTCTACCTGGGTGCCCGCTAGTGATGAAATAATGCATGGAGGGGCACCTGGGGTCTTCCTCCACCATCATAGCTTGAAAGTTGCCATATGACCTATAATTGTGTCGGTGCGATGTTAAACCGAACAAATTGAACAGGTTCATGAGATAACTGGTGTCATATTGCCCTGTAGATCTCAGTTTTGTATCTGTTTTATTTCTTTCAGCTATTCCATTGACAAAATTTATGTAGGAAAGTCCAGCTGTATTGATAATAAGACTGATCTATCTATGGCATAATTTTGTTGATAAGTTGTTTTATTAAATTTTTGATAATGGCAGAAATGAAGCGTAATCAGAAACTGCATATTTACCACAGTATGCTGATACAGTAGTCTAGTCTTTGCCACTATTAGTTCCAGCCTTATGAGGTGTTTCTTTCATTCAAGTGCTTGTCAGTTTCTGAATTGATCCCTAAGGTGCATCTTAGGTAGTTTTTTTTTAGACATAACCTAGAACCTAATGCACCATGGGTTAAAAAAATATTAATCAATGTAAACATCATATAATGTATAATTATTCCAATGTAGTTGTCTTAAAAGCGGTCTCTTGTTTTCTTTCAGATTACAGACTGAATCCAAGTTTGGCTAAATCATGTCGTCTAGATATACCAAAGTTCTGTAGGAAAGAAATCTCAGAAGCCAGTCATGTTTCTAACACAGAATATGAAGGGACAGTTATCAATTGCTTGAAGATACATTTTATCAAAAAGGTAAAACTCGACTTGTATATACATATGTACTAGTAATTAAAAAAAGATGCAATTTTAGACAGGAGAACTTTAATGTTTCTTTATTATATTGATGGTTTTGATAACAAAATGATATAATCTACTCTTTAACTTCAAACTCAATTTACATAGGAATTCAATACTTGTAAATGTATTTGTTTTCCTGTTGTTCCTATCGTGAACCATATACTAGTTTTTAGTAAGACAAGGCCTCAAGTAAATATCCAAAAATGAAATTAAATGTGCTTGAGGTGAAATTTTAGAATATTTCTGATCAATGTTATGATATAAGCTAAAATGTCAAATAATTAAAATAGGTTACTAAGGTAATAGACTGATACTTTCAGGCTATAAAACTGAAATTTTGGAGACCAGTCTCACAATACAGTCTTTCCATTGGTCAGTTCCAAGATTGTTTTAAAATTAAAAAACAAACCAGTCAGATGCTGTTGTTCTAGAGACTGGTTCTCAGTTCCATCTGATAGCTTTCTTCTGATCACAAATTGGAAATTGACCAATGACAAAATTGCATACAGAATCTTGCCCAATTTCACGAAAACAAAATTAAGCAATTGCTTAGCTAGATTTATTTCAGTTGCTTGTTTTTGCCCTATATGTATCTTCAGTGTTGACTTTTTCGTCTATATCAGAGTCGTATATGACTATTTCTTAGATCAAAACACAACAATTCTGAATTTTACAGAAAACGAAGTTTAGAAATAAGAAATATACTTAAGCAAATACGTTTGTACTTAAGTTTGTTGTACCATGCTTCAACAGAAATATCATTTGTATGACTGAAAGAAGTACTGCAGACAAATAATTGGGGGTATACTGGTTTCAGGTTGTCTGTCTGTCCGTAGACACAGTCTTGTGCGCACCAGCTCTCCTCATCCCCTTGACACAATTTAATGAAACTTCACACAAGTGATCAGTAACAACAGTAGTTGTGCATGGTGCATGTTAGGTTCTTTCAGAAAAAAAAATTGCAGAGTTACACAGGACTTTGTTTTTTGTGTATACTATATACATAGACACAATCTTATGCGCACCAACTCTCCTCATCCCCTTGACACTATTTAATGAAACTTCACAAAGTGATCAGTAACAATAATAGTTGTGCATGGTACATTTTAGATTCAGAATTTTTTTTTGCAGAGTTACGCGCCTAATCTCCTGAACCCATGCACACAGTTTAATGAAACTTAACACAAGTGATCAGTAGTAACCTGCATGTTAGGTTCTTTCAGAAAAAATTCAGCACAGTAATGGGACTTTGTTTTTTGTTAACATACTACATGTATATACATACAGTCTGCATATGCAGTCTTGTGCGCGCCTAATCTTCCGAACTCTTGCACACAATTCAATGAAACTTCACACAAGTGATCAGTACCAACCCTAGTTGTGCTTGGTGCATGTTACGTTCTTTTAGATAGATATTCTGGCACTTTGTTTTTTGTTACTATACTGTATACATAGTCAATATACATACAGTCCACATAATTATGCAATCTTGTGTACGTCAAATTGCAATGTCCTGTGTCAGTGTGTGTGGGGTGGGGGGTACATTCATCACCTTCAGTGATAGCTATAGTTTAACTTTGAATATGTTGTTATAGAAAAAAAATCAACGTAAAATAACAATAACTTAAGCAATAGCAGGATTTTAAATTAACAGACATAAGAAGTAATTGAGTTTTTTTTTCGTGAAATTCTGGCCAGGTCCCTAAGTGAGTTTTATAGACTTTGACTTTGAAATTCACATATACATGTACTTAGTATAAGCATTCACTTACAGGAGCTTTCAAGGGAGTGTCACACAGAAATAAAGGCCTTGGTAAAAGACACTAAACTGGACATAAATATGGATCCTGTGTTAATGCATGCCTGCGAAAAACAGGTAAGATTTCTTCCTTTAAATGTGAACTCATTATTACTTGAGACGTTACGTGTAGATGGATTGTTATAAAACTTTCAGACTATCATAGGTAGCACAAAATCAAAATTTCCATGTCAAAACGTCATAAAATATGTGATTTAGCCCAATTTTACACAAGAAAAAAATCTTTTTTTGGCCATAAAATTGACATTGTTCAAAATATCTTTAAAATTGAAAAAGTTTCAGATTTGTAAGTTATTTCTTGATATTACATAATAAAGTAGAAATTTGGGGGGTGGGGGGAACCTGTCATGGATTCATTGGATCAAACTGATTATTTTCATGCAGATTAAAGCCTACTGCAGTAATGAGATAGGAGATGTGGAAGCAAATGAGTTGAAATTTTCTCCACATGAATCTGGAGATAAAGTGCAAATGTGTCTACAGGAAAAGTACAAGGAGGGAAAAGTCCTTCAAACTTCTCCCTGTGGAAGGGTAAGTAAAACATGACTTAATTTAGAATTCTTCATATGAGGAAGCCATCCAACTAGTGTATGGAAGTTTGTGATGCATGTGCCTGCCCACATCTATAGTAATGCTCAGCAGGCACATTGGGTCTTCTTCCACCATCAAAAGCTAGGACAAGTCACCATATGACCTACATTGTGTTCATGGGACTTTAAAACCCAACAAAAATAGATGCAGGTATAACTATAACACAAAGTAAGATTTGGATGTGGTTTATTATGCCCCCCTTCAAAGAAGGAGGGGTATATTGTTTTGAAGATGTCTGTCGGTCGGTCAGTCTGTATGGAGACCAATCCGTTTCTGGATGATAACTCAATAACGCTTGGGCCTAGGATCATGAAAGTTGATAGGGAGGTTGGTCATGACCAGCAGATGACCCCTATTGATTTTGAGGTCAGTATGTCAAAGGTCAAGGTCACAGTGACCCTGAACAGTTAAACAATTTTTGGATGATAACTAAAGAACACTTGGGCGTAGGATCATGAAAGTTTATAGGGAGGTTGGTCATGACCAGCAGATGACCCCTATTGATTTTGAATCAGTATGTCAAAGATCAAGGTCACAGTGACCCGGAACAGTTAAATGGTTTCCTGATGATAACTCAAGATTGCTTGGGCCTAGGATCGTGAAAGTTGAGAGGGGGGTTTAGTCATCATCAGCAGATGACCCCTATTGATTTTGAGGTCAAAGGTCAAGGTGACAGTGACCAGGAACAGTAAAATGGTTTCCGGGCGATAACTCTTAAACGGAACATTTAAACCATTTCCAGACAATTACTTGAGAACGCTTGGGCCTAGGATCATGAAACTTGATAGGGAGATTGGTCATGACCAGTAGATGACCCCTGTAGATTTTGAGGTCAGTAGGCCAAAGGTGAAGGTCACATTGACCCGGAACAGTTAAACCCTTTCCGGATGATATCTTGAGAACGCTTGGGCTTAGGATCACAAAACTGAATAGGGAGGTTGATCATGACCAGCAGATGACACCTGTTGTCAAGGTCACATTGAACCAGAACTGTAGAACTTTTGTTTACAGTAAGCATATAATTTCTGTTCCTTGTGAAATTACTGAATGCATTAAGGGGGGCATTTCGTGTTCGACGAGCTCTTGTTTTTATAGATTTAATCTGTGCCCAAGCCTGTAGAGATTTATAGAGAAATTTCAACAGGTTTTGAATTTTGTATTCTGGTTGAAAGATTATTGTCTCTTGCAGAAATGATTTTTATCAAATAAAAGCAGTGTCTGTTTAGCAAAGCATTTTAAACTATGGAAATGATAAGGGAATACACCACTAAATGAAAAAACTGGTTTGAAACAATCCTTTTACTATATTCCCTCCTAGAAGTTGAGAAGTTAATTACAGTCGAACTTCGATGGCTCGAACTCGAGGGTCCCGTGAAAATTAGTTCGAGTTTTCCGTTGTCCGAGCCATCAAAATGGCGGCCATTTTGAATTTGGGAATTCGAGGGCATGATGTGTTACAAACCTTGCATCTTAATATATTGTCATGTTGTACCTAAATATGTGTATGATACGATGATAAACAAAAAAAAACTAACATTGAAATATGCTTTATTATTCATTTTCAAACATGACATAGGTACGAAAAGAAAAATAAAACACTATTATAATTATAAGAATTTGGTGAAAGCAGCATCAAATAGAAAGACATGAATAGCAAACCTTTATGAATCATAATCCAGTACAAATATCAAATACCGGTATATTGCTTTCCAGTAGCCGACTTAGCTATCCCCCCGTTTCCGGGTCCTTTACTAAGTTGTTCAGCCATGCTAAAGCAGTATGAAAGTTGACATCGAATCTCCCGTTTTTATGCAGAAAAAAGACGGACATTGCTCAATTATTTTTAATATTTTTATTCGTATAAATCAAAGCCCATTAAAGCATTGCAGTGAACGAAAGTCACTCTGTTTTATTTGTTTGTCGTATACCAACGCTAATTACATAAGCGTGTAAAAATTATGCATGCGCCGGTTAAAGGGGAAGCTTGGCAAATGTCAGGCAGAGGTGTGAAAAACTTTGTAAACACAAGCCATTCCGGCGACAAATTGTCTGTTCGACTGAATAGGTGTAATTATCACTGTAATTAAGCCAAGGGGACCACCAAATGAGTTCGAGAGTTCGAATTTTCGAAGTTCGAGCGATCCGAGGTAGAACTATATACAATAAAGAAGGAATTAATTCGGGACCGGGCGAAGAGTTCGAGCGATCCCGGGTGTTCGAAAGATCCGAGTTTGAGCCATTGAAGTTCAACTGTATGTCCCTTTACATTGAAATAAGAACAATTTAGGTTGACAGATATCACCTGAATGAAAGTTTGTACACTTGTTTTAATCACCAATTCTGTTTGTTTGTTTGAAATGAAATTTAACTTCAGGCTGCAGTTTCAAGATATCATTTCTGTATCAACATGCACATCAGAATTTTTTTGCAAAAAAAAGTCTTGTTTTCAATGTACAGGCAAACAAAACTTATTTTTTGATCAGTTTTGATTTATCCAGAAATGACAGGTATTAACGAAACTGTTAAGGTGATGGTATCTTGTTGTTATTCAGGAGGTAGCTCGTACTATAGAGGAAGCACACGTAGATATAAACATTGACCCTCAGTTACATGCAGCATGCCAACGTGATCTCGATGTATGGTGTCGAGATGTTCCATCTGGCGAGGGACAAAGTAAGTTTTTGGAACAAAACATAAAACGTAAAATTTTAATGCATGAATTGAGAGTTATCGTATCACATTGAAATTTGGAAAACAAAGGGCAGTTATTTTCTTTCTAGTCCTAGAAATTTCTATGTGTACATGCTTACCCAAAAGCAGAATTTTTCTAGAGTGAAATGTTCTGTTTTAAAATGTTGACTCCAAGAATTCATATCCTAGGCAATTTCTGTAGATTTAGTGGCTGGGATTAACTTTGAATCACTTGTCCCTTAAAGTTATTACCAAAGGGGCACCTGGGGTTTTTCATCCATTAAAAGTTTGAAAGTCAATTATATAATTATTACCTAAATTGTGAAGGTGTGGATTAAATCGTAAGAAAAGAAACTGAAAAGATCTGTAGATATGGAAATATGTTGGAACTGTTGTAGTATGAACATTTTTTTTTTGCTAATGCTTGCATAAATAGGGTCAGAAGAGTGATAAATATAGGGTCTTATGTCACCATGTTAGAAGTATGTGTGAGGAAGCCATCAAGTGGGTTTGTCAAAGTTCCAGGAAATTTTGCATTGAGGAACAGCTGAGATTTTCATTACCACTGAAACTATTGACTCACTGAACCTGGAGTGACCAAGTAGGTCACTCGCATCATATTTAATAGATCAAGGGTCCATGCCTTGCCACGTGGTGCCAAAGCTGAGAAAAGCTGCGCCAGTATCTCTACATTAATGAGGAAGTTTGCCTCTCTTCCCTCATGCTCTAATTGACAATGGATGTCATCGGGAAGGAAATGGCTTGGAGAGTGATTAATACAAGTTGTAGAACTTCTGTCACATCGAAACCTTAAGATTAATGCATTATTATTAATAAACCAAGTAATGTAAACTTTTTTTCCAGAAATGACTTGCCTTCTGTCTGTACTGGAGGACTACCCAGATAGAATGAAAGCAAAATGTAGCAGCCTTTTGGCTCAGCGCAGAAGTCTGTGGGAATATGCTGCCAAGGTAATGGCTTTTTCATATTTTCAATTTTTTTTTTCAATTTCGTGTCCGTTTTATAACTCTTGAACCCGTTGAAGGATTTCAAGGAAACTTGACACAAATGTTCACCACATTAAGACAACATGCAGAGCGCATGTTCTGGATGGCTCACTTCAAGGTCAAGGTCACAGGGGTCAAAGGTCATATGAGTGTCTTTCGTGTCCACTCTGCAACTCTTGATCCCCTTGAAGGATTTCAAAGAAACTTGACACAAATGTTCACCACATCGAGATGACATGCAGAGCGCATGTTCTGAATGGCTGACTTCAAGGTCAAGGTCACACTTAGGGGTCAATAGTCATATAAGTGTGTTTTGTGACTGCTCTGTAACTCTTGAACTGCTTGAAGTATTGTAAAGAAACTTGGCACAAATGTTCACCACATTGAGACGACATGCAGAGCACATGTTCTGGATGTCTCGCTTCAAGGTCAAAGTCACACTTAGGTTTTTTTTTAGAAAACCATGCCTCGGGTGTCAAAATTGGCCATGCACATTGGGTAGGGTGGGGGATGGGGGTCACTTGTTTTACTTACTGAAGGAAATGAAATTGAAAGGCCTAGAGCTTTGATATTTGGCATACATCATTGGGTAGAGGTCCTGTACTAAGAAGTCATGTACTCATTCGAGTCTGGTAATCAGAAAAGTAACCCTCACCAAAGAAAATGTTGCCGAACTTTGGAAAATATTACAGAGAAGGTACAATTTTATAACATTGGTACAAAAAAGATGGTTAATTTTGAGGGTTGGTGGCAATGTTTTCTTGAGGAGATATTTATTGTTAACATCCTGTTTCTATTCTTAATTTGAAAAGAAAATGTTAGAACACATATAAATATATAAAAAAAACAGTTGTGCATTGTATTTAGAGTATTTATGTCTTCCCCAGGAGACATATTGTTTTTGCCCTGTCCGTCCATCCGTCCGTCTGTACGTCACACTTCATTTCCAAGCAATAACTGGAGAACCATTTGACCTAGAACCTTCAAACTTCATAGGGTTGTAGGGCTGCTGGAGTAGACGACCCCTATCGTTTTTGGGGTCACTCCGTCAAAGGTCAAGGTCACGGGGGCCTGAACATTGAATACCATTTCCGATCAATAACTAGAGAACCACTTGACCCAGAATGTTGAAACTTCATAGGATGATTGATCATGAAGAGTAGATGACCCCTATTGATTTTGGGGTCACTCCGTCAAAGGTCAAGGTCACAGGGGCCTGAACATTGAAAACCATTTCCAATCAATAACTAGAGAACCACTTGACCCAGAATGTTGAAACTTCATAGGATGATTGGTCATAAAAAGTAATTGACCCCTATTGATTTTGTGGTCACTCCATCAAAGGTCAAGGTCACAGGGGCCTGAACATTGAAAGCCATTTCCGATCAATAACTAGAGAACCACTTGACCCAGAATGTTGAAACTTAATAGGATAGTTGTACATGTAAAGTAGATGACCCCTATCGATTTTGGGGTCACTCCATTAAAGGTCAAGGTCACAGGGGCCTGAACATTGAAAACCATTTCTGGTCAATAACTTGTGAACCACTTGACCCAGAATGTTGAAACTTCATAGGATGATTGGTCATGCAGAGTAGATGAGCCCTAACGGTTTTGGGGTCACTCTGTGAAAGGTCATTGTCACAGGGGCCCGAACATTGAAAACCATTTCCGGTCTGTAACTTGAGAACCACTTGACCCAGAATGATGAAACTTCATAGGATGATTGGTCATGCAGAGTAGATGACCCCCTAACGATTTTAGGGTCACTCTGTTAAAGGTCAAGGCCACAGGGGCCTGAACATGGAAAACCATTTCCAATCAATAACTTGAGAACCTCTCGACCCAGAATGTTGAAACTTCATAGGATGATTGTTCATGCAGAGTAAATGACCCCTATTGTTTTTGGGGTCACTCTGTGAAAGGTCAAGGTCACAGGAGCCTGAACATTGATAACCAGTTCCGATCAATAACTTGAGAACCACTTGACCCAGAATGTTGAAACGTCATAGGATGATTGAACATGCAGAGTAGATGACCCATATTGATTTTGTGGTCAGTCTATTAAAGGTCAAGGTCACAGTGGCCTGTTCATGTAAAATCATTGTTTGGAAATAACTTGAGAACAACTTGACCTACAATGTTGAAACTTAATAGGATGATTGGACATGCAGAGTAGATGACCCCTATGTATTTTGAGGTCACTTGATCAAAGGTCAAGGTCACAGGAGCCTGAACAGTGACTTGAGAACCACTAGGCCAAGAGTGTTGAAATTTAGCGGGATGACTGGACATGCCAAGTAGATGATCCCTATTGCAGCCAACCATCAGTGTCTCTTTGACTTTCGCTCCTGACCCCTATTGACTTCTTGCCTATAGGACTTTGCATTGGGGGAGACATGCGCTTTTTTACAAAAGCATTTTCTAGTTTTTTTTTTATTTCAGTATGCCCCAGCAGAATCACTCAGCGAATTAAGCCAGCAAGTTATGACGTCTCCAGCAAAAAATTATTTACTTGGGGTTTTAATGACAATCATTGGAATTATATTTATTGTTGGTATTACATGTGGAAGAGTGACTAAACGTGTTACCAGGGAACAGAAGACCAAATAACATTACTGCACTTCTATTTATGTATAAGTGAGTGAATGGTTTTAAACTGTGAATGATGGCCGGCAAACAAATTTAAAAGGAATAAAAGAGAACAGTTGTATCTGTGTAAAACATGGCTTGTGGAGAAAATGCTTTAAAGCTCAAAAGTTGGCCTTTTTTATCAAGTCTTAAGTTAGGACAGTGTTCCATATGTATGTACTCCATGTCCACATTACATCAATTTTGACAGTCGTATAAAGAATAAATGAGCCGTGCCATGGGAAAACCAACATAGTGGGTGTGCGACCAGCATGGATCCAGACCAGCCTGCGCATCCGCGCAGTCTGGTCAGGATCCATGCTGTTCGCTAACAGTTTCTTGAATTCCAATAGGCTTTAAAAGCGAACAGCATGGAGCCTGACCAGACTGCATGGATGCGCAGGCTGGTCTGGATCCATGCTGGTCGCACACCCACTATGTTGGTTTTCCCATGGCACGGCTCAAATGGGTTTATTCCATCTAAGGAATAAAGCATGAGGAAGACTCTGGATAATAAACATGTGGAGTACTGGCAATAGCCATCAGAAAATTTTTGCAAAAATATATATGTTATACCATAGTCCTGCTTATTTATGTCCTGGGTATACATTGGCCTAATAATTTATGGTCACTATGTTGCGATAATTTGATGCATCAATATAAGCCATGCTCACTGTATAGCAACACTATGGTTGAGCAGCAAAGCAAATCTTATTGCATAGATAAGCAGAAGTAATATCTGATTCAGAAGTAAAAAAGCTCATGTCTTGAAGAAGATATACATGTATAGTTTTTACTAATGTGGAAGGTATTAACAAATAGATGCATTTTTTGTTAACACAGTTTGTTTTAGAAACATTTTCTTATATATATATATATGTTTATGGATATATGATGTTTTAAAGTGCTAACGAAAAAAAGAATTTGCCATATGTATTATGTGATAAGATTATAAATAGTACTTTGGCACTTTTAAATAGTGCTTTGGTATTTATACACTTACATTGTCTAGTTAATTGAAATACAAATGGATTTGTTACAGTAGAGTACAGATTGCAGCTATTTTGCCTGAAAGAAATGGATATATGTAAAATGTATGGGTATAGCTTACGGTAGTTCTGCATATTTGGATCAAAATTTTTTCTACGATATAGAATTTGATTAAACTCAGTTTTCAAAACTTCAGAATATACCTAGAAAATTCAGCAATTAAAAAGATAGTCATGTGTTTCATTTTTTGCTAGACTAATTTGAAAACTTTAGACCTCACACAATTTTTCATAATGGAAGTCTATGGGAAAATCATAACTTTCATAGCATTTTCATTCATAGAAATTTTTCTACAATGTAGAATTTAGTGAAACTTCCCACAGCTGTAAATAAACATATAGCCTATAATGTGGTGAAATAAAATGTATATGTCCATGTGCTTATTTTTGAGATATTTGACCATAATTAAAGTGAACCGCACTTTTCATGCTAATTTTAAGACATTATTTTGAATTTTTTTACATGGCAGATGTTTTAATATCATATTTTAACTTTAGAAAGAAAGACAGTAACAGTGCCATTGTAATAAATTTATTCACAGGTTGCTATTGTTTTCTAAAATAATTTTCATTTCCGTAGCCGAATCCAGGCTTTATTCTACGTTTTCCGGATAAATGACATTATGCCATCACTTCCAGTTTATCAGACATGCAGAACTACCTTAAAATTCTGTATGAACCTGTCCACAAAGGTTTTTTTTTTATGTAACATACATGGTCCTTTTCTTTGAAGGCATGGAAGACCAGTCCAGTGTTATGAAATTTAGATTTAAAACCAATCTGAAAAAGAAAAACCCAACATCTGAATGGTTGTTTCATAGCTTTGTATTTAAACAGACCAATCACTTGATGGGATTTTAGACTGGTACCCAAACTTAGTATATATGAAAAGAGCCTGGAGTTTTTATCAAATGAAGACCAATATCTTTTCATGCAAGTTATGGTTGCCTATTTACAAAACATCTGTAATCAGTAAAGGAAATTGATGATACTTCAAATGTAATCAGTGCTGTTAGTTCAGGAATTGTCATCCAATACCTAGTACAATCAGCTATTTGTGTTTAAATGATTGCTATTGTCATCACAAAAAGCCCCTGCTTATTTTTCCATAGGCTGTCGAAATCACTGAGAGTACATGTTTACTAACTTCTCTAAAAATACTTTTTGAAGTTGGTAATTATTTTTAACTGGGTATTTAGAATTCTATATCCAAACCCAGAATGAGTAGCTTGAGCATGTTGGCTCACTCTTGCAGTTTGTATGGTACTAGCCATTTACCTTGGTTTTGGTCGCTCAACACAGTAGATCTCTCTGGCTTTTATGCCCATACTTTCGCAATCTTGATTTACTTAAACAATTACAGCCTTGGTAAGAATGAGCAGGGAATGAAAGTGGGATTTGGTCCCGAGACTACAAAGTAGTATGACAGAATGTTTGTAAATGAGAATATACTTTGTTAATGATTCCAGTTGTTGTAACGATAAATTATTTTTGATAGATGTTGTTACTTTATGTGATATGTTTGTCGTGTTTTGTACTTTAACAATGTAGTTGTAGCTTTGAAAGTGACCAGTTTGAGATATTTTATTACCCATTAGGGTCAAGACCACATTGTCCTCTTTAACACCATTATGTGTTTATTTTCTGGGAAAATAGACTTTTACTTGTCTGGATAAACTTACAAGCTTCAAAGTGACTGGACAGTGGTTAAGGCCAAAGACTTGGTCATTTTGTCTATCATGGCGGCAAGTTTGAAACCCCACTCAAGATGCAGGATTTTTTCATATAAGGTAGCGGTGCATCTGGGAGTCAGAAGGTCAGTGGCTCTACCTGCAGGTGGGAATGGTGGGAAATAATTTGTAGCTTTTTTGCCACCTTAAATAAGATTTTTTTTTGTTAGAGAAATCATGAACAAATTTTGTCAACTAATAAACATACTAGGTTTGTTAGCTTTACTTTACCATTTTTGTTGTAAGTTTATGTGAATTTTTCAGCATGAATATATATGTGTGCTTTGCAATGTTTTGATCTGATAAAATATGTTGTTTATACTCTTTCTATGATTTGAGATTTTTGTTATTGTTGATTTAATCTGTTAACTTACCATTGACTGTTAATCTTAGAATGTAGTTTTTAGAAGATATAATAACAAGTGTCAAATAATTTGACATGTCTCATTTAAATTTCCAAGGCATTAATATTTGGAATATAGATTAATTTGCGTAACTGTTTTTGCATTTTAGTAAAATCTGTTATCTATGAACTTCCAATTAACAGATACTTAACTTGATAGTAACTGTGACACATTTTTATGGGTCCATCGAGCTGAACTGGAAGATGTTTGGCTGTGTGAGTCAGGGACAATATCGATGTAATGCCACATTTAAAGATATTTCAGTTTGGTAATAAAAATGGTTTCTGATTGACAGCTGGAGAACATGCGATCCTTTGGCCACCAAAGTTAACAGTGTTATTGCCTATGGCCAGTAATAAATTGTTTAAAAATGCAAAGAAAAATGTAGTAAAGTTTAGGAAAGGCCCCATTCATAGTGAAGTTGACATTGCATGTGATATAACTAAGTATATGTAGTATAGATGGGTAAAATTTTATAAAAAAAAAAAAAGAGCAGATAAACAAATCTGTACATGAGTTACGTTTTAACATGCTAATTTGCTAGCTCTGGAGTAATGCTGAAAATGCATTAAAGTTTAATTTGCAGTAAGTTTTTTGTCAACATTTCAGTCTTTGAAAACTATTCTATTGGTTGATGGGTAAAACAAAGTGATTTATTGGGTTCTAGGCAGTAGTTATATATAAAAAAAACTAAAGTCTACTGTAATCAGTAAATTTTCTAGAAAGGTAATAACACCGTAAAAAGGATTTTGTGAAGTATTTATCTGTTATATACACCCATCATTCACACAAAGAGTCCCAGCTGTGAATTGCAACTTCCAAAAATATTTAGTTTCTCTTCATTTATTATTTTTGATATTTTATTTATTTTTTTCTGTCGAACATTTTTGATATTGTAATGTGTATTCAGAGACTTGCCACTTTTAAGTTTTACTCTCATGGCTTACTAGATGTTACTGGAATGATTTTACCAGATATAGATATGAGTCACAATCTACAATAATAAATGGATAATTGCTCCCTTATGACAAGACAGTAACCCATTTTGTGCGCTGAAGTCACAATATGTTCAAGGTAGATTATACGTAGATAGCATGGTTCAGTGGAGAAGAAACCTGTTTTTTGTGATGTTTTTTAATAGAAAAGAACAATTTGTGAACAGATGAGGTTGAGATGAACCTCACAAATCACAGGTATACAAAACAGTAAACAGTAAAATTACTCCAAAAAGATAAGAAGTTGCATGTTGCCAGTTCCAAAATGTTTTTTGTGCTTTTTTGCGATGTTAATCATGTTTTCCATAGTTACAGTGCAGATTCTTGCTTTAAATCACATGGTAGGTCAATGTTTGCCATTTTGGTAGCTCTAACTTCATGATTCATCATAGGAATTTGGGTCGCATGCCACAAAATCATTAAAACTTGGGTCACGTGACAGTATTGATTTGTCGAAGTCCTGATTTTGGAACTCATTTTACATCTTGCCTTATTTTACAAGATATTTTTCTTTCTTCAAGCATGACCCGCCACTTTTCTTTAGATTGTTATTTAGCACTAAAACTTTTCTTTAGATTGTTATTTAGCACTAATACAAGGTATTATAAGTTAAGCTCATTGAAAGAAGGGTCCAGGAGCGAATTTAATGTCGGTCCAATTAACTGTAAAATTATTGTTGATATTGTGGTGGTGTTGATCTTTTTAGTGGCATAAGATATATTTGATGATAGCAACTTTTATGGCCAGAAATGTATTTCCCCTTTGTAGAATTCTGGCCAGTGAAAAATCCTGAATTACTTTTATTTTACCAGGAAAATGTTGCTTTTATGCTTACTTAAATTTGTTAACAACACTTTATTGTATCTTAATTAGCTGAAATTTTCGATAGGATGTAACATATCAAAATCATTTTTTTATAAGTTTGATTAAAAACTAATTTGAAATTTAAAAAAAGTTATATTACCACCCTTTAAGCTCCTGAGACTGATGTATAATGTGAATAATATTGTCTTTGATTAAGAAAATACTTTGTTGCTGAAAAAGGTAGACCAAATATTAGTATGGTTTTACATACTTTGACATAATTTTGAATTTACAATGCCATTGTTGCATAATCAAATTGGAATGAGATTTGTACTTTTTTGTGTTTAAATTATGATTGTGTAAGAAGAGAATGTATATACTTGCTGTTGTGTTAAGGACAATTATAAATATCTTATAGCAGTTATTCATTAAATTTCAATTTAGAACATCATTAAATTCTAAGAAAAGAAAGAAAAAAACAGCCTAGAACTCAAGGAATCACAATGTTTTTGCTCCTTTATTTTACGAGCAAATGGAATTGCTTTCTTAATTAGAAAAAAGGACTTCAGGATTTAAATTTGACCAAAGAATGGATAGTTTGCATAAGCCTTTGATGAACCCTGTAGCATAGAAGTATGAATTATTGTTTTAAATTTTCCTAACCTGTAAAGTATCATGATATATTGATGTTTATTACATGACTGCATACATAAATTGCTGGTCCATAGTTTGTGCTATTGACTGGTGTATAGTCCAGCATTGAATTTTACAGGGCTTAGTTTAGTTTAATCATATTTTGTTGCAAGTATCACACAAGACATGATAGTATATGTACCTCAAGACATGAATAGATAGATATATAAATACAACAGTCAACAAGCAGTACCTCAAAACATATAAATACTACAGTACATCAAAATACATTTGGTAGCTTTGCAGTGGTGTGGTATTACAAAAGGGTTGGACCACAAGTTTTACAATAATAAGAAATCAGTCTGTCCCTTTGCTTGGCTGTAGTCAAAACCTGAAAAAAGGTAAGAAAACATTCTGCTGTCATGTAATAAAACACTGAATGGTTTGACAGTAAATAGTAAACTGTTGACTGGCAAGCCATTCAGTTAGTGTATACTTTTATGGTACGTTATTTTCCAATATATCATCACATTTCTGTATTTTTGCATTTAATGAGAAAAATGTACATAATATGGTCGAAATTGCTTTAAGACATATATCAAATCTAGCGCACTTCTTTTGACTCTATAATTTGCACCTTTTAGTAAATTCTTGTTTTTCATGCCCCTTGTGTTATAGACCCAGTAGACATATAGTGTTTGAATTGTCGGTCCATCTGTCTGTTACACTTCCTTGTGTACTGAAATAAAACTGTACATCATCAACATGAAGTAGACATGCTTACTTTTTTGGAAGTTTTGAACCCAACTGTTTGTCAGCTATGACCCTTTTTTTCCTTTTCAGGGGACATGTGTGGTACAATGTTGACATCATTCTTCTTCACATTTTTTTTTTCATTTTTGCAAATCTTTATTTCCTTGAAATTTGTGTATATATTGTTTCTGAAATTATACACAGAGAACCATGCATACATATGCTTACACATGTCTTTTAGACAACAATCTAAGGCAGATAAAGATATGTCAGCTATTAATTCATAGACTGTTTACTAACTTGCACAATTCCTTGTACTAACAGTCCAGTTGTTATTGTCAAGAAGTAAAATAGAGAAAATCATGTACTAACTCTGTTAGATATAGAGAATGATTAATCCCAGAAAAACATTGTCAGTTACAAGTTTCTTATACCGAACCAGTTACAATGACATTTTGACTGAAGTAGCAAAGTTGTCAGTATTTATGACCAGCCTGTTAACTACTATTTATTTATATGATCATTACATACATTCCTTACATATAAGGTTAACTTTGTTGCTTACATATGAGGTTTACATTGTTTGCTACATATAAGGTTTACATTGTTCCTTAATGTAAGGTTTAACATTGTTCATTGCACATAGACCGGTAAACAGGTGGTAAGCATACATTATTTATAATGATTTACATAGAATGATCATTATGGTAGTAGTATATATCTATGTTAGGTTTTGAAAGGAATATAACTTATTTTTATCCAGTAGACAAATGAAAATTAGCTATTTATAGAAAATAATGCACAAAGATAATATTTCCATAGTGTAGGTATATAGTAATCATATTTCTTTATTGAGTTATATTAGTAAGTCCGTCCGAAACTGCATTTGTTTCATTTATAACTTCTGAATGATGTAACGGACTCCAATGAAACTTCATACAAATGATAAGCTTATCGAGAAGGTGTGTCTCACACAAGTGAGGTCCGTACGGTCATAGCATTTTCATGCACATTCGTATGTTGCATTTCATGTCAGACATAAATTTTTATCAATGCAATGAAAGATGAAACAAAGCTTTGAGCAGGGTAAGACTGTGTTGCCCAAAACTCCCAAGATCACGGTGTTCGGTAGCATATATATATATATATTTATTATTTCTATGTCTCAGCCGTTGTCTAGCAGAGAAATTAAGATGAGTGACCTTTTCCTATTAATTGAATCATTCTTTATACAGAAATAATGTTTAGCAAAAGTGTACGTGTTTTAATTTATTTAAGACATGACAAAGTGGTTATGCATTCCGCAGAACAATAAAGAATTATTTTTTGGGACATGTAACTGCTTACGAGTGTTCATAGTAATTAAACACTCTTCTGCCTATATAGTTAATGTTATATCTTTTAACAGTAGATCATACATGGATTGGTTGCATTATTCCTTGGTCTTCATAAGTAGGTCAGCATGATGTCACCTTAGCATGCATTATTGAAAATAAACATGGTTTATTATATCAGCATTGTAGGTAAATAATATTTCAGCATGAGGTGCTGAGTTGCAAAGATGCTAAAACTTGGTATGTTTGAAGAAGATGTAACTAAAAGAATATTAAAATGCCTATGTATTGTTTGTCAATGTACATGTTTCGTAATTTGTAGTGTATATAATATTGTTAATCTCTTAAAGGGTTAATCTCATTGTAGAACGTTGGGGCTCATTTTTACATTAAAATAAATGAATATTTCTATTAATGTGTTATTTAGTCTTTTTGGTTGCCCTGACCTTTATTCGATGTCAGCTATCTGTATAGGCTGATGGTCTTGCATCTGTCATTACTTAAACATCTCCTTTGAAACTATTGAACAGGTTTTCATTTGCATTTTCATTTACATCAGATCCAAAAAAAAACAAAAACAAAACAACTTTGGAAACACTTTCTTATGAACCATTTTGTGGATTTTCATCCAGCTTGGTCTATAACATCCTTTTGTCGACTTCTCTAAATTGTATAAATGATTTGGCTTGGACCCTTTAAGCGGTCACTAGACTTGAGAATAAAAAAAATGCTAGCTTGTTTTTCATGAAAACCCGTATGTTTCCCACAACATCGCACACAACGCAAATTAAGTGCCAATACTCCAGTGAAGTTCACTGAACCAGAACATTCCCACGATATACACAACTAGGTTTGGCATTGATCACTCCTGGAAAGTTTGGCGGAATTCCGACCAGTACACGGGAGGGGATCCAACATATGTATTCCCAAATGGGCACCGCTTAAATTCATATGTTGTGCTTCCGGTAGTACACATGTGGTAAAAATTTCGCAGAAAAACAGATGAGATTTTTATTTGTGATTGAATTTTGCGGAAATGACATTGTTTTGCTAAAAAATCGCGATACAGTGCAACCGAGTATACATTAACTAGCACGTAAGTGCATGTACCTTACCTGTGTATTTGTAGAAATGACAGAGACAAAAACTTCTCCTCCGTGAAGCGGTATGACTGAAAATTAGCAACATTTTTATCAACAGATGGAAATATGTTGTAATTGCCCTGCGCTTGCTTAAATTTTGCCCTCGAAACCTTCCATATGCAAAACCCCACCCAGAAAAAAAAATGGCGATCACTTTGCTAGAAAAATGTTTTGGGCGAAAAACCGAATGGGATACATATGTTGTGCATGGGCTACATATGTGGTGCATTAGACTTTTAGGAACTCCACAGATCTTAAGCTTAAATGGTATCTGGATAAAGACACGGAACTGGAAATACGTGCCAAGTATATGTCGCATTATTCCAAAAATTATATATATGTCTATTAAAGGGATAACATATTAGAAACGGGCACAGCTTTAAGCTTACATATCCTTAGGACGGCCAGCACATATTTATGCAACCTCGCCGGGTATATGTATGTTTTTGACAACACAGAAAATGACGTCACTCGACCTTCAACTGTTTCCGGAAGTAAATAAAATGAAAGTAGAAATGCTAAACTTGAAAACGAAAGCCGCATTTTGATTCGTAGATAGTCAGGGGTCACGCGCAGGGGTCACCCCGTCTAAATGTATGTGCGTGGACTTTTTTTTTTTTTTTTTTTTTTTTTTTTTTTTTTTTTTTGCTATTGGGGAGCCAATTTTCAGCACTTTATTACAAATTGAAATTACCTGGGCTTTAGTACAGCATGTCAGCTTTTAATCTATGTAAAAGTATTTGAGCTCCGGATAAACACAAATCCCACAGGGGTCCGTTACAGACCAAGGGTACATTGATATTTTTTTAACTTCATCAAATCGCTAAAAAATGTCATTTTTGATGTTGTCTGAGAGTGTCAGTATATGCCTCAGATGTAAGATATAACCGTATTTGAGAGCTGCAGACCTAGACATTTCAGAAATATTTTCAAAATAAGTTTCGTGTAATAAATGTTGTTTCTACGGAAGCGTGAAAGGGCCATCAGACGCTAATACGGTTTAGTACGTTAAGGCTGCGGAAAGGATATGATGCTGTAGAACATACGTTGTTAATGTATACCGCAACTCCACATTCTAAGCCTACCACGGTTTGTGGAAATATAGGAGGGAGGATATACTGCAAGGTACTCGGTCAAAAATTGTGTGAATATAACTGAGCATGATCATTAAATTATGAAATATGTCCTGGGCCCTTAATTTGATTAAGTTACCTACCAGACGCAGCTATGTTCTGATTATATGACCGAGTACCTTGCAGTATATCCTCCCTCCTATATTTCCACAAACCGTGATAGGCCTAGAATGTGGAGTTGCGGTATACATCAACAACGTAGTTTTACACAAGTAAGTGCCAGGTCCACAATATCATATGTACATGTAGTGGAGAGGCTGGGCCAGTAGTTCTGTATCGGGCAAACATAAAAATACCTCCTGAAACACCCTGACCGTAAAGTATTTATTACATTTTATTTTTGAGCCCTTTGCCCGAGACAGATATTTTGCTCTATAACTCAGTTCACGGACAGACGATTTCCACAGTTAACGATGCAAAATACCGCCGAAGATATATATAGAGGCGCACATGAACGGGTAAAGGCATTAAGCAAACATGAAAAGAACACTAGGTTCAAGAACATATAATTACGCAGACCGTATCGGCAACTAGTATGCTATACACCAACTTATACATGCATATTTCCGACATTCACAGGTCAACGCACATAAGCAACACATTAACACCTTCGGATTAAGGAGAGATGCGTTGACTCCTTAGTGGAAATGTTCTACAGCATCAGTCATATGTAAGCTTAAAGCTGTGCTCGTTTCTAATATGTTATGCCTTTAATATACATGTATATAATTTTTGGAATAATGTGACATATACTTGGCACGTATTTCCAGTTTTTTCATATGATTTTAAGCGGTGCCCATTTGGGAATACATATGTTGGATCCCCACCCCGTGGATATGGGAAACGGTTTCAAAAGGTATATTTTATGCCTCTCATCTCCTAAACCATTATTGAAAACTGTTTCAAAAGGTATGTTTTACGCCTCTCATTTTCTAAACCGATATTATCTATCTTTTCCTAGAACTTACTGTTATTTGAGTCTGCAACATTTCCATTTTTTCTTGCACGCTTTTGATATGTAACCCTTTAGAACCCTGTACTCAACCGTCAAAATATCTCCTCTTTTTGTAAATAAACTTGTTTAAAATTATTCTCTTGTGCAATTATGCTCTTGGTGTTCTGACTTCAGAAAAGTTTTTGAGTACATTGGTGTACTTATACCTTAAATTTATCCTATCTTTATTTTTTTACTTTATATAACTCTAATGATAGAGTCTTTCTCAGCGGGGAGTCATTTTATTTACACTGTCCTGTCTTACGCGTTGAAAATAGGGTAAGTGTAAGGTTGGTATGCCCTAAACACGTTTAAACCCACAGTTTCCTTTATATTTATAAAAAAGTTACTGACCGTTCCAAGGCGGTGCCCCTATTTTAGTTTGTTTTTGTTCGTTTCCTATTTTATGTTTCATATATTTCTTGTTTCTTGTTGGTGTTTCTTTCCTCTTTCCCTCCATCGCCTTTTGCATTTATGTCCGTCTCATTTTACTGTGAGTGAGGCTAGGACTGGTGTCCACGTTATTTTTGCCTACCGGCCGTTCCTGGGCGATGACCCACTGTGTGTTTTTTTTTCTGCTTGCCTGTTTCTTTGCTCTGTGTGTGCGTGCGCGTGCGCGTGCGCGTGCGCGTGTACGTGTGCGTGTGCGTGTGCGTGTTTGCGCTGCTCTGGTTTGCGGTATAGGAAGGATGCGTTTTCGGAGCGTGGCTTTCCCTATTGAATGTCAAATATTCATCCTTGTTTTTTTTTTCCAGAGAGCTTCCCATACCTTTTTTCAGGGAATATTTTTAAGAACTGAAAGTTTGCATATTTCTAAAACAATAATTATATTTTTTATATCATACCGAATTTTCAATAAAAATGGAGTATATTTTCTTATGCGCTTTGATTTTTAAACATGTCACAAAAGGTATATTAATGTCTAGGATTTTTAAACGATCGAATTTCGTTATTAAGATGAAAAATTATAACAAAAACAAAATGTCATATCTCAGAGAAATAATATGTTCTGTATTTATATTTTTGTGGCTAAATCGTAACATAGGTAAACTATTTTTATTGGATAATTAGACATTTTGACATGTTTCTCAGCTGTTTTAAAGTAAAACTGTATAGATATATCAAAAGTTGCACTAAAACATTTGTTAAGGGTATAATGGTACACGGAGACGCTCCTTGAACTTATGAACCTGTTGAAATAGAAGAAATCTGGAGCAACAATTTTCTTTGTTTTCGTGTAATTTAGCACTAACATGAAAGTGTAAGTGACAAGGCTGATATCGCCTCGTTTCATATCGTGTTTGTTATTTTGCCACAGTTAATTTCGTTGAAACAAAAGAACAATTTGAAACATTTTTTTCCATTGTTTAAGAAGAATGTGTCACTTTTTATCTGATTAGACATTAAAGTATGTCAAACTCGTTTTGACGAAAAGTTTTGTTATTATCGTAGATTGTAATTCGCAGTCCAGTTTAAGCTTGAATTACTTTTAACAGTACTTTGAAGACTAAGACACGGCTAGCCTATCCTCACTACGTATATCCTGTATGCGGTTTAAACTTCGCTCTTAATGTCGGTCAGCTAAAACTTTTTGTAGTACCAACTTAAATCTGTAATATTAATGGTAACTCTGTCCACAGTTCATCTAAAATTGTACTGCGCTAGAAAGCGAAACACAGTATGTAAGCGAAAAAACGGGTTTTATAACTCTTCTAACTGTTGAACATACTTAAGAAGTAATTTTTAAATTAATTGAAAATAATGAAATATTAAAGTCAGTCCTTTCGATTTTATATAGAATGATCGATGATTGACGTCATTCAAAAAGTCATAAGATGTTTAAGGCGTTCATCAGCTTCAACATGTATTTCCATTGTAGTCATAAAACTCTCATATCTTGCGATAGGCATGCAGTTAAGAACTTTCATAAAAGAAATCAGTTTGTGAATACATATTATAACCTCAGAATTCCTTCGTAGGACTCCAAAATTGCTTAAACAATGATCTTCCTGAGGCTTCCAGCCTACCCACCCCCATCCTCCACATAATCTACCGGTGGCATTAGCGTTCCCTAGATCCATAGTTATATTTTAAGGGTTATTATAGATTTTCTGTACATGTGATAGAAACCTGTAAACCTGCAATGTTCCATGTGTCAGAGGCAAACCAGTCATACTGCCAAAGATTAATTCTGCGCAGGGAAGTTGAAACTACATGATGCACTGGGGTCTCATCAATAAAGAATTTACGGGAAGATAGATTTTATCGTTTTGAGAATCACCCAGATAAGAGAAAAAAAATTGTTTCTCATGCCATACTTTTCTGAAAAAAAAATAGCCCCATTTTTTTCCTTATATTTTTATATGTACCGCTTAACACTGTGTACTAAATTTTTGTTTAAATGAATGCTCAATATGACACGAATTTCAGTATCTTGCCAAATATGATTTAAAGTACCAGCGCAGTAAAAAAAAAACAATAGAAATACGATTCAAAATGGCCGTACTGAATAAATCTTATAAGGTTTTGTAGTTTGTTGCGATAGTTCGTTGAGTCATATAGATTTACGAACGGATATAGGTGCGAACTCTGGTTCAATGAATAAACTAGATCAAAATAAATCAGAAATGATAAAATAATCCTGATTTATGCAGACGACTTTGTTCAGCATAAGACACCGATTCGTTCGAATCTAATTGTTCAGACAATTTGGGTTTGCCGGCATTTTTTTTTTTATATTTTTTGGATATTCAAAAAAAAAGAAAAAAGAATTATGTTATCACTTAGTACAATCTACCACAATGGTGTACATTTCTGCCACAACATGCAAAAGATCTTTTGTAGGATAGACGAGTGACAGTTTTGGCTTTTTAATATGATTATATATATTATTTTAAAAACCGCACAATACCGTTTCAATGTGACATAGTTTTACGCCCATGAAACAATCCCCTATACTTTCCGAAAGTACAAAGAATTTTTCCAAAACACTAACAATTTCTAACAAGGCAGTCTGAAAGACAGCTAAATCCCCCGCCACTGCTATAGATAGTGAAAGGGAAAAACCTTTGATTTTAGCTGTGACCTTGACCTTGAACTGACATGGCTGACTCATGAATTCTGCACAACATCTTGATGAGGTGATCATTTGACCAAAGTTTCATGAAAATCCTTCAAGGGGTTTAGGAGATACAGAGCTGAAACCTTTGACCTTCAGTTGTGACCTTGACCTTGAGTTGACATGGCTGACTCATGAGTTCTTGATGAGGTGATCATTTGACCCAAGTTTGATGAAAATCCTTCAAGGGGTTAAGGAGATACAGATTGGACACCAAATGGAAGGCTCAAACCATCGACCCTTAGTTGTGACATTGACCTTGAGCTGGCATGGTTGACTCATAATTTCTGCACATCGTTCTGATGAGGTAATCATTTGACCCAAGTTTTATAAAATTCCTTCAAGGGGTTTAAGAGATATAGAGCGGACACGAAATGGAAGGCTCAAACCTTCACCTTCAGTTGTGACCTTGACCTTGAGCTGACATGGCTGACTCATAAGTTCTGCACATCGCCTTGATGAGGTTATCGTTTGACCCAAGTTTGATAAAAATCCTTCAAGGGGCTTAGGAGATATAGAGCAGACACAAAATGGAAGGCTCAAACTTTTGACCCTAAGTTGTGACCTTGACTTGAGCCGGCATGACTGACTCATGGATTCTGCACATCGTCTTGATGAGATGATCATTTGACCCAAGTTTTATAAAATTCCTTCAAGGGGTTTAAGAGATATAGAGCGGACACAAAATGGAAGGCTCAAACCTTTGACCTTGAGTTGTGACCTTGACCTTGAGCCGGCATGGCTGACTCATGGGTTCTGCACATCGTCTTGATGAGGTGATCATTTTACCCAAGTTTTATAAAATTCCTTCAAGGGGTTTAGGAGATATAGAGCGGACACAAAATGACAGACTCAAACCTTTGACCTTGAGATGTGACCTTGACCTTGAACCGACAAGGCTGACTCATGGGTTCTGCACATCGTCTTGATGAGGTAATCATTTGACCCAAGTTTCATGAAAATCCTTCAAGGGGTTTAGGAGATATGGACCGGACACGATTTTGTTACGGACGGAAGGACGGACGGACGGAAAGACGGACGGAAGGACGGACGGAAGGACGGAAGGACGGACGCAGACCATTCCTATAATCCCTCCGCTACGGCGGGGGATTAAAAATAACGTATTAATTTCAGTCTGGCTTTGCGATTTTTGTCGGGTTCTTACAACTGAATAATTTGAAATTATTGTTAATGCTATTGTTAGGTGCTTTTATTAAGTTGAAATATATGGATTCTGTTTATGTTGTTTGGCCTATGCACGACGCAGTTCATTGTGTTTCCGAGGCTGACCAGACCCTAATTCGACCAAAATTGGTATATGTATCGAAGTCTGTTCCTCCACAACTGAGCTCAACTTGATCAAAAAGAACATGTCCAAAGAAGATCTGATATCAGAAAATCATCCAGTATTACAGTCACCTAATTGACAACGACTTGATATCTGTATTGATTTTAAGGCTTTTCATAATGTATAAGATATAGAGGATATTACAGGATAGTCTCTGTATATTGAATTTATTAAACGAGTTGAATAAAATAATAAAATGCTAGGCTCTGTCGAAACATACGGTGCCCCTAAAGTGACATGTTACACACTTTTTTTCAATTAGGTAATGTGAGACTTTTTTTATTTCGAAATAGTTATTTCGTTTAAACGAAATGATTTCGTTTAAACGAAATCATCATTTCGTTTAAACATAATAAGTTATTTCGTTTAAACGAAATAAGTTATTTCGTTTAAACGAAATCATTTCGTTTGAACGAAATAAGTTATTTCGTTAAAACGAAATCATTTCGTTTAAACGAAATAAAAAAAAGTCTCACATTACCTAATTGGAAAATATGTGTGTAACATGTCACTTTAGGGGCACCGTAGAAACACGTTAAAAAAGGCGCACTTTTTCATTTAAGCTGTAACTATGTAATGTTATATATTATTATGCTGTCCAAATAAAATATAATCACCGTTAATAATCAATGTGACGTGACTATCAATGTGCCAAACATGATTAAAATACCAACGTAATTAATCTGAACTTAATAGGCGGTTTATTTTAAGTTACTTTTTTATGAATGAAATATATTTGAAAAGTGGTCAAAATGACCGTTGTGTTCATTGAGTCATAAATTTACGACCGGATATAGATGCGAACTCTGGTTCCATAAATAAATTTTAGACACAATGAAGTAAACCCTTGCACGCAATGTTAAATTGACGTATTTTATTTCTGATTGTGCAAATGATCATGGTTATATCTGAGTGTTCCGATGTTTCACACGAGATACTGAATGCCTGTGTCAGTAAGTCAATAAATTGACGTCTTTTATCAGGGGACATCGCTCAAATCGTGGGTCAATCTTACCGTTACCATGCGTCCGTCGCACGAGACACCCATTTTTTTATCTATGTATCATAAGTACAAATTGCTATAGTTGTGGGAAGATCTTCCATTAATTCCGCATCACAAACCATGGTTAATATGTCGTCTGCTAAGCTGAAAGATCGTTGATTCGGACCCACATGAATCGCGACTGGGAACCTCCTATTCTGGCACCATGTTTTGATTAAAAGAAAGCAGACACTAGGGTGATTCCAAATAAGCGTAAAGATTCCATTATTACCGAGCCTAAATAAACTAGTATAAATCCAAATATCCAATTAACAAGCAATAACCAATTAACAAGTGACTGGTCCTTTGTAAGTTATAACAAGGAGTACAGTGCGAGTGAAATGTAGTTCGAAATAATGAAATTATCCAAGATTACACCATACCATCTCCTATTTTGAAAAACATATTCTTCAGAAAAAAGTATATAAAGGAAAACAGTCAATTTGAGATGCACTTATATGAATTTGATGTGAAGTCTATTGTCAATAACGGGGAATAATGTTTTTTTATGTGGTTGTCCGAAAAATTTCAGTGAAAATCTGAGTAGAATAATTGGCTGGTCGGCCCTCCAGTTGGCTTCCCCACCGTCGAGCCTACACCAGTGCAGTCTTTATAAAAGAATCTACTAAGGTCACTATAGATAGAATCAAAATTCAAATTTCATGTGTATTTTCAATTCAAAGTTCAAAGGTATTAATTTGTTCATTGTTAAAATATATATTTTTAAACTTTATAATAATCAGCAGTATATCTTATTTTACGATGGTACACACGACAAAGTAGTTCTAGATGGCGCTACGATAAACTTTATTTCTATGAGTAAAATAAGCGACCATGTATTTTTAATTATTAATAAAATTATGGAATGATCATTTTGTACTCAAAACTTTACATTTGATCTGGCAGCTGTCTCTTATCTATGTTTTTGACGTAATAGTATACTATATGTACCCTATACCTTTGACAGTTTTGATTTGAAACAATAACATATATACAACAAAAGATTTAGACACCGTCGTAAACAGCCCTGAACTTATTTGAACCAATATTAATTTGTTCTGTCTGATTTAACGCTAATGCCGTGCATATTTATCTTACTATTACATTAATCGGCTGAGTGGTGAGTGTTTTGATCAGATCGTTGGCCGTAATCCATACGTTAGGACAAAATATTTGTAGTCTGGTGCAATGACGTGGGGCGTTTTCCGACTCATCTAATATTACAAAACAAAGATTAGTATAAATACCAGTCATTACGCGAGACGATCCCAAAACATATCCCGAAGTCCACGAATCAATGTCGAGCTCAAGCTGTTGAAGAAATTTAATATATCTGCGAAGAACACGATGGTGATTTATACAGAGAGTGGGGAATTCGTAGCCTCACGGCAAGAAAAGGATAGAGGAACGTTTACCGTTCAGACGTCAGATGTTCCATTGGCATCGATGCGTCGTAAAACACGAAAATTGGGACATAACCGGCAACCATTTCACCGAAAGAAAGTGCGTTTGACGCCAATTAATGAGAAAGACGAAGTTGATGAACGTGACGAATCGGTTACAGTGGTATCAGAATGTGGAGAGACAATATCGCCTATAAGTATAACATTGACATCACCGGATGGAGAATCCAGATGTGTTTCTGGAGAAGGATCATTTGCACGATCAGATACGCCAGCAGTACACCGAAAATCTAGTGAGATAAGACTGTTTCTCGATCTTGACACTTTTGATGAAGAACTTGAAAACATTCCTGAGACTGAAGATAATATTCGAAATCCAGAGGTGCTAAATATTCTCGCGGAATTACCACCGCGGCCAAAGTGCAAACGTAAAGTTCTGCCTCCGAGTATTACCGCGGGGAAAGACAATTTAAAGACAAAGAAAAAGAAATTGCTTAAATTAAGAAGCAAATACGAAAACACACTTGAAAATGCAAGCTATTCAATTTCAAAAGACTTACAAAATGTGATGAAAAGACAAACGCTAGAAGTGTTGGATAAACAGAGACCTAAGTCAGCCGAACATGGTGTGCGAGTAATCACTCTGTCAGATTTGAGTTCAGCAAACAGCTCGTCTGTACCGGACTTGCCTTCAATCCTCAGTAAAATAGCTAAATCGAATGACCTTAGTGAGTTTTCTCAGATTAGAAGCCATCCAAATGAACGCGGAAAATTTCCTCTCTCAAGGACTTCTATGTGTGACGACAGTGGTGCTTTGTCGACTCCGAGAGATGATATTGACATTAACATCGGAGATAATTATGGTGTATCTGCTCCAAAAGTGACAGGTGAAAAGTGCTTGAAAGGAAGTGATATTGCCTCTTTCTACAACATGTGGGACAGGGACAGGAAAAGTAGACCCTTTGATAAAAAAGGCTCTGACAAATTTAAAATAAATGTGCACCGGGACTGTTTATGTTCAATCAGAAATTGTGCCAAGAAATGTTTCAATCAAAGAAACAATGTTTTGCCACCCATATTATCGCCAAGCAGAGACATTTAGTATTTTTATTATTTAAATACTGAAATGTTGTAGTAAACATATGAATAAATTCCCAGTGCTGCATACTTTCTTAACACAAGAATGGGTTAAAAAAAGATGGGAAATAAATAGAACATATCATAGCATTTAAAAACTTTATCTACGAAAATGAGAATGGAAACCGCTGGTGTTTTGACAAGAACAAATGGGTACTCTGCTAAATGATTTCGAAAAGAAGCAACCTCGTCTTGTCGAAAAATAAAGCGAAATGTACGAAATATTATGCATGAATACTTTATTTTTCAGTGTAACAATTATTTTCAAAATATTTATTTTGTGCAGTCAGTGATTCGAAAATAAACACACAAGACTTTTAAAAGAAGTGAATTGCTTCAGTGAAATATGTTTACTTGTCGAAAATCAGTAACATGACAAAGGCATTAATTTTGACTGTTGTAAAAACTGCATGGCATTATAATAATAGACGTACGCGCAACACGTGCATTAAATTGTTATATATTTGATGTAATTGAGACGATAAAATTGTAACATGATAAATAATAAATAAAAAAAAAGAAATATAAAGGTGTTTATAGTTTTGCTTTTACTGAAACCAGGCCTGATCTAAAATTATTAGAAAAAGACATTTGTCCACGTTCTTGTTTTTGTAAAAATGATATAACTTGATTTTTTTAAGAAAAGTAATAAGTATGATTTGTTTTCATGTTTTTCATATAGTACATGTAATCCTTATAAACTGGATTAATTTAGACGGACAAAATCAGCATACTCTGTTGGATTTAACAGAAGATATGTTTCTCATGTTCCACTTAATCGTTTTTTGTTGTTTTTTTTCATTTCCAATGGATGGCTCCGTTGTCTACTGTCAATTTTATTGTGGTATGTTACCTTGCCTATGCTCTTAACGAATGTTCTATCCCAATTCATAATATTTTGCTAATACCTTAAAACTGATGAAAATTTATTTTTAAAATGTAGCTTTCTTTCAGGAGAGTATGTTATTATCATTCACATGTCACTTTTAACGATGCAATTTGGAACAGTTTTAGATAACTCCATTTTACTACGAAATATGATCGAGTTACTTCAAAGATATGCAATTCGTTTACTATTACATATTATTCGACTTTTCAAATTTGGCTGAAGTTATTAAAGTAAATTAAAGTTTGCGATTGCATGATAAAATCTGGTTGTAATGCAAAGTGAGGGTCGAGTTGCTTATGTACAAGAATAAAAGAAACTACCAGGAAGACTTATGAAATTGAATACACGGAAAAGATCGTTTTAAGAATCTATTTTTCCTAAGATATCAGTTTTCAATTTTATATGCAATCTGCTGGACCTTAAAAGTATGGGCCTTCTTATAGATTTTATATGCTACCACAAGATCAATGTTTTAAGTGCCGTTGTAAATGTCTCCCTTGGATTCGGTGTTGTTATATTTTCTGGTCCCTGATGATCATGCAGAAAATTCAGTGCATTTGTGTAATAGAGTTCCGCCTAAACCGGTGTTAGGGGACGTAGGTGTCAACTCTGGAACGATACCAACTCTCGAGCATTTTTTAAAAAAATATTAACAGTTCATCAACTATTTAACATTGCAAACGGTAAGCAAGTATAGGGAAGTGCAAATAACTTACTTACGTATTGTTTTGGCTCCGTTCCATAACATTAGACATATTAAGTTTACTGATGAGATTTCTACTTTTGTAAGTAAAACTAATGCATCCTTCTGATTAAATATTTAAAAGAAATTCAAAAAAAAAAAAATATTTCTCACGCTTGCTATCTAAAATATGCTTTCACTCCTTTTTCACTTTGATGACATTCTGTGACCTATCAAAGTTGGCCGTTGTGCTTGTTTTGTTTTTTTCGAATGCTTTAGATTTTAATCGAACAAAGTGACCAATCATTGTCTTGGTCGTGATTAATTTCCAAAGAAGTTTAATAATAGTGTACCAGTGTCCTAATACTGAAAATCAGGGTTTTGTAGTTACTCGGGATAGGTGGTCTTGTGGTTTTTTTGTAGACGTGTATGCGTTTTTAAAGGGGATTTTTTTCCTCAGAGAAATGTATTAACGCGTTAATTTTAACGTATCTGCACATTTTTAATATGACAATATTTTCTGTTGTAAAATAATAAAAAAAAAAATTAAATTTTTTGCCACTTGATATCAATGGCCGTTCGAATGTTGCTTCGAACGGTTCAAAATTTTCTACAAATCATATGCCATATAAGGTCATAGTCGTCATTTATAAAGATCATGTTCACAAATCAAAAGTTGATAAAAATGAGAAAGCATGTAAACATAGATAGATAGATACATACATAGATAGATAGATAGACAGATAGATAACTTTTATTACTTTCATATAGGCTACAAAAACCCATGATGACATATAATTTACATAATACAAGATATAGCAAACAGTGGTGAACATCACACTACGCGAAAAAAAAATTAATTGGAATTTAAAAAATTCTGTTCCGGATAAGGTCAGAAACAGCTATGAGAAAAAAATCTGTCCTCTAACCTTTTTACTACTGAAAATAATACAAAAAAAAACCCCAAAAACCATTTACTGTAAATTGTTAAACAATTTGGGACTCGTGGCAGTAACTGCTCCAAAAGTGTTTGTTTTACCTGACCTTCAGTATGAAAAAAAGAAAAAAAAAAGAAAAAAAAGATACTCTTAGATATTTCTGACATTATCAAAATACCGACAGTGTAAAGAGTGCAAAATTTAGAAATTGTTATCGGTATATAATAGATACATTTACATACAAGAAAACAATAACAAACACATATTACACCTATCTATACAGATATACATGTGGCACATATCAATATATAATTAAAAGATTACGAAGAAAATTGCACTCACAATTTTACATATACATACATATAATTATGTAACACATATAATATAATAACAAAGATGATATGTGACTAAAAACAGAACAAAACTAAACAGTTAACCTTTAACGAAAGGAGACAAAAGACAAAGGACAACTGAATGAGTTTCATTCCGACGAGATAGTACAAAAATTCAGGGTTTTTTTATTTATTTATTTTATTATATATATTTTTTTCTTTTGGTAGCTCTTACCGAAAAACCAAGAGCTTAAGAGTTTTTTGTTTTTAATTTGCACACAATCGATGCTTAAACAAAGTCGTTCCTTAATATTTATAATGAAGATGAAAGCAAAATGTTTTGAAAATGTAATGTCCTACACAATTGTTTTTCTGATTTCAAATGCATTATGTATGAATTTTCCTAAATTTCTTACTATATTTTGATTTTCTGAATATAAGCAAGGTATGAATTGCGGGCATTCTTGTGCTAAGTATAGTCTTACAAGTGTGTCCCGATAATTTCAGACAGGTTAGATGCTATCTCCCTGCCAATGTTAAGGTCAATATGACCCAGAGTGATGAAAATGTTTTGTTAAACTGTATTTAAGATTAGATCATTTATTATAGTCTCATCCATTTACATTTTATACAAACATACAAATATAAAATAACACATATCATACAGGTAAATGGCCATTCTATATAGAATTACAATCTCATACCATACAATGTTACACACGTTCTATGTTTACATAAAAGTATTGATAAATCACAGTAAAACTACTATAAAAAACCTTTGGCAAATAATATATTTTTATGATGTAAGACTGAGAGTGTTTCATGTCCGTGTACGTGTGTTTGTGTGTGCATGTATGTTATATGAGTGTGGTATGGTGTGATGTATTGTGGTGTGGTGTGGTGTGGTATGGTGTGTGTGTGTTGTGGATGTAGTGTGGTGTGATGCGATGTATTGTGGTGTGTGGTATGGTGTGTGTGTGTTGTGGATGTAGTATAGTATAGTGTTATGTATTGTGATGTGTTGTGGTGTGATGTATTGTGGAGTAGTGTGGTGTGTGTGCGGTATGGTGTGTGTGTTGTGGATTTAGTGTAGCATGGTATGATGTATTGTGGTAGTGTTGTGATATAGTGTGAGTGTATGCATAGTATATACGTACAATAAAGTATTACCTCTGAAATGAATGAGGTAAAGTAATATTTAAAATGCTAAAATACATTTTCGTCACTAACCCTTATCTTATTATCTTATTAACAGCATTAACCATATACTTCTGTTAATCCAAGATTAAAACCTCTGACTACAACTCATTTAAACTTGGAATCAATAAAAGAGCACATAAGAGCCATATAAAACCAAAGTTAGAGACACTTAGATATTTAACTCCCCCTAAACTAATGGAAAAAAAAGATTAACATTTGTCTTTTTTTTTTTTTTGGTGTAGTTATGACAGGGTAACTAAAAAGAGGTATATATACACTACTTAAAAATAAAAAAGTTTCTGCGTTGCAGTATATTAAAACAGGTTTTGGCAGAATACCTAACCATATTAACATTAGATAAAATAACAATCATTTTGTCTTCAGCCGAAAGAGTATCAAAGGTACTAACAACCTCCCTAGCTTTATTAAATAGCTCAGAAGTGTTACCTGGTCTACAAAATATTAAAAACACACACAGTTTTTAACATCCACTCAGAAATGTGAGACTGTAAATAAAGCGTATCAAAACAGTTTGCCGAAGGCAGTCACATTTTCTCGCAACTGCTACGACCGTATTCATAGCACGAAACTCCATGTCAATAATGGCCCTGCAGAAGCTGTCACATTAAAGGCTTGGGCTCTTGGAACAAATCTGTCCCATGGTTCTTTTGTGGTTAGACATTTGCTGCAAACCGATTGTATTTATATACGCATGTGGCAACGTTAAATGTCGCAACGCCGCTAAATGTCGCAACCACCGCTTATGCACCTGTCAATATTTTGCCCGCCCAGGGGGGCGGCGGGCTGACCCAGGGGAATTTGACATTTCAAAAAAATTGTTGTCTAAATCCCCACCCTAGAGACAACCTTTTTTGTCTAAATCCCACCCTAGAGCCTTGTTGGTACATCAAATGTTTGTCTAATTCCCGCCTGTCGGGAATGGCCTTCTGTCTAAAGTCCCGTGTATGCCCGCCGCTCCCCCGGGCGGGCAAAATATTGACAGGTGCATAAATGTCGCAAGGTTGACGTTAAATGTCGCAGCCACCGCTAAATGTCGCAAAATCGTCTGCCGCTAAATGTCGCACCTTTAACGTTAAATGTCGCAAAAATTTGCCCACCGTTATATTGTAACGTAGCGTGGCCATTCAATACAACAAACATAACCTTTTAACCAGTTTTATTTATCATAGCAACAGTCTTTAATATTCAAACATAACATTTTTAGCTAGATATTATTAAGTAAAGGTGACCTTATCAATCTAGCATCTATAACCCATCTTTCTCTCTAACTCTAAATCTAACTCTCTTCCTCTGACCCTAGATAATTATATTTCAGCATATATATTTAATTAAGCAGTCTAGCCGCTATGTAAAATTACACAATCCCTCGTGCCTTTTTCCTTAACATATCTAACTTTGATCCCGGAAGTAAATGATATAAACGACTAAGTATACCTGTTTAACCCTTGGGCTACATGTTTTGTGACAGGTTTGACAATTCAGCTTTTCAATTTAGATTCAAGTATGATAGTTTATCATCTTTCTACGTAGCATATTAAACAATGATTTATAGAATATACAATATTCCGAACCTTTCAAACCTGTTACATTACAAATCCCTTCATTTCTTCCACAAAATAATAAAAAAGATTAATAGTAAATCTAAGCTATAACAAATCCTTAATGTTGATCGTTTAGATTATTGTTGCCGAGGGTTCGCCAGGTATAATTTAGTAAACGTAATTAGCTTTTGAATGCACGACTTAACAGTTGGGTAATTTTACACATACATATTAAAAGACAATTTAAAGTAAATAATATTACAGATAGATACAATTTCTCAGTATTTAGGCATCAGAATAGTTAGTGCAAGCATAATACAAATATATTCGAGGAATTTCTTAAAACGTGATGATTTCTTTCATACAAATAAAGTGCATTATATATCTTTTCAAAACATTCGTCTGTAGTTTTACAATATTACATTATACATTGAAATTAAACAGTTTTTCATTTGCGAATCACATCTGTCTATATTTTCACGAGTACATGTATATAACAGAATATAGATATAATATGTATAACTCTAAAGTATCACGTTTGTCAGATGAACGTCTGTTTGTTTCGTTTTTCGTTCATTCTGTGGAAATTCCGTCTTTCTGATGCATCTATTAGAGCTTGCCATACATATAAAACATAAGTGGTTCTGAAATTAGAAAGCAAAATTACATATCTGGTTTTTAAATACTACATGTACATGTTTATAGATATCAACAGCCGTAAAATCACATCTTCTATAGATACGATATATCTTTTGAAACATGCTAATATTTTAAAATTAAATACGCGCACATGTATAAAGTACAGATTAAAGATCAAGGTATTTATATGCCTTGAACATGTATTTTTTTTATTGCGCTCATGCTACAAGTGTATACGCCGAATCGGATATCTATTTATTAAATAAATACATTTGTATGCACCGAAAACATTCATTTATTTATTTTTTTATAAATTTCCTTTCTTTCTTTTAAATATTCAAATGAAATAAACAATAAATGATACAAATTTTAAACAAATCTGCCTCCAACATCAGCCAGTTCCCTGCAGAGTAGAAACATCAGTTGTCGGTCATGTGGCACCAAGTCTGCTATTTCGTGTTGTTCACATCGGCGTCCCATAGTTCCGTAATAATTCTCTGTTGTTGTTGAATTCTATATGCACACATCTCGTTGCGGAGTAGCGGAGCAGGCCGTGGGATCCTGAATTTGCTAATTACTAAAACTGCCTAAAATACTTCCAGTTAGTTTTAATATGTTAATTCTTTACAGTTTTCAGCTAGGGCAAAATATAGTCTTCATATCATCTTGGTAAAATAGTCTTCATATTCAATTTATTTGCAAACTGTGTCGGGTATTTTCAATAAGAATTGCATGGGGAATAAAAGTATAATACTCTGACGAGAATCTGACATCGTGTAAATATATCTGTTGCTAAAATGTTTCTTGTTTGTCTTGTTTCAGAAACGCGCGTTGTAACGTAGCGTGGCCATTCAATACAACAAACATAACCTTTTAACCAGTTTTATTTATCATAGCAACAGTCTTTAATATTCAAACATAACATTTTTAGCTAGATATTATTAAGTAAAGGTGACCTTATCAATCTAGCATCTATAACCCATCTTTCTCTCCAACTCTAAATCTAACTCTCTTCCTCTGACCCTAGATAATTATATTTCAGCATATATATTTAATTAAGCAGTCTAGCCGCTATGTAAAATTACACAATCCCTCGTGCCTTTTTCCTTAACATATCTAACTTTGATCCCGGAAGTAAATGATATAAACGACTAAGTATACCTGTTTAACCCTTGGGCTACATGTTTTGTGACAGGTTTGACAATTCAGCTTTTCAATTTAGATTCAAGTATGATAGTTTATCATCTTTCTACGTAGCATATTAAACAATGATTTATAGAATATACAATATTCCGAACCTTTCAAACCTGTTACATTACAATATGTCGCAACACCAACGCTAAATGTCGCACAGCAAAATAAGGTAAGTTAAACAGTCTCTATAACTTAGAGATAAGACTGGGTAATGCATGCTTGATTTGGGAAGGCCTGAATTGACCTTTCACTCTAATCTGCACGTTGGCTTTTCAGTGGTTCTGCACCATACATACGTTATATATTTAATATTTATAGGTTTGAACACTAACGTGGTACTCGCCACAGTACTAGGTTTACTTCAGGTCTGAACTATGTAATTCTATGGAGTCCTGTTTAGCTGATGATATATTAAGCTCGCGCTCCGTATTGTCGCGCGTTGTATCGCATGTCTTTAGTCGACCTGAATTTCGTTCCACAACAAGCCGGGGTCCAGACTTGTTGATTAAGGATGTGGGGGGTGGGGGGGGGGGGGTCACAAGTTTAAAACTAAAGCGTCACCGGCGACGTGCGGTAGGTACGGGGTTCCTCTGTCCGTATCTGTGGGAAAGTTTTTTTATATACAGGTATGAAATTTTGGCCTGTGGTGCATTTTGTCTATTTTTAGGTACGTACGTCTAGTGGGGCACTCCTTTTATTTTAGGTGGTTAGGGTGTTTTTCAATTGACAAGTTTGAAATACAGGTATGGAATGCTGGAGTTTTATTGCATTTTTTGTTCAAAATTTCGGTGTATGGGAGGGTTATTCCTGTCATTTTCGAGGGCTCAGGGTCTCTCCCCGGGAATGTTTGAAAAACAGGTACAAACTTGTTGCCTCTGGTGCATTATTTTCTTAATTTTAAGGTACTGGAGGGGTACTCCCCCCATTTTAAGGGGTCAAGGGTTCTTCCCCCTGGGGAATTTTGAAATATAAGTATAAAATGCTCGCCTCTGGGGCGTTTTGGGTCTACATTTTGAGAAGATATTATTTCCAAAATAGTTTGGTGCAACTTTGATGAGTATAAGTCACTAGTAAGCCAACAAAGGTGGGGTTTGGGGTGGAGGAATCGGCTCGGGCAACAATCCAGGCTTGTTACACAACAGGATGTTCAACTACGCGACACGAAGACTGAGTTTTGTACCAGCTATAGAAAACGAAGATTTTCTATTAATCAGCCATGGGTTCTATTTCTTTGTTTGGAGGTTTACATTTAAAGCCATAAGGTGACTATTAAGCTTCAATGGCGGAGAAAGATCCTATGTGGCCCTCTGTACATTCTTTCAGGTAAAGCGGGAATTTTGATATATTTTACTTTTAGTCTCTTAAAATTGTTTGCTTTAGTCTCATTCCCCTCATTACCCTACTTTTCCGCCTACCCACACATAACCCCCTCTCCCTCCGCCCCACCACCCCTTCAAACATGTAAATATTTATATTTTCTATTAATTGTCTTGGTGCTGTGTGTTTGTGTCTTAGATTTCTGTGTCGTTATTCACCCCGTTCCCCACCCATACCCAACCCCCACAAACATACAACACTATTACCAAATCGTATTTAGTTAAAAGAAACCTCAGAATATATCTGTCCTAAAATACTGGCCCTATTACAAAATATTTTCACAAATATTTTTCTTGCGTGACTGTTCAAGCAAGGTGTGGAACTCAGGTGAGCGATCTAGGGCCAACAAGGCCCTCTTGTTGCTATACGTAACAGCACTTATCATTAGGATAATTATTTGTATTACATAAACCTGCTAATTTTTCTTCCCTCAGAAAAGTAAATATACACAAGGAATTGATAGTTATAGTGTCAAACAGGAATTGCGACATTTAGCGTTGGTGTTGCGACATATAACGGTGGGCAAATTTTTGCGACATTTAACGTTAAAGGTGCGACATTTAGCGGCAGACGATTTTGAGACATTTAGCGGTGGTTGCGACATTTAAAGTCAACCTTGCGACATTTAACGGTGGTTGCGACATTTAGCGGCGTTGCGACATTTAACGTTGCCACATACGCAGCAAATGCTGTAGCTTATATTTTAAAGGCAAAGAAATCACGATTTGAAAGCCGAAGTCGAAACTATCAAATACACTCAGAGATGCATTACTCAATGGGAATTTCTGATCCAAAGCCAGATTTCTCTGAGAAACCATTCCTGTGCGACCATAATTATGAATAAAATTCAGGCGAATATACGTAAGGTCACTGTGACCTGTCTCAATACATCAGGTATAACAGAGCTGTCTTTCTTGTTGTTTTATTTTCTCTGCTGAGTCAGGTCTTTCTTCAGTAAAAACAGAAAAAATGTGTAAATAATAAACAAATAAAATATAGTAGTAAGCAATAATAACAATTAATCACCACAAAATACAATCTGGTAATTGCACATCTCCAATTTTATGTGTGCTACATATGTCACCACAGCTCTGTCTTTCATTATTTACTCTCTGGGGCTTCAAATTCAAACGTGCCGCGTTCGTACAAGGTGAAAAATGGCATAAATGTGACACATGAAGCCCAGGAGTAAGTTCCAAGATGCTTTGGTGACACCTATAAGCAAGTCTATGAGTATAAACTCTCTTTCTGTCTCTCTGTCCCGGAATTTGGTTTGTTAACATTTTTATAAATTCCAAAAATCTACTTGAAAGTGCTACCAAATTGTCAGGCATAGATCCACAATGAAATAAAAAACAGAAAATGGCTTACATAAAACATAAAAAATGCCATCTTTACTGGTAAAAAGGAGGATTTCTTTCTTTCTACCATTATCTAACTAGCCCGGAAGTGTTGTTTGATTAGCTATTTACTACTATTGTTACTAAACAGCGGGTGAAGAAAATGCCCTATAAAATTAAAACGAGTTCGGTGACCTGTGCGTATGAAAAAAATCTTAAGAATCTTAGGGAAAATAAAAACGATCCTACTATCCTTTGTCTTATGTACAAATTGGCTAGTGCAAGAAATTTCTGTATAATTTTGTGTGTGCAAGTCGTAAAAAAATCAAAAGTCCTGAACTTTCTATTTCAACTCATTTAGATTTGAAGATTGAATACTGCTTAAGCCGGTGCTAGGGGGCATGGACAGTGTTGCATCTAGACTGGCTCCCGTCCCTATGTTTGTTCTTATTTACATATATCAGTTTTCTTCATTAAGAGGGAAGTAACTCCAGAAGGTTGTTTCTATATTGAATCTTTTATTGCCCCTGGCTCCAAACATAGGTATGGTTCAGCCATCAAATAAAACTGTGCTATTTTAGAGGTTTAAAAGTTTCTTAAAAAATGTTTCCAGTATTACTATAAAAGATAACCATGCAGCCAGGGAGCCAGGCAATGTTGCATTATGAGCAGACTCAATCAAACCGAGTCTGCAATTTTCACTGTTTGCCTTGTTCTCGGTGCTTCCGAGGGATCTACTTTTCAAATTTTATTTCTTCATGTTTTTAGTATGAAATGTTGAATCTATATCATTATTATGCACATGTATAGATGTACTTATATGCAAATAAATCAAGTATTCATTTTAAATAAAGCTTTCAATTGAAATCACTTCTAGAACGACTCTACATCATTTTTATGTTTGTTCGGTTTGTGTTCTTTTATTGATTAATGGAAGTTTCGTAATAGTATTTCAGTTGCATGTGCCCCAATTACACAACACAACACAACAATTATAATCAAACATGCTTGACATACCACGTCTTTTAAGATACCACTTGACTTAAGAGACAGCCTTTTCAGTTTCCATTTGTGTTAATAAAGAACACATTATTTGTATTAAGACACTAGATGTGACAAGAGACCACTTTTTGTCCTTTCCTTAGGTGGTCTCTTAATGCAAGTTGTCTGTATTGTGTTCTTCCTTCAAGGAATACAATCAAAACTCTGTACAAACATCATCCGACATAAAGGAAAACCAGTCCATTTTGCGAAATGCATTTTATTTCGAATCTCCGACATGTGTACTTTGAGGGGACGCTCACTTGCGAACGAATGTTAGTACTGGAATTCAGTTCTGTTACAGAAATACAAGTAACCTTTCCGCCAAAAATAAAATACTTCCACTTTCGGAACACGCACGTTTATATCATATCTGATCCATTTAATTTCTCGGGAGGCCGGTAAAGGTCTGAAAAGGTGACATATTTTATTTTAATACGATTTCGTACAATAAAAGTTTAAAAAAAATGCAAATTGTAACTGATAATTTCGTGGTGCAAATGTTCACAACAGCATATGTCCACTAGTTTACAGCGCATAGCTGGTAAACCTTAGATTTACATGAAATTGGAAAGCAACGAGTATTCCGCAACGACGGGAGACCATCTTGCATTGTATGTCACCTCCCCGCCCCACCCTACTCCTTCCTCTCCCTTTTTCTATATTTTGCATAAAAATAAAATGTACCATCTTTAATATTTTACGTTACAGCTTCTTTTTGTTGTGGGACTACTTTGCAAATACGTGGCTCTGTGGCTGTGTTTGTGGTGCTCTGTGCTTCTTACATTTTTATCTTTAGGCAGAACTGAAAAAAGCAGTCATGCAGGGATACCGCATGCCAATAAGAATATCATGACAATTATAAGTATTTGTAATAAGTAGCAGAATGAATAGATATCTTTGATTGTTCGCTTCATGTAGTCAGTGTTGATACTTTTTGTGTACCTCTTCTGCGATATTGAATAATGCAAAGTGTTATATAAGACTCCATTCTGTTGCTGGTTCATAGGGTCTTCCTTGGCCGGGTGGTTAAGGTCGCTAATATTGAATCATTTGCCCCTCACCACTGTGGGTTTGAAGCCTTGCTTGGGATGCAGAGTTCTTTCATGTGAGGAATCCATCCAGGTAGGTAGTTCTACCCAAGTGTTCGCTCGTACACGAAATAATGTCTGAAGGGGCACCTGCGGTCTTTCACAAGCATCAAAAGCTGGAAAAGGCGCCATATGACCTAACTTGTATCGGTGTGACTGAACACAGCAAAAAAGAGTTACTTTGCTGGTTCACGTACACTTGAAATGTATCTACTATATTTCAACAGTGAAATAGACTCTCCATGGTTACAGGGTTGTTTTGTAATGTTAGTAAATACAATACACATGCAAAATAAAAATGTAATCGCTAAACTGCGTCATCTGATATAAAAGTCGTATATTTAACAGTCTTTTAAAAAAATGAATTATGCATATATATCATTCTCGTGCAAGTTACATCTTTTATAGAAGATAACAATTAAAAAGGTCAAACAGTGATGTCAGCATTATTTTTTTCCTGTGTACTTCCGACGAGATAAAATATAGTGCATTATTAAAACATAAATCTACGCATTTTGCGCTGAAGATATATAAGTATTGAAGAGTCTCTTATTATAATAGTAGATAAACTCCTCATATATAATTTGAAAACGAAACTGTGCGATTGGAAATCATTAAAAAGGAAAATGTTGATTGACAAACTTCAGCACCGGATTCGAACCTATTTTATTCAGATCCAACATCTGACTTTACAAATATTATCTGCTATCTTAATACATATGGTATTTTATATTCAGTTGTACCACAAAATCAGTCCAGGCTCACAGTCCAGTGACGGACAGTACACCTCTTGCCAGAGCTTAGTCACCTCCAGAAATAATTATGAGTTATATTTTCTTAAAGACAGGATTGCTTAGTTTTCACTACGGTATATCAAGTACAAAAATCTAATCTGGAGAAAAAAATAAAAATCTGGGAAACCGAGAAGGAAACCTGCTTTATGCATGTATATTACACTTAACCATGGCACGTTATTATTTCGCGACTTTCTGAAAATAACTTGTAAGGCCATATAAACTCATTTCTTTGTGTAATGTCAGCCCAAGTGTGTTTTTACACGCCTTTGCCGGACAAATTTCCATGTTTCTCTTCCGTTTTATTCTTAGAAATCATTCAATAAAAATTAAACTTGCACCACATTAGTTTCCTCAGCTCCTATTATACCCGAAAATGTCGTCACTAGTACGCTCCTTTCCTATAGGCTAAAATGGGATCATTTAACGTTGAAAATTAGCCCTTGTGTGGAAAATATGTTGAGGACGATTTCTTATTACTGTCAATGCATATCAATATGATATGACTGCCGAAAACTGGCAATAGTAGCAGAAGCTAATTTCACTTTAATTCGAATCATGCCAGTCTTTGATAACTCAAACAGGTAAAGTACTGAATTTGGGTAATTAACCGGGTTGATTCTTTATACTCCATTTTTGCTTCCTAAACATGTTGCGAATATGAACTTAACGAGCACTATTTTATGGAACGCCGGGACTGTCTGATGTGAACAACTGTAGTTTTATTATGTTAACATACAGTATTAACTTGTTTAAAGCTGTGTTTTCTTGTTAGTTTGCTGTACTGTCTTGTCTACTGACCGTATTATCTTGTCAAACTGACATGCCATTATGTTTACATACAGTATTAACTTGTTTAAAGCCGTGTTATTTTGTTTGTTTACTATTCTGCCTTGTCTAGTTGTATTTTGTCCATTTGCTGTACTGTCTTGTCTACCGACCATATTATTATCTTGTCAAACAGACATGCCATTATGTTAACTTACAATATTGTCTTGTTGAAAGCTGTGTTATTTTGTCCGTTTGCTATACTGTCTTGTCTTCCGACTATAGTATCTTGTCAAAGAACATGGCATTATGTTTACATAAGTATTAACTTGTTAAAAGCTGTGTTATTTTGTCCGTTTGCTGTACTGTCTTGTCTACAGTCCATATTTTCTTGTCAGACATGCCATTATGTTAACTTACAGTATTACCTTGTTGAAAGCTGTGTTATTTTGTCCGTGTGCTATACTGTCTTGTCTACTGACCATAGTATCTTGTCAAAGAACATGTCATTATGTTTACATGCAGTATTAACTTGTTAATAGCTGTGTTATTTTGTCCGTTTGCTATACTGTCTTGTCTACTGACCATGTTATCTTGAAGAGCAGACATGCCATTACGTTAACTTACAGTATTAACTTGTTTAAAGTTGTGTTACTTTGTCTGTTTGCTGTACTGTCTTGTCTACTGATCATAGTATCTTCTCAAACGGACATGCCATTATGTTAACTTACAGTATTACCTTATTAAAAGCTGTGTTATTTTGTCGGTTTTCTATACTGTCTTGTCTACTGACCATGTTATCTTGTCAAAAGGACATGCCATTATGTTTACAGCAGTGTTAATTTGTTAAAAGTTGTGTTATTTTGTCCGTTTTCTATACTGTCTTGTCTACTGACCATGTTATCTTGTCAAAACGACACGCCATTATGTTTACATGCAGTATTAACTTGATAAAAACTGTGTTATTTTGTCCGTTTGCTGTACTATCTTGTCTACTGGCCATGTTATCTTGTCAAAAGAACATACCATTATGTTTACATAAGTGTTAACTTGTTTAAAGCTGTGTTATTTTGTCCGTTTGCTATACCGTCTCGTCTACTGACCATGCTATCAAGTCAAAAGGACATGCCATTATGTTAACATAAGGGTTAACGTGTTTAAAGCTGTGTTATTATGTTTGTTTGCTATACTGTCTTGTCTACTGACCATGTTATCTTGTCAAAAGGACATGTCATTATGTTTACATAAGTGTTAACTTGTTAAAAGCTGTGCTATTTTGTCCGTTTGCTATACTGTCTTGTCTACTGACCATAGTATCTTGTCCAACGGACATGTCATTATGTTTACATGCAGTATTAACTTGTTAAAAGCTGTGTTATTTTGTCCGTTTTCTATACTGTCTTGTCTACTGACCATAGTATCTTGCAAAGAACATGGCATTATGTTTACATAAGTATTAACTTGTTAAAAGTTGTGTTATTTTGTCCGTTTGCCATACTGTCTTGTCTATTGACCATGTTATCTTGTCAAACGGACATGTCATTATGATTACATAAGTATTAACTTGTTAAAAGCTGTGTTATTTTGTCCGTTTGCTGAAATGTCTTGTCTACTGTCCATATTATCTTGTCAAACAGACATGCCATTATGTTAACTTACAGTATTACCTTGTTGAAAGCTGTGTTATTTTGTCCGTTTGCTATACTGTCTTGTCTACTGATCATAGTATCTTGTCACACAGACATGCCATTATGTTAACTTACAGTATTAACTTGTTTAAAGCTGTGTTATTTTGTCTGTTTGCTATACTGTCTTGTCTACCGATCATAGTATCTTCTCAAAAGGACATGCCATTATTTTAACTTACAGTATTAACTTGTTAAAGCTGTGTTATTTTTTCCGTTTTCTATACTGTCTTGTCTACTGACCATGTTATCTTGTCAAGAGGACAAGCCATTATGTTTACAGCAGTATTTACTTGTTAAAAGTTGTGTTATTTTGTCCGCTTTCTATACTCTCTTGTCTACTGACCATATTATCTTGTCAAAAGGACATGCCATTATGTTTACAGCAGTGTTAACTTGTTAAAAGCTGTGTTATTTTGTCCGTTTTCTTTACTGTCTTGTCTACTGACCATGTTATCTTGTCAAAAGGACATGCCATTATGTTTACGGCAATGTTAACTTGTTAAAAGCTGTGTTATTTTGTCCGTTTGCTATACTATCTTGTCTACTGACCATGTTTTCTTGTCAAAAGGACATGCCATTATGTTTACATAAGTGTTAACTTGTTTAAAGCTGTGTCATTTTGTCCGTTTACTATACCGTCTTGTCTACTGACCATGTTATCAAGTCAAAAGGGCATGCCATTATGTTTACATAAGTGTTAACTTGTTTAAAGCTATGTTATTTTGTCCGTTTGCTATACTGACTTGTCTACTGACCATGTTATCTTGTCAAAACGACATGTCATTATGTTTACATAAGTGTTAACTTGTTAAAAGCTGTGTTATTTTGTCCGTTTTCTATACTGTCTTGTCTACTGACCATGTTATCTTGTCAAAAGGACATGCCATTATGTTTACAGCAGTGTTAATTTGTTAAAAGTTGTCTTATTTTGTCCGTTTTCTATACTGTATTGTCTACTGACTATGTTATCTTGTCAAAACGACATGCCATTATGTTTACAGGAGTGTTAACTTGATAAAAACTGTGTTATTGTGTCCGTTTGCTATACTGTCTTGTCTACTGGCCATGTTATCCTGTCAAAAGAACATGCCATTAGGTTTACATAAGTGTTAACTTGTTTAAAGCTGTGTTATTATGTCCGTTTGCTATACCGTCTTGTCTACTGACCATGCTATCAAGTCAAAAGGACATGCCATTATGTTTACATAAGTGTTAACTTGATTAAAGCTGTGTTATTTTGTCCGTTTGCTATACCGTCTTGTCTACTGACCATGTTATCTTGTCAAAAGGACATGTCATTATGTTTACATAAGTGTTAACTTGTTAAAAGCTGTGCTATTTTGCCCGTTTGCTATACTGTCTTGTCTACTGACCATAATATCTTGTCCAACGGACATGTCATCAGTTTGCATGCAGTATTAACTTGTTAAAAGCTGTGTTATTTTGTCCGTTTTCTATACTGTCTTGTCTACTGATCATAGTATCTTGTCAAAGAACATGTCATTATGTTTACATAAGTGTTAACTTGTTTAAAGCTGTGTTATTATATCCGTTTGCTATACCGTCTTGTCTACTGACCATGCTATCAAGTAAAAAAGACATGCCATTATGTTAACATAAGTGTTAACTTGTTTAAAGCTGTGTTATTTTGTCCGTTTGCTATACTGTCTTGTCTACTGACCATGTTATTTTGTCAAAAGGACATGTCATTATGTTTACATAAGTGTTAACTTGTTAAAAGCTGTGCTATTTTGCCCGTTTGCTATACTGTCTTGTCTACTAACCATAGTATCTTGTCCAACGGACATGTCATTATGTTTACATGCAGTATTAACTTGTTAAAAGCTGTGTTATTTTGTCCGTTTTCTATACTGTCTTGTCTACTGACCATGTTATCTTGTCAAACGGACATGTCATTATGCTTACATAAGTATTAACTTGTTAAAAGCTGTGCTATTTTGTCCGTTTGCTGTACTGTCTTGTCTACTGTCCATATTATCTTGTCAAACAGACATGCCATTATGTTAACTTACAGTATTACCTTGTTGAAAGCTGTTTTATTTTGTCCGTTTGCTATACTGTCTTGTCTACTGATCATAGTATCTTGTCACACAGACATGCCATTATGTTAACTTACAGTATTAACTTGTTTAAAGCTGTGTTATTTTGTCTGTTTGCTATACTGTCTTGTCTACTGATCATAGTATCTTCTCAAACGGACATGCCATTATTTTAACTTACAGTATTAACTTGTTTAAAGCTGTGTTATTTTTTCCGTTTTCTATACTGTCCTGTCTACTGACCATGTTATCTTGTCAAGAGGACAAGCCATTATGTCTACAGCAGTATTTACTTGTTAAAAGTTGTGTTATTTTGTCCGTTTTCTATACTGTCTTGTCTACTGACCATGTTATCTTGTCAAAAGGACATGCCATTATGTTTACAGCAGTGTTAACTTGTTAAAATCTGTGTTATTTTGTCCATTTTCTTTACTGTCTTGTCTCCTGACCATGTTTTATTTTGTCAAAAGGACAAGCCATTATGTTTACGGCAGTGTTAACTTGTTAAAAACTGTGTTATTTTGTCCGTTTGCTATACTATCTTGTCTACTGACCATGTTTTCTTGTCAAAAGGACATGCCATTATGTTTACATAAGTGTTAACTTGTTTAAAGCTGTGTTATTTTGTCCGTTTGCTACACCGTCTTGTCTACTGACCATATTATCAAGTCAAAAGGGCATGCCATTATGTTTACATAAGTGTTAACTTGTTTAAAGCTATGTTATTTTGTCCGTTTGCTATACTGACTTGTCTACTGACCATGTTATCTTGTCAAAACGACATGTCATTATGTTTACATAAGTGTTAACTTGTTAAAAGCTATGTTATTTTGTCCGTTTTCTATACTGCCTTGTCTACTGACCATGTTATCTTGTCAAAAGGACATGCCATTATGTTAACAACAACAACAACAACAACATTGCGTTGAACAAGTTAATATGGTATGGTCCAAGTAATTGCTGTATGTTAGGCGTAAAAAAATGTTTGTTTCTGGTATCCCTACCCTAATTTTTCTGAGCATGTTACCGGAAACAAATATTGTTTAGGCCTTAACATAATGGTACGTCAAATTGACAAGATAATATGGTTGGTAGACAAGACAGAATAGCAAACGGACAAAATAACACAGCTTTAAACAAGTTAACACTTCTGTAAACATAATGGCATGTCCTTTTGACAAGTTATTATGATGAGTAGACAAGACTGTACAGCAAACAGACAAAATAACACAGCCTTTTAACAAGTTAATACTGTATGTAAACAAGCATGTCTGTTTGACAAGATAACATGGTCAGTAGACAAGACAGTATAGCAAATGGACAAAACACAACTAGACAAGACAGTATAGCAAACAGACAAAATAACACAGCCTTAAACAAATTAATATTGTATGTAATCATAGTGGCATGTCCGTTTGACAAGATAATATGGTCAGTAGACAAGATAGTACAGCAAACTAACAAGAAAACACAGCTTTAAACAAATTAATATTGTATGTAATCATAATGGCATGTCCGTTTGACAAGATAATATGGTCAGTAGACAAGATAGTACAGCAAACTAACAAGAAAACACAGCTTTAAACAAACCAATACTGTATGTTAACATAATAAAACTACAGTTGATCACATCAGACAGTCCCGGCGTTCCATACTATTTTATCTCCATGCCCTACTGCGATAAATTAATGTTAGATCTATTTTTGAATATAACGTAAATAAAAACCATGAGACGTCACTTACATGGTGTTAAACAGTACGGGAAACCTATGGGGGTTTCACTACTTTCTGAATGGAAAACTTGTTTCCCGTTTCGTGAAGTACATTTTTTAAAACCACCATGTTAGACTTGTTTTATTCAAAAGGCCCGATGCATTAGAGTACACATATCATTAAATAAAATGCTAGTGTAAACCTTACAGAGGTATCTAAATTTCTACAGAGATATCCAATTGAAATACAAAATCTGGATTTTAAATTTGTGTGGCCTTGGTTCTATTTAGAGAAAGAGAAACAAAACCGTACAAACACGTCATTGCTGCGCAGTTGATTTTTCATTTCATGGTGATAGTTCGAAGACGTCATTTTCAGGTATGTAAATTTTCATTGTAGAGGTAAATATAATTTTCAAAAATCATCAATATTTCTTTTTCCTCTTTATAGTTACTATTTCAGTTCTGTAGAAATTGTTACTTTAGATGAGTCGAAGGCTCACATAGGAATAAGATTTAAAGACAAACATAGACTACAGGTATCCTATTTTGTTTATACATGATTTGCATCGGAAAATACAAGTATTTACTTTGTTTTCACCATGACATCTTGTGCGTTTTTTTCCGTTAAGGTAACAGTACGCATATTATAGAACTTGGATGTATATAGTCAAGTTTAGACCACACTTTGTTTTTACAGTGTTATATTGTTTATAACCCAGGAAGGACCTTATATTGTCCACCTTTCATCTTAAGATATAGGTATGGGCGTGGTGGGGGTTTGAGAGCAGGTCACTAGACAGAGGTGGGTTCTTAAAAGCAATTTCACATTTACACTAAAAACAGAAACGATACCGATGGGTAACCGCATTAAAAGTAGAATACAACAAGTCAACGAGGGTTTATATATGTACGCCAAAACAGAAACTGAAATTAAAACGAAAGCAAAACGAAAACATGCATTTATTAAGTTTCTAAAAGGGTTGAAACAATCTGAAAACATCACGTTTCTCCACACGTTCGTTGGCCTTTTTTATTCAGAATCCCTGTTTATAAATTATATGTACCCATTTCTTTCTCCAAAGACGACGTCTGCGCCTCTATAGGTTTTGTTCTAACACATCTCGATTTGATTGCAAGTTGTTGTTTTTAAAAAGAGGTGAAGTTGCTAAAAGGGTTGAAAAATCTGAAAACATCACGTTTCTTCCCAAGTTCGTTGCTTTGCTATGATAAACGTCAAACATTTAGAATTCCCTGTTTATAAATTACATGTGGAGCTCTACCTATTTCTTTCTCCAAAGATGACGTCTGCGCTTCTATATGTTTACTTCTATCATGGCTCGAATTGATTGCCAGTAGAAGAAGGTAAAGCTGTTAAAAGGGTTGAAAAATCTGGAAACATCACGTTTCTCCACACGTTCGTTGGCAGTTTTTATTTGCTTTGATAAACGACAAACATTACTCAGAATTCCCTGTTTATAAATTACATGTACCCATTTCTTTCTCCATTTGAAGACCACGTCTGCGCCTCTATATGTTTTGTTCTAACATGGCTCGATCTGATAGCCTGTTAAAAAGGAGACAGATCTAAAGCTGTGTTAGCTTTACGATAAAAAAACGTTGACGCGCAGACTTGTAAATGAGCATTATGACGTCAAGCTTGACGTCAAATAGCCACACGACAGTTCATTACTTCTCAAATAAATGAAGTCCAGCATAATTTTTATAAAAATATTTCAGTAAGCATGTAAGAATGGAAATGATCAATGCCTTCTTGTGGTTTATCTCTAATTTACCGTGGTACAATTCCTGCGCATCTGAACTTTGAACAGTGATAAATTAGACGACACACCACTCGAGGGCCTTGCATATTTGACAAATTCACATGCCAAAGTCAGAGATAAAATGTTTTACAGATAGAAACTTACCTGTTATGGCTTAAATGATGCGGTGGCAACAATGACTAGTATACTCTTGTACGTTTTATCAAGTTGGTTCATTTTGAAAAAAAAAATCTACTAGCATTTATGGTAGCTGAAAGCGAAAAGAATTTATTTTAGAATATATTTCTGCAAGAGCAAACGTTAATATCCGTGAACCTTTAGGAAAAAAGCGACTTTTTCAAGCATTTTCCAGAAATCCAGCTTGTGTCTGTTTTCGTATATGTGGAAAACCCCGTAGCTATACTTTATTTTATGTTTCTTTCTATTTCGGTTTCGTTTTGGAGAAGAAAAACTACTGAAGTAGATCTAGATGATCTTTATTGATTTGAAGATATGCACGATGTTTGCTTACGGAAACTTTCCGATTTTTAGCTCTCCTGTCACGTAGTGACAGGGTAAGCTTTTGTGATCGTCCGTCGTCCGTCCGTCCGTCCGTCCACAATTTCCTTGTGAACACGATAAAGACCACATTTTGTATTTGATTTTAATCAAACTTGCACACAACTTGTATGGGCATAATATCTCGGTTCCTTTCGAAAAATGACCAGATCCCATCATGGGTTCCAGAGTTATGGCCCCTTAAAGGGCCGCAATTTGCTATTTTTGGCTTGTGAACACGATAGATACAACATTTTGCAATAAACTTTAATCAAACTTACACACAACTTGTATTGGCATAATATCTCGGTTCCTTTCGAAAACTGGCCAGATCCCGTCATAGGTTCCAGAGTTATGGCCCCTTAAAAGTCCAAAATTTGCTATTTTGACTTTTGCGGACATAAAGAGACTTCATTTATGGTTTGATCTGATACAAACTTGCAAAATATCTTCAACAACAATAAATCTTGGATTCCATGATGAATCTTCAGAACCAATCATAGGTTCCGCAGTTATTTTATATCTGATTACCTCCCCTGATTTTAATCAAAATGGATTCATATCAGTAAGTACTTATAGGACTCATTTGAAATTTCATTATTGTAATTAGGTGGACTGAAACAATCAGGGTAGATGACTATGGACTGATTTTATGTCAAATTACCTTCCTTATTTCAAATCAGAATGGGTATACCTCCGTAACTAATGAAGATTCTGATCTGAAATTTCATTTATACCATCAGATTGACTTGGACAATCAGTGAATATACATATTGACTTAATTTATGACAAATTACCTCCCTTTATCTTTTATATAAATGAATATACCTAGCAGCTTCTAATGAGATTGGTTTGAAACGTTATTTATGTCTTCCATGGTAAGAAATAGTCATGTTAGATAACTCTTGATTGAACGTTTATTGATATGAATACTTTTCTAACATTTTGTTGTAAAGGCTTGTACTCTGTATCTTCTACATGCATATACCAATGCATGTTTACCTCCCCTGATTTTATTAAAAGTGGATTTATCTCAGTAAGTATTTATAGAACTCATTTGATATTTCATTATTGTCATTAGTTGGACTGAGACAATCAGGGTAGATAACTATGGACAGATTTTATGTCAAATTACCTCCCTTTGTTTCAAATTAAAATGGGTGTATCTCAGTAACCAATGAAGATACTGATTTGAAATGTCATTTATGCCATCAGATGGACTCGGATAATCAAGGTAGATAACTTTTGACTTAATTTATGACAAATTACCTCCCTTTATTTTATGTAATTGAATATACCTCAGCAGCATCTAATGAGATTGGTTTTAAATGTGATTTAAGTCTTCCAGGGTAAGGAATAGTCATGCTAGTACAAAAATGCATTATTTGAGCCTAGGACCCTCAAACTTGGTATGGTGATTGCTGATTGGCACTGACTAGTATGTGATCCATAGGTCAAAAAGGACTGTTACAAGAAAATATGTATCCTGATGATGTTTAACGTGTATGCCTATGTGATTTTTGTCAAAACTTGATCTTATCATTAAGAGCAATGGTACTCAGGTGAGCGATATAGGGCCATCATGGCCCTATTATGCAATCAACTTTAATCAAACTTGCACACAACTTGTATTGGTATAATATCTTGGTTCCTTTCGAAAACTGAATTTATGACATATTACCTTCCTTTATTTTTATGTAAATGAATATACCTTGGCAGCTTCTAATGAGATTGGTTTGAAACGTTATTTATGTCTTCCATGGTAAGAAATAGTCATGTAAGATAACTCTTGATTGAACGTTTATCAATATGAATACTTTTCTAATATATTGTTGTAAAGGTTTGTACTCTTCTACATGCATTACATATGTATGATTACCTCCCCTGATTTTAATAAAAAATGGATTTATCTCAGTAAGTATTTATAGGACTCATTTGAAATTTCATTATTGTCATTAGTTGGTCTGAGACAATCAGGGCAGATAACTATGCACGGATTTTATGTCAAATTACCTCCCTTTGTTTTAAATTAAAATGGGTGTATCTCTGTAACCAATGAAGATACTGATTTGAAATTTCATTTATGCCATCAGATGGACTCGGACAATCAGGGTAGATAACTTTTGATTGAATTTATGACAAATTACCTCCCTTTATTTTATGTTAATGAATATACCTCAACAGCATCTAATGAGATTTGTTATAAATGTTATGTATGTCTTCCAGGGTAAGGAATAGTCATGCTAGTACAAAAATGCATTATTTGAGCCTAGGACCCTCAAACTTGGTTTAGAGATTGGCCCTGACTAGTGACCCATGGATCAAAAAGGACTGTTACCAGAAAATATTTATCCTGATGATATTTAATGTGTATGCCTATGTGATCTATGTCAAAACTTGATCTTATCATTAAGAGCAATGGTACTCAGGTGAGCGATATAGGGCCATCATGGCCCTCTTGTTTAAAAAGTTATACCGGAATTACAAATGTTGTAATTTATGTCATTGCTATCAATAATACTTTTAATGGTAAAGAAATCAATATAAATACGTCATGGATTAAAAAAAATTGGTCTAAATACACGGTGTATATGCATATCGGATCCCTCTCTGTGGTAGATGAGAAAAGGGATCCCTCTCTGTTCGCTCACAGAACACTCTTTGTGGTAAACAATGAACTCCAACGTCAGGGAGCTCAGAAAATCAAACGTTTCGTCCTGAACACAGGTTTGTGCATAAAAACGTATGAACCACGGAAAGACGTGGCTATATGCCATTGCCTTTTTATCGTTACATTTGTGTTATCAGTTGACACAAGTCGAAACGAAGATGGAATGTAGCCGGAGGTACTTGCTCGGATGAACACCGTGCGACGTTTATGAAACTTAAATACGACTCTCTTTGAATATAGCAAGTATCTAATACCTTAGATGTGAATCCAATTATCCCATCATATTTTTAAATACAGAAATCATCATATTTCCTTAAAAACGCTCTACGTTCGATTTCGTTAATGCACGGGATCCCTCTCAGTCGGCTCAATTTTGCCTCAAGGATCCCTCATGACTCTCTGCACACGGCACGGTAGCCCTCTCGGACACAATTAATTTTCTATCGGCACCGGCGCCCTCTCAATTTAACTTCAGTGTTAGAGTTATGAGATGGTCTTCGTATTTAAAAGCACCACAATAATTATAGGTTATTAGCTATGCACGAGTTTTGCAGCGGAAATAGATTGCATGACTTTAGGAGCACAATATTCTTCCGCTAAAGAACGAGTGCATATTTACCGATGCAAAGATGATAACATTTTTCTTACATACGCATACTAAGTAATGTAACTACTATAAATTTGTTCAATAGTCTGAATAAGATTGACAATACTGAACTAAATAAAGGAATTAATGCCGCGACACACATTCAATTACGACACACATCCGATATGAAAGTCAGGCGTCAGTGTACTGACAAATATCGATGTTTCCGGTACAGACTTGTGTGCCCGGGCGGACGGGGATATGTTACAGATGTGTCGCTGAATGCCCCCTTTTAATAATAATAATAATAATAATAATAATAAAGACTTTAACGAGGCAGCATACTTGCCGAAGCAATCTTCCGTATGGGCCTCAGACTAGCTAAGCACGTATGGCCCTCTTTGTATCAAATCAAATTATACAAATTCTAGTTTAAAAGTTACTTGAGTACCACTAAGGTAGTAAAGTTTAAATATGCATATTATGTGAAATTACTGATATATTTTCAATTTAAAAGCATATTAAGGGAAGTAAAAACACCATGATTTATTTCCCTTAGAAAAAAAATACCATCGCAAAATTCTAACTTGGAAGCTGAGGATACTGGTGCCGATAGAAAATTTTGTCGAAGAGGGTTTCCGTACAGGGTGCAGAGAGTCAAGAGGGATCCTGTGAGGCAAAATTGCACCGACTGAGAGGGATCCTGTGCATTAACGAAATCGAAAGTAGGGCGTTTTTTAAGGACACATAATGAAAATAACCACATAAAGTGTATTTGCAAGTAAGATTGGGTCAACGACTTCACATCTAAGGTACAGGTGTTGAATTTTGAGACAGGCTAAATATTTGTCTTGAAAATGCTTTTCAAAAATGTGGTAAAATTCTGTTAGTAGAGAACATTAATGGAGACCAGCTTAACACAAGTAATCATAAATTTCGAGACATCCTCTTTTTAAACAATATGCATAACGTTATTTCGGAACCAACAAGGGTTTCAGCTAATTCATCAACATTAATCGACCCTATTGCTATCTCTGATGCGGATTTACTTTTACATTCCGGTATTTTTCATACCCCGAGGCATATAAGTGACAATTTTGGCACTTTTATTTACATGAAGTTTAAGTTACCCCCATCTGTTCCTTATAAAAGACTAGTGTTGTATTTTAATTGCGCAGACTTCGATTAACTCAACGGCTTGATTATTGCAACTGATTGGTCATTTCTTGATTTAAACACAATCGATGAGGCTTCCGAAAATTTTAATATTAAATTTATGGAACTAGCAAAACTCTGTATTCCGTCCAACTATGTAACGATAAGGCCAAAGGATAGACCATGGTATGATTCATTCATTCGTCGTACTTCCTGTAAAAGAGACCGTCAAAAATCTATAGCTATAAAATCAGGTAAAATTAATGACTGGAACGTTTATAAGCAACTTCGGAATAAAGTAAACAATCTTAAAACACATGCTAAACAAAAATACCATAATGACCTAGAATCTACATTAAGTGATAGCATGTATAATAACCCTACTGGAAAACAGTTAAACAACCAGTAAAAGGCAACAAAAACTGTGAAATTATACCACCGTTAAATGTATACGTCAGATACCGAAAAAGCGAATTGTTTAAATGATTACTTTGTATCTATATCTACAGTTGATGACTCAAGAACAAACCTTCCAGACTTTTTCCCAAAAACTGTTTTCCGTGCCCAAATGCGTAACAAATGCAGTTATTTAAATGCTGATTTATATAGAAATCATTTGAGAGACAATGCTGCATGTGATTGTGGTCACGATATTGAAGATGCTGAACATTTTCTCTTTAAATGTTGACATTATGCTTTACAAAGAATACAGCTTTTTAACGCCACACGTATTTTTCATCCAATGAATACGTGTACTCTTTTGTTTGGAGATGAAAATTATACTGAAGAAGAAATTCACTAATATTTTTTAGAAGTACAAAAATATATCAAACATACAAATCGTTTTCGTTAAGGTACCTGATTGCTGCAGTATTATATAAACTTAACGTAGTTGTACCTGACACAAAGTTACGACCCAAGACTCTGGACTCTCCCTCTCCTTATATTTCCATCCATCTCGCTTTCCCTTAATTTCTACAGTTAAGTCATTCTACTTCTTTTCCAACATTGTTGATATTCATTTCGCTTAACTTCGTTCTCTTCCAATTACATTTTGTCATTTTTCATAAGAATACAATACAATCAATAATATAAAATTTTCCTTTAAATATACCTTCGGGGACGGACCGAACTATTAATGTTGTATGAACTTGTGGTCCAACCCTTTTACCTTTCTTAGAATGTTTTGTATATTTTCTGTATATGTACATTGTATATGTTGTCATAAAAAGGAAGGAATAAAATATGTTTAAATCAAAATCGAAACTAGATATTTGCTATATTCAAGAAAAGTCGTGTTTAAGTTTCTTAATCATCGCAAGATGTTCATCCAAGGCAGTACCCTCCGTCTACATTCCATCTTCGTTTGGACTTGTGTCAACTGATAAAACAAATGTAACGATAAAAAAGCAGTTGTATATAGCTACGTATTTCCGTGGTTCATATGTTATTTATGCACAAAATGTGTTCAGGCCGAAAACTTTTCCGAGCTCACTTACGTTGGAGTTCATTGTTTACCACAAAAAGTGTCCTGTGCGCGAACAGAGATGGATCCGTTTTCTCATTTTCCACAGAGAGGGTTCCGATATGCATATACACCGTGAAGTATTTACTTTGTTTTCACCATGACATCTTAGGCGGTTTTTTTTTCGTTAAGGTAACAGTATGCATATTATACTACTTGTATATACTCGCATCAAGATAAATTTTAGACCATACTTAGTTTCTACAGTGTTATATTGTTTATAACCCAGGATGGACCTTATATTGTCCACCTTTCATCTTAAGATATAGCTGTATTATAACTGTATCATCAAAATAATATTCATGAAGTTTGTGTCAGGGCGTGGTGGGGGTTTGAGAGCATGTCACTAGACAGAGGTGGGTTCTTAAAAGTAATTTCACATTTACACTAAAAACAGAAACGATACCGATGGGTAACCTCATTAAAAGTAGAATACAACAAGTCAACGAGGGTTTATATATGTACGCCAAAACAGAAACTGAAATTAAAACGAACGCAAAACGAAAACATGCATTTATTAAGTTTCTTAAAGGGTTGAAAAATCTGAAAACATCACGTTTCTGCACATGTTCGTTGGCCTTTTTATTTACTTTGATAAACGACAAACACTACTAAGAATTCCCTGTTTATAAATTACATGTAGAGCGGGTGAGGGTCTGGCCGGCCGTCGACAGTAACCAGCCATTGCGCAGAAACACCCTTTCTTTATGCCGTTGTTAAGTCAATTTTAGCAAATACGGAAGTTTTCAGTCCGCATTTTTTAAAAGTTTGATAATCAATGATATTCAGTAGGTTTTCAGTATTTTAGCGACAGATTTAATTTTAGCAGCAGTAACTTATCTATATTTAACATTTTACATGTGTAATTTATTAAAATTTCAAGGTCAAACAAATCTATTTTTAGAGAGGCCGAGGAAGGCTGACGAAATTTTTACAATTCTTGTCAACTCGGACACTTGCACAAAAAAAAAATCATTTAAGTGAAAAAGTACAAAGATCTAGATCTAATGACTTTAAATATTATAATGATATCTTTAATAAAATGTTATATAATGAAATATAAATAGATATTCTAATTGTTTTAATCAGAAGAAATCACGCATTAAAGATTCCACTACATTTGCTCTAATTAGTGTTAATTGGCATCCATCGAGTTTATCATTCATTCGTCGATTATCAGCTTGTCAATGTGCAGGTAGTAAAAATAGTTAGAAAGTTTCAGACTGGATTCCCATACTAATCGAAGAGCAGTGTTGTTTCAAGAGCAGTGTTGTTTGTTATCTTGGCGATCTTGTTTCGAACCCAAAACTGCTGCATTTTTTTCTTATGACTAATATAGATCTACATTTTTGTCCAGATATGAAAAGAACATATTATAATTTCCACTTGGCGTGTTTTGATCTGTAAATGTACACAAATGAGCTTTAGCCTAATAATACGTTTGTGGGCATTGCGGGGTCTGGGCCTATCGCATTAATCTTTGGGACAATTCTAATTCTATAAAAACAATATTTCAATATTTTTCTGTCTTTTATATACGAGTCGGCATTTAAGTAATAGCCAGTGTCAAAAAGGGCCTCCGTGGCCGAGTGGTTGAGGTCGCTGACACAGAACCACTTGCCCTTCACCCAGTTGCCCGGGGCCTTTTTCCACCATCAAAAGCAGGCAAGTCGCCATTCTGTCAGTGTGACGTACGTTTAACCCAACAATCCGGTGTTCCAGGACTTACTGGGCATGTGTTGCATGTTTGAAATTGAATGACGAACACGTAACATTATTTGTGTGTGACTATTGTTGATTAGATTTTTAAGATTTTAGGAATGTAGACAAAGTAACAGAAGTTTCACATAGAGCATGGTCATTATCCTTAATGATTAAGGATACTGACCATGCTACTTCTGTTACTTTGTCTACATTCTTAAATTCTGAAATTGATTCGGCATTAATTTTTAAAGGATTTACGGCATGTGACATGTTCTACATGTTTGTTCCTGCGAATTTATGACGTAGATATGTTTCAAATGAAATTTGAGTGCTTAATTTAATTCATTAAAGAATTATTACGATTTTTTTTATCAAAACAGCATTGTCATTTTAAAAACTTTGTCACGGCCGCGGTGAAACCCGACTGTGTGGCAGACCAGCATCGAAAACGGCCGACATGGGCCGACGACACTAGACAGTAATTACATTGACTGGTTATCAATTTGTACAATGTTTTACCGCAATTAACCTATGAAATGTGCGGGACAGTCTGATTTATATTTAGAGTCACTAGAATAAGAAATCAGAACTAGAATGTTCCTCATACGGTATTGAATTAATTAAACGGCCGAATAACCCCGAACCCACTCTACATGTACCCATTTCTTTCTCTAAAGACGACGTCTGCGCCTCTATATGTTTTGTTCTAACATTGCTTGATTTGATTGCCAGTTGTTTTTTTTTAAAAAGAGGTAAAGCTGCTAAAAGGGTTGAAAATTCTGAAAACCACGTTTCTTCCCAAGTTCGTTGCTTTGCTATGATAAACGTCAAAACATTTAGAATTCCCTGTTTATAAATTACTTGTAGAGCTCTATACCTATTTCATTCTCCAATTTAAAGATGACGTCTGCGCTTCTATATGTTTTATTCTATCATGGCTCGATTTGATTGCCAGTTAAATTAGAAGAAGGTAAAGCTGCTAAAAGGGTTGAAAAAATCTGAAAAAATCACGTTTCTCCACACGTTCGTTGGCCTTTTTTATTTGCTTTGATAAACGACAAACATTGCTCATAATTCCCTGTTTATAAATTACATGTACCTATTTCTTTCTCCAAAGACGACGTCTGCGCCTCTATATGTTTAATTCTATTACATGGCTCGATCTGATAACCTGTTAAAAAGGAGACGGATTTAAAGATGTGTTAACTTTACGATAAAAAAAACGTTGACGCGCAGACTTGTAAAGGAGCATTATGACGTCAAGTTTGACGTCAAATAGCCACGCGACAGTTCATTACTACTCGGATAAATGAAGTCCAGCATAATTTCTATAAAAATATTTCAGTGAGCATGTAAGAATGGAAATGATCAATGCCTTCTTGTGGTTTATCTCTAATTTACCGTGGTACAATTCCTGCGCATTTGAACTTTGAACAGTGATAAATTAGACGACAAACCATTCAAGGGCCTTGAATATTTGATAAATTTATACACAAGCATTATTACCCATGCCAAAGTAATAGATAAAATGTTTTATAGATACTTGTAACAATGACTATAGTGTACTCTAGTACGTTTTATCAACAAAAAATCTACTAGCATTTATGGTAGCTGAAAGCAAAAAGAATTTATTTTAGAATATATTTCTGCATGAGCAAACGTAAATATCCGTGAACCTTTAGTGTAACGTTTTAGCACCATGTAATGGCATCCACACGGACAGACACACACAAATCCCGTCGGTGAACAGCTAGCTCAATGACAATTGACAGGTTTACAAATTTGCATATTAATGGAATTACTTCCCTTTATGCATTCAGTAATCGTTACATTAGGAAAAAGCGACCATTTTCGAGCATTATCCAGAAATCCAACTTTTGTCTGTTTTCGTTTAGGTGGAAAACCCCGTAGCTATAGTTTATTTTATGTTTCTTTTTATTTCGGTTTCGTTTTGGGGAAGAAAGATTACTGAAGCAGATCTAGATGATCTTTATTGATTTGAAGATGTTTGCACGATGTTTGCTTACGGAAACTTTCTGATTTTTTAAAAGTTATACCGGTATTACAAATGTTGTAATTTATGTCATTGCTATTAATAATACGCTTTTAATGGTAAAGAGATCAATATATTTTATACGTCATGGATTAAATAATTTTGGTCTAAATATAGAGCATTGTTAAAATTCATGAACACGCACTGCTTTGACAACACAAGATTGATACGGGAGTCATTCTTCATTATCATTTTTAGCTCGACTATACGAAGTATGGAGAGCTGTTCTACTCGACCCGGCGTAGGCGTCCTTCCGCGGTCGCACTTTGGTTAAAGTTTTGATGCACTTTCACTTTATCTCTGTAATTACTTGATGGATTTGTTTCAAACTTAAAATAGTTATTCCTCATCATCACCCACATCATATGGCACAAGGGCTATAACTGTCACACGAATATTTTATGAAAATATCCCCCCTTTTTACTTAGAATTTCAGGTTAAAGTTTTCATGCACTTTCACTCTATCTCAGTAAATACTAAATGGATTTGCTTCAAACTTAAAACAGTTGTTCCACTTTATCACCCACATAATATGACACAAGGTCCATAACACTGGTACCAATATTTCATGAATTATGCCCCCCTCCCACCCACCTTTTACTTAGAATTTCAGGTTAAAGTTTTCATGCACTTTCACTTTATCTCAATTATTACTAAATGGATTTGATTTAAACTTAAAATAGTTATTCAACATCATCACTCACATCATATGTCACAAGGTCCATAACTCTGGTACCAATATTTCATGAATTATGCCCCTTTTACTTAGATTTTCAGGTTAATTTTGATGCATTTTCACTGTATCTCAGTTATTACTAAATGGATTTGATTCAAACTTACAGTCGTTATTCCACATCATCACCCACATCATATGACACAAGGCAAAAATATCACTCTTGCACCAATATTTCATGAATTATCCCCCTTTTTGCTTAAAATTGTACTTATTTAATGTTCTTTATCTCTCTTATTACTTAATATTTTTAACACAGACTCAAGCTATTGTCCAATACCTTCATTCTTATTGGTGTCATTAAACTCTCTAGTGACAGCTCCGGCTTCCAAAAATGTGCCCAGTTTCACTATCCAGCATCGAAATTGTCGAGCGCGCTGTCTCCTGTGACAGCTCTTATTTGCCGTCGTTGGCATTCTCCTTCATTGGCTTCATCGTCGTTTACGTTTTTCATCGGCATTCTACGTCGTCAGCTTTTTAGCTCACCTGAGCACAAAGTGCTCAAGGTGAGCTTTTGTGATCGACCTGTGTCCGTCGTCCTTCGTCGTCCGTCCGTCCGTCATCAACAATTTGACATTTAACACTCTAGAGGTCACAATTTTGGACCAATCTATATAAAACCTAGACAGAATGTTACCCTCAATAAAATCTTGGACGAGTTCGATATTTGGTCATCTGGGGTCAAAACTTAGGTCACCAGGTCAAATCAAAGTAAAAGCTTGTTAACACTCTAGAAGCCATATTCATTACTTTATCTTCCTGAAACTTAGTCAGACTGTTTGTTTTGATGATCTTTAGGTCAAGTTTGAATCTGGGTCATGTGGGGTCTAAAAGTAGGTCACCAGATCAAATCAAAGGAAAAGCTAGTTAACATTCTAGAGGCCACATTTAAGACCGTATCTTAATGAACCTTTGACAAAATGTTAATCTTGATGATTTTTAGATTAAATTCTAATCTAGATCAAATGAGATCAGAAACTAGGTCACCAGGTCAAATCAAAGGAAAAGCTAGCTAACACTCTAGAGGCCGCATTTATTACCATATCTTAATTAAACTTGGTCAGAATGTTAATCTTGATGATCTTTAAAATAAATTGAAATCTGGGTCAGGTGGGGTCAAAAACTAGGTCACTATGTCAAATCAGACGAAAAGCTTGTTAACACTCTAGAAGCCACATTTATGACAATATCTCTATGAAACTTGGTCAAAATGTTAATCTTGATGATCTTAAGGTAAAGTTTAAATCTAGGTCATATGGATTCAAAAACAAGGTCACAAGGTCAAATCAAAGGAAAAGCTTGTTAACACTCTAGAGACCACATTTATGACTGTATCTTCCTGAAACTTGGTCAGAATGTTTGTTTTGATGATCGTTAGGTCAAGTTCGAATCTGGGTCATATGGAATCTAAAACTAGGTCACCAGGTCAGATCAAAGGAAAAGCTTGTTAGCACTCTAGAGGCCACATTTATGACTATATCTCCCTGAAACTTGGTAAGAATGTTTGTTTTGATGATCTTTAGGTCAAGTTCGAAACTGGGTCATATGGAATCTAAAACTAGGCCACCAGGTCAAATCAAAAGAAAATCTTGTTAGCACTCTAGAGGCCACATTTAAGACCATATCTTAATGAACCTTAGAATGTTAATCTTGATATTTAATCCAAGTTTGAATCTAGGACAGGTGGGGTCAAAAACTAGAGGCCACATTTATGACCATATCTTAATGCAACATGGTCAGAATGTTAATATTGTTGATCTTTTGGTCAAGCTTAAAAATGGGTCAGGTGGAGTTAAAAACTAGGTTTCTAGGTCAAATCAAATGAAAAGCTTGTAAACACTCTAGAGGCCACATTTATGACTGCATCTTCATGAAACTTCGTCAGAATGTTAACTTCGATGATCTTTAGGTCAAGTTTGAATCTGACATGCACAGTTAAGCACACCGATCTTAAAACTGACTTTTAGTGACCGTGAATGTGACCTACTGACCTACTTTTGAAACTGAATTTCATTGACCTACTTTCTTGTTTTTTTAAATACAGCCTTGGAATTTGAATGACATGTGCAGTTTAGCCCACCGATCTTAAAACTGACTTCCAGTGACCGTGAATGTGACCTACTGACCTACTTTCTTGTTTTTTAAGATACAGCCTTGGAATTTGGATGACATGTACAGTTTTGCAGACTGATCTTAAAATTGAATTGCAGTGACCTTCTGACCTATTTCCTTGTTTTCAGCTCATCTGAGCACGAAGTGCTCAAAGGTGAACTTTTGTGATCGCCCTGTGTCCGTCGTCGTCCGTCCGTCTGTCGTCCGTCGTCAACAATTTGACTGTTAACATTCTAGAGGTCACAATTTATTGCCCAATCTATATGAAACTTGGTCAGATTTGTACCATCAATAAAATCTAGGACGAGTTTGATATTGAGTCATTTGGGGTTAAAAACTAAATCACCAGGTCAAATCAAAGGAAAAGCTTGTTAACACTCTAGCAGCCACATTTATACTGTATCTTCATGAAACTTTGTCAGAATGTTAACCTTGATGATCTTTAGGTCAAGTTTGAATCTGGGTTAGGTTGGTTTAAAAACTAGGTCACCAGATTAAATCGAAGGAAAAGCTTGTTAACAGTCTAGAGGCCACATTTATGACTGTATCTTTATGAAACATGGTGAGGATGTTAATCTTGATGATCTTTAGGTAAAGTTCAAATCTGGGTTAGGTGGAGTCAGAAACTAGGTCACCAGGTTAAATTAAAGGTATGGCTTGTTAACACTCTAGAGGCCACATTTATAACCATACCATAATGAAACTTAGTCCAAATGTTAATCTTTGTGAACTTTAGGTCAGGTTTAAATCTGGGTTAGGTGAAATCAAAAACTAGGTCACCAGTTCAAATCAAAGGAAAAGCTAGTTAACACTCCAGAGGCCACATTTATGATCAAATCTTAATGAAACTTGATCAGAATGTTAACCTTGATAATCATTAGGTCAAGTTTAAATCTGGATTAGGTGGGGTTAATAACTAGGTCATCAGGTCAACTCAAAAGAAAAGCTTGTTAACACTCTAGAGGCAACATTTATGACTGTCTCTTCATGAAATAAGGTCAGAATGTTAACTTTGATGATCATTAGGTCAAGTTGAATCTGGGTCATGTGGAATGTGACCTACTGACCTCCTGTTTTGTTTTTTAAGATACAGCTTTAAAATTTGGATGACATATACAGTTTTTCCCACCGATCTTAAAACTGACTTCAGTGACCATGAATATGACCTACTGACCTACTTTCTTCAGGTGAGCGATACAAGACCTTTAGGGCCCTTTTGTTTTTGTCGTAGTCGAAATTCTTTGTCATTATTCATCGTCAGCATATTTCATCCACATCGGCATTCTTCTTCGTCGGTATCATTTGTAGTTGAAATTCCGCGTCGGCACTCTTTACCGACATTCTAGTTTTTCGGCATTCTTCGTCGTCGTCGACAATCTTTGTCATTATTCATCGTCGGCAGTCATGATTCATCGTTGGCATTTTTAGCTCGACTATGCAAGTATATGGAGAGCTATCCTACTCACTCCGGCGTCGGCGTCGGTGTTGGCGTCTTTCCGTATCCCCACCTTGGTTAAAGTTTTTTACACTTTCTCTTTTTTTCCCTTATCTCTGTAATTACTGGATGGATTTGCTTTAAACTTAAAATAGTTATCCCCATCATCACCCACATCATAAGGGTCATAACTCTCTACCCATTATTTCATGAATTATCCTGACAGAATAATTTGTATGTTTGATATATTGATAACGTTACAAATAAGCACAGATAGAGCTTGACTCCCTTTTCATGCTATCATTGCTATAATTATTGTTGAATTGCTGATAATAATAGGATTTGGGTCATTTTTGGCTTATTTGGGTTCATTTTGTTGATAGCTGGATCCCAGCATCACACAAAATGTCATATACAATAGTTAAAGGGAACCAGATATTTGTTAGAGCAAGTACTCGTTGTAAAATACTATGTATAAATTTGGACCAGTCAGATACAAGTTTTATAAATAGCACCAATCAAAGCTTACGTCTGTTAAAGTATAAATAGGTAGATGGATGACAGAGAGATCATTAGAGCGGCCGCAGTGTTCCAGTGGTAACACTGACTACAAAACCAGGGGTCGTGAGTTCGAGCCCCCACTCCTCCAACTAAAAATTACTAACATTGGGATAAGAGTCCCGTGTATGGGTGCTTTACACCTGGCACGTTAAAGAACCAGGGAAACTTCTGGAATTGGAGCGCCTTCTGTATCTTGCACTATCCTCCTATTAACATTACTAACAGTCTTCTGAAGGAGTCGCCCATATGGGTAACCGGTGGCGACTATAAATAAACTTACATACACACACAAGAGAGATCATTCGGTATCCAGCGATCGAAGAATACATATCGAGGATTCAACTAATAATTTATCCCAGAACCTTGATAAGGAAGTTTTTACAACTACACTGTAAGAGCGGATAAATTTTTAAAAAGAAAACGTTTGAAGTTCATAGACTAAAGTTCAACAAGGTTTTGCGCTAAAGGGCCAGCGCATAGGAGTTTGGAGTTTTGCCTTAATTAAGGGTAGTTGAATGCTATTGACGATAGCAAATATAGGTTTAGCATCGAAAAACAGAGATAGAGGCCCAGCGTTTTTTGGTAATCTACTGAGATAGTAGGAGAGTTCCAGTTTATAGACGAGGTTCGGCGTTGTTGGCGAAGTACAGCCAAGGCATCGGGGTTATACCATTATGGTAGTTGAATGCTACATATGATAGCATACAGGCGCTGAGCATCCAGGAGTCAGGATAAATATACTGAGTTCATGGAGTTACAGCTTTAAGTTAGAGGACAAAGGCTGAGCATCTATGCGATAGGACTCGTACGTTTTGTTCAAAGACATTGTCTGACGGGACCTTCGACACAAAGACCAGTCAAGTATAGTATTTCCAGCCTATAGGAGTTTGAGCTGATTTTGAGTCAAAGGTTGATAGTTGAAAAATTGAGTGATTTTTGCCTGATCTCTGAAATTATCTAGCTCATAACTGAAATCATTTACGAATCATTGGTACACGAATCATTTAGGCAAGGTAGCAAGCGGAAAAAATTATTAACGAGATATTTGGTCTTACCAGCTATACGTTTTAACAAAGGACATTCTACATCGTTTGTCAACTAGTCTAAGACATAGTCACCTTAGCGGTTGGACCCATTTCATTGTTCAAGATACTAAATGCGTAGGCACTTCCCTGGGTCATATAAGTCGTATCCTGACATATCCCCCCTTTTCCTTTGAATTTCAGGTTAAAGTTTTGATGCACTTTCACTGGGGCTGCTGGAGCTAAAATAGAAAACAAATCTTGCCTAAACCGCTTGTTGGATCTTTATCAAACTTAGTTTGTAGCATCATTTTCAGGTCTTCTCCCATATTACATCAAACGGAGGTCCTTGGCCCCTTTTAAGGTCCGCCTGAGCTAAAATAGGAAACAAATTTAACATATCTGCTCATGAACCTCTTGATAAATCTTTATCAGAATTGGTCTGTAGCATTTGTGTAAAGCCACTAATTATGTTTCTTCAAATGTGGGCATTTGGCCCTTTTGATCGGACACTACAGCTAGAAAAAAAGCTTTAATTTTCTTTTTCCCCGTGAGCTGCTCGGCGAAGGTCAATAACATACTTGTAAGGTCCTATCGCATTTTCATTCAAATGAAGGTACTTGACATGTTTTATATTTCTAATGATAAACACAGTTGTTACCATTCATGGTTCAGTGCGTCACAACTATATTCAATGTTAAATAATCTAGATCAGTTGAGCGACTGAGGGCCACAGTGGCACTCTTGATGTATTTTTCTTTGTCAAAACAAACCTGAACTTCTCTATAAGTTTCTGTTTTCATTATCAGCCTAATTATCATATCATTTAAACTTTGTACAAGGGGGCCTCCGTGGCCGAGTGGTTAAGGTCGCTTCAGATCACTTGCCCCTCATCGATGTGGTTCAAGCCTCACTCGGGGCATTGAATTTTTCATATGAGGAAACCATCCAACTGGCTTACGGAAGGTCGGTGGTTCTACCCAGGTACCCGCTCGTGATGAAATAATGCATAGAGGGGCACCTGCGGTCTTCCTCTACCATCAAAGCTGGAAAGTCGCCATATGGCCTATAATCGTGTCGGTGCGACGTAAAACCCAACAAAATAAAATAAACATTGTATAGAGATACATGTACGTAAATTCTTACTGGTATCTTATTAAGAATGGACGCAATGGTCCAGTAGCAACAATGTCTGACTTCCAAACACAAGGTTGGACTGATTTTGTGATTACAACTGTGTACAAAATACAATATTTTATTCAGGTTGACACTTGACATTTGTAAAATGACTGTAGAGCAGTCAACAAAATAAGTTCGAAACTCGTGCTGAAATTTGTCATTCGACATTTTCCCTTTTAATGATTTCCAAAGTTGTCGTTTTTGTTTTCAAACACTTTTATCTATGAGGACTTTTATCCTCTTTTATTTTAGGAAAATTTTCAGTCTGCTCTTCGAACTTCTCTGCTGCAAAATGCGTGGACATAATCCATAATTTCCTTTGTATCACCTTCATGTTTGTATCTCTTTGAAGGCTGTAAACTTAATGAACGTGTTCTGAGATAACTTTCGGACCTTTTTGCTATTTTAGCTCACCTGAGCACGAAGTAAGTCGTCCGTCGTCAACAATTTTACTGTTAACACTCTAGAGGACCCAATTTTGGCCCAGTCTTAAAGAAACTTGGTCAGAATGTTACCCGGTCATCTGTGGTCAAAAACTAGGTCACCAGGTCAAAACAAAGGAAAAGCTTGTTAACACTCTATGTGCCACATTTATGACAATAGCTCTATGAAACTTGGTCAGAATGTTAATCGCCAGATTGGCATCTTTGTCATGTGATGTCAAAAACTAGGTCATCAGGTCAAATCAAAGGAAAAGCTAGTTAACACTCTAGAGGCCACATTTATGACCTTGTCATAATGGAACTTGGTCAGAATATTAATCTTGATGATCTTTAAATCAAGTGTGAATCTGGGTCAGGTTAGATTAAAACCTTTGTCACCAGGTCAAATCAAAGAAAAAGCTGGTCAACGCTCTAGAGGCCATAATTATGTCAATATCGTTATGAAACTTGGTCAGAATGTTAATCGTAATGATCTTAAGGTCAAGTTCAAATCTGGGTTAGGTGGAGTTTAAAACTAGGTCACCAGGTCAAATCAAAGAAAAAGCTTGTTAACACTCTAGAGGCAACATTTATGTCAATGTCTCTACGAAACTTGGTCAGAATGTTAATCTTGATGATCTTAAGGCAAGTATAAATCTGGGTCAAGTGGGGTCAAAAACAAGGTCACCAGGTCAAAAAAATCAAAGGAAAAGGTTGTTAACACTCTAGAGACCACATTTATGAAACTTGGTCAGAATGTTAACCTTGATGATCTTTAGGTCTGTCATGTTTGAATCTGGGTCATATGAGTTCGAAAAACTAGGTCACCAGGTCAAATCAAAGGAACAGCTAGTTCAGTTCTAGGACAATGGGTAGCTGGAGGATCAATTTTGATTTGGAACTTTCAGGCTTGTTGTCTTGTCAGCATGATGTCACATTAAGAATCAGATAAATGTGAATTAATGGCACTGACCAATTTGATAAGCTTGGAATCTGTTCTAATGGTGGTTTGAGAATTTTAGAACATATTTAATGATTGTAAAACTTTAGTCAATGTTAAATTTTGTGTCTCAAACAAGAATGAATGTGATAACTCAATAGTTGTTTTATTTTGAGATGTGTTTTATCAAAAATCTTTATTGAAACTGTTTTACTTATGAAATTAAGAATCAACAATGTAATCATTTTATATTGTAACGTGTGATAAAATATAATTTACATAATAATATGAATGCAACTTTGAATCACAAGACCTAAAGCTTAAAATTTATAATTCAGGGGTGTAGTTAGGATAAAATGGAATTGTAGGCCACTGTCCAAGGAGGGTATGGCATGCTTCCACAGAAAATGTTTACATTATAAATTTAAAATGGTGCTTTTTGGTTTATATCTGGACTTTAATGTTTTTCATTTTTCAAAATGAAATGTAGACCCTGGATAGCTATTGTACAATTTAGAATGTACAACATGGAGTGTAAAAGGCGTAGCTGGACCGCAATGGAAGTATAAGTCGCTGTTCTAAGGGTGATAGGGGGGATGTTTTCCCAGAAAAAAATACATTTCAGATAAAACATGATGCGTTTTAGCGAAATTCATAATTCAGGGGCGTTGCTAGGCTAAAATGGAAGTATATACCACTGTCCTGGGGGCTCTTGGGCATGCTCCCCCATAAAAATTGCACAAATTAGATGCAAAATGGTTTATTTTAGCAAAATTTATAATTCCGGATTTTAGCAAGGCCAAAATGGAAGTGTAGGCCACTGTCCTAGGGGGGTGACCGGGTCAGGAAAAAATGCACATTATAGATACAAATTGGTGCGTTGTTCGTGTATATCTGGACCTTTGAACTTTTTCATAAAGTGTAGACCCGGGGGAACTACTGTACCGTATAGAAAGTACACCAGTGTCAAGTGGGTAGCAGGGCCAAAATGGAAGTGTAAGCCACAGTTCTAGGGTGTTTAGTGGGGGAGGGGGTAGTCATGTTCCCCCGGAAGATTTTGACATTCTTAATGCAAAATATGGTGCTTTCTGGCGAAATTCATAATTCAGGGGCACTGCTAGGCCAAAATGGAAGTGTAAGCCACTGTACTAGGAGTGTTTAGGAGCATGCTCCTTGTAGAATTCTTACATTATAGATACAAAATGGTGCAGGTTTGGTGTATATCAGGACTTTAATATTTTTCCTAATGAAGTGTAGGTCGGGGGCAACTACTGTACCTCAAAGAAAGTACATCCGTCTTTGAACCAAATTCAAAATGCCTATGCCCTTAAGTCAAAATGACTGCAATCACAAGTCAGAATAACTGTGACCTTTATTCAGAATGTCTTTGAATCAAGTTCAGAATGCCTATGCCCTTAAGTTAAAATGACTGCGATCACAAGTCTGAATGAAAGTACATCCGTGTCAGTGTAGCTGAGCCAAAAAGTGTCTTTGAACCAAATTCAAAATGCCTATGCCCTTAAGTCAAAATGACTGCAATCACAAGTCAGAATAACTGTGACCTTTATTCAGAATGTCTTTGAATCAAGTTCATAATGCCTATCCCCTTAAGTTAAAATGTCTGCGATCACAAGTCTGAATGACTGTGACCTTTCTTCAGAATGTCTTTGAATCAAGTTCAGAATGCCTATGCACTAAGTCAAAATGACTGCAATCAAAAGTCAGAATGACTGTGACCATTCTTCAGAATGTCTTTGAATCAAGTTCAGAATGCCTATGCCCTTAAGTCAAAATGACTGCAATCACAAGTCAAAATGACTGTGACCTTTCTTCAGAATGTCTTTGAATCAAGTTCAGAATGCCCATGCCCTTAAGTCAAAATGACTGCGATCACAAGTCAGAATAACTGTGACCTTTCTTCAGAATGTCTTTGAATCAAGTTCAAAATGCCTATGCCTTTAAGTCAAAATGACTGCAATCACAAGTCAGAATGACTGTGACCTTTATTCAGAATGTCTTTGAATCCAGATGACTGCAATCACAAGTCAGAATGACTGTGACCTTTATTCAGATTGCTTTGAATCAAATTCAGAATGCATATGCCCTTAGGTCAAAATGACTGCGATCACAAGTCAAAATGACTGCGATCACAAGTCAGAATAACTGTGACCTTTATTCAGAATGTCTTTGAATCAAGTTCAAAATGCCTATGCCCTTAAGTCAGAATGACTGTGACCTTTATTCAGAATGTCTTTGAATCCAAATGACTGCAATCACAAGTCAGAATGACTGTGACCTTTATTCATAATATCTTTGAATCAAGTTCAAAATGCCTATGCCCTTAAGTCAAAATGACTGCGATCACAAGTCAGAATAACTGTGACCTTTATTCAGAATGTCTTTGAATCCAAATGACTGCAATCACAAGTCAGAATGACTGTGACCTTTATTCAGAATGACTTTGACCTTTATTCTGAATGTCTTTGAATCAAGTTCAAAATGTCGACCATACAATGACAAAGTGTGTAGCAGTTGTCCGTCTAAAGATGAGAAGACAGTACAAACTGCTTTCAGTGCAAAGTATAACTCTCAGCTAAGTGTAGTAAATGATATTTACCTCCACAAACATGTAAATTCAAAGGAATAATTCAGGAAATCAGACACTGAACTTGTTGAAAAAGATCCGCGTGATTTTCATTAATTATAAAAACAAATCAATGCTTTTGTTGTATATAGTTACACGGCGCACAATCACGTGACTTGTGACGTTTCAACTGGGGTATCACGCCAAGCAGAATTCGTAAGCAAAACAGTGTTTTTGAAGGTAAAGTTTTTAAAGATATATTTTTGTAAAAGGACTCCTAGCTGGTTCAAATCCTTCTATCAATGCGTACCTCCGGGATAAAACATTTGTCCGTGTCTGCTTTAGTTTTGCTGGTAACCTGGACAAACCGCAATGCTTCCACAGCAAGCGTATTTTCAATGGCTTGAAAACTAAATCCAAGCGACTGTTCCTTGATAAACGACCATTTTGTTGTCACCGCTGCGTTCTGTATGATATCTAAGATCATATGGGTAGGATTTTCGCTAAAAAAAATGGCGTATTTCTGGATAGATCGCCGAACTCGAAAATTGTCCGTTTTAAAGTCCAAAAGCTCTCACAGAAAGCACTATTTTAAATCGCTATTTTCTCGTTCCTCTCATTGAATGCAATGCCACAATTAACGCAGGTTACGTTTTTCCCCCACCAACGCAATATTTTTAAAAGTTTACTGCACGTGGATAGTGATATTTTCAAGAAAATGTGGGTAACTCAAAAACATGCTTTCACAGCCAGTTACTTTAGACCAATGCTTTCACATCAAGCACAAATCTCTAGATGACAGTTTAACCATTTTCTATTGTTAAATTTGCCAAGAAGATAAAGTAAAATGATTCTTATGAATCTTACTGTATATCGCACTTGTGTAAGATGTCGATAAAATCTGTGGAGACCGATTAATTCTTCCATTTTCCCGCAATGATTCAACCGGCACGTGGCGTTTATAATGCATTGATCTAGTACTCATGAATGTTCGTCATTAATTTTCGGTGTGCGAACCTAAATAAAGATAACCTATGAAAAAACAATAAAATACATTTATTTATTAACTTAAGATTCATCTCGTAGTTGTAGGATCGAGTCCTCTGTGTTTCCATATCATTTTGTTTCTTATACGTCAACTAAACAGGCACACTTATCATGATTATCATTAATTTTCTTGAAAAACTATTCTACTATTCAACATTCTTCTTCATGTATAATAGTTCCGCAAAACCGTTTTATGTAATGTCGACATTTTGAACAATAATTCCTTAACTTCAATGTAATGGTCGTTCCACACTTACCAAAACTGAACCAGGAAAAGAAATAGAGTGCATTTGCAACTAACGAGAGTTCCAATAATGAAAACGAAGCTGAAACAAAAACGTGCTTGAACTGAGAACAAATTCTTTTAATAAAGATCACTTTTCCTTAAAACTAGTCGATTTTTTCTTTGCTAATACAAATACAATATAGTAAAACAATTGTACAGAATCTTCGTGATTCACATGTTTATTAGTCACATGTACCCATTTCATTATCCGGTGGGGACGTAGTGTGATTGAAAACCAAAGTAGTAACATAATTATTATCGTCATCCATAGACAGGATTTTTTATTTATTTGTGAAGCACTAGCCTATTCCGAAACGTTTTTGTATTAAAACAATTTTTAAGTTACTAGGAAACCCGTATCATAATGATCCCCCGACAGTCCTCGGTTTATAAAACAGCAAACTTTCTGACTGCAGTGTTTACACTCTTTCTGTGCAAAGCGCATTAAAGCTGTTGCGCACGTGTTCTGTCTGTCGTATTGTTTGGTTATATTGCCAAAATCAATAAGGATTAATAAGGATATGGATCAGTGCAAAGGTAACCTCTAAAATTAGAACATCATTTTTTCTCTCGGGATTGATTATTTGCAGGGTGAATTAAAAACCGTCTGTTAGTTTCAAATCATATTTTGTTGCGTGATTAAAGCTATTGATAGGTATCCCTGCAGCTTTTTTTTCTTCTTTAAACTATTATTGACAAAGTAAGCTGTTCCACTGTTTTACGATGTAGTAAAAATTGTGCCTGGCGAATTATCTGATATCGTTTCCGAAGCATTATCCGTCTTATAAATTTCTGTTATTCGTTAAGGTAGTATGTGGCCAAAAATGATCACAATGTGTTAATTTCGTATTTTAGCCATTTTATAGAAATACAATGAAATATGTTTACTAAAACATGTATCTCGTGATATTCTAAAATCTACACTAATTTTTTAATAAATCATGTCCAATGAAATGACAAGTCTAGTCTGTGTCGGGGCGTAATACATGTAATCTTTAAAATAATGCCGTTGGCTCAACAGGACATTTGCAAAACCGTGTTTCTGTAGAAAATTATGCTAGATCAAAATAAATCTTCTACATATTTTCGTCACCTGACCAGCAGATTTTCCGAATATTTGGTTGAACGTGGGCGTAAGTTGTAATGGGCTAGCCTAAACGAATGAACACGACTTAAATATGCGTAAATATCGGAGAATCTTATACGCCATACAGGATTTCAAAATGGAACGGAAAGCAGACGTTTCTTCAATCATTTTGGCTGGGAAACTGCACGTGCCTTCCATGACGCTCCTGTAGTATTGACCACGTGTTGACAGCAAATTTAGTATTTGCGTTATATCTTTTGATTATTCAACTGTTGTCTCGATACAACTAAATTCATGTGAAATCCAATTTGGAAAGGATTCTATGTCAAATAGAAATCATTTTACTTTATCTTCTGCAGTAGAAAGTGGTTAAACTGTCCGCTTAAGATTTTTGCTTGATGTGAAAGCATTTGTCTAAAGTAAGTGGCTGCGAGAGCATGTTTTTGAGTTACCCACATTTTCTTGAAAATATCACTATCCACGTGCAGTAAACTTAACAAATTATTGCGTTGGTAGGGAAAAACTTTACCTGCGTTAATTGCGGCATTGCATTCAACGAGAGGAACGAGAAAATCGCGATTTAAAAGAGTGCTTTCTGTGATAGCATTTGGACTTTAGAAAGGATATTTTTTTGAGTTAGGCGATCTATCCAGAAATGTGCCAAGTTTTGAGCGAAAATCCTACCCAAATGATCTTAGATATCAAACAGAACGCAGTGGGGACAACAAATTGGTCATTTATCAAGGAACAGTCGCTTGGGTTTGGTTTTCAAGCCATTTGAAAATATGCTTGCTGTGGAAGCATTGCGGTTTGTCCAGGTTACCAGCAAAACTAAAGCAGACACTGACGTATGTCATATCACCGGAGGTATGCATTGATATCAGGACTTGCACCAGCTATGTGTCATTTTACAAAAATATATCTTTAAAAACTTTACCTTCAAAAATACTGTTTTGTTTACGAATTCTGCTTGGCCTGATACCCCAGTTGAAACGTCACAAGTCACGTGATTGTGCACCGTGAGTTACATTGTGAACATAGTTGAGATGAGACACACATAAAAGATAGAAAAATGAATCTCACTGCATTTTATACATTAATAAAATTATACAACATTGAAACATTGAGACCAGAAATAGAAAGCTAAGTCATCAAAACGGTAGACTTAAAGAGTCAGTGCTGTTGCCATATACATGTGTAGTTTTTTGTTTTGCACATTCCTTCTTATCATTTCACACATTGTCCAGATTTGACCACTGTCGTAATCTATAGTCCCACTGCTGAGTGTTAATGTCCATTTTATTGACTTGGGGGTAAATACTAATTACATGCATCATCTTAGCAATCTAGGAGAAATTCCCTCTCTACCCTTGTCCTATAACTGAGTTAACACTCATTTATGATCATATCTTAAATAAAACTTTGTCAGAATGTAAATCTTGAAGATCATTAGATCAGGTTCTTATCTGGGTTAGGTGGGGTCAAAAACTAGGTCACCAGGTCAAATCAAAGTTAAAGCTTGTTAGCACTCTAGAGACCTAGTGTTAATTTAGAAACTAATGAGAATTGATTAGAATGTTGGTCTTGATTAGCTCTAGGTTAAGTTTGAATCTAGTTATGTGGGGTCAAAAACTAGGTCACCAGGTCAAATCAAAGGACAAGCTTTTTAACACTCTAGAGGTCACATTTATGATGTGTCTTCATGAGACTTGGTCAGAATGTTAATCTTGATGATCTTTAGGTCAAGTTGGAATCGAGGTCATGTGAGGTAAAAGATTAGGTCACCAGGTCAAATCAAAGGAAAAGCTAGATAACACTCTAGAGACCAAATTTATGACCATATCTTAATGAAACTTGGTCTGAATGTTAATTTTATGATCTTTAGATTAAATTCGAATTTGGGTTATGTGGGGTCATTTTAACTTATCAGGGTTAGAATCAGGTCAGGTGAGCGATACATGGCCTTCAGGGCCCTCTTGTTTTCTGTAAAATATGCACTTTGCACGAGGATGAGGTGTAATTCATTTGTTAGAAAGGTTGTAGACTATACGAGAGAGATTCGAACCACGGAGAAATATATTTAGTGTATGTCGTGCCATTTTTACACTTATGCGTATCGTCAAGCTATTAAAATCTTCGATCAGATGACGCAGTTTTAATGGTTACATATTTAACTTAGCTGAGCACGAAGTCGCAAATGTTTTTGTTTTTTACGTGCAAGGGTAGTGACAATACAAATAAACTGAATGGAATAGAGCATGTTATATATCGTAAGAAAGCATATTTAAAGACAGATATATAAACACCTTTGCCTTTCTGTAGCTGGGAAGAAAGATATGTCAATCTGATATGTCCACAACCAGTATTTTATTAACGTTCTATTACTGCTGAATCTCTTGTTATACGAACTTCGAAAGAAAAACTTAATATTTAGTGACATATATAATAAACAATAGTTTTCAAGTCATTGTCACTGAAATGTTCTATTTTGAATATATTTATCATGCTTTATTCCTTATCGTAGATAACATAAAACCAGTCCGGGTAACCTGTGAAATATGATTTTCCACTTTTGAAATCGGTAAATTTAGACAGAGGCTGGCATCACAATTTAGCAACCACTCTTTGCGTGTGCTTTGTTTAGAACATTTCTAAACTACATGTAAACAAAAATGACATATATCAAGTATTGTAGATGAACCTAGCAGATTCGTCTCATGCAGAATCTGCAGTTTTCTTTTGTGAACGAAATTTGAATTACTTAGAATTAAACAAACCTTCTTCGTACTCTTTTGTCTACCGAATTTAGTTTAATTAGCAAAATGATTTTAACCTGCTCGATATTGTATCGACATATTTAGATAAAGTATATTTATTTCGAAGTTTTCTTCTGCAGATTGAGATCCATATTTTGACGCAAAGTGATGTACATTACAAACTTTAACCAAAGCCAATCGGAAAATATTGTGACTAGTGACGATATCTTTGTAGAATATATATCAAATACACAATAATAGGTAACAGTTAACGGCCACGCGCCACACTTTAGCACGCAAAACCACAGGTATTTTATATAGAATTTTATATAAAATAGACTTTTTGACAGGCATCACTATTCATAGTCAGGATTTTCATGCTTTTTCAGTGACAATTTAAGGTTAAAAGGTAGGACTGGAGCAGGTCTTTAAATCAATTTCTCTTTTATTTATCATTTTCTTTAAAAAGTGCAGTACTGATTAACAACGACTTTGTTGTTAGACAGAAACGACTAACAGGGACAAGATTAGATGCCAGTCACTTTTATTTTTAGCTCACTTAAGGTGCTCAAGGTGAGCTTTTGTGATCGCCCTGTATCTTCATGAAACTTAGTTAGAATGTTAACCTTGATGCTCTTTAGGTCAAGTTTGAATCTGGGTTATGTGGGGTCAAAAACTAGGTCACCAGGTCAAATCAAAGGAAAAGCTTGTTAACATTCTAGTGGCCACATTTATGACCATATCTTAATGAAACTTGATCAGAATGTTAATCTTGATGATCATTAGGTCAAGTTTAAAACTAGGTTAAGTGGGATTAGAAACTAGATCACCAGGTTAAATCAAAGGAAAAGCTAGTTAACACTCTAGAGGCCACAATTATGACTGTAACTTCATGAAACTTTATCAGTATGTTAATCTTGATGGTCTTTAGGTCAAGTTTGAATCTGACTTACGTGGGGTCAAAAACTAGGTCAACAGGTCAAATCAAAGGAAAAGCTAGTTAAAACTCTAGAAGCCACATTTATGACCATAACTTTGTCAGAATGTTAATCTTGATGATTTTTAGGTCAAGTTTAAATCTAGGTTAAGTGAGATCAGAAACTAGGTCACCAGGTCAAATCAAAGAAATGCTTATTAACATTCTAGAGGCCACATTTATGCCCATATCTTAATGAAACTTAGTCAGAATGTTAATCTTGATGATCTTTAGGTCAAGTTCAAATCTGGGTTACGTGGGGTCAAAAAGTAGTTTACCAGGTCAAATCAAAGGTAAAGCTTGTTAACACTCTAGAGGCCACATTTATAACCATATCTTAATGAAACTTGGTCAGAATGTTAATCTTGATGATCTTTAGGCCAAGTTCAAATCCGGGCCAGATGGGGTCTAAAGCTAGGTCATCAGGTCAAATCAAACGAAAATCTATTTAACACTCTATAGGCCACATTTATGACCTTATCTGAATGAAAATTGGTCAGAATGTTAATCTTGATAATCTTTAGGTCAAGTTCAAATCTGGGTTACGTGGGGTCAGGGTCAAAAAATATAGGTCACCAGGTCAAATCAAAGGAAAAGCTTGTTAACACTCTAGATGCCACATTTATGACTGTATCTTCATGAAACTTGGTCAGAATGTTAACATTGATGATCTTTAATTCAAGTTTGAATATGGGTCATGTGTAATGTGACCTACTGACCTACGTTTTTGTTTTTTAACATACAGCCTTGAAATTTGGATGACATGTACAGTTTTGCACACCGATCTTAAAACTGACCTTAGTGACCATGAATGTGACCTACTGACCCACTTTCTTGTTTTTAAATATACAGCCTTGAAATTTGGATGACATGTACAGTTTTGCACACCGATCTTAAAACTGACTTTCAGTTACCACGAATGTGACCTACCCACCTACTTTCTTGTTTTTTAACATACAACCTTGAAATTTGGATGACATGTACAGTTTTGCAGACTGATCTTAAAACTGAATTTCAGTGATCATGAATGTTACCTACTGACCTACTTCCTTGTTTTTTTAAGATACAGTCGTGAAATTTGGATGACATGTACAGTTTTGCACACCGATCTTAAAACTGACTTTCATTGACCATAAATCTGACCTACTAACCTACTTTCTTAACATTTTAGCATTAGTTTGACATTTGAAACATGTAGCTCATATTACTCAGGTGAGCGATCCAGGGTCATGATGACCCTCTTGTTTCTGATACTATCCTCACTTGCTACGAGACGAAAGTCGTGCGGTTTGGATGAAATATATAAACTCGTACTTTAAAAAAGATTGTTTTCTTTCTTTCAGTAGCTCCTTTCCATCTAGGGACAAAAAGACATGTCTGCAGAAGAAATTCAAGTGTTTATAAAGGGAATATCAGCAAGTACGTCAACCATACGCATTGCAAAGGTGAGCAGGACATGGTAAAAATAGTTTGCTGTTGCAAAATTTGCCTTTGTTTTAAAATATTACAAGTACTGAATGTCTTCATTTGTTTGAAATTCGTCAATTAATCATTGGGTACACCAAGGGTAACGATAAACGATACTGAAAATATGGAATTGCGCAAAGTATGCCACTGTAAATAATTATTTTAATCATAATTCAATCATATGTTTTTACACATCAATGCATACATCACATTTATACAATCATTCAAACAAATACATACGGATTGATTGGGCAAAAAGTTATTTCAGTACTGTCCAGGTCCCTAAGCTTGCAGTATACTTTGTACGGGCACTGAGCTTGCAAACAACAAAAAATTCCCAGGAAACAATAGAGTTCTGATTAAGTCCATCAAAACAAAGACACATTTATAGCAAAGATATTTTTCTGAATTTCAGAATGCTACGATAGCGGAATTATTTCAAGAATATTCAGAGCATATTGGATTGACAGGCACTTTTGGATTAGTCTATGGAGGTTTGTCCCAATTCGATTAAATTCAATGTTAACCGTTGCAGTTACAAAATGTATCCTTAAAACTCAGGAATAAAGAAATTAATTACGAGTCATATATAGACATTTAGATGCAAATTTAGTTTTGAATTTGTAGGCAAAGAACTGAAAGAGACAACTGCAGATGGAAAAGTAATGCACCTCAAAGACTATGGAATAGAAGACGAATCAAATATCGGTGCTGTTCTACGTCTTCCCGGAGGTTCTGGAGGTTTCGAAAAACGCTATGGCAACAAAGTAAAACTCTCAAAAAGAGACGATATGCTGGGTATTGACGATCAAGCTGTAGATATGCCATGTGGTCATGCTATTGGTAAGTAAGATCAGCATAAATATTATGTCAGGGTGGGGTCGGCGCAAGGCGTTACAAACGGTTGTGGAGGTAGTTTGCAGCGCCTGACTTTACTTTGGCAACTAGTGTTTTTTTTTGTTGTTTTTTTTTTTCTTCCTTTTTTTTTTTTGGGTGGGGGCGCGGGGGCGGGGGGGTTGTAGCTTTATGTATCTGTTTGCTGTAAATACATCATATACTTAAATATGGTAACGTACTATTTACACCTTAAGCAAACATACACAACACACCTTGTCTAAAAAAATCTATATTTGCACCGCTTTATCACATAAACGCAGGTATATATGATATAAATGTCTGTGATAAATAAAATATCGTAAGTACTTCAATACTTATGCCCGGCCAGCACAAGCTTTAACCAAGAACATTCAAAACCAAACAATCTGTCTCAAAACTCAAAACAAAATATACATTCTTAACACTTTACAATCAAACAGCAGAAGATAAATTTATACACCTTTCAAACACAAATGAACTCGTCAGTTCACGAATACAAATGATCAACCAAGTCATTAACACCAAATTCACCAAACGCAAAAAAAAAAATCAAATGTCGCCAAAGTATCAGCTTAAAAACAAATTACAACTAAAGACCAAAATACTCGCTGAACAAATCAACAATTATGTGCACTTAACTACCCCCATCAATCTCCAAAATTTATATCTTTACTTCTACAACTGAGTCACAAATTGACACCAAACTTATTCAAAATCGTTGTTAAAAATTCTTCTATAAATACGTTTGTCTCTGGCTAACGCGCAAACAAACGGAAATACTCAAAAAATTTCGTTTATGATCCATTTTTCAGTGTTAATTTTATCTGTGAGGTATGGTGGCTGATTTCTGCCATTTCGCGTTTTCGCCCCGCGACCCCGCCGAGCGAAAACACGAGAATTAACAAGGTAAAATGGCGGGGGCGCGGGGCGAAAACTCGCTATTTAGCGTGGGCGCGGAGCGAAAACTCGCTGTTTAGCGGGGTCGCGGGGCGAGATTTAGTAACTGGTATGTCGGGGGCGCGTGGCGAAAACACGATAATTAGCGCTGCTTAAACGCCGAGTTTTCGCACCGCGCTCCCGACATTCCAGTTTCAAAATCCCGCCACTCGACCCCGCTAATTATCGTGTTTTCGCTTCGCGCCCCTGCTAAATAGCCAGTTTTCGACCCGCGACCCCGCCGAGCGAAAACACGAAAATTAACAAGATAAAATGGCGGGGGCGCCAGGCGAAAACTCGCTATTTAGCAGGGGCGCGAAGCGAAAACACGATAATTAGCGGGCACGCGGGGCGAGATTTAGTAACTGAAATGGCGTTTAACAGCGCTAATTATCGTATTTTCGTCTCGCGCCCCCGACATACCAGTTACTAAATCTCGCCCCGCGACCCCGCTAAACAGCGAGTTTTCGCTCCGCGCCCACGCTAAATAGCGAGTTTTCGCCCCGCGCCCCCGCCATTTTACCGTGTTAATTCTCGTGTTTTCGCTCGGCGGGGTCGCGGGGCGAAAACGCGAAATGGCAGAAATCAGCCACCATAGTGAGGCCACCATAACACTTCCCAAACCTCGTTCCGGCTTAACATAAAACACAAAATTATTATGTTTCTATGTATTTACCATAGTTTGAAATAGTACAAACATCAATACAGTCTAAAGATTTTACATTCTTTACATTTATTCTATAGAGATCTCATTTGGTAAGTAACTTCAATTATTTGGAAGAAGTTATATAAATAACATCTGGCTATATGGAGATCTTTTGCCCTCGCTGATCATTTGACAAAATAAAGTCGCTTATAAATTGTGTGTTGTCCAAATATTTGACGAAATTACTCTGCCTCTCTCTTTAAATCACTTTGCAATAACTGTTGATGTCTTATGAAATTATATAAAGAAATATTGGTGTCCGATAAAATTTACACTTTCAAAGGAAGCGCTACGAACCGCGAAGTTAGAATTGACTCCCTTGCTAAAGGATTAAAAGTAAACAAGGACTAGAAAAGAAATTTTCTGTTGGTAATAATATTTGCAAAGAAAAAGGCGTGTGAAGTTAATAGGAAATAATAGGAACATAATAATAATAATAATAATAATAATAATAATAACAATAACAATAACAACATCTTTATTTATAGAAGGTAGCCCATGAAGATATAGATCAGTACAAAGTACAAAATACATCTTAATTTTATATGTGGTCTTCTGAAAAACAACAACAACCAAATACAATTTACACTATCACAAAACCTAATTAATATCACATTCATCCTTATTAATATCTCATTCATTCTTAGACAAATACCCCTTAAAATAGATATTTTGCCTTTAAGTATCCATTTATACCATTTCCAATTAGGCAATCAATTAGTTGTAATAATCAAATATATTATAATGGCATAGTTATAATTCAGCTGATATAAACAAAGAGATTCTTTAGGCAGTCAACTGTATTAAGATATACTTTTTATATTTCTTTTTAAAAGATGTTAGAGAACATGTGGAGCGAATTTCATTTGGTATTGAATTCCAAACATTTGCTCCATTGTAACAAAAGATTTTTCTTACCATAATTAGTACGATGTTTAGGTATAACTATGTCATTATGAGCAGCAGATCTTAGAATGTATGTTTCATTGCTGGAAAAGGTTAAAATGTCAGAGATATAATTATGAAGGTGCTAAATTGTTGCAAGCTTTGTAAATAAGACAGCCCGTGTGGAAGTTACATCTTTCATTCAATGACATCCACCCAAGTTCTTTTAGCATATCTTTTGTTCTTGTTTGGAACGTTTTATTCAAAATTATTGTTACAGCTCTACCTTGTGCTTTCTTTTCTGTGTTCATTTATTCCCGTAGTACCACGAAAAAAGCATCAAGCAGGCAAAACGTGAGTCATTTTTCTAAAATTATTCAATAACTTAAGGACAAAGCTAGAACACTAAACTACCGTGTAAGTCTAACTAAAGAGTGTAATTACAATTTAATGAGGTAATACATACTAACCAAGAGCATGTACATTTATCGCCCTTGCTTTTAGGGAACGTTACATTGCGTTATCAGTGACAAATGTAAATCGTTCTGGTTGATAAAAACATTTGTTAGCCATAAAACTAAAGTATTTCTTTAAAATGATAGACAATGTAATTTAGAGACTTAACCTAAGCCTTCTTTACACAAGGGAAACAATCTGTTTATATAGTGAAATTGTTGAGCAAACACCGTTTGTTAATCCTAATCCTGTACATGTTATATCAGTGCAAAGGAAAGTAACCTATCTATGTTAAATGCCATGCATGATAACACAGTTATGCATCTAGCAGTCCTTAAATTGATTTCTTCGATTTTCTCATATTTCTAGATATTTTCCCATACTTTGACGCATATGTATGGGTAGTTGAGATTCTTCTCTTTCCAGCAGTAGCCTTACCAACATATTTCATCTTGTGAAATTCTGTGGGTTTTGAATTTTAAATAAAAATCGTCTGTTTGTTGACAAAAAAATGTCCCACTTTCCCCAGGGCAATCAATTATTTGATCTTTACATAGTTTTCTATTCAGGTTGCTAATTCATGTGGCAAGTTTGCATGCTTTTTCCGTGCTTAGGTCAATAGCCACCTAAGCCTATCATGAAGTCTAAACAGAGTTGTCTCCATTTTTTCCAAATATTTTACCCAGGGTCATTTTTTTCAGCTCAAATAACTCTTTTTCAGGAAATGATATTTTAATAATTTTTTCAGTCCTTGTATTTTGATGCAGGTAACTACACATATATTTAATATAGATAGTTCCTACTTGAAGTTTGTTTTTTTAGTTACAATGCCTATGTAATTGACTGTTACTTAGTAGCTGGAATTAAGCCTTTCCAAAAAGTACTGTCATAATGATACTAACCAGAAGTCGATTAAAATTCTGAGGTCAGCTCCTGTCCCCTTAAGTAATACAATGAATTTCTTCTATCATCACTCGGTAGGCAGTATTCATTCACATTACAACAGAAGGTACTGTTTTTGCTTTATAAAATAATCCAAACAAGTACGAAAGTTGCTGCAAGATGCAGAAAAAAGAAACTCCGCCAAAAGCAAAGCAGTGTATGTAGTACTGATAGAACAAAGGTGATATAACAATGCTGGTGTCTTTGTTGTAGACCCTAGGCAACAGACAGTCAGATAGGTTGTTATGCATGTTTGAGAAAAAACAGTACCTTTGTAGTATTACGACAAAGGGTAACAATTGCTTGTTACAGTAAGTAAAAGTAGCAGGAAAACAAACCAGCAACTATTAACAATAACAACATTTTATTCATAAAAGTAACAATTCAAATACCTTGAAATTGTCAAAAAAACCGTAAAACCCAATCTAATGTACAAAAATAGTCCAAGTCATGTCTTGGTCACATTTAAATTCAATCAGAATAAATTCCACAATATTTCAAAACAGTTAAAAATTGAATTAAAGATATCCAATGAGTATAAATCCTCTCTTCAAATATAAGTTTTTAAATCCACAATTTTAATGTAAATCCTTCAAATCTGGTAACACTTTGTTTTTAAGAAATACAGGAAAGTTTTCAACAATATCTACAACTATAGGTTCTGCTCTATCGTCAGACAGACAGCACGCTATTCAATGTATCATGGAAGGTTCCAGAACTTTCATGTAATACTAAGAATGAAAAGAACATCATGGAAAAAACAAGAATAATCCAGACTTTAAAAAGATTGTCACACACTTTTTATCAGCATTGTGGTAGAACATTCTGGAACACCATAGATTTTAAAGAACTCATTTACATGATGTCTCAAAACTAGGTCAATAGACAATTACTCGTCAATAAAGTAAAGCCCAAAGGGGGAATGACATACACATTATAGTAGACTGAGCAGGTTTTTTATGGTTGTATGTATTTAGTAACCTACTTATTGACTGATCATGACCCATATGCGAAATTGACCTTGATAAATTATTCTAAGAATGAAATGTGTTGTGTACACAAGATTGTTCTTAATTTGGTTTGAACAGTGGCAAATATTCAATATTTACAAATCTGGACAAAACTAGGCAACAGTTAGGATAACTGATAGAAAATTATGTCGCGGCAGTTATTTTTAACAAAATTTGACGCGTTGTCTTACGTTACTGAAAATGCCATGAAACCTTAGAAATTGTTGGTATCCCGCTTAAACCTTGTATTGTTTCATGCATTTGGGTTGCTTGTACATTTCAAAGAAAAAACTGACACAATCTTAGACAAAAAAAGTTTTTCTAATATGCATACAGACTTAAATAGGGAAATGGCACGAAATAATGGTAGTCACGCAATGGCACGAAAAAATGGTAGTCATGTAATGGCTTATTCATTAAACTGTAATGGAAAGGAAGTTTCCAAGTGATGTCCGACAAAAATTGTTTTCTTTCCTGGTTCTTTTCTTCCTTCGAAACTTATTTTTCTCATTTGTGTTTATAATTTGATGCCATTATTGTGGGCTGGGCCAAACATTAAATATAGAAATTTGAATTTTGCAAATCGAAAGGACAAAATCGTCTTTTAAGACATACATTGCACTCAAAAAAAGCCATCACAAAACTCTGCGCCTGTGGGCGCGGAGAATAAATGGTTCTTTGCGAATATTCAGTTAAAGCTTGATTTAAAAATAATCTTAAATAGAAAAATTGGCCACAATAAAACAAGACTAATGACAACACCATGAGGACTGAGTTTACGAATATAGTTTTATCATTTTTTAATATCTTTTTGAGGAAACATATTATTTTCATTTTCGGTTGATACAAAAATATTGTTACCATATTGCAGGTAACTTATACTACGAACTAAAAATTACTACTTGACTTCTTTTAATGAAAATATATTATCATGCTATGTTAAAATGTGAAAAATACAGTCTTTGGTTTTCAGGACCCAATTCTATGACATGGTATGTAAAAGAACAGGTGGGGCCGGAACATAGTAAGTATCAAATATGCTGCCCGGCTGTGGTAGATGATACAATGAACGAAACCTGTAAACAACCGTGGGGTTTCAAAAAGGTAAAGAAGGTGGCACTATTCACTAAAGATGAAAGAACAGACGTTGAAGGGAAGATATCGAACAACTACATACGTATAGCTTTGAAAAGCAAAGTATGCCCAAAGTGTGAGTCCTTCTGCGTGAGACAAAATAAAGCCAATCCTCGTGTAGTATGTACATACTGCACATCTAAGACGGGGACAAAGTTTGAATTTTGTTGGGCATGTCTCCGTCAGTGGAAAACATCCGGGACAAGCTCTTGCGGCAACGACAACTGCGAAGATGTAAGCATTAAATATCTTAGAACTTGTGGAGTGAAAACTATCGGTGATGTACCTAATTGCCCAATAACACGCGGGTGTCCACACTGTGGTACACTAATAGAGCACATCAAAGACTGTAAGCAGATGACATGCGACGGTTGTAAATGCATGTTTTGTTTCATCTGTTTGAAAGTTCCTATTAACGGCCAGTGGCAGTGTGGGTCATTTAATAATCCCTGTCAGGTAGCTCCTCGGCAAACAGTTTTGCCATAAAGTAGTACCGTATTGTCGAAATTTGACAAAACTAGGAGACTTATTTTGACAAAATAGAAATCTACTATGAAACATATTTGATAAACACATATTGATGCATTTCATTTTCACATTTTATATTTGCATCAATGATCATTATGTTTCTCCACTGATAGTCAGACATATATTGAGTTAGTACATATAGTTATCAGTTTTTTTTCCAATCATGTTTAATGAAAAAAATACGGCGTAGTCAAACATTTATTTTAGAATATCCAGAAATATCCGTACGCGTCATCTTTGTACATATATTAACGTGCAAAAACATTCTCATAATCAAAGATGATTGATTTCTGGAATCTAATGCACTTTTTAAAGATTGTCCCTATCATTTCTTTCATTTCATAAAACATGTCATGTGTGTTATGTATACTGATTATAATAAAAATGTTTTTACTGATAAAATATGAATGAAAATGCATACTACGGCATTTCCTCTTGAATAGTTTTATGAAGTTAGGTTTATTAACAAGTACCAGTATATAATGTAATGACAGTACATATTTTCTGTTGAAAATGCCTTTTAATATTCAGTAAAATGTGTTTCACTGACAAGTGTTCAAGAAATCAGTGAAGTTAATATTTAATCATAACTACTTCCAATTCTTTATAGAAACTAGAATTAGAAGTTAAAAGGGTTAATTTGTCCATAGTGTTAGGCATGTTCTTATTTCTTTTTTTGTTAACTTAGTATTTATTTAAACATTATGCACTATTGCGCAAGATGAAATAGAGAAATATCTTTAAGTTTTTTCCCTTCAATGTTTACTTCTGTTAATCTTTAATCCTCTAATGTTTGGGGGCTATAAGTTTGCGCCGCGTCCGTTTATCAGTTAATCCCATTCTTCTCCGTCCACCTAGCACAAAGCTCAAGTTAACGCTTAGATGGTAAAGGTTTTAAGTAACATATCTTGTCCGGACTATCATATTTTTATGAATAAATGGATGTTCAAATAGCTTGGCAAAAACATTTTGCGAGTCAAGACCCCTAAGTAAAAGATTAAGGACACACTTAAAGGTAAGACAAAATTTATGTAATTTTTCATGTCTGGATTTTAACTTTTTTGATGCATGGTTTTTCACAATGACTTTTCCGAAACATTTGCCATAAAAATATTTCTCAAAGGTCAAGCTCACACTCGAAGCTCAAAAATTTATGTCATTTTTCTTGCCTGGTCTATAGCCGCGTATACAATGCAAAGATGAATTTAGACACACGTTCACTTTATCAAGAAAGCTTATTGCGTGCAAAAACAGATCCCTAGTTTAAACGGTAATGTCATATGAGACAGCAAATGCTAATGCCATTTTCATTTCACCTGATATGTATTCACTGTTAGCTACCTGTATAGGTGGATGAGCCATCGTTTGTTGTCCTGTGTAAATATTTTTACTTATTTTTACTTAAACATCTCTTCTCGACCTACTTCAGAATTGCACTGACTTTGGTCTGTAGCATCCTGATATGGACTTTTCTCAAATAGAAAAAGTGGAAACTTCACAGGTCGCTCAACACGACAAAAACGAAAATGTTGCAGGCTCGGTTTGATTGAGCCTGTTCATGGACGGTAGTGGAAATGCATGCTAAAGTCCACGCCCTCTAGCCCTGGGTTGAGCAGAACTCAACATTTACACATGCTGAAAAGTACAAAAAGAAATTTAGAGACATCCGCTGATGTCAAGTTTTGTTGATTGTTAGATCCAAAAATAGATAAATGAACTTCGAGACGACTTCCTTTCTTGAATCATGCGAAAGAACTTCACCAAACTTGGTCTATAGTATCCTTGTATGGCCATCTCTCAAATGTGTTCGTTTTATTTTCGTTTGGCCATATAAATGACCAGCAAAGCAAAAATTAGAAAATTATTCAAACAACGTCTTCTTATGAACTACTTCATGGATTGTCGCCAAAGTTGGTATGTATGTCCGTGAATGGTCCACCCGGTAATTTTATTCAAATGATTCCATTCCGCCTGGCCCCTTTTAAAGACAACAAGAGCAAAAGTTAAAAACCTTTGAGCATTTTTTTAAGAACCGCCTTGATCTTCATCAAACTTGGTCTGCGGCCTTCTTGTATGAACCCCACTTTAATTCAAATGGTTATGCTATATCAATTTTGTAGCGGCCAGGGCCAAAGATAAAAAAAAACAGGCGTTAAACAACTTCTCTTGCAACACTTGATTGATCTTCACCAAACTTTATCTATAACATTCGTGCATGATCTTCGCACTGATTTATTCAGATGGTCTGGCTTGGTCCCTTTGAGAGAATGTAAGAGCTAAAAGTAAATAATTCTTTGAGCGACTTCTTCTCATGAACGTTTAGTTTGATCTTCACCAAGCCTAACCTGATGTATCATAGCATAATCATCTCATTATATTCAAATAGACCTGCTTTCTCCTTTTTCTGGCCGAAAAGGCTTGAAACAGAAAGAACTTCTTTTCATGAAAAACTTTATGGATCTTCGCAGAGCCTGTCAGCTCAACTTTGTTCAGGGTGAGCTATTAGTATAAGTAAATGGTAAGGCGTCCGTCGTCCATTGTCCATCCTACGCCGTCCACAAGGTTGGATGTTAGAGCTAAAATTACAAACACCTTTAAACAACTTCTTATGAGCCACTGAGTGGATCTTCATCAAACTTGTTCGCTAGCATTAAATGTTATAAGGTCCTCTCTCCAATTTATTAAAATGGGGCCGTTAGCCCCTTTCAGGGGCCACAAGAACTAAAAATATAAATACTTTTTGATGACTTCTTCTCATGAACCGATCTGTGGATCTTCATCAAACTTGGTTTATAGCATCATTATTAAGTCCTCTAAGTCCTTTACCATATGTTTTCAAGTCTGGGCGATTAGCTCTTTTTAGGGGCCACTGGATCTATAGATAGAAATTCCTTTAAAAGTTTTCTTATGAACTCCAGGAAGTAACTTCATCAAACTTGACCTAAAGCATCTTTTATAAGATCCTCTCCCAACTTCGTTCAGATGGAGCGTTTTGTCATTTTAAGGTGCCGCTAGAACTACAAGTAGAAATGTATCTAAATGACTTCTCCTCATGAACCATTCAATGGATCTTCTTCAGACTTGGGTGATAGCATTATTATGTGTTCACATTTGGGCGACTAGAGTAGAAAATAGAAATTGCTTAATACGACTTCTGCTCATGAATCGCTTGATCAAACTTGGTCTGTAGCATCACTATAACGTCCTCTCCAAATCTAAAGCTAAAAACTGGTTGGAATTTTATCAGACTTGATGTACAACACAACTATAAAGTCCTCTACCAAATATATTCAGATGTGGACGCTTGGCCCCGTTAAGGTCTACTTGGGCTAAAAATAGAAATGCCATTAAATGATGTATTCTTATGCAGCACTGGATGGATCTTCATCAAACTTGGTTTGTAGAATAATTAGAAGGCTCTGTACCAAATTTGTTCAATTGGGGCGTTTGGTCCCTTTAGAGGGATGCAAGAGCTAAAAATAGAAATATCTTAAATCGCCTTCTTTTCATGAACAGCTTGATTGATTTTCACCAAACTTAGTCTATGAATCAAAAGGTATTCTTCGAAAATTGTTCAAATGAGGCGAGTGATTACTTTTAGGTGCAACTACGGCTTAAAATAGAAAAGAAAATTTAAAAAGCTTTTTTTCATTATCTGCTTGATAGAACTTCATCAAACTTGGTCTATAAAGCATAAGGTCGTCTCCAAAATTTGTCCCCTTTAAGGGGCAATTAAAGCTGACAATAGACAAAAGTTAAACATCTTCTTCTCATTAACTGCTGGATGGGACTTCTTGCATGTAGCGTCATTATACTAAATCACACAAAAATGCTAAATGGTGGTGTTTGTCCTTTTTAAGAGCCGCTAGAGTTAAAAAACAACAGAGAACATCCATTAAATAAACAACTACGTATAATGAAGTCAGTTCTAATTGTTATGCACATAACATCAAAATATATGTAGAACAAATATTTTATTAAGTTTTATTTTAATGATCTGTTCTAAGTATTTAACCAAACTTGGTTAGAAACAATGTCAGATTGTCAAGGTCCCATTTGGGCCCCTTCTTGTAACATCTCTCAGTTTAATTCAAAATGATTTTCGTAGTCTCTTTTATGGAACACAACGGCTAAAATATAAAATTCTTAAAACAACTTCTTCGTCTTATAAAATTTATTAAAATGGTTTCTCATAGCTACTTAAAGGGATCAACAGAGCTGAAAATAGAAACCCCCTTTAAACAACTTATTCTGAAACATTCAATGCATCGTCATCAAACTTGATCTGTAAGTATTTTCGTAGGATCTTCCGTCAGATTTGTTCAAATGGTTCTACTTTAAAAGGCAGCCAAACCTGATTATAGAAACACAATTTAACAACATTTTCTTATAAATCAAACGCTTGATCTTTACCATACTCTGTCTGTAGCATCTTTGTATAGTCTTGTTTCAGCTTTTTAATTGTTCCCGTTGGCCTCATTTTGGAGCCCACAGAGCTAAAAATAGGTACACATTTAAACAGCTTCTTCTCATAAACGACTTACTGAATTTTCACCAACTTGGCTTTGTTTGTAAGACAATCTCCTTTTTATTTGACAAGGTTTGAGACTTATGTTTTCAGACAAGTTATCGGTATTCCCATGGGAACTAATTGTGTGCCACTTGTCGCAGATTTGTTATTATATTGCTACAAAAGAGAATTTTTGAGTTTAACAACAAAAATACACAGGCAGATAATGTCATCAATGCTTTTAACAGCACCTCTCTTGATCTGGACGATATATCAATCATAAATAGTTCGTATATTTCCTCTCACCGTGACTAATGTATACATTAGATAGCTTCAATTAAATATCGCCACCAACGGGATACCATTGTTTTATTTTTATATTTTTAAAAAAGCTGCTTCTCTCCATTAATGATGACACCATATCTATGAAACTCATATGACAAGAGAGATGACTTTAATTTTGATTTTGTCTATTTCCGTCATCCGTCATCCAGAAGGAAATATACCCCGTGGCGCATGATATGAGTTTCATGATTTAATAAGATTTGATAGAGACTGTCATAACTGAATGTCCATTACTGATTTTGAGGTCACTGGGTCAAAGGTTCCAGGCCGTAGTGACAATGTTACAATGTAGTTCAAAAATTGCTTTAGTATGCCCAAAGCAACAATCTGAAATTTAGCAGGCACATAACTTATTGACAGTGAATGATTACTTTTGCTAATATTATCGTGGTTTATAGTCAAGGTCAAAGTGATTGTTAGTACAAAAGAATTTTCCGCTAAATATCACTACTGATCTATGAGCACCAAACATAGCCGATATACTAACCCATTGACCATAAATAACGCATGACCTTTGTTGATTTCTAGGTACTCTGATCCAAACGCTCATAGTGAGCTTTTGTGACCACTCGATGTCAGTCGTGCGTCGTCAGTCATCCGTCGTGCGTCGTCCGTCATGCGTCCATCAAAAATTTCTAAAATATCTCCTCCTTCAACACCACTTTGCAGAATTACATCAAACTTCACAGGAATAATCCTTGAATAACCCTCTTTCATTTATCTTTTTTCCCAAAAAATAAATTTCAAAACGAACACTGGTTGCCATTGCAACCGGAAGGAAAAACTTAAAAAATCTTCTTGTCCAAAACCGCAAGGCGTAGAGCCTCGATATTTGGCATGTGACTTTATCTAATGGCCCTCTATGAGAATTTTTCAAATTATGCTCCTTGGGTGAAAAGAGGCTCCGCTCCAGGAGTGCCAAGTTTTACATAGACTTATATAGGAAAAAACTTTAAAACTCTTCTTGTCTGAAATCACAAGACCTAGGTCTTTGATATTTGGTTTGTAGCATTGCCTTATGGTTCTCTATCAAGAGTGTTCAAACTATTACCCTGGGATGATTAGAGGCCCCACCCGGGGGGTCCCAACTTTTACAAAGACTTATATAAGAAAAATCTTCTTGTCTGAAACTGCAAGGCATTGTTATTTGGTATGTTGCATTGCCTAGTGGTCCTCTACCAAGATTATTCAAATTATTCCCCTGGGGTGAAAAAAGGTGCCACCAAGGGGGTCGCAAGATTTACATAGACTTATATAGGAAAACCTTTAAAAATCTTTTTTCCTAAAACTGCAAGGCCTAGGCTTTTGATTTTTGGTGTGTTGCAGTGCCTAGTGGTCTTATACTAAAATTGTTCAAAGCATGCCCCTGGGGTGAAAAGAGGTCCTGCCTTGGGGGTCCAAATTTTAACATACACTTACGTAGAAAAAAACTTTAAAAACCGTCTTGTCTGAATATTCAAGACCTAGGCTTTTGATATTTGGTATGTAGCATGGTCTAGTGGTTCTCTAACAAGATGGTTCAAATTATGCCCCTTGGGCGAAAAGATGTTTGTTTGTTTTGGGTTTAACGCCGTTTTTTAACAGTATCTCAGTCAAAAAGAGGCACCGCCCCGGGGGTCACTTGTATATGAGTTATATAGGAAAAATACTGATCATTTTTCCTAGACTGTTTAATTATAATTACCTGATGAACTCAGCCTTGACCTACTGACATACTTTCTTGTGGGTTTTTTTCATATACAGCCATGAAATTTGGATGACATGTACAGTTTTTCACACAGATCTTAATACTGACTTTCAGCAACCATGAATGTGACCTACTGGCCTACTTCCTTAGCATCAGTTTGACATTTGAAACGTGTAGCTCATAATGCTAAGGTGAGCGATCCAGCGATCATGACCCTCTTGTTAGTTTATTTGGTCAACTGCCAAGGTCTCGGTGATTGTTAGAATTTAAACCGTTTCAGTAACTCAATAACTTGAAGATGTATCGACTTACAATCCCCATACATGTCAGGCTCATTACCCGAGCCCTTCTATGAAGTCAGTGGTTAGTAATTTAAGGTCAAAATGACTGTAGTACAAACCCGTTTATCATGAATATTTTTAGAAACACTTAACATACAATTCTCAAATATTGCAAGCAAATATGTAGTACAGTGTAAATGACCCTTTGATTTTGACGGTCAGTGAATTCAACGTCATTGTCACAGAGACTGTTAGTAAACAAATATTGTCCTGTAAATATTTTGAGTATGGCATGACTAAATACCTTTAATCTTAGTAGGCACAATGCCAGGGTATGGTAAATGTTTCTTATTTCAAACAGCAGGATTCTTTATGGCTATGAAACATATGATATACAGCAATTGTTGTCTTGTTCTCACTCATATTTGAAATACACTATTTTGGATACGACCTCTCGAATATATTCAAAATATCTACCATAAATAAATAACCAGTAGTAAACTTTGCATTGTCTGCTTATACTTTCTTTGCTCGTTATATTTTTTTTTTGGTTTTCTTTGAGTTTCAACAGAGAACACATTATGACACGTTTTGCACTAACCTACTTGGTTTAATTAATATATCCATTCCATAACAAGATTCTTTTGATTTTACAGCAATCACACAACTCTACCGGCACTTGTGCAAGCAGTTTATTTCAGGTAAAGTGTTAACTTGAATGTATAATATACGTAAAACTCAAGGGTAAAACCTGTGCAACAGCCATTATGATATTTTAATATTTGCTTAAATATTATAAGGGTCCTGCAAAAGGTTTTTTCATTGATTCGGATTTCTTAAGTTTTATCAAAATTGTTTTTATTACAAACCTTCAAAGTATTCCCTCTTTACCGAAACATATTTTTGTAACCTTTTTACCCTATCGCAAAAAGGAGATAAATAATATTATTTTGGTATCTGTTGGAGACTTTGTTAAATGGGCACTGCCCAGAGAACTTCTTTTCTTTCCAGAAAGAATTTTCTTTAAGGTCACAGGGATTCAGGTCAGGTAAATAAGGTGGATGGTTCACAAGTTCCACCTTTTCAGAAGCCAAAAAAGACTTAACAACCTCGCACTTGCAAGAGGAGGCGTTGTCGTGTATAAGATGGGCTCCTAACTATACTTTGCTTGGATGTTTCTTATCGGAAAACTCACTTGCAAGAGGAGGCGTTGTCGTGTATAAGATGGGCTCCTAACTATACTTTGCTTGGATGTTACTTATCGGAAAACTCTTTGACTTTCTTCAGTACAGAGTTCTTGTAAAATCGATCAGTGACTGTATGACCAGATGGACAAGGTACTTGAATGACTGGCCCACTATATTTGAAGAATATTGCGTACAACATCTTTTTCGAACTTACGGTTCTCTTGGCAATAAAGGTGCGTTTTTGTAGCTTTTCGCTTCCATTGCTTGTTATCAGCCCTTCTCTGTGGCTCAGACGTGTGCACCCAGGTATTGTCACCCTGTTAACAAGTTAGAAATAACCCGACTATCTCAGCCTTCTTATGTTTTCAAAAGCTCCCGGGCATATTTAAGACCTTTCTTTTACTCCTCAGTGAACAAATGAGGTACCCACCTAGTGCAAACTTTTCTCGGGTCCAAACGCTTTTTCAGAATTGTTTGCACATTGCCTTCTGGTATGCCAGTACAACTGGCTATATCTTTCGCCGACAATCGCGCATCCCGTTCGACCGTAGCTTTTACAGCAGCAATGTTTGCCAGGGCTTTCAGAACGGGCATCATCTTCAACAGATGATTTCTAAGCTTATACAGCTTTAACCCACCTAAAACTGTGCGCATTTAAATGGCCAAATATCTGTTTTGAATCTATATCAAGCCTAATGCGGCAATCAATATAGCTACGAATTTTAGTCCTTCCGTCCATTTTACAATGTGACAAGTAAATTGGTCAGTGTATATGACTGCATGTATTTCAATATTTGCACGAAATAGAAATAAACGGATATCATTAGCTAGCGTTTTGAAAAGTACCTGGGATAAAACTACGGAAGCCCATTAGTGACGGAACTTTTGCAGGACCCTCGTACAGAAACTGAAGTTGTTAAGGTAGTTCTGCACGTTTGGATCGAAAAATTTTCTACAATGTAGAATTTGATTAAACCCTGATTTTTCAAAACTTCAGAATATACTTAGAAAATTCAACAAATAAAAATGATAGGGTCGTGTGCTTGATTTTTTGCTAGACTGATTTGAAATATTTGGACCTCACGCATTTTTAATAATGGGAGTCTATGGGAAAATTACAACTTTCATATCATTTTCGTCAATTGAAATTTTTCTACAATGTAGATTTTAATGAAACTTCTCACAGTCGTAAATAAATATATGGTCTATAATATGGTAAAATAAAATGTATACGTCCATGTGCTTATTTTTGTGTTATCTGACCAAACTTAAAATGAACCGCACATTTCAAGACAATTTAAGACATTATTTTAAATTATTTAAACGTCACAGATGTTTTGATATCATATATTAACTTTAGAGAGATACTAACAATGCCATTGAAATACATTTACTCACGGGTTGCCATTAATTCATAAAATGATTTTCATTTCCGTACGCCGAATCCTGGCTTTATTCTACGTTTTCCGGAAAAATGACGTTACGCCATCACTTCCGGTTTATCAAACGTGCAGAACTACCTTAAAGTCTGTAATGGATGAAAATGTCTGTTTATATACAGTCTTGAAATTTCAAAATCTAGCATGTTTTGGTCATTATTTTTTCTTCAGTAGAGAATTTGATTAAACTCTTCTGTTCTGAAATCTTCCTGATGTACTAAAACAACTTCGACAAAAATAGATAGGTTTTGTTTTCTTACATTTTTGCTACATTGATCAGAAAAAGTTGAACCTCAAACAGGTTTTTACACTGGGATTCGATGGGAAAATCACAATTTTGATGACATTTTAGCGTACAGAAAATTTTCCACAATGTATATTTCAATAAAACTTCTGACAGTGATTTACGAATATATTGTCTATAACATAGTCAAGCTTAATAATTATGGTTCCATATGTACTTTTTTAGATATTCATTTTTGATTCAAGAGGTCCGCAAACTTCAAACTGATTTGATGAGATTATATGTGTCAATATTTGTATGCCCCCGAAGGGAGGCATATTAGTTTCAACTGTCCATCCGTTCGTTCGTTCGTTCGTTCGTTCGTTCGTTAGTCACAACGTTAACTTTTTGCATGAAGGCACTTTACTCGCGTACCGCTGCACCCAGGACCTTCAAACTTCACATGCTAATAGTACTTATTGAGTACACGACCCCTACTGACTTTGGGGTTACCAGGTCAAAGGTCAAGGTCACAGGGGCCAACGTTAACTTTTTGCATGAAGGCACTTTACTCGCGAACCGCTGCACCAAGGACCTTCAAACTTCACATGCTGATAGTACCTATTGAGTACACGACCCCTACTGACTTTGGGGTCACCAAGTCAAAGGTCAAGGTCACAGGGACCAACGTTACCTTTTTGCATGAAGGCACTTTACTCGCGAACCGCTGCACCCAGGACCTTCAAACTTCACATGCTGATATTACTTATTGAGTACACGACCCCTACTGACTTTGGGGTCACCAGGTCAAAGGTCAAGGTCACCAGGTCAAAGGTCAAGGTGCTGCGGGGGCATTTGTCACCATTAATGACAGCTCTTGTTAAATTATATCGTATCTATAGAGAGGTTTTTAAGTTGCCGTTTTAGTATATTAACATTCGGGCTGCCAATAATAAGTGAAACGATTTTCGATTCCTTATGCTGGGACCAAGCTTTATTCTACGATCTTTGGATAAATGACATTACACTATTTCTTCCGGTTTATCAAACGTGCAGAACAACCTAAAACCTTTGGGTAACGATTTATATCATTAGCTTGTAAGACAATAGCGAAAAGATCAGCGTTACCGAACGTTTAATACAGCTACAGTTGAATGTGTTATAAAGTCAAGTACTAATTTTAGAATTTCAGGGACATGATTGGAAGATGGCGAGACAATACAGGCCAGTTTTTTATGGAGTTGCTTGTATGCTACGGTCCAAACTTTATGTAATTCTCAAACAAGATTTTCGCTGACTACATATCAAATATTTAAAGTTTAATACACACAAGGCACATAAACGCTTTACTTTCTATCAACATTTTATTATTTTAGGATACTGTTTCCAAGTTTTCAAACTTCTCTATGTACAATGATATTCTTTCACATTAAGCAGAAAATATTGTACTGCCATTTTGGAACAATTAATTTCGTGGTTAAGAAATTTCGTTACGGCTACTTCGCTGGGATATGAATTGTTGGAATTTTAATTTTGAATATAAAATGAACGGGATTTAATTTCCTGGATTCATTCAACCACGAAAATTAGTTCCCAAAGAATATCAATAATTTCACAGTTGTGTTTTATGTATATAATTCTATTATTTCATTATTTTTATGTTTCTGTGAAATGAATGACTATATTTCATTGCATCATCTTTTCTCATCGCTTGCAAAAATGAGAAAAAAGTATAAAAAGTTTTAAAAAAAAAAGTAAAAAGACATAAAACATTAAAAAAAATATTGTATATATAATGAAAGCTTTATATCATGTTTGCTGATGTTTCTGTTGTTGTATATGCATTGATTTATTGTTCTTGAATGTAAGCTTCTTTGTATTATGGGTTTTGTACATATTGTGCAGGAGTGTCCGATTTAATGTCAGGCTGATTAACTCATACATTTAGATAGTGATAAATATGTAGACAAATCATGAAAGTCTTGGTGTTAGGTGATATATAGTATAAGTAGATATTTCTGTGTTTGATATGCTTGCTTGTTGAACAGATTTCCCTAATATGGTTACTATGTTGTATTGAACTTCAAAATACAATTTATAAAAATATCATAAACATATAGGAGAGACGTTTCAATATGAAATTTGATAATACATAACATTTGTTTATGTTTAGTTAAAGTTTAAGGCAGTTCTGCACGTTCAAATTTTTTTCTACAATTTAGCATTTGATTAAACTCTGATTTTTTAAAACTTCAGAATATACCCAGCAAATAAAAATAATAGGCACGTTTGCTTGATTTTTTAGCTCACCTGAGCAATGCTTATGGTGAGCTATTGTGATCACGCTGTGTCCGGCGTCCGTCGTGCGTGCGTGCGTGCGTCCGTCGTCAACAATTGTGTTTAAAAGACATCTCCTCCATTGAATGGATTTTGATGAAACTTGGCATGGTTGTTTCTTGGATGGTCCTCTACCAAAGTTGTTCAAAAGGTTCCGCTTGGTTGCACATAGGGGCCGCCAGAGCTAAATATAAAAAAAAATTCAAACAACATCTCCTCCTTAAACGATTGGCCGATTTTGAAATAATTTCACACAAATGGTCCTTATGTCACCCTCTATCAAGATTGTTCAACTTATTTTGATTCGTCGAAAAACATGCCGCCAGAGGGCTTGGTCACTTTTCCCTATATGTATATGGTAGAAACTTTAAGATTCTTCTTGTGTGAAACTGCTGGCCCAATTTTAGAATAATTTTACACAAATGGTCCTTGTGTGACCCTCTACCAAGATTGTTCAAATTATTCCGATTGGTCCAAAAACATGCCGCCAGAGGGCGTGGTCACTTTTCCCTATATGTATATAGTGAAAACTTAAAAAATCTTCTTGTGTGAAACTGCTGGCCCGATTGTAGAGTAATTTTACACAAATGGTCCTTGTGTGACCCTCTACCAAGTTTATTAAAATTATTTTGATTCGTCAAAAAACATGGCCACCAGAGGGCATGGTCATTTTTCCCTATATGTATATAGTGGTAATTTTAAAAATCTTCTTGTGTGAAACTGCTAGCCTGATTTTAAAATAATTTTACACAAATGGTTCTTGTGTGACCCTCTACTAAAATTGTTCAAATTATTCCGATTCGTCAAAAAACATGGCTGCCAGGGGCGTGGCCACTTTTCCCTTTATGTATATAGAAGAAACTTAGAAAATCTTCTTGTATAAAATTGTTAGCCTGATTTTAAAATAATTTCACACAAATTGTCTTTGTGTGATCTTCTACAAATACTGTTCAAATTTTTCTGATTCGTCAAAAAACATGGCCGCCAGATGGCGTGGTCACTTTTCATCAACAATTTCTTTAAATAACATCTCCTCCATAACTACTGAATGTATTTTGATGAAACTTTACACAAATGATCTCTTGGTAGCCCTCTTTCAAAGTTGTTAAATGGTTCCGGTTCATTGAACATACAGGTTTGTTTGGTTAAAAATAGGTTTTCGGCTATCAGACTTTAAGATCCTTTTCTCTACAGCTTTGATAATTGGCATATGATATAAGGGTTTGACTTTTGACTCTCTACCATAAATGTCCAAATTGCCCTAAGGTCAATAAAATGGCCATGCCCGTGTCTGACATGTACTTACTATAGGCTTATATATAAGAAACTTTGAAAATCTTTTTCTGTGAGTCAATAATAGCTAGAGCCTTGATGTTTGGCGTGTGATATCAGATTTGTAATGTCTACCGTAATTATTCAAATTATTGCCCGAGATTCAAAAATGTGGGTGACATGTATATAATATAGGCTAACATAGAAGAAATCTAACTCTGTACTTATATAAACACACTTGAAGCCTTGTACACAGGTGAGCGCTTTAGGGTTAATGACCCTCTTGTTTGCTAGACAGATTTGAAGAATTTGGTCTCATGCAATTTTTCATAATGAGAGTCTATGGGAATATCATAACTTTCATAACATTTTCGCGAATAGAAATGTTTCTACAATGTAGAATTTAATGAAACTTCTCACAATATGGCCAATAATGTAGTGAAATAAAATGTATAGGTCCGTTTGCTTATTTTTGAGATATTTGACCTTGATTAAAGTGATTCGCACTTTTCATGCTAATTTTAAAACACTTTGAATTACATGTATTTAACGTGTCAGATGTTTAAATATATTATTTCAACTTTAGAAAGACAGTAACAGTGCCGTTATAATAAATTTACTCACATGTTGCTATTAATTCATAAGATGACGCCGAATCCAGGCTTTATTCTACGTTTTTCGGATAAATGACATTACGTCATCACTTCCGACTTATCAAACGTGAAGAACTACCTTAAATGAACATGATATCCTCCCCCACGCCCCTGTAAGTGAAAGGGTATATTGGAATCACTTTGTACAATATGTCTGTCCTCTTCCGCATTTAATTCTGCTGTAAGCGGATCGAATGATAGACAGCAAAGAAAGATAATGAAAAGCTCTCTGCAGTATCTCCCAGTTTTGTATTTATTTTTTTCACACGATTTCCCACTGCTCAGCTTCTGAAATATATTTTAAAGAGAAAGAGCAAGGTTCAGTAAAACAACTCTGTTTTGAATATTATAAAATGTAGTTAGTTCTTTTCCATATCGTCAAACTGTACAACTTATTGACCTAAAATGTTTCTATATTTCATGGCTTTGTATCTTATATTCTACTTTCCCATCTGATAGTAAAGGCGTCAGGTACATGATTTGCATACTGAAACACGCATATTAAGAAGATTTTCAAATTCTTTGTTCTACTCATTATGATAGCTGCACAACATTTTGAACAACACAAATAATTGTAAAATGAACTTTTAAAGTTTTTGCCCATTTTCAATCAGATATCAGACATTTATCAATGTACCCTTAGCTGTTATTTGGGTCTCAAAATTTGCAAAAATGATTGTTTGGAAGCTTTCTGGCTGCCATTAATAAGTAGGACATTAAGTAGAGCCTTTTTTAAAAAAAATCTTAGATGACACTGTACATTTTTAATGTAAAAATAGAAAAATCAAAGATACGTGGGTAAAGATTGTACAAAGTGATTTTTACAAATTTGTCATCATCTTCATTACATTAAATATATCATGTTTTTGTATATAATGTCATCCTTTCATTATATATGTGTAACTGTGCAATGAATGATCGTGTCGAAAGAAACAGAGGTGTGTGCTTGCTTTGGTATTACAATTGCACTGCATCATTTGTTCTCATCACATTAAAAAGTCATGGAGAAAAGCATAAAAAAATATTTTAAAAAATGTTTTAAAACAAAATGTTTTAGAAAAGTCAACATTTATGAACATATTGCAAACAAATGTTACAAGAAACATGTAGGTTATATTTACTCATATTGGTGGTGGTGTTGTTGATTGTAAAAAGTGATTTTTACAAATTTGTCATCAACTTCATTACATTGAATATATCATGTTTTTGTATATAATGTCATTTTTTCATTATATTTGTGTAACTGTAGAATGAATGATCGTGTCGAGAAGAAACAGAGATGTGTGTTTGCTTCGGTATTACAATTTCATTGCATCATTTGTTCTCATCACATTAAAAAGTCATGGAGAAAAGCATAAAAAAATATTTAAAAAAAATGTTTTAAAACAAAATGTTTTAGAAAAACAAAGAAAAATATCAAACAGGGAATGCCACGCACCAAAAGCGCAGCCTCCTCAAAACGAACCCCCCAGAAAAAGTCAACATTTATGAACATATTGCAAACAAATGTTACAAGAAACATGTAGGTTATATTTACTCATATTGGTGGTGGTGTTGTTGATTGTACAAAGTGATTTTTACAAATTTGTCATCATCTTCATTACATTAAATATATCATGTTTTTGTAAATAATGTCATCCTTTCATTATATTTGTGCAACTGTGGAATGAATGATCGTGTCGAGAAGAAACAGAGGTGTGTGCTTGCTTTGGTATTAAAATTTCATTGCATCATTTTTTCTCATCACATTAAAAAAGTCATGGAGAAAAACATAAAAAAATACTTGAAAACAAAATGTTTTAGAAAAGTTGACATTTATAAATATATTGCAAACAAATGTTACAAGAAACATATAGGTTATATTTACTTATATTGGTGCTGGTGTTGTTGATTGTACAAAATGATTTTTACAAATTTGTCATCATCTTCATTACATTGAATATATCATGATTTTGTATATAATGTCATCCTTTCATTATATTTGTGTAACTGTGGAATGAATGATCGTGTCGAGAAGAAACAGAGGTGTGTGCTTGCTTTGGTATTACAATTTCATTGCATCATTTTTTCTCATCACATTAAAAAGTCATGGAGAAAAACATAAAATTTAAAAAAAAACAATGTTTTAGAAAAGTCAACATTTATGAACATATTGCAAACAAATGTTACAAGAAACATGCTAGTTATATTTACTCATATTGTTGGTGGTGTTGTTGCTTTAGTTCACGCAGTTAGTTACTTAATTAGATACTTTTGAAAGTAATATATGAGCCGCACCATGAGAAAACCAACATAGTGCATTTGCGACCAGCATGGATCCAGGCCAGCCTGCGCATCCGCACAGTCTTGTCAGGATCTATGCCTTTCGATTTCAAAGCCTATTGCAATTAGAGAAACCGTTAGCGACCAGCATGGATCCTGATGCAAATGCACTATGTTGGTTTTCTCATGGTGCGGCTCATATATATTATATTAAGGGTAAATATACCAAAAAACTATGTATTTATAATGCAAGAGAGGCTAATGTTATGTTAAGTCAATGCAATCTTCAGTAAAAAATATGTTGACAATATCATCGATGTAAGGTAATAAGCAAAAAGAGTTTAAGCGTAAAGAATGGTTTGAATAATTCTTTGTTTTATATGTTTACTTAATTATTTACTTATTGCACGTAAAGTGTGTTTTGTATTATAAGAATATTTCACTGGTTGCGGGTAAAGATGGAAATATCAGGCACTCGGGTAACTGTTTAGGCGGTAACGAGGCTCCTTTTGCGGGTCAATATCGCTTTTTGCGGACCCGAGCGTGTACCCCTTTCGTCCAATCAAATTAGCGCATTCAAGAAGGGTATATAATATTTTACTTAAAGTTTAAATGAACATGATATTTTCCCCCATCAGGGAAAAGGTAAATTGGAATCACTTTGTACAGTCTTTCTGTCCATTCAACCATCTGTCCTCCGCATTTCAATCCGCTGTACCCGGGCAATGATGGCAAAGAGGGATATACCGTTTTCTATTTATTTATTTTTTTCACAAGATTGCACACAACTAAACTTCTGAAGAAATGTTCAACGTATGTACATGAAATATTTCTATATTTCATAGTTGTGTATCTTATATTCTACTTTCCCATCTGATAGCAAAGGCGTCAGGTATAAAATTTGGTACTGAAGCCATGTATATTAAAAAGATTTTCAAATTCTTGGTTCTGCCAGGGATGCTAGCTGCACAACATTTTGAACAACACAAATTTATAATTCTGATGTGAGATTTTTTGTATTGTACTTACAAAACTATCATGAACATAAATTGGAGAGGCGTTTTTAACCATCTTCAGGTAGATATCAGACTTTTTTCAATGTAACCCTCAGCTGTTATTTGGGTCTCAAAATTTGGAAAAATTGATTGTTTTGAAGGTTTCGAGAGAGATGTTTTGAAAATTTCTTAGATTACACCGTTCATTTATATAAAATAATCAATTATGCATTGGTTCAGATTGTACAAAGCAATTTTCCTAAGAAAAATATGTGTCGATCATGGATTTCAAATCTGGGTGTTTTCAAAATTTACAAAGTTTTCTATTAAGTAAGATTTTATAGTTAGTCTATATAAATAGCATGGTGGCAGTACATATCTTCTGTTGACTGTCGCAGTTTAATGTAAATTATTATTTATGATAGTTATATTGTGTTCCACTGTCCATCTTTCAAGGGGTCTATGCAATACATTTGTTTGCAACCGTAAATTCAATAGAGAATGGATATATATTTCTAAACTAAATTGAAAGCAGCTGTATTATGTCTCATAAAGGATAACATATCTTGTTTTCTCAACAGATTATTTATTATTAAAAATATATTCCTATTCGATACATAAATTTTGACAGAAAACTGATGTTTAGGATAATAAGTTTGCATCTCATCCGTCGTTCATTTCGTTCTATTTTGTCAGGTCTCAAAGTCAATGTCAGATATAAAGGTCGAAAGTTTTATTCCTTTTCTTTTTGTCCGGAATATAACTTTTCTATGCATAAATGGATATTGAAATAACTTGACACACATATTCACCGTTCTCTTACAATAACGATCAATGTCACATTTAGAGGTCAAATATTTTAGGTATTTTTCTTGTCCGGACTATAACAGTTTTATTCATACATGGATGTTAAAATAATTTGTAACTAACAAGACAATGTCAAAGGCAAAACTATTTCCTGAAAGTCTAAGATCAAAGGCTTTATGCATTTTGGTTGTTTGGTCAACAGCCTTTTTATGTATGCAAATTTGCTAAAACTAGATTAATGAGTCCGACTCTAGCGTAAAGAAAAAAGTAAGACTTAAGAGGTCAAAGATTGTTCGTAGTTTTGTTTTCCACTCTACAACTTTTTATGCATAAATGAATATAAAAATTTAGATAATTTTGTGCTAAGAAACAATGAAACGTTTGTTTTTAACAACAAACTTCATAGAAATTCCACATCTTTATAAAGGTGGTAATTTCTTCTTACTGACGCAGTAAGGGACTTTGTATTGTCTGGTAATACGTCCTTCTATTGATTTATTAAGGTCTTCTGAGACGAGACAGAAATAAAAAATAGGTTACCCACATTCATCTTCCTTTGCTTTTACAGTCCCAGCACACTTCTGGTACATGTGCATGCCATATATGTCAGGTAAACTGTATACTTGAAAATGTCATATAGGGAAATACCAGTTGAATTATATATATCAAAATCTGCGCGAAAGACATAATATCTTAATATCAGCTAAAATGTTACAAAAAGTGAACTAAATGCCCGTTTGTATTGAAGATCTTTTAGAAATTTGGAATACAACCAAGAAAATGGTTTGCAGACTTTTCGACAATTTTGATTTTTTTTTAATTTTAGTTTTGAATACGCCTGATAATTGTGACAAAGGAAATATCAACCAAAAACTGCACTTTTTCTAAAGTTTGTTATTATGCAAGAGAGGCGGATATAGTTAATGCATTCTTCAGTAACAAATTTGTTGAAAATATCACCGATGTAAGGTAATAAGCAACAGGAGTATAAGTGTAAAGAATGGTCTGGATAGTTCTTTATGTACTTATAAAACAGACTGGCCCGGTTTATATGTATTGTATTGCCATCGAAATATTTCTATAAAATGCTTCTTCCCCTTCCGTTTGGATCCGTCCATGTTTACAAACACGTTTGTTTATTTTATGGACTGTATATTCTACTTCAAAAATAGCATTTCTGAAAATAGCATTCACACAACTTGAGAAAAGCGATTGTTTATGTTTGCTTGATTAAATGTATTTCACTTGTTTAAATGTACAACCAGATTTGTTTGAAAGGAAAGGGATGTTGGAATCACATTGTCACTTTACCGTTTCTATATTAAAGAGAATAAATAATTGATACACGGCAAAGACCAGGTTATGATGTAACTATTGTTTGAAAAATAATACAATTGTCCCCATTTTTATGCCCCCGAAGGGAGGCATATAGTTTTTTGAACCGTCTGTCAGTCTGTCGGTCTGTCAGTCGGTCCGCAATTTTCGTGTCCGGTCCATATCTTTGTCATCCATGAATGGATTTTCAAATAACTTGACATGAATGTGTACCACAGTAAGACAACGTGTCGCGCGCAAGACCCAGGTCCGTAGCTCAAAGGTCAAGGTCACACTTAGACGTTAAAGGTCATTTTTCATGATAGTGCCTTCGTGTCCTGTCCATATCTTTGTCATCGATGGATGGATTTTCAAATAACTTGGCATGAATGTGTACCACAGTAAGACGACGTGTCGCGCGCAAGATCCAGGTCCGTAGCTCAAAGGTCAAGGTCACACTTTTAGACATTAAAGGTCATTTTTCATGATAGTGCATTCGTGTCCGGTCCATATCTTTGTCATCCATGGATGAATTTTCAAATAACTTGGCATGAATGTGTACCACAGTAGGACGATGTGTCGCGCGCAAGACCCAGGTCCGTAACTCAAAGGTCAAGGTCACACTTAGACGTTAAAGGTCATATTTCATGATAGTGCATTGATGGGCGTGTCCGGTCCATATCTTTGTCATTCATGCATGGATTTTAAAATTACTGGGCATGAATGTGTACCACAGTAAGACGACGTGTCGCGCGCAAGACCCAGGTCTGTAGGTCAAAGGTCCTAAACTCTAACATCGGCCATAACTATTCATTCAAAGTGCCATCGGGGGCATGTGTCATCCTATGGAGACAGCTCCTGTTTATTTTTATTTTTTGCAAATTGCAAACAATATCTGCTTGGAGTATAAAATGAAAACGCCCAAATTTCAAAAAGTTTTTCTCCATCTTGAAGATTATAAAATTAAAATTTACTTGCTTTTGATGTTTATTTTCTTACTGATTTCGTCACAATTTCAAACCTAAATAATTAATATTGTATAGTTACTGCCAATTAGTATTATTGTGAATTCCAGTTATATTTAACAAGATATATCAAATATCTGATACATTTATGAGATTATTCAACAATATCTGTAAGAAGATCCTTTGGAAGTAGATCTATAGACAGCAACCATTCAAAATAATAGCTGTTCATGAGAGGTAATGTAATGTGCAACATCCTTGCCGCCCCTAGCATTGGCTTAAACGAAACTATCATTCAGAAACATTGAATGGACCCAGTAATCCCAAACGACCAGAAAATATAACACCACCGAGTCCAAGTACGGGGGGACATTTTACGATCGCCACATAGCAACCGCCGTTGTGATAGTTAAGAAATATATAAGAAAAATAGTTTAGAAGCATAGAATTTAACCACGCAAAATAATAACAGAGGTTATGAAAAGTGCATCACCCCTCATGCCCGTCAAATCGTAGATGGTAGTGGAAAAGATTTGCCTAGATTTCTGTTTGAATTCCTGACTGTTAGTGGTGTTGCTCAGCATTCTGAATTCTCAACTTTTAATTTCTCTAAGTATCTCTAGTAGAGTTTAACTATAACATGGTATTTTCCATTTTCAACATAAGCAATTTTGGACATCAGAATTCGGTTCGACACCAGTTGTTGTCAAGTCTTAAGAAACGTTTCAGAATATCTTGGGGTATATACTTTCATGTAAATTTATGTGTTGATCATGAATTTCAATTTAACCTTTTCATCTTCAAAATATTACCATCCACGGGTAACTGAACCATAGATTATTTTTGCTTTTTGCAGAACTAGGAAGAAATTCACGGAAAATATCGTGTCATTGTATAACTCTGATGTATTTTCAAACAACTATTATAGAGATATCAACATCAACTATCACAATACTATTTGTTTGTACATATCTTGCTATTGTTAAATCCAAAATGTGTAACAGAAAATAATTCTATTTTTTCGATGACTAGATGTGCAATTAATTGCAATTGTATATTTTCCGTATCAATAGACTATATCAACATTTTACTGATAAAATCAGACATATTTGTGATTGATTCAGTTTTTTGATTTTCAAGTTTAAACTCTTTTCTCTTCAACATAATTTATGGATAAATTAAAACTATGGCTTGTTGTAGTAGATAAATTTGGTTGAATGAAGTAAATTACTTTATTTTAATTTGATAGATTAACTTAGTAAATTACCTAATGCAATTATCGATAGTTCCTGTAAAATCTCGAAAACAGTCTCAGTTTGATACAAGGATATTCTTTTGAAGTGTTTATGATCAGATGAATTTAAATCTTACGAAAATATCTGATTTTACACTAAATGTCAAGAGAGAATTTAGTCAAGGTAGCTCGAGAACTTCTTGTACATTAACTGAAATATGTTAAAAGTCAAATACACTCATAGAAAATTTTAAATATGAATGACGATGAAAATATTTTTAAGGAGGTAGGTTACCTTAATATTTGTATGTGCGCATGCCAAACCGGAAGCTAACTTGACGATTTACGACGACGTTTACGACAAACTAAATGTGTTAGTATATCCATTCTTCTGAAAATAAATCATGTACCTGTCTCCGAATTGATGCTTAATGGTTAATTAATGCAGAAATAATTAATAAATTGCCGCAGAAACGCTTCAAAACATTGTTGCCTTAAAATGACGTCATGACGTTACGTGTCAGTTACCGCGTAATATTAATAGCTTTTATTTTGAAAGTACGTAATTCTGTAAATGTTCTTTATTTGAACTATTTTCAAACTGCCATTATTTGCTGAAATATTTTTTATGAGTCTTTCGCTCTAACAAGTAATCAATATTTTGCTTCTTTTTTGTAGTTATATTGAAATGTTATGCAGAATGTAAGAACATGGATGATGGTAAGCGGTGTTATTGGGAATATAGGTGGGTGAAAGGTTACCCATTACGGCCATTTTCAAATAAAAATTGGGCAGTTTGATTTGTAATACCTATTTTTCAGTTTCCGTTGATAATTTGTTACTTATATACTAAATCTAAGCTCTAAAATTGCTAAAATTTTAGTAGACAATTGTGGTTTCTTAAATTAAATTGATGTTACCATGGAAACGAATCCCGTGACCTATATATCTAAATGTAAAATTCAAAAGTGTTGACACTTGTCTATCTAAGGAACACAGTTTCAGCTTTTTATTTGCATATTACCAGTATCCATGAGAATCTTTGCAGCATGCAGAACGATTTTTCCATAAAAAATGTCAGATAAGGGGTACTGCTTTCAGTATTTTAAGCTGCGAAAATCGTTTAGATAAATACAAATAACACGGAAATATTACTTACCTTAGAAATAAAATGTTTTAAAGCTACACTAACAAGAAATATACTTTTATTTAATATTTTTTATAAGAAATTACAATAAAAATCAAGATATAAGCTATTTTAAACATCTCTGTTGCCATGGTTACTTTAAACATTTAGAAAAATAAGGTACCATGTAAAGGGCTTGGTATTTTGCTAATAATATTTCCCAAATATTACCTGTTGGTCATTAACAGAATGGCGCTGAAGCCGTCGAAAAACCCGTTTTCATACATAGCTGTTTAAAAATGAGAGAAAATGCGTTACCATGGAAACACGAGCCCCGCGACATATACATTTTAAGCTTATATTAGAAAGCTAACGCGCATACTAGTAAAATTATCAATTACGCAGACTTCTACGAATGACAATGAAACCAAAATACACTGAAAAGTGTTAAATATCCGTATTTTCCTTCTTCTTTCAGTATAAGATACATTTGGAGGGTCATGTACTTCAAACCTTAATAAAGATTTTACTTGAAGGGACAGAAATAAACGAAATTGAGATTGTAGCAGTTAAAACATTAAATTACACGAAATACAAAAAATTGCTGCGGTTCGACTAATTTGAATTTACCCTGGTAACAAGGTAACTTACCTCCTTAAAGAAATGTTAAAAACTAAATTTTTCCTATTATAATGAAATAATAAGTCATAGGTGTTGAGATGATATAATAAATGATATTCAGAAGATCAAAACTTTACCAACAAATAAATGTTATTTCGTTATTAATTGATAAAGATTAAAAGATCAATTCATATCTGTTTTTGTTTCTTTTATTAATTTTATTTTAATTCACACTGTTCACGACTATTTCATATGGCGACTTTCAAGCTTTCAATAGTGGGCGAAGACTAATTGTGTCCAAATACTTATACCTTGGTAAAACCACTGACCTTCTACAAACCAGTAGGATAACTATCTTATACGACAAAATTCCCGAGCGTTGTTTTGAGCCCATAGAAATGAGAAGTGAGCCGTTAGAATTCAGCGGTCACGAAGGCCCGCCTTTTTTTGTCCCCTGAAATACTTGCCTTAGAGCATGTTTTGGCTCAACTAGTTTTTTACTCCATTTTTCTTAGCCGATATGTAATGTACACAATTAGTGTGTTTATTTGAGGATCGGAATGCAAGAACAAAAAAAATACAAGACTATATAAATGTTTATTTTGATATTTTTCACGAAATCGACCTAGATGAAGTGTATTATAATTTTCAAATGGAATTAGATAAATTTGATAAAGGCAGTGTTAGACTTAAACGACAATTCATGTAACAATTATGGCTACAGGTTTATAGAATTTTTTGCAGTATAACAATCTGTACTTACTTAATGGTAGAACAAATGGGGACATAGAGGGCAAAACTACGTGTAAAGGTGTCAGTACAGTTGACTATTTTCTATGCACGTCTAGTTTATTTACACATGTTTGTGAGTTAAAGGTAGCTGATTTTTGTCATTTGTTGTCAGATGTGCACAGTCCTTTAAAAATAGTGCTTTCACTAAACTTTAAAGTAGAAGAACAAAGTAATACAGAATTATATGTAAATAAGGTAAAAAATTGGGACCCTCTTAAGTCAAATTTATATTGTGATAACATTGATGACTCTATTGTACAAAATATATACACAAATCTTTGTAGCATTGAAGACTGTAATAGTGTTACTGAAAAGCAGATCGATGATGTTGTAGAAAATCTCTCGAATTTATTTATAGGTAGTGCTAGTAAAACATTTGGTCAGTGTAAACATAAGCTACAGGTAAATGACATACAATATGATAAAGATAAAAAATGGTTTAATAAGGAATGTAAACTGGCACGAAAGAACTTTCATCAGGCCAAATACTTGTACAAATTGCGTAAAAATGATGAAAACAAAAGAAACCTGCAACGTAAAAGTAGATCATACAAGTCATTGTTAAAAAATGCATTTACTAGTTATAAGAGGACAAATGCCGAAGACCTGAAAAAAAATGAAATTTTCAAAACCAAAACAGTATTGGAAGATATTGAATGGAAGAAAAACAAATAGATCAGGTGCGAAATTAAATGACTTGTATGAATACTTCAAGCAGTGTAATCATGCAAATGTTGATGAAAATAATGTTGATATAGGTATCACTGATGATAACATTATTCAGGATCTAAATCAATCCATTTCTATGGAGAAAATAGAGAAAACAGTAAAAACCTTAAAGTATAACAAAATCAAGCGGTGTTGACAATATCTGTAATGAATACATTAAGGCCACTGTTTCGTAACTTAAACATGTACTGGTAAAACTTTTCAATATCATTTTTAAAACTGGAGTTGTGCCGAATTCTTGGACTGTAGGGAAAATTGTTCCAATTTATAAAAACAAAGGACAAATCACAGATCCTGCAAATTACAGACCAATATCCCTACTAAGCTGTTTAGGAAAACTTTTCACAGCGATATTAAATTCAACTGGAAAAATTTACATCTGATAATGATATCATAAACAAGTTTCAAGCTGGATTTAGAAAGGCTTACTCTACAGTTGATAACATGTTTGTTCTTAGTACTTTAGTTGAATTGTTAAAACACAGTAAAGAGAATGTATTTTGCGCTTTTGTTGATTTAAAACGTGCTTTTGATACCATATAGAGAAATGAACTTTGGGCTAAACTTATAATAATTGTTAATAATATAAATGGAAATTTTTAAAAGTTATAACAAATATGTATGACAAAGCAAAATTGTGTATTTTTTCAAACGGCGTTAACTCTTGATTATTTCCCTTGTAATATCGGAGTCAGACAAGGGGAAAATTGATCGCCCCTGCATTTCTCATTGTATCTAAATGATTTGCATGATTACATTAAAAAGAGTAATTTAGTAAATGGTGTAAAATGTCATAAACATGGTATAGAAAATGATATTAACAATGTTATTAAACTGTTTGTTATTTTATACGCTGATGACCCGGTCATAATATCTGATTCAGCAGCAGATTTGCAATCAGCACTGAATGTTTATGAATCATATTGTGATGATAACAAATTAACTTTGAATACGTCAAAGACTAAAGTTCTTGTTTTTTTTCAAAAGGTAGACAAAGAGCATATGATTTTAAGTATAAAGGTGAAAGTATTGAAACTGTTTCAGAATTCAAGTATTTAGGCATTTTGATTAGCCGAAGTGGCTCATTTTACAAAGCTAAAAAAAGAGATGCCAAGCAGGCAGCGAAAGCAATGTACTGTCTGATTAAAATATCTAACGCGTTATGTCTACCGCCTGACATGCAGATTGAACTGTTTTCAAAAACTGTAAAACCTATACTTTTATATGGTTGCGAGGTATGGGGATATGGAAACTTAGATGTAATTGAAAGGGTACAGTTGAAATTTTTAAAGTATATTTTGAATGTGAAAAATTGTACGACAATAAAAAAATTGTTTACGGTGAAACAGGTGTTACACCAATATCAACTGACATCAAATCGAGGATTGTATCATTCTGGTCAAAACGTGTTAGCTCAAATGAAAGTAAGTTAACAGGTGATATGTATGCCATACTTTTAAGTCATTTTCAGGAAACAAATGCAAATAACGTAAGACATTATTTATGGATTAGAAATGTCAAAGATATATTGATAAGCAGTGGAATGATAAATGTATTGGAAACACAAACATTCCCAAATGGTAAATGGCTTTATATGACTATAAAGCAAAAATATTGAAAATTCAAGTAGTTGTAAAAATTTTAGGATATTTAAAACAAAATTTGGTTTTGAAGAATATTTGATCGGTACACAAACAAAATATCTTAAGTATATTGTTAAATTCAGAACGAGAAATCACAGACTGCCTATAGAAACCGGTTGTTGGAATAGAATCCCTTTGGAGTTAAGAAACTGTACATTATGTAATCAAAATATTGGCGATGAGTTTCATTATCTCTTAGAATGTTCAGCATTAAATATTGCAAGAAAAAAAAATATTAAACCACAATACATAAGGAACCCTAATATCATATCATTTGAAAAGTTAATGACAACCAATTTTAACAATAATGTTGAATATAGAAAGCTATGTACGAGGAGCTATCAAAAAATACGTAGACACATGTAACTAACTACTGAAATGTGGCGTTGTCTATAATTGATGTGTTAATTTGTGTTTATTCATGTATAATTTACCTAATATGAAAAACAAATAATATATTATAACGTTATAAAAATGTGTTTCTTTTGTTTAAACGACCATATGTAACTCACTTCCTATAGGGGAAATATGCGATAGAATTCATGTGAGTTACGGAACTATACAAACAATATTAACTGAGAAACTCTGTATGCACCGTATATGTGCCCGTTGGATACCTCGTTTACTATCTGCTGATGACAAAAGCCGTCGTGTTGTGGCATCCAGGGAATTTCTGCGCCGTTACAACAACCAAGGCGATGCGTTCTTGAAAAGAATCATCACGACAGACGAAACCTGGCTGTTCTTTTATGACCCGGAAAGTTAACAACAATCGTCCCAGTGGAAGAGATCATCATCACCACCTCCATAAAAGCAAAAGTTGTGAAATCGGCAAAAAAGAATATGTTTATATTCTTCATGGACATGGAAGGAATGATCCTAAGTCACGCAGTACCACAAGGACAGACGGTCACAGCAGCATACTATTCAAAGGTTTGTTATGATATTCTATATAACAATGTAATATGAATATTTGTATTTTTGAAACTACTATTATTATAATAATCTAAAGTAATTCAGTATTTGAATAACATAAATGAAGTGTTTAATTTGAACAAAATGCGTAAGCACGTGATTTGAAGATAAGACATCTCTGAATTTTCAGGTCATCAGACGAGACTTGATGCATGCGTTACGAAAGAAACGACCACACATTGCAGCTGAACATATTATATTTCATCAGGACAATGCACCAGCCCATCGTGCCGAATCAACCACCCTTGAAATGGATATTCTGGGGTTTGAACGGCTGATTCATCCTCCATATAGTCCGGACCTCGCACCCATGGATTTCAGTGTTTTTCCTGCGTTAAATTCCGAATTGCGCGGTCACAAATTTGACAATCTTGATCAGTTGCGATACGCCACGAGAACTATACTTTCCCAGAAGTCATGTGATGGGTACAGAGGTATCTATAACACTTGGGTCCGGAGACACACGAAATGTATAGAGAAAAACGGCGAGTACTTTGAAAATGTTTAAATCACTGACGTCGTTTTACTTGCACCGTGTGCGCCGTGCTGTAAGCAGTGACTAATTTTATAATACCATGAAAATGTAACTATTGATTTGTTTACTGTAAAATTTTCAACATTTATTGGGTGAAAATTAAATATTTATGCTGTGTATATTTCGATTATCTATAGTCAATCACTATTTGTTCCTTACGAGCAACGAATGAGAGAACCAATCTTAAGTATGTTGGTATCATTGCTTATTTACAATCGGCACAGATTATAAATATGTTCGATTTCTCTAGAAGAATATACGCTATATTAATTGGATGACAGTGCAAAACATAAAAGCCGCAAAGTCGATGCATTTTCAGAGGCGACTCTGTTTCTTAAGCGTACCAGCTTTAAAGCATCCATACACGGGACTCCTATCTGAGCGTTATAAGTTGGATTCAAACTTACTACGCCTGGTTAGGAAGCCAGATGGTGTTACCGCTGGACAACTACCTCAACATTTCACTGTCACGGAAAAGATATAGTTGAACTCTACAAAAACACTTATTGATTGGGCGTGACATTGAAAGCATATATTGATATTGACCAGACTGCATATTTACGGCGTGACATACGTCAACTGATTTTGTGTTTGATTAAGAAATGCATAGACCGCTAGAGCATTTTCAGGGTTAAAGTGTGTTTTGGCATTCCTAGACCTATTTAAACTCCACAGTGATTTTTTCCACTGACCGAACGAATATTATATTTTGCTTTACAAATACATATATATGCGTTCACAGTCCTTGTACGCGTTTAAACATTTCAATGTGGAGTATTGCATATCAGGTGACTGCGTTCTTAAATGAGGATTTTCCCGTGTTGGATGCAACTTTGAGATTGACTCCATTACACATGTATAGACGTAAAAGATTGATTATCCTTGCATGCCAAACTTTCCCTTGTTTTCGCCGGTGCTGGAAAAGGGGAGTAAGATCATTGGCGTGCTGTAATTCATGAATGAATGTGTAAATTCATACGCTACTATAATAAAGAGTGCTTGATAGCAAAGCTTTCGTTTTATTTAGTTTATTCTATTAGCCGAAGAATGCGGTATGCAAGAAAAAGAATCTTTAACTGGCTGTAGGCGTGTACAGAAATATCCAGCTCTCGGGTAACTGTTTTTGAGCTACGTTACTATCTGAACAGTCACCGTCGAAAATTTCAGCCCACACCTTCAACCAGTGAAAGATTCTTATAATAGTACATAGTTTTAGAATATTTTTCTACAACAGTGCGATATGACATCTCGACATTATTCCGTCGCACGTGTCGCAATCTAAACGCGGCAGTTAACACTGCAGCTGGCAAAAACATGATTTGTGCATACCAAAGCAGTCGCACTGGTTCCCCGTCATGTTTGTTGTCGAATACGACAGAGACATGGCAGAGCGATAAAAATGAAGTTACTCTCTAATTATATTTTTCAAGGAAAATATCAGATCATATCTTGGCATCACTGAACGCAACAGCAAGCTTCATGATTTTGCTTATATGTTAATATGAAGAAGTATGAAGTCTGATTGATCGCTTTGTATTATAACAGTGGTCATGTGAGCTCATATTCCAAGTAAATCAGCTTATTTTGGAAGTTAAATAGTGCTCTAACATTAAAGCCAAATGCCCCGATACGACCTTATTTGGTAGTGAGACGTAATCACTTTATGTGCACAGGAAATAGACTGTTAAAAGTGAGGAGATTATGTGCACCGGAATGAAGACTGCAAAAATTGGGAGACTCTTCGAAACAACATATTATGAATTGTACTAATAGAAAAACAATTTTTATTGTCCTTGCACTTTTATTAAACAAAAGGTTTTATGTATATACAAGTAATCGAAATGAAAATATATAAACCAATTTTCAACAAAGAAAACCCTGATTTGCAAGAGAACCATTCTGTAACCATCATACCATGTCCTTTAATTTTTAGACACGATATTCATACTTTGTGCAGAATGATTTTCTTGCAAACTCGAGATATTTGTAAAAAAAAAATATCTGGGTTTGAGTGCGATTATATTTCATTTACACACTTGTGATCTTTTCCCGGGACTCGTTTGTGAGTCTTTACAAAAGTGACCGACTGATTTTTCGAAATTATGATTTCCTCACACTCATATATTTTTTCTGTGTAAGATAATATCTTTATACGTATTTGTAGTTCATTTTAGGTTTACAAGAAAAAGGGCATAGGAACACGTATTTTATTATTAAAAACGTCAATGCAATATATGGTCCATTTTGATTTATCGGCAAACGTTCAGAGTGTAGACTGATAGCAAACCACTATCAACCACAGTGACTGTAAATTGGGAAATCATCGCGATCTATCTTTTTTCACTATTATCCGCAAACAGAGAGGACATTCGTGAATATTAAGAATCATTAACTCAAGAAATATAAACAATTCTTAGCAATGTGAATAAGTATGTTTCTGTCACAACGCGAAATAAATGTGTCGCGAAAGTTACCTAGGGAACATTAGTAGTGGGTTCGGTATTTTTAGCTACTTGAAATAATTATATCTGAGTTTAGAAAAACCTTTTGCCACGTTGTAACAGTAGGGTAACTGTTTAGATTGTTTATCATTTCTTTTTCTCGACTTTCGATGAAATCCAGTCACGAACTGCATTTGGATCATAAGCAGATGGACCAAGCCCTTGATAACGAACAATCCCGTCCTGGATTATATACAACGACTCTGGTATTGCTGCATATTCAATAGAAGCACTATTTTTCATTAAATCAACCACTATCGGACAATTAAGTCCAGCGTCAAGTAACTGTTTAGCGGCATCAAGGCGGTGTTCAATATTTTGATGATAAGCTATGGTATAATCATTTCCTTTCACCTCCCATCCGTCGGTCGCATGGGCCTCTTGTACATAAACTGTTACAAAATCTACAGAATGAGCAAAATCGGTCACAAGTTTCTTGAATTGGTCCAATTTCGCCATAAAGGGAGGTCAGGTACAACTCCCAAAGTTTATGACCAGCATTCGACCTGGCTTTTCAAAGTCTAATAATTTCAAACTGTTTTTCTCCATCGACATGACTGCAACATTCGGGGCTATCATCCCAGGTTGCAGACGACAAAGAGCTTTCCTGTATCTGTTTTGCCACATCACTTGAATCGTCTTGTACGAGATGTTCGGTGACATACCCTTTTTCAACGATGCCGTTCGATTCTTCTTTGGAACAACGTTTGTTGGTAAGCGTTTGCATATCGGCAAAACGACAAATACAAAAATTGTCATTCTTCAAAATGCCAACGTCGTTTTCAACGTCGCACTGATTAAAGCCCTGCACACGTTGAACGTTGTAGACGCCATGATTAAAATAGTTTGATAACAATATCGTCAATTAATCCGTCATTTTTGTAAATCAGTAAACATTGAGCTGTAAAATACTATTAACAGCAAATGTATTCTCAGTTTTGACTGCAATAAACGTTTTTATTGTTTGATTAGAACCAAAACATCTCAGTAAAACAGTTAAGTCCGAGTTAGTTATACTAATCACTATATCAACCGAGTGTAGCAGTTATATACTCGTATAAACTGTAAATATAGAACACTACCCAATATAAGATTAGGTCTAACATATATTTAGACTTGGGTTAAAAGATAGGACTAAAATACTAAAACGTGTAAGTTGATAGAACGAGTTCTCAATATTTACCCTGTGTAAATACTGCTTGTGCACCAAACAATCCATTGATGATCTGCAGATGTTGTTACATGAAAAGATAAAAAACGGCGTTGATCCTAACTTTTATTGATGACGCGACGTCAAGTTTTAGAGATCTGTTACTTCAAAAGTTTGCAGCATAGGATCAATTTAAAAATGTGACAGAATGATAAAACAAAAATGTAAACGAATATTTGCGGTTAAGAAGTTGCTTGAACACTGCTCACGTTTTTTAATAATTCCGATGATACTTCAGTCAATTGAAAATAAATAATTTGAATGTATTATTTACTGCGACCCCCCCCCCCCCCCCCCCCCCCCCCCCCCCCACACACACACCACCACCACCACCACCCCCCTAAAAAAACGAAAAGGAAAAAAACATAACATACATTTTCAAGTTGTGAACTTAAAAGAGAGCAAAATAAAAAAGGTATTTTATAAACCTCCAGACGTTATGAAAGCCAACCATACATATCTCGGGAAGCTTTAACAGTTTTTCTTTCGTAGCGGAAGCATGCAAGGGCAAAAGTAAACCGCAGCCTGGTTTGTGTTAACAAGTTAATTATCTCTATCCGCGCAGTCTTGTCGAATCCATGCTGTTCGCTATCAGTTACTCTAATTCCAATAGGCTTTGAAAGTGAGCAGCATGAATCCTGACCAGACTGCGCTGATGCGCAGGCTGGTCTGGGTCCATGCTGGTCGCAAACGCACTCTGTTGGTTTTCTCATGGTGCGGCTCAAAATTAACTGCATATCAATGTCACAATTCTGTATGTTTAAATGAAAATCTTTGACTTAATTTCCACCATCATGATACAGCCAGTTCTTTAGGTTATACCAGTCATTTTCTTTGAGCAAGTAAGTCAAGTTTTATCACTTATGTAGTACTATTAAACGTAAGCAATAAACTTAGGTAAATGTAATCAGTGTTTTAAAGTAAACGTAATTAAGGTAAACGTAATCAATTTTTTAATGTAAAAGTGTGAAAGGTAGGCATAAAATTAAGGTAAGCGTGTTAAAGGTAAACGTAATCATTGTTTTGAGATAAACACAGTCAGCACTTTAAGATAAACGTATTTAAGGTAAAGGTTTTTAAGGTTAACATAACCTTGGCATTGGTAAAGTACATAATTTTACCCTCAGAAAAAAGCCGGCATAATTATGGTTGACTTTTAAGAGCTCCTCGCAAATTCAGTTTTATAACTGCAGAATTTCTGTTTAATATGGTCATGATTATTTTTTATTGTTTTGGTAAATGGTGCAAAACAAGAAGAATGGTTAATGGGTATTGATTCATAGAGTCTAAAATCGACCCTTTGGGACCATTTATTCAGAAGTAAGTACAATGGTCTTAAAAGACTCCGTTTTAGACTCTACGATTCAATACCTCTTAACAGTCCATGAATTAAAAATAGTTATATCTAAATTCAGCAATTGGCATAGCATATGAGAAATGATACTCTCTTTTTTCAAAACAAAAGTCGGCATTAAATCTCGCATTGAGTGTATGTTAAACCTAAAAAACTTATATGAAATATAAGTCATATATACACACATGTATATATTCTTCAGCGGTCGATAAGATGTAAAATATTCTATGCAAAACTACACTAAATGACTTCATTGAAATCACACTTTTTCACAATTAATCACAAATGTTATTTTCCTTATTAATGTTTATCAGTTTTTCTTACTAATGTTTGAAGCGATCCATTCACGTGCAACTTTTGGATCATAAGCAAAGGGCCCAAGTCCTTGAAAACGCACTATCCCATCCTTTAGTATATACAAAGATTCTGGTATTGCTGCATATTCTCTTGAAGCGTCGTCGTTTATATTATCAATGACCAGTGGACACTTCAGTCCGTTTGCAAGAAGTGTTTTAGCAGCGTCCAGACGCTCTTCGACAGTACGGTGATTAGCTATGCTATAGTCGTTACCGGTTATCACCCATCCGTCTGTGGCGTGTGCTTCTTGTACATACACTGTAACAAAGTCTACATCATCGGCAAAATCGGTCACAAGTCGATTAAACTGTTTCAATTTCGCCATGAATGGGGGTCAGGTACAACTTCCAAAGTTAATGACAAGCATTCGATCCGGCTTTTGAAAATCAAGCAACTTTAGAGATGTTTTTTCCATGGAAAGAACGTTGACATTCGGCGCTAGAGCCCCTACTGTGACAGGACATATGGCTTTTTGATACATCTCTTTCCACGTAAATTCGAAATACTGAAATGCCCTTCGAAACATATTATGCGATACCTTCTCCTTATAAACATATCTAGGTACAGCTTTCGGAACGTAGGCTCTTGGTATGCATCTTACAATTGGAAAGAACACATAATCTCCCACAAGCAAAATCACAAAACGCCACAGTGTTGTCAAAGTTGCCACTGTGGCAGCTCTACAGATGTTTAATATTGTGGCCATCCTATCTGGAGATAGAAAAAAAGACATATATATTATGTATTTAAACATGCCATGTAAACCACTAAGTATACAAATCATGCCTACAGACAATAATTTCAAATAATTTTCACTGATTTTCTATGGAATATAAAAAAAAACCATAATATGTAAAAAGATCATTTTGAAGCAAAGAATGCAACCAAGCAGAATATTACAGACTCGGTTTTATTGAGTCTGTTCATGAAAGTTAATGAAACACTAGTATGCAATAACTCCCCCACCACCCCAGCACCGGCTTAAGTGGAACTCCATTACAAAGATATTGAACGGACTCTATGATCCCAAAGGACCGAAAATATAACAGCACTGAATCCAAGTACGGGTAGACTATGGTACTTTCAATATTGCGGATGTGATTATATATTCTCGTGAGGCAATGGCATTCTTCGGGCCTAAATATAACTTGACGCACATATGGTCCGCGCCATGAGAAAACCAACATAGTGGCTTTGCGACCAGCATAGATCCAGACCGCATCCGCGCAGTCTGGTCAGATCCATGCTGTTCGCTAATGGTTTCTCTAATTGCAATAGGCTTTGAAAGCGAACAGCATGTATCCTGACCAGACTGCGCGAATGCGCAGGCTAGTCTGGATCCATGCTGGTCGCAAAGCCACTATGTTGGTTTTCTCATGGCGCGGTTCATATCCGGAGAATGCCGTAATCTCATATGGAGAATATGTTATTTGCCGGATGTTCTTACGGATCCGCTGCCTTCATAATCATGCTCTGTTTTTATTGAAATAACGTAAAGTTGTTGCATTCTTATTTTAATTTTTATAACAGTCGTTTATTGACTAAGTTTTATATAACCCAAAGAAATTAGATATTTTAGAAAAATTGAAAATTAATGAAAAGACAAATAAGTTGTCCGGATGTTTTTCATGAATTATTGTCAGAAAACCGTGGGGACTAATCTTACACAGACATGAATTATATGTGTAAAATGTATTTAACAGCATAGATAGCAATATATGTAAAGTTTATTCTAAATACTTACATTTAAACTACATTATTCCAAGGTATGTTCATATTAAACCGAAAACCAATGTACACTGAATTGAGATTACAGTGTTTGTTTAAAAGTGAAAAACTAGGACGCGGATATATGGTGAACAATTTGAACTATGGTGTACCATTTGAACCGAACGTCAATCGATCTCTTTTTGTGTTCCGACTTTCATTTATGTAGGGATAACGTCTTACAACATCTGCAGAATCCCGAGAGAAAGGTTGGTGCCGGACCCGTAGGACGAAGGTGCCAACGTATCCCGAGGGATTCTGAAAATGTTATAACACAAGATAAACATACGCCAACGCTATTCTAGCATAATACGCGAAAAAAGCTTATACATGAATACATTATCCCTCAACGTCATTAAATGCGCGGGAACATCCGAGTTGCTTTTTAACGTTGATATCTTTTACTTTTAAATTATCCGTTTTGGGACCGTGTTACATTTACGCACTGTCACGGAAGGACATACATGAAAAGGTGTTTTAACAGCACGTGAGCACGAGAATCTCTTTGTTAACACACGTTTTCTTTCCTGTTAAAACACCCCCAAAAAGAGACAAGAAAAGTGCTCAGTTTTATGTTAGAATATAGTGTGCATAGTATTTTCGCGCGTCAATAACACGATATGTCGCAATGTTACTTACAGCTGCCTTGCGTCGTATTGCATTGTTGCATTGTCGTGATGTCGTATCACGTTTTGCATTTTTGTTGACCGCAACACACGACATGATGCAATGCAAATCGATGTGATTAGACGATCACGAGACTCGCCCATGTGAAGTGAATATACAGATGCAGACACGACGCATTTTCACAGACTATAACACATACAACAACATAATGCGGTACTCGAAAACATGATACGACAGCCATCAACACGATACGACTCTCGGCCATGCTAAGAGACGGTCAATCATAACAGGTGATATTTCCTCGATATCGTGTCGTCTTGTTGTGCGTCTGATGGTGACACATCAAAGTTTACAATCTTGCCGTCTATCGGTGCAGTTATTTTAAATATCCTCGCTATAACTGAATAATTTTGAAATCCGGCTTACTGCATTATTGCATTCTCGTGCTTCGTATCACGTTGCCAAATGCCATGGTCAGGAAAAATGTAGATTACGACTTAAGAAACCCGACAAAGCGACACAAGACAGCGAGGAGTGACACTGGGATATATCGTGTTATTGACGGGCGACAATATCATATGACATAATTATGACATCGAATCATTATCCGTCGCATTGTCGTCCGATGTATGGTATTATCTTGTGTCGTTTCCAGTTGTCATGTATGTCGTATCTAACTATTGCGTTTTTATATCGCATTGTTCAGAGTGTCGTGTGACAAACTCTAAATGCGAAGATCGACATAACAGTTGATGCGAACAGGATTTCGTAGGTTTTAGAAGGTATGAATAATTTGGTCATTTCAACAACAAGTATTAGGCAATTTATAATCAGGTCAATACAATACGTTTATTTAATCAATACATGTTTAATTATTTTTTCTGTCGCCCGGGTTCCCCATAGTGTTAGTCGTCAATGTCGACGGAGTCGCGGTGGAACAATAAAAATGAAATGACTCTCTAGTTACACTTTGAAGGAAAATGACAGATTATGAAACGTCATATCTTGGTATCATTAAACGTGTCGACTCTAGCCCTGATTTTATGAATACATCTACGGGTGTCTTTGGATTATGTTTTGGTACATGTTGAGTTATGCTCAACCCGGGGCTAGAGGGCGTGGACGGTAGCCTGAATTTCCACTGCCGCCCACGAACAGGCTCAGTCAAACCGAGCTTGCAACATTTTCATTTATGTCTTGTTAGGTGACCTGACTTTTCAACATTTTCATTTTCATTACCTTATGATAAAATGCATTGGTAAACTCTGACTGGTTGCTTTTTTATTGTCATATGAGGTCATATTCCAAATGAACAAGCATAATTTTGATCTACTAATATGTATGCCAGGTTCTATATATAATTTTGTTTTAAGGACTACATGTGGTCTTCCTCCGCCATTAGACTAAAGTGACGTAATACCTTTATGTGCACAAGAAATAAGGACAAAGAATGTAAAAGGTAATGTGATTCTTAGAAACATCATGTTACGATCTGTTCTGACAGAATAACAAGCCCGCCCGCTTAACTCAATAATTATGGTGAGCGTAGGTCTATGAATCGCGGGGTCGTGAGTTCGATCCCTGGGCGAGGCCTATGTTCTCCGTGTCGATACGATAAAAGACATTGTGTCTGACATCATTTGTCCTCCACCTCTGATTTATGTGGGGAAGTTTGCAGTTACTTTCGGATATCAGGTTGGTACTGGTACAGAATCCAGGAACATTGGTCAGGTTAACTGCCAGCCGTTATATAACTGATTAGAAATACTGTTGGACACGGCGTTAAACTCAAAACAAACAAAACAAATTGACAGAATAACAATACGTTAATGGCCTTACATCTCTTTATTCTACAAACGGTTTGATGCATGTTAATGAAGTTATAAATATATAAACTAACTTTTAACAAAGAAAGTTTTGATTTGCAAGAAGACCATTCCGTAACCATCATACAATGTCCTTCAAAGTTTTGGACAAGATATTCATACTTTGTACAGAATGATTTTCTCGTAAACACGAACTTTTTGTATAAAAGTTTAAATTTGATTGAGATTGTATTTCACTGTAGATTGTGTATTATTCGCGATTGTTTAATTTTCGTCCTTCCGCGAACCGAGCGACGCGCGAATTAGAAACAAAATCATCTGAAGAATAACGACTACCAGGCGCGAATTCTTAACAACACGAACATTTTGAAAGAGACTGTCAGATATATGAAACAACATATGTTGGCGTCATTAAATGTGTCGACTATTGCCCTGATTTGTATTATGTTAGGATGAAGATACACTGGTCAACTTTGACTGGTTGCTTTCTTTATTATCATATGAGGTTATATTCCAGATGAACTAGCATGCTTTGAAATGTAAATATTTCTACTAATGTCTATGCCAGTTTCTATACACACGGTTTGGTGCATGTTAATGAAGTAATAGATATACTGACCAACTTTCAACAAAGAAACTTTTGATTTGCAAGAAAACCATTCCGTAACCATCATACCATCTCCTTTAAACTTTTAGACACGATATTCATACTTTGTACAGAATGATTTTCTAGAAAACGCTATTTTGTATTTCACTGTAAGTTGGGTATTATTCACGAAGGTTTATTTTTCGCCAATTTTTGCGAACAGAAATATGCGCGAATTATTAAAAAAAAAAACACTCGTGATTATAAAGAATATTAAGAACTCGCGTCTGTTAGTTCGTCTGGTGATATCACAATACAACTGTGTATCAAAATGAGAAATTTATATTAAAAGTGTCGCAAAAAAATACATAATCTACAGCAGTAAAAGGTTTGATATTTTCTAGCTAATTTAGATTATGATATCTAATTATATGAAAACTTTTTTTTTCATTCTGAAACTGTACGCCGACAGTTTAGATTGTTTATCATTTCTTCTTGCTAACTCTTGATGAAAGCCAGTCCCTAACCGCAATTGGATCATAAGCATATGGACCAAGCCCTTGATAACGTACAATTCCGTCCTGGATTATATACAATGACTCTGGCATCGCTGCATATTCAAATGAAGCCCTGTTTTTCATTAAGTCCATCACTAACGGACAATTCACTCCGGCACCAAGCAACTGTTTAGCAGCATCAAGGCGATGTTCAATATTTTGATGATAAGCTATGGTGTAATCATTTCCTTTCAACTCCCAACCGTCGGTCGCATGGGCTTCTTGTATATAAACTGTTACAAAATCCACAGAATGGCCAAAATCGGTCACAAGTTTCTTGAACTGGTCCAATTTCGCCATAAAGGGGGGTCAGGTACAGCTCCCAAAGTTTATGACCAGCATTCGACCTGGCTTTTCAAAGTCTAATAATTTCAAATGTTTTTTCTCCATTGACATCACTTCAACATCCGGGGCTTTCATTCCAGGTTGCAGACGACAAAGCGCTTTCCTGTATCTAACTTTCCACATCACTTGTAACGTCTTGAACGAGATGTTCAGCGATATGCCATCCTTCACCAATCCCGCACGAAATGTTTTTGGAACCAAGTCTTCTGGTAAAAATGTACATATCGGATAAACGACAAATGTTAAAATAACCAGTTTTAAAAATACCAAAGTTGTTTTCAACGTCGCAAGAACAGATGCCCTGCAGACGTTAAACATTGAAAAAATCATGATTAAAAAGTTCTAAGTTGCTTAATATAATGTCCTCTTCCAATCCGACATTATTGTCTTTTGTAAACTGTTAACTACTGAACTGTAGAGAATCATTCATCGCAAATGCATTTTCAGTTCTGACTGAAGTAAGCGTTTTAAAAAAAGGTCCACAAAGTTTGATATATTTATCACTAGGTTCGTCGAGTGAATCGGTTGAACTGTCATAATATAGAACATAACCCACGATAAGAGGCCAATATTTATACATTTATTCTTGGGTTAAAAGATAGGACTTAAAATACTGAAACGTACATGGTCTTGCATTTCAAGTACAATCATTAAAATTTTAACTCTTCGGCTATTTTAGAATCTGAGCCGAAGAAAGTTAAAATAGTGTTTTTTTTTTTTTGTTTGTTTTGGGTTTAACGCCATTTTTCATTAGCATTTCAGTCATGTAACGGCGGGCAGTTAACCTAACCAGTGTTCCTGGATTCTGTACCAGTACAAACCTGTTCTCCGCAAGTAACTGCCAACTTCCAAACATGAATCAAAGGTGGAGGACTAATGATTTTAGACACAGTGTCGTTTATCAAATAGTCACGGAGAACATACGCCCCGCTCAAGGATCGAACTCACGACCCCGCGAACCGTAGACCAACGCTCTTACCTACTGAGCTAAGCGGGTTAAAATAGTGTAGATCTGTCATAAAACAGAATTAATGACGTCTTTTTAACATGATGCAAGATACATCCTGTGAAATAAATGTGTTTTATAATTCCTACTTAGGAGAGAACTCATGATGGAACTGATGAATTTCTGTGAAACATGCCGCAGGTTGTTTGGACTTCTTGGTATTTACTTATTGTTATTGCGGATTCTTGCACTAATCTGTCTCGGATTTTTATTTCACTTGTTGAAGGTGCGGGTGAAGATATCTGGCTGGAGGTAGCTGTTTAGACGGAAACGAGCCTCTGCCGAGTCACTGCAAAACAGTTACCAGAGAACAAGAGAACAAGATACTTCTATCCGCACCTTCAAATAGTGATAGATTTTCTTTCCGTGCCGTATTCTTCCTTTCATAAATGAAAAACAGTAGAAAAATTGCTTTTTCTTATGTTCTTATTTTATAACAGTAGGTATAAATTTATGCATTCATACATAAATTTCAGCATATGAGTCGAGTCATCTTACATCCCGGGCTGTAAACATACATTTTACCAGAGGAGACGTATTGTGATGCAACGTTAGAAAGTTTGCTTTTCCAAAGCCATCGCTGTTTGACATGTTTTGTTGTTCTAGATTTCTTTAACATCAAAAATATGCAGCATAGTATCTGATAAGCTGATGTGCTTAAAGTCCCTATGAAACGCAGCAAGTGCATAATAACATCACTTGAAGAGATCCTGCGGAAGTTTAGAACACAACTCGAGCAGACCCGGTCTCATGAGAGATATTGAAATGCACAAAACTTCTTACGTTTTTGCACAATTCCGCTGAAACTTTAATTTTAAAAAAATTAATAATTTGTATATAATTTTATACTTAACTGCAGAAAAAAAAGAACAGTACGTAAATTTTCAGGTTGTGAACGTTAAAACAGAGCTAAATGAAAGTTAATTCTAACAACCTTCGGGCGTATATCAAGAAGCTATGACAATTTCAGATCTTCTTTCTTCCGTGGCGACAGCATCCAATATCTATATGATCTATATAAGATAGCAATGTCATGAATTTGTTCATGTGTATATGGAAGTAAGACAGAAGTGCACTTTTTGTAAGTTTCAAATGTTTAGGCGTAATAGAAGTAAGTCCGAGCAACATCCACATGCAAAAAAAGTTAATTTTAGATGTAGCGATAGTAAACGGACACAGTTGAAAATACCATTTAGTCAAAACTACAAAAGCAAGCATTTTCTGCCAGTTATAAGCATTTTAAGCGAAATAAAGCAAGCCAGCAGCAAAGTTATTTTTTATGAAGATGAATAATTTACAAGCGTTACGGAGGTAAGCGAGTTCACTTTAAAGATTTACAGGCGTAACGGAGGTAGGCGAGAGCACTTTAACAATTAACAGGCGTAACGAGGTAAGCGAGAGCACTTTAACAATTTTCAGGCGTAACGGAGGTAAGCGGAAGCACTTTAACAATTTACAGGTGTAAAGGAGGTAAACGAAAATCTTTAACTAACACTTTACAGGCGTAACGGAGATAAGCGAGAGCACTTTAACAATTTTTTGGCTGGCGTAACGGAGGTAAGCGAAAGCACTTTAACCATTTTTAGTATTTTAAACCAAATCCTGAAAATTTCAATAAGTATTAAGATAATCACCCTTGGGAGATATGGTCATCGTCTTTCATTATTTTATTGTAAAACAATATTTACGACAGCATCATAACTAGATATAAAAAGTAATATTAAGGAGGTAGGTTACCTTGTTACAAGGGTAAATTCAAATTAGTTGAACCACAGCATCTTTTTGTATTTCGTGTAATATGAAGTTTTAACTGCTAAAATCTCAGTTTCGTTTGTCTCTGTCCCTTCAAGTTCATTTTTTATCCAGGTTTGAAGAACATGACCCTCCAAAGGTATTTCATATTGAAAGAAGAAGAAAAATACGGATATTTAACACTTTTCAGTGTATTTTAGTTTCACTGATATCCGTAGAAGTCAGCATAATCTATAATTTTACTAGTAAGCACGTTAGCTTTCTAATATAAGCTTAAAATGTATATGTCGCGGGGCTCGTGTTTCCATGGTAACACATTTTCTCTCATTTTTAAACAACTATGTATAAAAATAGGGATTTTCGACGGCTTCAGTGCCATTCTGTTAATGACTAACATGGAATATTTGGGTAATATTATTAGCAAAATACCAAACACAATACATGGTACCCTACTTTTCTTAAAGTTTAAAGTAACCATGGCAACAGAGATGTTTAAAATGGCTTATATCTTACTTTTTGTCGTAATTTCTTATAAAATAATATTGAATAAGGTTATCTTTCTAGTTGATGTAGCTTTAAAACGTATTATTTCTAACGTAAGTTATATTTTCGTGTTATCTGCATTTATTCAAGCAAATTTCTAAGCTTAAAATACTTACAGCAGTACCCCTCGTCTGGCATTTTTCATGGAAAAATCGTTCAGCGTGCTACTTTTATTCTCATGGATATTGTTGAAATGAAAATAAAAAGCCGAAGCTGTGTTTCTTAAATAGACTAGTGTCAACGCTTTTGAATTTTACATTTAGATACATAGGTCACGGGCTTCGTTTCCATGGTAACATCAATTCAATTCAAGAAACCACAATTTTCTACTGAAATTTGAACAATTTTAGATCTTAGTTTTAGTATATAAGTTACAAATTATCAACGGAACCTGTAAAATAGGTATTACAAATCAAACTGCTAGATTTTTTATTTGAAAATGGCCGTAACAAGTAACTTCTCGCCCAACTATATTCCAAATAACATTGGTTACCATCATCCATTTTCTTACATTCCGCATAACATTTCAATATAACTAGATAAAAGAAGCAAAATATTGATTATTATTCAGAGCAAAAGATTCATAAAAAATATTTCAGCAAGTAATGGTTACTTGAAAATAGTCTGAATAAAGAAAATGCACAGAATTACCTTCTTTCAAGATAAAAGCTATTAATTTTGCGCGGTAACTGACACGTAACGTCATGACGTCAATGACGTCATTTTAAGGCAACATTGTTTTGAAGCGTTTCTGCGGCAATTTATTCATTATTTCTGCATTATTAAACCATAAAGCGTCAGATCGAAGACAGGTCTATGATTTGTTTTCAGAAGAATGAATATACAAACACATTTAGTTTGTCGTAAACGTCGTCGTAAATCGTCACGTTAGCTTCCGGTTGGACATGCGCACATACAAATATAAAGGTAACCTACCTCCTTAATAAAAAGAAATATGTATTTTTTCTTGAACCCAGTAAAAACGTTTGATTTTGGCAGAAATGATTGGCGTACGTGCAAACTTCTTTTTATTTTTTCAAACAATAACCGCGTGTTATTCAATAAATTATTGCATATATACCTTGTGACAATTTGTCGTCAGGTTAAAAGGTGGAACACAATTAGCAATGCGCTACATTGTGTTACATCAGGACAATTATAGATAAATAAAATAAAGTTTTAAAGCCACTATTCAGTCTTGCGCAAATATCTTTGAGTGCTACAAGTTTAAAAAAGAAGACAATGTTTAAAACTTTTTTATGTTAAAATGAATAACATGATATGACGACAAGGTAAAGCAAAAACTAGGCAGCTTTTTTCAAACAGTGTTCACTGTTCAGTACCTTGGAAATTTTTAACGCAGGTTATCGCCAATATCTTTTTAAATTGCTTAACACTTATAAAAAAGAACAATCTATTGTTAAGAATATGTCACTTAGAAAATATTATTAATTATGATGCCTATATCCGTTTTGAAAAAAAAAAATCATAAAATACGAAAAAAACAAAAAACTATATTTTCATATATTTTATGGTAAATTGGGGTTAGCCTAAACATATGTTTCGAGAGTGAGTCGCAAAATAATTATTCCAAACTGGATCCCATTAAGGACCAACATTTAATGATCTGAAAGAGGGAGTCTTTTCCTAACATATTTTGAAGGATCAATAAAATGTACACATTTACGCATTTTTTTTTTCAAATAAGAATTTATCACGGGATTTCACTTAATTTGATACTTTCAGAATTTTTCCCTGGGGCGGATCCAGGACTTTAAGCCATTGCCAAATGTCTGACAACGCCTGCGCAAAGCGGTGGTTTGGTGGATAAGGTGTCGGTCGCTCAATCCAAGGGTCGTGGGTTCGAGCCTCACTGGGGTCATGATCATGACTTCTCCTGGTTTTACAAGGAATCGGACTCGAGAGTGGTTCCAATAAGTTTGAAGCTTTCATCACAATCGAGATAAAACAAATTAGTATTTATTTACTAAACTAAGCGCAAGATCATGAAGGTGCGACATCACGAATACTTCGGTTACCATTATTATTATGCTATATAAATCAAACGGCTGTCCCAAGAGCGAAACTGCAGTTTTGCAATTTTGCGCTTCGCAGTGCAATCGTAATCTCGCTTTTTGCGCATGTCAAATATAAAAGTCCTTAATGTAACATATAAATATATGTTTATACAATAATAAGCTAAAGTAAAAAATAAAATGAATATTTATTTATAATAATTATATGAATGCATTTCACTTTTTTTCAAGTAAATTAAATTCTTCTTCTTTTTACGAGATCAACGTATGAAGTGTCCACCAGTAAGTTCAGTATTGATTAGAAGAGGGGAAGGGGAGGGGCGATGAAGGGAAATATTTTCTGTTTTTTTAGTGTCTTGTACACCTTTTCTTCATACGCACATATTTGCATAGAAAATTCTCCATTTAAGTATTTGAGCCATTTAAGTTTCGATTTTGGTTTAAACAATATTTATTTTTTCAAATGAATTACATGCAATTCATACAATATACACGCTACAAAGTTATAGCTATACAATATAACAAAACAAATTTCAAAAGGTGTTAATGATTGCTCACAGAATTGAGGAGAAAGCTTGGAGCTTATACTAATGCCTCGCTTCTGAAGGTCGTATAATGCTGCACTTACGGTGTTCAAACATTTCAGTTATATGGGTTTAAACCTACGTGAAACAAAATATAAATATGTAAAGTAAAGGTTGATAATAAGAAATAAATGAAAACTTGGAATGAATAGCTTAGCAAGCATGAGCAGCGTAAGGACAATGATAATAGTTGCAATGATATCAGGTATCGCATATGTAATGTTAGTTAAATAGAAAAGAGTGGAAGATGAAAGATGTAGAGAAAGAGAAAGGAGGGTCAAGTTCCAGGTAGAAGCAAGTGTGGGTTCAGTGTTTGAAACGTTGGGTTTGAGTGATGTAGTCATGTACATGTTGTAATATAATCGTGTTTATGTTGTTGTCAAGAGTGTCATTTCCAAAAAGTAGAATATTTGTAGTGATTGGTGTTATGTTTGCTAGTTTGTTTAAAAGGGCAGTTCTTTGATTTGTATATAGAGGACAGGACAGAAGAAAGTGGTTTGTATCCTCGATGACTCCACAATCACATAAAGGGCTATCAATGATGTTTTTAGAGTAAAGGTGTTGTTTAAGAGAGCTACAGTGCATGCGTAAACTTGCATGTTGTATTGAGGCTTCTCTATTTCCAGAATAGTAGAAGTTTGGAACATTTGGATTGTGTTTATTAATAGCATGTTTGAAGGCTGATATTGATGGTGAGTTTTTTATATTGTCAGATAGGGAATTCCAAGAGGTAATTGTACATGGTAAGAAGGAGTTTGCGAAGAGTTGACTGTTACAGGAGATGTTTCTTATGTCTTCAGAGTTACGTAGACCATACGGGGTGATGTGTCCTACAGTGGTTGGAATCATGTCTGTGAGAAATGAGGGCGTAAGTGAATTTACCATTTTGTAGAAAAGAATAAGCTTATGTTTTCTTCTACGATCCTTTAGAGTTTCGAGTCCAGTTTCTCGATAGAGAGTTGCGAAGGAAACAAGTTGAGTAGCACCAGATATGATTCGAGCAGCTTCCACTTGTATGCGTTCAAGGTCGTCTTGTTCGCCTTGAGGGATATTATCCCATACAATGTCAGCGTACTTAAGAACAGGTCGGATGAAAGAAATGTATAAAGTTTCAAGGGATTTTCTATCTAGAGTGAATTTAAGGGATCTGAGTATGTGTATACGTTGCCAGGCTTTGTTTTTGATTTCGTGAGTGTGGTTTGTCCAGGTACCGTTGTCTGAGAAAGTAACACCTAGGTGTTTGTGAACAGTAACGTTTGCTATGTGTGTACTGTTGAAAATGATTGGTGGATGTACTGGTTTGTTTCTTTTGCGTGTGATTATTAATGACTCAGTTTTGGAAGGATTGAAAGACACGAGCCATTTGGTAGCCCAAGAGTTAATTAGGAGAAGATCAGAGTTTAGTTGGTTTGCAGCAGTTGCAGGATTGTCAACAATAATGTATAGAGTTGTATCGTCAGCAAAAAGACGTATTGGAGAGGAGATGGCAGTAACAATGTCGTTTATGTACACAAGAAAAAGAAGAGGCCCAATGATTGAACCCTGGGGAACTCCAGCAGAAATAGTAACTGTATCAGAACGGGTACCAGACAAGACAACAAATTGTTTTCTATCAGAGAGGTAGTTTTCAAGCCACGAGAGAACCTGACCGGAAATGCCACTTTGGCGAAGTTTGTACAACAAGCCGCGATGCCACACCCGGTCGAAAGCCTTGGAGATATCGCAAAAGACTGCACGGACCTCTTTCCCTTCGTCAAGTTTCGATTTTGTTTTTATATTTAAGGCAGGTTTTTAAATAACCTTTTAATTTGTTATAGCATTTATTCTGAGTGTTTCATTTGGATATTCTGGGAAACTGAGACAAAATTTCAAACTTTAAAAATGCTATTGTCAAAATTCATGAAATTTACAATTGAAAATATGTACGATGTAATAAATAAAAATTTCCGAAATGTCCGAAGGCCCAAAATCGCATAAAATTCTCTCTAGCGATTTTTGGTGATACATTAGTTATGGCATATGATTATAATTGTGAAATCACACGGAAATTATGGTCAACCTACCTTTCCGCTAGTATATGCCATAAGTAGTGTATCACCTCTACCGCTACAGAGACTATTGAGACCAATATGCGATCCGGAACCTTCGGCTAATATTTTGACATTTTGAGTTTATCTAGATCTGTAATTTTGTTTCATGAATTTTAACCAGTTAGTAACAAATATATGGCTATTTTCGTTGCTACATGTTTCTTAAATTTGAAACGGTTTCACGTTGTTTTGACATAGTTTAGACATTCTGCTTAGAGTTACCTATAATAAACGCTGCTTCTTTATTTAGGATGGTAAAATATGACATAAACATCGTGTACTTATATAGGTAATCATCACTGATGTCAGATATATATAATAACATTCAATGTTTGATGTTTGAAATGTAACTTCTAAATTCAATAGTTTACAAACAAACTTGCAAAACTAGTATTTTTAGGCAGTCATCTATATCTGTTTGCCGGTTCTGACCAAGCATTTCAAGGTTGTTAAAAATGAACGACTCCTATTTAGAATATTGTAAAAATATGAATATAAAAGTATTAAGAATTTTGATTATTTCAAGCATTTTAGAGCTAGTCACAGTATCATACACGAGCGAGGTTCATGCATGATCTGAATCGCGCATTTCTATTTGGTTGTAAACATTTTAAATTAATTAAAAGTTCCGTTTAGGCAATGCAACCCGCTTTCTTAATATGAAATCTAAAACATTTCTTTTACAAGAAAATACAAGATCATTATGTAATTTTATGTCAATGTACACGCGACCGTTACCGAAGGATCGACATAAGAAGCACGTGCAGTTTTTCTGCCAAATACCAACTTAAAGAGTTTGTTTCTGGTTATAGCACAAACTTTGTAAGTTATATACGGATCACCGAGTTGTACTGCTTATAAAGAAGTTGTCAGTTTCTTGCAGAGAAGAGGATAGCAGTCCTTATGAAGAAGTTGTAAGAAAACAAATCAGTGTAGAGAAGTTGTCAGTTTCTTGCAGAGAAGAGGATAGTGCCTCATGTAGAGAATTTGTGAATTATTAGAAGACGTGGAATTGGAGTACAGTTATCAGTTAATAAAACATTGTAGCAAACTGAAACACATGTAAAGATTGACATACCATCTTAAGCGTAACATAATATGTGCCGCACCATGGGAAAACCGACATAGTGCACTTGCGACAGGCATGGATCATGACTAGCCCGTGCATCCGCACAGTCTGGTCAGGTTCCATGCTGTTCGCTTTCAAAGCCTAATGTAATAAGAGAAACCTTTAGCGAACAGCATGGATCTTGATGCGCAGGCTGGTCAGGATCAATGGTGGTCGCGAATGCACTATGTTGGTTTTGTCATGGTGCGTCTCAATTATATTTGCTTACAGGGCTATAAGGCCAGGTGTATTTGGACTTGTGTTTAATTCCTTTCGGCTGGTATGTTTTTGTTAGTTTAATGGAAGAAAATCACAGTCTGGTATTGTTAAACACGTCGACCAGTGTCCTGACTTTATTATGTAAGGATGAAGATGCACTGGTGGTTACTTTATCATTATATGAGATTATATTCCAAATAAACCATGTAGATATTTCTAATTATGTCCATGCTAGTGCCCGTTTTATTCTTGTATGACTATATGTGGTCTTCCTCCAGCATTAAATTAAAAGTAACGTAATACCTTTATGTGCACAAAAAATAAAAACAAAGAATGTAAAGCAGTAGAAGTTTCTTTAATAGAAATATCATATTATAAACAATGCCAACAGAACAACAATACAATAATTGCTTTGCATCTTTATTCTATGAACGGTTTGATGCATGTAGATGAAAGAATGAATATAAAAACAAACTTCAACAAAGAAACCTCTGATTTGCAAGAAAACCATTCCGTAACCATCATACTATGTCCTTTAAATTTTTAGACACGATATTCATACTTTGTACAGAATGATTTTCTAGCAAACACGAACTTTTTGTTTGAAAGTTTAAATTTATAATAGTGTATTTCATCTACAAGGTTGGATATAATTTCCCGGATCATTAAAAAAAGGACCAATTGGTTCAACTTTTCTAAATCAAGATAAAAGATTACATAGTCTACACCAGTAATGAGTTTGATATATTCTGGATAATTGAGAGTATGATATTTAATTACACGAAAAACGTTTGTTTGTTGTCTTTTTATTGTTGTTGTTGTTTTTTTTAAATTTTTATTCTGAAGATGAAGGTAAGAAGTGTAATGTTTATCATTTCTTCTTGCTAACTTTGGTTGAAATCCAGTCCCTAACCGCATTTGGATCATAAGCATATGGACCAAGCCATTGATAACGTACAATTCCGTCCTGGATTATATACAATGACTCTGGCATTGCTCCATATTCAATAGAAGCACTATTTTTCATTAGGTCCATCACTAACGGACAATTCACTCCGGCACCAAGCAATTGTTTAGCGGCATCAAGGCGATGTTCGATATTTTTATGATAAGCTATGGTGTAATCATTGCCTTTGACCTCCCAACCGTCGGTCGCATGGGCCTCTTGTACATAAACTGTTATAAAGTCTACAGAATGGCCAAAATCGGTCACAAGTTTCTTGAACTGGTCCAATTTCGCCATAAAGGGAGGTCAGGTACAACTCCCAAAGTTTATGACCAACATTCGACCTGGCTTTTCAAAGTCTAATAATTTCAAATGTTTCTTCTCCATCGACATCACTTCAACATCCGGGGCTTTCATCCCAGGTTGCAGACGACAAAGCGCTTTCCTGTATCTGTTTTTCCACATCACTTGAATCGTCTTGTACGAGATTGTCCGTGATAGACCCTCCTTCATAAATCTCGCACGAATCTTCTTTGGAACTAAGTTTTTTGGTAAGCGTTTACAGATCGGAAAAACGACACACGTGGAAAAAGTTATTGTTAGAAATACCAACGTTGTTTTTATCGTCGCAATGATTAAAGCCCTGCAGACGTTGAACGTTGAAAACGTCATGATTAAAATAACTTTTAAGTTGTTTGAAATAGTTATATCCTCTTTTAATCCGTCAGTTTTGTAAATTGTTAATTATGTATTGAACTGTAGAAAAACATTCATCTCAAATGTTTATTCAGCTGTGACTGCAATTCAATTTGACATGCGTTTTACATGTTTTAGAACCAAAGGTTCTTATATAGTATATCTGAGTTTGCTATATTAATGTTTGCAGCCACCAACTCGTACAGTTATATATCGTTATAATATAGAACACTACCCATGATAAGATTAGGCTCATATTTATTCAGTGTTGGGTTAAAAGATAGGACTGAAACCCACAAACACACATGACCTTACTGAGGACAAATTTGGCACTTAGGAGCACAGACACCTAGGGTCGTGACGATCTAGGCTGGTCATTTTAAATTTTAGGGTTGAACTAATTCCAAGTGTGAAATGAGTAGTATGTAATAAAATGAAACACAGAAAAAGGTCCTCAAAAATATCGTTAGCATATTTTTTAAGATATTGCATTTGGAATTCAGAATTAGCGTCTAATGTGTATTGTGACCGTTACTATATAGTGTATGTTGTAATGTCCTCTACTTGTATACTATAGCATATATACTGTTGCCATACCACGTGACCAAATGCTATGCTAGTGAGCAGAATTTATATGAAAAACCTTTAAGCTCAAGTAACATTTTTACAGATTAATTTCTAATTACTTGACGGAATTTCATGAAACAAAGACGAGGGTCGTCTTCTTATAGAGATATTTACGTTGCTCTTAATTGTTTTGTTAATTCTAGGTATTTTATTAACATTGTGTTAATAGTTTTAAATTGACCGATATGTTTTAATGTATGTATTTTCTCTTGTAGCTCTGTATAGAGCGGCTGTATGCTTTTTATATGTTAAATTGATTATGCTCTATGTATATGATGTATACAGATGAGACGTAAATAAAAGAATAAACTGTAAACTAGTATTCAAATATTTGCATATTGTCACAATTGTTCTTTTATTTTCAGTTTAACTGTTAACAAAAGCATTTACTTTAAGTGATCTTGAATTGTGTAAACGAAAATTCATTTGTTTAAAGCAACGGTTATCAATAAAAAAATCGAGTGTTAGATTATCTTATTTTTGGTACGTTTCTCATAAAATGTGACTCCATTTTAACCATGAAAAATGTTGTACTTCAGGCTTGTATGACCAGTGATAAATGTTGTTTTATTTTTCAGAATTTTTCAGTTTAAGTACATGCCGATACATAATGATTAGGAAAGTAATAAATGGGGGATTCTGACATATTTTGCAAGCTTTATAACACTTGCTGGTAATGAACATGACTGTTTCATAAACCAATTGTGGGAAATTTTACAGACTACTTTAAAAAGTCGTTTTTTTTGTCTTTAGTTGAGATTAACCGGTTGTCCTCAAGCCAATCTTGATGTGTTCTTATTGATTTTTTTCTTTATTCTGAAACCTCACACAATGTATAATAATACGTGGTCCTTGCCGTATTAAATTCGGCTGTTTCCATATGATTACCTGCTGCCATAAACAAGTTCTGTTTCAGTTTGCACTATCCAATGCACAAGTTTTGTTCTTCAAATGAACATATTTGTATAGTTTTCTTATTGTTTGTTGTAGATGTTGATACATTATTGCTTCGGTAGTGCGGGCATACCTTTATGATTTAATAATTTGCATTGCCATGCCGCTTAGCAACTAAGTTTGTCCCCATCATAATGATTGGCGAAGAAGCCTTAAAACAGTATTATTCTGTTATTTATTTTCATGTATAATGATATAAAATTATGGACATCAATTTGCACTCATTTTAGAAGTTTATCACTTCCACAAAATTGTACTGTGATTTTTCTCTGTGATTGAATTGTATTATATTTCAGCCGCGTCTTTCATTACCTGGCCCTTTTGTTAAAGCTGAGTTACACATCAAAACCAACTATTAAGCACAACAATGAAAACAGTGATAAAACAGTTGTTTATGCTATGAAAGCATGACCTTGAAATTGATGTGACCTTAATCGTTTGTTAAGGAGGTAATGACAGGTGCACGCACGTACCTCAGAAAATGTCAGGTCTTCCTCCACAAAGGCCCGTCTGAATATTTATAATTCAATAGGGAGACCGCTGACCTACTTATCACGGGGTCGCGTGTTCGATGTTCGGGCAAGGCGTAGATTCTCTGTGACAATTTGATATAAAACATTGTGTTTGAAGTCTTCGTCCTCCGCAATTTATTCACGTGGAGAAGTTGGAGGTTACTTGCGAAGAACAGCTTACATCTGGTACAAAATCCAGGAACACTAGTTAGGTTTAGGCCTTTACATAATTGAAATACTGTTGAAAATCGGCACCAAACCCCGAACAAGCATAAAGACCTCCACAATAAAATCTGAAAGCTGACCAACATTCTTCCTTTGTGACTTAAACAAAAATGAAAAAGTAAAATCTAGCTTTTTTGTTCATAAAGTTTATTTATGATGACAAGTATCAGTCCATGTAACATAAAAGGATCCCGGGGTACAGCATTACAACTTTTAGAAACAGTGTTTCTTCTCGTATTCTTCCTTTGACACGTGCTCTCGCTTGCGTATCGAAGGAACGGTCACTGAAAATGTAAACAGTCCTTTCAATTGTAGTGAAAAACAATATCTAGCGGATCAACTCCTTAACTGTATCTCTTTTTTTGCACAAGTACACATAACCAGTTTAAATTTTAATTCTAGAAATAATGTATGTTAGACCATGCTTGATTATCATTAAAACAAAAAGGTTACACGGTTGAAAAATAACTAGAGATGCTTTTGAGAAAAGCGCATGTCTCCCACAACTGACCCTATGAAAAATGTCAAGTTTCTCTAGATGGTTTAGAGGAGTGGATCCAATTAGATGGTCTGGACGAGTGGATCCAATCAGTAATTCAAGGGCCATAAATCAAAAGTGCCTGGGCGGATTTGGCTACTTACCGAACTTGGCTATGGTCTTATGGCCAAACACAATTTGTTCAAGTTTGGTGAAAATCAGATGAGAAATGTTCGACTTAGAGAGCAGACAAGAGTAAAAAGGCGGATTTTTCGGAAATTCAAGGGCCGTAACTCCAATACGCTTGGACCGATTTGGCTAGTTATCGAACCTGGCCAAGGTCTCATGGTCAAACACATTTTGTTCAAGTTTGGTGAAGATCGGATGAGAAATGTTCGACTTAGAGTGCGGACAAGAGTAAAAAAGGCCGATTTTTCGGTAATTCAAGGGTCGTAACTCCAAAATGCCTGGACCGATTTGGCTAGTTATCGAACTTGGCCGAGGTCTCATGGTCAAACACATTTTATTTAACTTTGGTGAAGATCGGATGAGAAATGTTCGACTAAGAGTGCGGACAAGAGTAAAATGGCCGATTTTTGGTAATTCTAGGGCCATAACACCAATACGCCTGGACCGATTTGGCTAGTTATCAAACTTGGCCGAGGTTTCATGGTCAAACATATTTTGTTCAAGTTTGGTGTAGATCGGATTAGAAATGTTTGACTTAGAGTGCGGACAAGAGTAAAAAGGCCGATGTTTGGTAATTCAAGGGTCATAACTCCAATATGCCTGGACCGATTTGGCTAGTTATTGAATTTGGCCGAGGTCTTATAGTCAAACACATGTTGCTTAAGTTTGGTGAAAATCGGATGAAAAATGTTTGACTTAGAGCGCGGACAAGCTTTATGACAGACAGACAGACAGACAGACACATGCACGCGCATGCACACACACACAGACACACACACACAGACTGGAGTAAATCAATATGTCTGCCACACCACTGTGTGGTGGGAGACATAATTACTAGGGCCTTGGACGGTGAAATTTTTTGACAGAAACCAAGTGTTTTAATGATAATAAACATTGTATTTCAAAATTATTATATTCTTATATGCTTACATGTATAGGAGATGGTGAATTATAGATTGCTACACTTCTAGCACATGCATGACGCGAAATAGTTGATTGAGCCTGTCATAATAGAACTTAAATAGTTATATTTGATGTTTCCATGTCAAAGAGTCAAACAGGACAAGATTCTTGATTCATATCCCAAAAAGTGTATGGAATAGTAATTCACAGGAGGTATTCTAATTAAGAAACAATAAGTTCCCAAAAGTGGTTTATCGAAGAATAACCCGTAGGCCTGAGTGATATATTGTTTCGCATAAGAACGAAAAACTCGGGTTATTCTACGATAAATCACACTTGGGAACTTGTTATTTCGATTCTAACACGACATACTAGAATCAACAGTGTTAGAAAAAATGGTAACTACTTTTTACGACCGTGCTACGCATCTGGATCTGATGACGTCATTGCACGCGAGTGGTTTATTGCAGAATAACCCGAGATACATTTTGCTCTACATGTATGTAGGTTATTTGCTGGTCGTGTTCGAATCAAGCTTATACACACATTATATTCGATGAACTTGCTTCAATGTGATATGTTCTTTAGATGCCTTTTCGCAATCTTTATCAGTCATAAGTTTATACACTGTTTTTCTTTCGGTACTCCTGAAATGCAACAACCAAAGTACAAAATGTATATATTTTATACAATCATCGGAAAGGGTTTTGAAATTCATAATTGTATGCAAGGGACACAATATTTCTTACAACTATTAATGAAAATATGTAAGTAAATCTGAAAAATGTACACCAATCATAATCTTTTGAACAAGAGTTGCTGATAGGGAAACAAAAACTTTTTTTTTGGACATTTTGTTTTTATTTTTTTATTTCATCACTACCATGTAAGACAATACATTCTCAAGCCTAACATATTATGTAGGCTACAGTAACTTGACCTACGCCAGTTTAACTAGGTCTGAGTACTGTGAAAAATATTCATCAGAATGAACGAGGTTTGTGTATCACTTCGAAAGTTACAAGCATGGTCCGATATTGAGCTTGGTTGCGAGACTGAACAAAATTAGAAATATCTGCTCCCCATCATTGCTTTTCTAAATGTGCTCCCCAACATAGCTATTTTATATGTAGCCAAAATACAGGCAAAGACTTAAGTAAACAATTGCTTTTCGGTTGTATTAATGTTAAATATAGTGTATTGCAATATACTTCACCAGGAGATTCACGAGAAATAGCAGGAAAAACTGGCACCAGACCAGAAAGAAAATACCTCTATACATGTTATACCCTACCCCTAGGTATTCTATTTTTTTTGGTTGGGTTTAACGTCGCACGGACACAATTATAGGTCATATGGCGACTTTCCAGCTTTGATGGTGGAGGAAGACCCCAGGTGCCCCTCCGTGCATTATTTCATCACGAGCGGGTACCTGGGTAAAACCACCGACCTTCCGCAAGCCAGCTGAATGGCTTCCTTACATGAAGAATTCAAAGCCCCTAGTGAGGCTCGAACCCACATCGATGAGGGCCAAGTGATTTGAACCATTATCATGAACGGGAAAATACACTTACCCTTTTCAATCGCACATTTCTCAACTGAAACGTGCAGTTCGATAAATGTGTACTATGGATATTGAACAAGTCATAATTTATCTTCCGTTGTGTACTGATCACACTTCTTCAGTATTTCTTATCTAAGAGAAAAAATGCGTAATTTATAGTTTCACCAACGTTACAGAAAAAACTTTGATGAACTTCCCTGTTCAAGTTCCGGTCTAGATTACAAAACTATTCTAATCGGTTGATGTGAAAATGTAGGCCAGTCGTCATTTAACTACACATGTTCGCTAATATGTGTATATACTCACAAATCCTCTTCTGAGAGAAGGTTTGGTGTAGCCTCTTGGTTCAGCTCTGAGTTTTTTTCAATAGTTGTGTAATTGCTTGGTGCTATTCCGGTGCTTATTTTTGAGTGATAATTATATTTATTGTCTTGTGATTTCCAGAACTTATCTAGATTTCTTTTAAACGATAGAACTGTCTTGCAATCAATGACTTTCTGTGGAAACGAGTTCCATAAGTCCACCACTCTGTATTTGAATGAATGTTTGCGAAGTTCCAATCTTGGTGTTTCCTTGAATATCTTAGTGTTGTGTCCCCTTGTTCTATCCGATTCTCGCAGTTGGAATATCTTGCTTACTTCAGGGTCATATGTTCCAGTTAGAATCTTAAATACTTCAATCATGTCACCTCTGTGTCGTCTATAAGTCAGTGAAGGTAGCTTTAGTTTTTCAAGTCTTTCCGGGTAACTTAGATTGTTCATTCCTGGAAGTAATTTGATGCTCTCCTTTGCAAGTTTTCAATCATGTCTATATACTTGAGTTTATATGGGCTCCAAACTGGATTGGCATATTCAATAAGAGGTCTTACTAAACTTGTGTATAGAAGTTTGAATGTTTTAATATCCAGAAATTGAAAAGATCTTCTGAATTCTCCTAGTACTGGATTTGCTTTGTTTAGTTTTTGAGTCATATGGCTTTCAAACTTAAATTTTCGTCAATGATCACTCCGATGTCTTTTTCCTCTGATGATGTTTCCATTGAGGGTAAGTCTTTCTTTAGTTTATATTTAAATTCTGGGACTTCAAAATCTCCTATTCTCATAGTTTTGCATTTTTCAGGGTGTAATTTCAACAACCACTTTTCTGACCATGATTGCATATTTTCTTTGTCCTCTTGTAATTTCAAACAGTCTGCTTCTTTGATAATTTTTAAACACTTTGGTATCATCTGCATACAGATACATTTCACTCCCGTTCTTTGATGTATCTGCCAAGTCATTTATAAATATACAAAGAGAACAGGTCCTATAACACCACCCTGGGGTATACCGGAAGTTACTCCATGTGGAAGATTCTCCTTTTACTTTGACTCGTTGTCTTCGTCCCACTAAGAATGACTCTAGCCAGCGTATGTAAATTGAAAGTAGCCAGCGTGTGTAAATATATGCAGCATAAACGTGCAATATTAATAAAATAAACAAAACAGATGTATACCAATGTATGACTTGAAATTTAAAATTATTTCTACGATGAATTTCATTCATCATTTTGAGTTTTTTTGTATAACTGTGAATATTTTGCATTCTGTTTTGGTTTGTTTACATTCCGCCTAACATGTGCACATCGCTGTGACCTCTAGACCGGATGTTCATTAGGGAAGTTCACGCAAGTTTTTTTCTGTAACGTTGAAAGAAGCATAAAATATGCGAAGTATCTCTGCAGTATGAAATAGTAGGACAATGTGACTGGTGCACGATGGAAGAAAACTTACCGCTTGTTCAATATGATTCATCGAACTGCGCGTTTTATGTGAGAAATGTGCGCCTGAATGGGTTAGTGCATTTTCCCGTTCATGACCATGGTTCCTATAGAATACCAAGGGTAGGGTATAACATGTCTTTTCTTTCTTGTCTGGTGCCAGTGGCAGGAAACAGCAGATTTTGGCATTATTTTGGTTTCTGCTCCCTATCATATCGCTGTTTTTCACCAGATCGATATGCGCGGTTGAACGTTTTGAAGAGTTAAAAGGATTTCCGACAAAACAATTAAGAGTAACATGTACATCTCGTTAAGAAGCAGTGCCGTAGCCAGACACAAATTTTAACCGAGGCAAACTAGGGGCGTCCGGGTGCATGCCAGCCATTCCAAGCCCCGCCTAAATTTTTTCCCCAGGGCATCTCTGGTGCGTTCTGGAGCACTCTCAGACTGTGTAATATCACAGTAAAAATCGTCTTTTTAGCCCTATTTCTCAGTCACTTTCACACTTTCATATTTTAAGAAAAAAATATATATATTGATAACAAGAAAACCATCAGTAAAGACATACAGCAACATGCTATTTATCAGGTTACTAGTAGTTCAATAGTTTACAACCCGAGAGGGCGTAGGTACGGGAGGTGGGCTCTGTCCGTGATGGGGGGGGGGGGGGGGGGGGGGGTTGGGGTCGGGGGTCTCCCCCTAAAACGTTTTGAAATACAGGCATGACATGACTTTTTTTTTTTTGGTTTTTGTTTTTAATTTTGAGGTACTGAAGGGGCTCTATTTTTTTTTTTGAACTACAGATACGAAATGATGGCCTATGGGGCATTTTCGGTCTTAATGTTCAGGTATTTTAGGAAGAACCACCTCAATTTAGGGGGGCCAGGGGATTAATACAGGTATGAAATGGTGACCTCTGGTGCTTTGTTTGGTCTAAAGTTTAAGGTGTGGGAGAGGGGACCCCTGCATTTTTCTCCCTCTGAAAATTTTTTAAATACAAGTATGAAATGGTGGCCTATGATGCATATTTTGGTCTAAATTTTGAGGTACTGCAGGGGAAAACCCTCATTTTAGGAGTCAGTGGGCTCTCCCCCTGGAAATTTTTGAAATATAGGTATGAAATGGTGGCCTCTGGTGCATGTTTTGGTCTAAATTTTAAGTTGTTGGAGGGGGTTTCCCCCATATTTTAGTGGGGTCAGTGGGCTTTCTTCCTGGAAAATTTTGAAATACAGATATGAAATGGTGGCCTTAGTATGGTGCATTTTTTGGTCTAAATTTTGAGGTACTGTAGAGGGAACCCCTCATTCTAGTGGGTCTGGGGGCACTAACCCCTGGAAAAGTTTGAATTACAGGTATGAAATGGTGGTCTCTGGTGCATTTCTCAGCCAATTTGGGGGAGGGGGAGGGGCAAGGGCCTACTCGGTCCGGCCCTGGATCTGGGCCTGGCCAGGCTATCAATAGGACTGCTAGGATTTCTGTCTCACCTTGCCTCAATGATGTCATGAGGCAAATGATATTCTGATATATTCTAATGGTGTTAATATACTTTTTTGAACTTTTATAACTGAATTTTCATGAGTGTGATAGGCCTGCTTTTTACTCCTTTTTTATTTTTGGCTCCTCAAATTTTAACCGAGGCAACTGCCTCGGTTTGCCTCAGTGTGGCTACGGCACTGAGAAGACGGCCCTCGTCTTTGCTTCATGAAATTCCGTCAAGTAATTAGAAAATAATCTGTAAAAATGTTACCTGAGCTTAAGGATTTTTCATATAAATTCTGCTCACTAACATATCATTTAGTCACGTGGTATGGCCACAGGTGTGATATATGTCTGCTTTGAATATCTGAAAAAAGTCTGAAAAAGACAGCAAATACCGGTGGACTCATCTTTTTCAAAAAGCGTTGGGTGTCAAAACTCAGAACATAGGTGTCAAAATTCAGAACATAAATTCAGAACATAGGTGTCAAAATTCAGAACATAGGATATCTTACCAAAATTATGCATGCATATTTCTAAAATTTAACTTAAAGTGGGTTGAACACCAAACATGTATATCTCAAAGTCAGAAACAAGAAAAAGAAAACATTCATTGGGGATTCTTAAAACAAAAATGATTTCACTTTAGATGGGTGGAGTACTTGATAACATCAATATTTGCTCGAAATTCACAAACACGGCAATTATTCATAAAATGCTTTTTGAGTTACCTTATGATGTAATGCATGCATGTGAATAAAAATATACTAATATATTTCGTTTAATAAATTTGATTTTAGATAAATTTGCAATTCTTTGTTTTATCGAAATCTAAAGGAATCTGTCCTTGAACATCACCAGATTTTCAGAGTCTGGTTTTGGATCTCTTTTGGGGACTTTTATTCTGTATTGCTATTGTGGTTTACGTTGTAGTGTAACTGTGATTAAGGAACGTTGCATTCCCCTTGTATATGCATCCTTGTTCTACTTTCTCCTTCAACCTCCTCCCCACCCACTCCTTCTCTACCCCTTATCTCTTCCTCCCCCTCTGTCTATACTTTGCAGAAAATTTATATGTACTTGTTGAATCTTTTGAGCAAACCGTCTGTAATATTTTTCCGTTACAGCTTGTTTTTGTTGTGGGCCTAATTTACAAATGTGTTGCTCTGAGGTTGCGATTTTAGTGCTGTTCTTTCGAAAAATCTACCCTTACCTATTATCTGTTTTAAGATAAAATATGAGTTTATGTGAAACATGTCCCAGGTTGTCTGGAGTTCTCAATATCCTAGTGCATCAAGTCACAGGTTGTTCTATGAAAAAAGGCAGTGTAGATTAAAGTCAGGGGCGCAGTAGTTAGCAGCTCGGATTACATCACCAGCGACAGTGTTCGATTCCCGAATTCCATCTACATTTGTATGTACACAACATCAATTGACTGTTGTAATACATCATTCCATATCTGGACAGAGTGCTGATATCATTCCTGGTCTTGTCGGCTCATGGAGTCCAGTTATAACAGAAGTCCGCTTCAGCCGGTGATAGAAGTGTAAGGGGTGTTGAAGCTTTGATTACATTTCTTGGACGGACTCCGGCAAACGGAGTGACTGTGCTACCGTATAGTTTAGTTGCATTCTATACTCAAAAAAATATACATGTTGATAAGGTTTATTATATATGTGACTTATATGACTTAAGACCTTACTTGCTCGTTCATGTTTAGACGAATGTCCGCTAAAGAAAACAAAATAAAAACTGAGGATACGAGGCTGTCCTCACCTGTTTAAAATGCATTGAGACTATTTTCTATTTTCCATAAATAGATGCATTGAAATTTGTTTGAGACAAATACCCGACTATACAGAAAGAGGACGAAATTTTAAACTATCGTTAAAAATCTTATAAACTAGTTTCGAACCAGCGTAAAATTGTAATACAAACTGAGCCCGGATAAATTTTACGACGACTTTGCAAATAGGCTGCTACCCAATATTTGCAGTATAAAAGCAGTATGTTTTGGTCATGTGAAAGAAACTTGAAATGGATACTGCAAGTGTATTTTTTGTGTGTAAAATATGCAAGGCCGTATTAAAATTGAATTAAATGCGCAGTTTACACCTTATAGCTTAGATTATACGAATGACATGCATTTCTTGTTATAATCTTTTGTTAAATCTGCATAAATACATGTATATCGAGGGTTCAACGCAATAAGGGCGTATCTACATATGATTATTATATGTAGATACGCCCTTATTGCGTTGAACCCTCGATATGTATTCGGCAACGTATAATCGAGAGAAAATTTTTAGGAAACTGCAAATTTCCAAAACAAAAAAATGTGCCAAAATCAAGCTTTTGATCTATATACATTTCAAGAAGATAAAATAATCTCCTTCATGTATCACTTTTGGGTTAATGAAGAATTAACGCTTTACACATGCATTCTCCTAATTTTCGTCAAATGGGAGCACTCGGCCCCTTGTAGGGGCCGCTTGAGCTTAAAATATGAATATCTTTAAACAGTTTCTTTCCTTGAATCGCTTTATGGATTTATGGATTAGCAAAGTTAGACAATAGCATCAATATATGGTCCTCTTTGTTTAATAGAAATCAAATCAAATGACTTCTTCTCATTAACTGCTTTATGAATATTCAAAAATAAAAGACTTAGTCTGTAGCATTAAAATAAGATCCTCTCCAAATTTTGTTCAAATGGTTGCACTTGACTCTTATAAGGGACAACTAGTTTATACCATACACAGTTATTACTTTTGATGGTTCAGCTTGTCGTAAATACATTTAAGTTCAAACAGTCAAGATCAGGTGAGTGACTTAGGAACACTACTTAGAAGTCCTCCGGTTATACTAAACATAGTTGTTACCATTCAGGATTCAGTGTGTCATATTTCAGGTTAGCGACTTAGGGCACTATGGCCCACTTGTATTCATTATTGTGTTCGGAATTAGATACTAGTTTTATTTTATAACAGTTTAAGAGTTCCATTAGGCTAAGACGCCCATGAGGACAAGCATTGCATGATAATAAAACGAAAACTGAAAAGAAAACCTTATCTTCGTATAATTGTTGGAAAACAGGGTTCTGTTCGATTATCAGTTGTTTATAACAACCTGACTGCACGGCACGGGGGTGCTAATTACGAGTAATAATTATGAAGTAGTCATAATAACCGAATAATCTAAATCACTTGGAGGTAATAGTATTGATGGGCAATAAAGTTTCGAGTACGTTACTCGCGATATTGATAAAAATGCTAGAAAAAAAATGCCTTTAAAATCTCATATCTTTAAATCAAAAGTATTAAATCAATTCAATATTTAAAGGAAACTGTAAAGTGTCAGATGACTCATGCGTAGTAAATAATATCTCAGAGCACTGGAAAAAAAACCTAGCGAGCAACAAGTTGATTTATGAAAAGGGCTGTGTTAACCTTACGTACATTTTACTGAAGATGACGTTTTATGACGCCACGTTAGAAAGTTTGCCGTTGGTTTACCGTTGGTTGACGTATTTTGCTGTTCCAGATACCTATAACATCAAAACTATGCAACATAGGATATTTCACCAATATCTTTTAAATTGCTTAACACTTCTAAAAGCAACATTACTTGTGAAGATCTCGCGGAAGCATAGAACATAACTCTAGTAGGCATGGCTTCATGCGAGTGATTGAAACATGCAATACACATCACGGGTTAGAATTTATAACAAAACTATTAACGCTTTTGCCCAATTCCGCTTAAACTTTAGTCAATAAAAAAAGAAATTTTTGATAATATACTTTTCTGCAGAAGAAAAGAACATTAGATACATTTTCAGGTTGTGAATGTAAACAATAGCAAAAAAGCCATTTTAACAACCTTCAAACGTATCATAAGAAGCATTTAAAGTTTTTTTCTAGCGTAGCGGAAGCACGTGAGAGCTCTACAGTAAAGGGAAGCATTTTTATGTAATGAATATTAAAAAAATCGCCTTTGGGTGTTATTGTCGCCGTCTTTTCGTATTGTATTGATAAAATACAACAACATCAAAGCCGGAAATTAAAAAAGAAAAGTGATTACTAACTATAAACATTCTTTATTTGAGTATCTACATTTAGAAAGAAATGATTGGCATACTTGCAAATCTCCTTTTCGATAAATAAGCATTACTTGCCTGTAACTGTAAGAAGGGCGATTTGTAAGGTTAAAAGGTGGAACGCAATAAGTAATGTACTGCATACATATGATAATGAATAAAATGAAGTTTGAACCTTGCGCAAATAACTACGAGTACTATAAGTTGAAAAAGGAACACATCGTGTTCTGAATAGATTGGGGTAAAACTTAATTTTATTTTGACTGTAACAAATATAAGACAAATTTAGTGCTTTGTTGCCTAAGACAGTATCGAAGCACTGCCATAGATTTGGCCAATGTCCTTTACTTTTAAAGTTCTGTGCACATTTCGAGCAATCTATTGTTATACCATGTTATGCTATCACATAATTTTATCTATTTTGACACCTCAAACGAAAAATAAATTGCATTTATTTACATATATCGAGCATACTTTCATGGTTTACTGGGGCTATATTAAACCGAGATGTAAGTTGAACTTCTGCAACTTGACCCCGGTTGGGGGATAAGTCATCCCACCACACGTTTGAAAGATGAATTAAATGTACACACCTACGTATGTTTTCGAAGTATTTATCAAGGAGATTTCATTGTTTTGTTGTTGTTGTTGTTGACTTCCATTTACGTGGTTGATTAAGGATTTTTGGCCATTGTCTGACAACGCCCGCGCGAAGCGTGAGATTATATCCTGGTATTTAAAAACGTTTTACTTTGACATAAAATTTACCCTTACTGGAAACTACCTGTATACTACGGTGTTCCGTTTGGACAATCGTGACTTTTTATTTAATACTAAACCGCGATGCACGATGGTACGATGACGAAAACGCGATGGCGCTATGATGAAACAGCGATGGTACGATGGTGAAAACGCGATAGCACGATGATGAAATCGCGATGGTGCGATGGTACGATGGTGAAATGTCGATGTAATATCGCGTTTTCATAATCGTACCATCGCGTTTTCACCATCGTATCATCGCGTTTTCATCATCGTAACATCGCGTTTCCACCATCGTGTCATCGCGTTTTCATCATCGTGCCATCGCGTTATCACCATCGTACCATCGCCTTCCGGTGGTCATGCGTACTGGTACAGTATTATTTGTCAGTAAAATACAGGCTTGATACAATCTCATTTTCACATTGCACTATGTACCTTCTACATCCTAACAAGAATAAGCTGAGTTTGAATAATACTATGTGACTATTACGCCTAGCTTTTTATTTACTTTCATGCATACATAAAAAACAAAGGACGTGGCCTTGAAGGTTTTACAGGTTTAATGAAATGAGCACTGAACATTTTGTAAAGCATTTTGCAAAACAGCAGAATCTAAATGGTAAATTTCGTCTCACAAGATACATTGAGATACATCCTATTCTATCTATTGTTGATAAAAATAAAAGTGTACTGGACTACGCATTTCTAACCGGAAGGCGATGGTACGATGGTGAAAACGCGATGGTACGATTGTGAAATCACGATGGTACGATGATGATAACGCGATGGCACGATGGTGAAAACGCGATATTACGATGGTGAAAACGCGATGGTACGATGGTGAAAACGCGAAGGTACGATGGTGAAACCACGATGGTACGATGATGATAACGCGATGGCACGATGATGAAAACGCGATGGTACGATGGTGAAAACGCGATGGCACGATGGTACGATGATGAAAACGCGATATTACATCGACATTTCATCATCGTAACATCGCACCATCGCGATTTCATCATCGTGCCATCGCGTTTTCACCATGTACCATCGATGTTTCATCATCGTGTCATCGCGCCATCGCGTTTTCGTCATCGTACCATCGTGCATCGCGGTTTAGTATTAAATAAAATAAATAAAAAGTCACGATTGTCCAAACGGAATACCGTAGTATACCGAGTCGTCTGCTCGCATTAGGAAAAATCCGGAAAATTTCGAGTCGGCCCGAGTCTTCATTTTAAAAGTAAAAGTGATGTTATAAAACACCCAAAGGGTAAGTTAAATTATTTTTACACAGTTGAGTCGAGCAATTATTATTCTGTAAAACATCACCGAAGCAAAAACGATTATTTGCCCCGTTTTTCGTACTTTGTACAATATGTAAACAAAACTTACCCTAAATTTTGGCAAAAAAATAAAAAGAAAAAAAAATAGACATTTACAATTGACGTCAATGGAAAACAAGGATGGTACAGTTTGGTCGCCAATAGCGGATCTTCCCCAATAGCGGATCACTTTTGATAACTGTTTCTGTATTTTTTTTAAAGTTTATCAAAGGTAATGAAACTTTGTGGGCATGAATATCAATGTTTTACAATTATGAATACAAAATGTTTATTTACTTTTGTTGCGTCTTCATAATCAAGGTCAATGAACCGCTTGACCAAGCATTTGCTCGACACAGAAACCAACCCTCACTTTGACAGTGAAATTTTGCAGACGACTCTCCCGTTTCTTTTCAACAAAATAAGGTGACCTAAAACCTAAATCAACTAAGAGGTAAACCATTCTAGACCAGTATTAACAAGTAATGACTTATAATTTGCTCTTACAAAGATGCTGTAGCTATCAAAGCAAATTGTAGTGAAGTTGCCATTAGCGGTTAACTGGTGCAGAAGACTCGCCGGCTCCTGGTAAGAAAGTTGGTGTTGTTGTATTGCCTTGTAACTACATTTTCAAAAAAGTATATATTCTATATTGATTATTAACTTGCCAAACTCAGTCATTTGCTTAAAATCACCAAAGCAGGTGGTGCAATGGAACTGGAAAAAATGGAAAAGATTACAGTATTGGTTAGACTAAAAATGTTTTTTTTTTAAGATTATTTCCATTTACTTGTTATTAAAAACTGCGAAACATGATTTTTTTTAAGTATGATTCTTCATATGTCTAGATTGTTTATTAAAGAATGAAAAAAAACAGTTGATTTCTGTTTTTTTTTTATAGTTTTAAGATGATCCCCACTCTACACCGACACGTGATCCGGTATTGGTTAACTAGTACGATTCGATATTGGAGAAAACACCGATCACTTACAAATCAACATTTCTACACTGTAATGAAATCCTTTAAAATCTTATTTATTTTGTTTTATTAAGGGGATAATAATGCACATTTGAAGACCAGTTGATAAACAGGTTTTGTGAGATGAAATGAAATATCGCTAAAAAAAAACTCGTAAGTGATTCGTTATTGGCGACCAAACTGTACATTTAAAAGTCCGAAGGGTAAGCGAAATCGTAAACTTACAACATTTAAAATTATATCATCATTTAGAGGAAAGATTAAATCAACGAATGCCACCGAAGCAAATTCGTTATTTTAAACCATTTAAGAGATATAGCGAATAAATCGAAATTATCCTTCTTTATTTAATGTGTCAAAAAAACCTATAATACCGATGAAAGTTCAGTATGAAGGTGCGACATCATGAATACACAAATGAGAAGGGGCAATGAGAAATGTCATGTCGACAAAACTGCAATTTCGCGCATTGCAATCGTGATCTCAGTCTGCCGTCGTGAACTCGCTTTTTGTGCACGTCCAGTATAAAAGAGAATACGATGGCTCTTACTTAGTTCCGTAACATATACAGTAAAGATATACATATGATCATAAATTGAGCCGCGCCGTGAATACCAACTTAGTGCGTTTGCGACCAGCATGGACCCAGACCAGCCTGCGCTTCCGCGCTGTCTGGTCAGGATCCATGCCGCGCACTCTGGTCAGGATCCATGCTGTCCGCTAACGGTTTCTCCAATTGCAATAGGCTTTGAAAGCGAACAGCATAGCTATTGTTGGAAAGAGAACGATCTCTGCTGCCAATATTATAGGCGTCAAACTATGGAAAAAATACCCAGAAGTATGAGAAAATCAAAGAAAACAATTTCAGGACTGTTAGATGAAAGACTGTGTTATCATGTATAGCAGGTAACATAGACTACCTTTCCATTGCATTGACATTACATGGACATGATTATCATTGACAAACAGTGTTCACTCGACAATTTTACTTTATAAAAAGATTGTTTCCCATGTGTAAAGATGGACTAGGGTAAGCCACAATGGCAAACCTTCATGATTTTATGTATTCCAGGATATAACAGCATGCAGCATAAGATCACATCTGTATTGTCAATACAGAGAGCAAATCAGGGAAATCGGGAATAAGTATATATTCTACAGCTGGCACTGAGATTGGGAGCAACACTGTTTCTTGCATGCCAGGCAGGATTTTCCCATGTTTTTACCTGTGCTTACATGTAAGATGAGTCACATGCTAATATTTATGAATGAATGCGTAAATTCATATACACTACTATAATAAAAATATTGCTGAAAGACAAGTGACCGAGTATTGCAGTCGCAATACAAAAGTCCCCTACCGGTGGAAAACTTTGTTAGTGTTCGCCCTTATGGATACCTGTCGTTCGGCATTCGGCAGAAATAACTTGTCCTTTGGCAGTGCTACATTGTCTTTCGGTAATGTTAACATTTCTTATAATCATTCAGATCTGATGACCCCTTACACAGTAATGGTTACTTGTCATTAGGCTATGATTATGTTTCATTCGGCGGTGTTAACTTGTCATTCGGTAATGGTAACAAAACAGGAACTCTTTAATTGGGTAATTATCAGAACAATAGAAACTAGAAGATGCATTTCTCCCCCAATACATAGTAGTAAAAGGCAATAAGTCAGTAGGGGACAGGAGCGAAAGTAAGAGATACAGATGACTGGCTTCAATAGGGATCATCTACTGGGCATGTCCAATCATCCTATGAAGTTTCAATGTTCTGGGTCAAGTGGTTCTCAAGTTATGGATTGGGAACGGTTTTCTATGTCATGGTCCCTGTGACCTTGACCTTTGAATGAGTAAACCCAAAATTAGTAGAGGTCATCTCCTCTGCATGTCCAATCATCCTATGAAGTTTCAACATTCAGGGTCAAGCTGTTCTCAAGTTATTGATGGGAGAGTTTTCTATGTTCAGGCCCCTGTGACCCTGAGCTTTGCTAAAGTGACCCATAAACGTCACGGGTAATCTATAAGTCCTATCATCCTATGAAGTTTGAGGTTCTGGGTTAAATGGTTCTAAAGTTATTGATCGGAAGCCGTTTTCCATATTCTAGTCCATGTGACTTTGACCTTTGATCAAGTGACCCAAACATCAATAGTGGTAATCTACTCTAAATGTCCAGTCATCCTATGAAGTTTTCACATTCTGGGTCGAGTGGTTCTCAAGTTATTGATCAGAAAGGTTTTCTTTGTTCAGGCACCTGTGACCTTGACATTTGATCTACGAACCCCAAAACTAATGGGGGTCATCTACTCTGTAAGCCCTGTCAACCAATGAAGTTTGATGGTTTTAGGTCAAATGGTTCTCCAGTTATTGATCGAATGAAGTGTGACGGACATTATGCCCCTGTGACCTTGACCTTTGATGGAGTGACAACAAAAACGACAGGGGCCATCTGCTCTGTATGTCCTATCATCCTATTAAGTTTGAAGGTTCTAGGTCAAATGGTTCTCAAGTTACTGATCAGAAATAGATTTCCATGTTATAGCCCCTGTGACCTTGACCTTTAACAGATTAACCCCAAAATCAATAGGGGTCAGCCACTGCATGTCCAATATTCCTAGGAGATTTCAACATTCTTGGTTAAGTGGTTCTCAAGTTATTGATCGTAAATGGTTTTCCATGTTCAGGCCTCTGTGACCTTGACCTTTGATGGAGTGACTCCAATAACAATAGTGGTGCCATGCCATCCTTGGAAGTTTGAAAGTACTAAGTCAAATGGTTCTCAAGTTATTGATCGTAAATGAAGTGTGACGCACTGACAGAGGGGGGAGGGGGGAGGGGGGAGAGGGGTTCAGGTAAGACATAAATATAAGTGCATACTATCAGGAAAATGAGATGTTTACTGGTACCAGTAATCATGCACGCCTTCTTATCTATTATGGGAAAGCTATTGATTAGAATTTACATATATATTTGCATATCGGTACATCCCGAGAGAAATATCAATGATACGATACATCTATTTATCAGGAAAGAAACGTCAATGATATATTGATTCATGTGTTTTATTTGTCACTGAATTATAATAACCACAGAGAGACTGGGACTAACTAGCTGGTAATCAAACATGGCCTTGATACCACGCTCATAAACAATCTGCCCAAGTTTGGTGAACATCTGAAAAGAACTAGAAAATGCTTTTGTAAAAAAGTGCATGTCTCCCCCAATGCAAATTACTATAGGCAAGAAGTCAATAGGGGTCAGGAGCAAAAGTCAAAGAGACACTGACGGTTGGCTGCAATAGGGATTATCTACTTGGCATGTCCAGTCATCCCGCTAAATTTCAACACTCTTGGCCTAGTGGTTCTCAAGTCACTGTTCAGGCTCCTGTGACCTTGACCTTTGATCAAGTGACCTCAAAATAAATAGGGGTCATCTACTCTGCATGTCCAATCATCCTATTAAGTTTCAAGATTGTAGGTCAAGTGGTTCTCAAGTTATTTCCAAAATATGATTTTACATGAACAGGCCACTGTGACCTTGACCTTTAATAGACTGACCCCAAAATCAATAGGGGTCATCTACTCTGCATGTTCAATCATCCTATGAAGTTTCAACATTCTGGGTTAAGTGGTTCTCAAGTTATTGATCAGAACTGGTTATCAATGTTCAGGCCCCTGTGACCTTGACCTTTAACGGAGTGACCCCAAAAACAATAGGGGTCATTTACTCTGCATGAACAATCATCCTATGAAGTTTCAACATTCTGGGTCGAGAGGTTTTCAAGTTACTGATTGGAAATGGTTTTCCATGTTCAGGCCTCTGTGGCCTTGACCTTTAACAGAGTGACCCTAAAATCCTTAGGGGTCATCTACTCTGCATGACCAATCATCCTATGAAGTTTCATCATTCTGGGTCAAGTGGTTCTCAAGTTACTGACCGGAAATGGTTTTCAATGTTCAGGCCCCTGTGATCTTGACCTTTCACAGAGTGACCCCAAAATCGTTAGGGATCATCTACTCTGCATGACCAATCATCCTATTAAGATTCAACATTCTGGGTCAAGTGGTTCTCAAGTTACTGACCGGAAATGGTTTTCAATGGTCAGGCCCCTGTAACCTTGACCTTTAATGGAGTGACCCCAAAATCGATAGGGGTCATCTACTTTGCATGTACAATCATCCTATGAAGTTTCAACATTCTGGGTCAAGTGGTTCTCTAGTTATTGATCGGAAATGGTTTTCCATGTTCAGGCCCCTGTGACCTTGACCTTTGATGGAGTAACCCCAAAATCAATAGGGGTCATCTACTCTTTATGAACAATCATCCTATGAAGTTTCAACATTCTGGGTCAAGTGGTTCTCTAGCTATTGATCGGAAATGGTTTTCAATGTTCTGGCCCCTGTGACCTTGATCTTTGACGGAGTAACCCCAAAATCAATAGGGGTCATCTACTCTTCATGGCCAATCATCCTATGAAGTTTCAACATTCTGGGTCAAGTGGTTCTCTAGTTATTGATCGGAAATGGTTTTCCATGTTCAGGCCCCTGTGACCTTGACCTTTGATGGAGTAACCCCAAAATCAATAGGGGTCATCTACTCTTTATGACCAATCATCCTATGAAGTTTCAACATTCTGGGTCAAGTGGTTCTCTAGCTATTGATCGGAAATGGTTTTCAATGTTCTGGCCCCTGTGACCTTGATCTTTGACGGAGTAACCCCAAAATCAATAGGGGTCATCTACTCTTCATGGCCAATCATCCTATGAAGTTTCAACATTCTGGGTCAAGTGGTTCTCTAGTTATTGATCGGAAATGGTTTTCAATGATTAGGCCCCTGTGACCTTGACCTTTGACGGAGTGACCCCAAAAACAATAGGGGTTGTCTACTCCAGCAGCCCTACAACCCTATGAAGTTTGAAGGTTCTAGGTCAAATGGTTCTCCAGTTATTGCTCGGAAATGAAGTGTGACGTACGGACGGACGGAAGGACGGACGGACGGACAGGGCAAAAACAATGTCTCCTGGGCCCAGGAGACATAATTACTCGTGTTAGAGAGAAGTCCTAAAGAGAACACCCAAAAGTGCACAACTTTACATGCTATATAACAATGACTCTAGGTTAAGTACATTTTGAGATACATGGACAAACACTTTTTTTGACTTATTCAAGGGCCATACTTCTGGTCTTACAAAGAGAAATAAAAACAAACGTGCACAAATTCACATGCTGGATTATGATATATGTAACACATTTTATGTGTATTTTTCACTAAGTCAAGGACCATAACTCTGGTCTGGTTGAGTGAAATCCCAAACACAACACCTGGTGCACAACCTCACATGCTGTATAACAATCCCGTTTTGATTTTTTGAGACACATGCATCACAAACTTGTATGCCCTTTATACATATTTTATACTTAATCAAGGGCCATAACTCTGGTTTGACCAAAGAAATCCCAAACAAAACCTCGGGTGCACTGTTGAACTTCACAATCTGAATGATATTCATATTGTCAATTTAAGATATGTGTGACCCAAACTTTTATGCCCTTTTATGCATATTTTTACAAAGTCAAGGGCCATACCTCTGGCCGGCTGCATGAAAATCCTAAAAGTGCACAACTTAACAAAATTCCTGTAATGTTTCATATTATATCTTTTGAAATACATGCGACATGAACATTTAGGTTCTTTTTACAATATAGTTGACCAAGTCAAGAGACGTAACTCTGATCTGGCTGTATAAGATCCAAATCAAAACCCCTGATGCACAACTTCCCATGCTGAGGTTTGATATTCTGGTTCAAACACTTTTACAGATAAGCACAACACAAATTCTGACAGACTGATTAACAGACGGACAGACAAACAAGTGCAACTCAAGTGATCCCCAAAAAAATTTGAGGACACAAAAATGTTGTATTGCTTATATGTTACTGACTATTTTAAATATTTCAAGAATCCAGCAGTTTTGATTCGTTTCTTCATTTAACTGGCAGCTGTTATTGTGGTTTACATATGAGCCACGCCACGAGAAAACCCACATAGTGCATTTGTGACCAACATGGATCCAGACCAGCCTGGGCATCCGCACAGTCTGGCCAGGATCCATGCTGTTCGCTAACAGTTTCTCTAATTCTTAGGCTTTGAAAGTGAACAGCATGGATCCTGACCTGACTGCGCAGATACGCAGACTGCTCTGGATCCATACTGCTGGCAAATGTACTTTGTTGGTTTCTCATGGTGCTGCACATATTTTACTGTCTTCCTCGCTCACCATTCTTCACACCAAATAAAAAAACTGACACTGAAACAATGTTATTTGTGAAGTTTTATTCTTTATTGCTACATGCAGCATGCAAGAAAATTATCACAGATTACTTAAGTATTTTCACTTCAGTGTAAATGTCAATGATCTTCATAAAAGGAAAGTCAGAAATGAGTTTATATTCCAACTAATTATACCAGAAATATTTCACTTTGAACAAAGTTTAGATTTACACTTTTCTATTTTGTGTATTGTAAAGTAAAGCTATGTTACGTAAAATATGACAAAATCAAAATTCTTATTGAAAGGAAGTTTAAAACTCTTAATCAATATTAAACCCTTATTATGCTAGACACGATTGTTTCTGCCTTTGCAAGCAGTGTAGATCATGATCAGCCTGCACATCTATGCAGTCTGATCATGATCTGCACTGTTCGCTTTTCATTCAGCCAGTACTTTTTTGTTAAGCACCCCTTTTAACAATTAATGGTACTGTCCAACTTCAAAGATAGACAAGTTCATTATAGAAATTTAGCAGGGTAAGGGTTATTGTTGTAGAGTAAAACAAATCTTTACCACATTTTTGTGTTACACCAGAGTGATTGAGTAATAACATTTTGACACTGACATATCATTTAAACTTAGAAGACACTGGCTGAAATTATTTATTGTAACAATAGTTGATGAAGAAAGAAAGGATTTTGGCGAGCTAACATATGCTATAAAAAATATCACGTTTTGCATCTTTCCACTATGAATTTATTAGGCTTTTTGAATAAACATGATAAAATGCTTGGCGCAGACTCATTTAATAAATTCAATATGAAAAGACATTCAAGCAATATAATTTATATATTCATGGTGATATTTAAATAATTCACTGAAAGAAAATATAACAAAAAGATATATCACAGACGTTGCAACAATGTATAAATAAACAGTAATAAAATACCAAACATGAAAATGGAAGCGTTTGTAATAAGATATTAAACTATTACGATGTAAAAGGCTGAATAACAGCTAGTTAATATTCATGATACACATATAGCGAGATGATATGAATATAAATAAGAATTACTTCAATATAATTAGCATAAAATCTAAATAACTTTCTCTGTCAGCTCTGGAATATAATAATTGTCTTTAAATGCATCGCTCCATCAAACATATATATTTAGCACATACAGCTGCAGGCTCACAAAACAGCAAATCTCAGCATTAAGACCATCCCAATGCCATCCCCGCTACAAAGAACATTATTTCTTGTATATCAAAATTTTCCCCTTTATTTCCTGCTTGGCTAATTAAGAATTAAGATCACATATTTCAGTCCTCAAAATGATCATAGAAATCCACATAAGTTCATCAGGTTTATTGTTATGGATCATGTTCCCAAAATCTTTGGAAAAATATTGTAAATTCATTCATATAAGCATGAAAACTTCCATTTAGTTCAGTGACAAGACTATTTAAAATTGGTCTGACTAGCTTAACTGGCGAAAAGTTTGTTTCATTATAATTACTCCAATTGCTAGAGCTGTCCTGGCATAAGAAACCAGAAATAGTGATTGTTTTTTAATTTTGTGGGAAAAAAGTTTTTTGTTTGAACCAAAAGATGTATTCTGTGGGAAGACAAACCTTTGAAGATGAAATGGTTAGAAATTTCATTCGTTCATTGAGATTTAATTTCAAATATTGACACAATCATATTAATGCCAGGAAAGTCAGTCCACCATGAATATTCAGTGAAAATTAGTCCTCCATGAATATTAATGAGTTCACAGTATGGCAAATATGCTACTTGTATGAATTTCAATATTTAGAAATGTTAGGTCTTGTATGAAAATAAAACTCAGGTACAGCCTTTTCATATACCCAGTAAATGTGTTTCCTGTTACACTACAATAAGAATACATGCGACTGTTTCTAACATGCTTGCATGACAGATTAACCAGTTCTTCCTGTATTTTCATTCTGTTAAAGTCAAGACAATGTTAAGCAGACTAGTTCTACAAAGTTCATCTCTTAACTTCTTGACGAATTTTGTGACTACGTAAATTTTGTATTTCTGAGCAAAAAAATTAAAATAAAGCAGCACTTATTAATTCAAAGTCCTACTACCTTGCAGCAACAGCTTCACTAAGATGTCTTTTTAATAATACATGATCATGTTCTAAATATGAACATCAAGGGGAGCAACTCTTTGGTCACATTCTAAATGTGCAATTCAAGGGGGGCAACTCTCATAAGTTGTAAGAATACCTCAACAGCCATTTCAGCTCAACATGTAGCTGCCCAGATAAACAATTTGTGAGTAAATTTCATTAATCTAGTATTATACTATGGTATTGAGTGGAACTGGAATCACTTGAGGACTACCAGATCAATGGAATGTTCTACAAAGTTCCTATAAACTCATGGTCATGCAGGCAAGTCATTAAAATCTTCTTGTCAGTGTTCTGCTTGTGACTCTGATCTGCTTCTTTTATGCAAGGAATGAATAATTAGTCTTTGTATAGGAATATATCTTCCAGTCTGAAAAATAAGAAATAAAATAATGCCCACATAATTTAATTAATATAGAACACCATTTTGAATGTTAGGTGGTCTTTATGCACAGGTCAAATACATGTACAATGAAAATGTTTGAACAGTAAATGAAACAAAAGGTTTAAGAGATAGCGGGTAAACTCTTTTCACAGGTGGTCTTTAGCACGAGTCTGATGTCTACGTAAAAAAAATTTTCACATGAGTTTAGTTAAGGTATATTGCAACTTTGCAGTGCCACTTAAGAATTATTCAACACATCATATAGGTATTATTAATATCAATATTCATTGCTGACTGGCTGTAGACAACACTACAAGGTTGTTCACCAACAAGGAACAATCTCTAACATTTCCTAACCAAAACAATCAGGATTTAATTTTTTATGTCAACACCTTGTCATTTGACCTATTGGCCTAATAGATATCTGGGGTAATCTGTGGTAAAGAAATGTCAACACAGTTAAATACAACAAGTTAAGGGCAAAAACTCCACTGAAAATCACTAACCAGAACATTCCAATGGTATACATAGCAAGGTTTGAAACTGATAACTCCTGTTAGAAATCTGCCAAATAGTATACTGTGAAATCATTTAAATTCGCTGGCATGAAATTTTGCGCAAATGAAAGGACTGTTTCGCGCGGCCTTTAATTCGCGCATTTTCTATTTAAGAAATGAAAAATAAAATTAAGAAATAACTAGAAATTGCTTTTGTAAAAAAGCACATGTCTCCCCCAATGCAAAGTCCTATAGGCAAGAAGTCAATAGGGGTCAGGAGCGAAAGTCAAAGAGACACTGATGGTTGGTTGCAATAGGGATCATCTACTTGGCATGTCCAGTCATCCCGCTAAATTTCAACACTATTGGCCTAGTGGTTCTCAAGTCACTGTTCAGGCTCCTGTGACCTTGACCTTTGATCAAGTGACCTCAAAATAAATAAGGGTCATCTACTCTGCATGTCCAATCATCCTATTAAGTTTCAACATTCTAGGTCAAGTGGTTCTCAAGTTATTTTCCAGAAATGATTTTAGATGACCAGGCCCCTGTGACCTTGACCTTTAATAGACTGACCCCAAAATCAATCAAAATCTCTGCATGTTCAATCATCCTATGAAGTTTCAACATTCTGGGTCAAGTGGTTCTCAAGTTATTGATCGCAAATTGTTTTCCATGTTCAGGCTCCTGTGACCTTGACCTTTAACAGAGTGACCCCAAAATCGATAGGGGTCATCTACTCTGCATGTTCAATCATCCTATGAAGTTTCAACATTTTTGATCAAGAGGTTCTGAAGTTATTGATCGGAAATGGTTATCAATGTTCAGGCCCCTATGACCCTGACCTTTAACGGAGTGACCCCAAAAACAATAGGGGTCATTTATTCTGCATGAACAATCATCCTATGAAGTTTCATCATTCTGGGTCAAGTGGTTCTCTAGTTATTGATCGGAAATGGTTTTCAATGTTCAGGCCCCTGTGACCTTGACCTTTGACAGAGTGACCCCAAAAACAATAGGGGTCATCTACTCTTCATGACCAATCATCCTATGAAATTTCAACATTCTGGGTCAAGTGGTTCTCTAGTTATTGATCGGAAATGGTTTTCAATGTTCAGGCCCCTGTGACCTTGACCTTTGACGGAGTGACCCCAAAATCAATAGGGGTCATCTACTCTTCATGACCAATCATCCTATTATGTTTCAACATTCTGGGTCAAGTGGTTCTCTAGTTATTGATCGGAAATGGTTATCAATGTTCAGGCCCCTATGACCCTGACCTTTAACGGAGTGACCCCAAAAACAATAGGGGTCATTTATTCTGCATGAACAATCATCCTATGAAGTTTCATCATTCTGGGTCAAGTGGTTCTCTAGTTATTGATCGGAAATGGTTTTCAATGTTCAGGCCCCTGTGACCTTGACCTTTGACAGAGTGACCCCAAAAACAATAGGGGTCATCTACTCTTCATGACCAATCATCCTATGAAATTTCAACATTCTGGGTCAAGTGGTTCTCTAGTTATTGATTGGAAATGGTTTTCAATGTTCAGGCCCCTGTGACCTTGACCTTTGACAGAGTGACCCCAAAATCAATAGGGGTCATCTACTCTTCATGAACAATCATCCTGTTAAGTTTCAACATTCTGGGTCAAGTGGTTCTCTAGTTATTGATGTTCAGGCCCGTGACCTTGACTTTTGACAGAGTGACCCCAAAAACAATAGGGACCGTCTACTCCAGCAGCCCTACAACCCTATAAAGTTTTAAAGGTTCTAGGTCAAATGGTTCTCCAGTTATTGCTCGGAAATAAAGTGTGACGTACGGACAGACGGACGGATGGACAGGGCAAAAACAATATGTTTCCCCCAGAGGGGGGCAGACATAATAATAGCGCAGTCAATAACTCGCGCATCAGTCCTAGCACAATGTGAAAATTCGTCCTACGCAATTAAAAATGATTTCACAGTAAGAGAAGTAGCCAAAACATCATTATAATTTGTGGATCCACTGAAAATTGTTGAACCAGAATAAAGCCGATAATAATATTATGCACTATTAAACTAGGCAATGATCACTTCTATAAAGTTTGGTGTAAGTGTGCCTGGTGGTGCTGGTAGAGATACATATGGAAACTTCATGACAGACAGAAAGGCAGACAGCACAAAATCAATTTGTCTCCCCCGCCGTATGTGGGAGACACAATCAATTTTTATTACTTACCTTAACATTGAGTACAGAAGTTAGCTCCCTTAATTTAAAGAATTTGCCTTGATCAGCTGGTGTATACATCAGTCGTTTGCCCCTGTATGTCCCATCTGTGTCTCCAACTGCAAGAAAGTTAAGGACTAAATTAAGAGCTAAATCTTCTGACAAAATATCAACGTAACTTCTGAAATAATGTATATTAAAGTTAATTATCAATCAATAAAAATATCAAGTTTAAAAAATGATCACAGATCTATCATATGCATACATGTAACATGGTGACAGACAAAAAACCTGCTATAGTGCCATAAGCCATTGAAGTAATGATAAACAACAAAACCGTAACTGGCTATTTTCTGTGGAAGCAAGCATGTTTATAAACATCTTGATCAATCTACAAAATGCTCACATACACTAACTGTAAAAGTCCATATTGATCAACATTTAAAGTCAGAAAATTAGACTTTAAAATGCTAAATTTTCATTTTGCTTGGTCATTGTCAAACTTGAACAGATTGCAAGAAAGCTTTGTAGCTATCTTAATCTGCAGCTAATTATGGCTTGGCAAAATTGAATATTTGTCATTCTTAAATCTCAGTTCCATACTTTAAGCGGTAATGAATACTGGCCTAGATGCTTACGGAACAAAAAAATCCTGGTTTAAAAAGAAAATATACAGGATTTTTTTTCCTCCATTGTTATTTAATTTGTAAACTGAGACAACCAAGAAATCTATATAAATTATTACACATGAAACAAGAGCTGTCAAAGGAGACAGCGCTCGACTATTTCGATGCTGGATAGTGAAAATGGACACAAAGAATTAAGTAATAAGAGACATTAAGTAAGTATAATTCTAAACAAAAAGGGGGCATAATTCATGAAATATTGGTGCAAGAGTGATGCACCTTTTGTCATATGATGTGGGTGATGATGTGTAACAACTACTTTAAGTTTGAATAAAATGTATTTAGTAATAACTGAGATAGAGTAAAGGTGCATCAATACTTTAACATGAAATTCTAAGTAAAAAGGGGGATAATTCATAAAATATTGGAGCAAGAGTTATGGCCCTTGTGTCATATGATGTTAGTGATGATGTGGAACAACTATTTTAAGTTTGAATAAAATCCATTTAGTAATAACAGAGATAGAGTGAAAGTGCACAAAAACTTTAACCTGAAATTCTAAGTAAAAAGGGGGCATAATTCATGAAAAATTGGTTCTAGAGTTATGGACCTTGTGTCATATGATGTGGGTGATTTTGTGAAACAACTATTTTAAACTTGAATCAAATACATTTAGTAATAACTGAGATAGAGTGAAAGTGCACCAAAACTTTAACGTAAAATTCTAAGTCAAAAGGGAGGATAATTCATGAAATATTGGTTCAAGAGTTATGAACCTTGTGCCATTTAATGTGGGTGATGATGAGGAATAACTATTTTAAGTTTAAAACAAATCCATCAAGTAATTACAGAGATAAAGAGAAAGTGTATCAAAACTTTAACCGAAGTGCGGACGCGGAAGGACGCCGATGCTGACGCCAGGTCGAGTAGGACAGCTCTCCATGCAAAATGATGATTTCAAAGTAACCTCTATTATAACAACAAAAATGATGCGAAAAAATTACAAATACTTTATATACTGACCTATCAATACAAAGTGTCACTGTAGATATACTGTATATTCACTTACCAGGCTCGTCCATACGAACACCCACATGTATCCTAGCATCGTACTTCTCTGGGTGTAACTTGCCCTTGAACTTTACAATCCCCATGTAGTTAATAGGTTTCAAAACTGTTTTGATAAATGAAAATAGTTTTAGTACAGGGAAACACTGCTTGTTACAGCATCATTGGCTTAAGCACTAGAGCTTACTCAAGCAGTAAATGTTGTACCAGCTGCTTTTTCTCATATTATCTATGTTTGGATTGCTAGAAACCCTGAACAACTCTAAGGAACAGCATTTTATTTTATGTGAATATCAAAAAAAACAACACTTTACTAAATTAGTCTAATAAATAATATGAAGAAAATTTATCAAATAAGCTGTAGGTAAAGAATTCCCTAAAAGCTATTGTGTAACTGAAATAGAGAACAGTGTATACATTTAGTACTGTTCTTAATTTTTAGATATAGACATACACTTTAAAATTTTCTTTAGTATCTTGACAGTAAATACAAAATCAAATCTGTAACTGACTAAATTAAATCAAATCATTACCTTTTTTCTTGCCGTATCTTGGAGGTTTCTGTGGAATACTAATAAGCACCCTATCACCAACATTTATAATCTCCGCCAATGCCGCATCTTTTTCACGAGCACTTACTCCCTTTAATACACACTCCTGTTCTGACGTCATTTCCTCCTCGAAATCCGACTCTGAGGAAAACACTGAATCAGCGTCACTAGGCAATGGTCCTTTCTCATCCTTCGCCGACTCGCACTCTCTTTTATCAAAATTTTCATTACTCCTGTCTGTACTTATACTGTAATCTAATGATGGTTTTAATTTAGTATGAACATGTTTTTCCGACTTATAAGTTGTATTGCTCCTAGGACTTTGAATAATGTCAATATCGAAACTGTTAGTTTTTCGTGGAAGTGGTTTGGTGTATACTTTGTGAGCCTCTTTATATGAGGTGGTTCTATGTACATGAGCACTGTGTTTCTTGACTGGCTGAGCCATGGCCGACACGGGTCTTTTTCTTTTATCTGGTGTTTCTGTAGCCACTTGGTTTGAAAATCTTTTGTTGCTATGTGACTGGTTGCCATGGGAACCATTTTGTTGGTTGCCATGATGATCAGAGTCAATGCCATACGGATGGTTGTTGACGTCAAGTTCTCTGTGGTTAGGGTTTGGGTAACAACTCTGAGGCCTGGGTGGTGGGGCTGAAGAGGCTCTGTTATCCATTTCTTTTGATGAACTTAGTGTTGATCCACTAGATCTGAAAAAATCAAATTGCATTCAAAGCTTGTGTCGAGAAGCTATATATTTTTGTAACTTAAAGTTTACCTGTAACACTCTTGAGTCTTAATTCCAGAAAAACATATACAGGTGTCATATGAGAGGGTGTGGTCATGACCCAAGTGGTGCTCAACACCATGCCCTCAGAGTTGAGTGGCTGATGTTGTAAAAATATTCTTTTCTTATAAACAAGGGGAGAAAGTTTGACCAAAATCATACATAGAATTAACAGAGTTATCTCCTTTTTGAAAAAGTCCTTCAAAAAAAGTACATAGTAGAAAAAACTTTGATAAGCAAGAGCCGCTATCAAATATTTATGCAGAATGTGGATTTTACTGATAAATGTTAACTATGATAATGGTTTTAAGATTTTGTATTACAGAATTTGTGATACTGAGAAACTGTTTTTAAAAATCCATATGTCAATAAGAGCTAATTTTAATCTTACAAAAAGAAATTTGTGATTATTTCACTTCTACCATACAAAACAAACAGTTTTACCTTGCAGATATTGTTCTTTGAGGCCTATCACTAAGTCTGTCAATTAAATGCTGTATCCGTTGCATGTGGTCATTGTCCAAATTATCATTTAAAACCCCTATAATCTCCTGAAATTAATGAAAATTATCATTTTCAACCCTTATAATGCATATAATTAATAAAAATACAAACTCTACTGCAAATTTATTGATGTTTGCAAACCTTTTAATCCATGGACAATATTAAAATGGCTGTTGGCAGAGACAGTGTTGATGTTCGACAGTGAAATAGGGCATATCTGAGGAAGCTAGAGCAACCACTTGAGTGATTAATACACCCTCCATGGAGATGATGATGTTGGAGGAAAGTTTCAGTTTAAATCAAATCAAGAAAAGTGACATGATTCATGGAATATTTCTGCCAGAGCTATGGTCCTTGTGTCATTATAATATTGGTGACGTAGTGGAACAACTAATTCAAGTTTGAATCAAATGCAGTCCTTGAATTTTCTCGGATGAAACAATAAACATAATTATTACATACTCGTTTCTATTTCCCGTTAAGTTACACTGGTACTGGAAACATCAATATTTTTCAATATACTGACGCCTGAATTTCATATCGGGTGCATGACGTAATTCAGTGCCTGTTGTTGCACTATTTTTTTCTGTTTAGTTTAGTATTGTCAATCCTATTCGGGCTATAGAACAAATTTATGGTATTCACATTATATTTATACGCGTTGATGCGTATGTAATAAAAAGGTTATTATCTTTGCATCGGGAAATATGCACTCGTTCTTCAGCGAAAGAATATTGCGCTCCTAAAGTCGCGCAATATTTCCGCTGAAGAACTCGTGCATATTTCCCGATACGAAGCTAGTAACCTATAATTATGGTTTAACTTTATTTGCTTGAACTCGACGGGATTGGCAAACTTTGTTCGAGTTATCGGTAGTTCAAGCCATAAAAAATTATAATACAATATAAATTATCGGAATTTTGCTAACGTTTGTTCAAATGAAGGGTGATGTTCAAATTATCCGAGTTCAAGTGAATGAAATTCAACTCCATAATTATGGATTTGTCAGCAGCAGCAAGGAATTTCAGCATAAGGTTGTGATGGAATTATCGGAGTATGAGCAAACAAAGTTAAACTGTAAAGGACACTGTGTTGTTGCACAGTATATTGTTACACAGAGTCTGCTCTAGAGGGTCTCAAGGAGACCCCTCGAAGGGTCTTTGTGGTCTCTAGGAGACCTCCAAGAGTCGGAATTTATTAGTGGTATATGACCTTTATCTAGCTAGAGTTAACTCCCTTGTTGGTTATCACGCCATTTGTAATTTGTCGAAAGGAAAGGTCTTGGACCTTAAAATCAATAATTATCGGTATTATGGCCCCATGGTGTAGGTTTCTTTGATTGTATTATCATTTTTATATGTTCTACTATTGTTTTATGTACTTTGTTAAGGTTCCACGGTTCAAATATGCTTAAAAACAGTTTATTTGTGAAGTTCGGTTAGATTGTCTATAGTCCGTCACGTCATTTTTCCGGTACGATTTGTCCGGTTTGTTTTAGGCATCAGACTACTAAATGTTTTTCATCTACTAAATGTTTTAGATCTGACTGTGCACTAGCTGTCTCTCTTTGATAATTTTTGCTACCAAAATACATTATCTAGATGTCTTAACTCAATAGTTTTGTAATTCATTTCTAATGATCTTTTTTGTTTTCTTTGCAGTCTTTTACTCTCTGTGAGCATCCGATATAACTGTGGCCATCCAGTATTTCCTATGGTCATCTATCATTGTCTCAGTGGACATTCAAGTATTATCTGATGTGTCATCAAGAAAGAATAAAGACATATAACAGTACATCGTTTATTGTTCGTCTTCTTCTTGGAAGTCAAGGACTTTACAGACACCATAGCTTGCAACTAAAAATAGTGTGGTCTAGAAATAATATCTGATGACTACAAACTTAGCTTGCAGCAATAATGAAATAATTGTATGATGCTTGAGACCTTGTCACTTACCTTGGACAAGTCTAATGCTTTAGTTTTCTGTGACACAAGATAATCCTTGCCATACATAAGTTGTTTCAGTGACTGGACTTCACACTGGGCTAGCTCTAATTCTTCCTTGAGCACCTCTGTCTGGGCAATCTCTTGTTCCGTGTTCTGTTACAAAGATTACATTATATGTTTTAAAAGTGTAGAAATATCAAAAGGAATATCAATTTTTATGGTGAGAAAAAAAGAAAATTGTTTAACATCTGGTTCATGGATGTGAACTACATTATCTTTCAAAATGGATTTTACAGAATGAAAATACATTAAAATTCAAGATTATGAATTGTCCTACTATTTGACCATAATGAAATATAAACATGTTATATCTAATGCCAGTCTGATTCTGTATAATGCTAAACTTAATATAAACAGATAATAATTATGTCTAATGAACTAGATTTTCATATGTATGATTTTATTACACTTTTATAATGTCCATAATCAACAGTCAAGCCAGTATATTATCATGACTTTGCAGTCAAACCGGTATATTATTACGAATTTTGCAGTCAAGAAAACAATATCATGAATTTTGTAGTTATTAATAATAAGCAAGTATATTATCATGAATCTGGCAGTCAAACCAATATATCATCATGAATTTAGCAGTCAAACCAGTACAACGTAACTTTTGTAGTCAAGCCAGTATATTATCATGACTTTTGCAGTCAAGTTAGTGTATTATCCTAGTTATAACTGCTGCAGCCAAATTATTATCGTGAAGTTTGCAGTCAAGCCAGTATATTGTCATGACTTCTTGCTTAGGATCAAGTCACTATATATAGTGATAAAATTTTCAGTAAAGTATATTGTGATAAAATTTTCAGTCAAGTCAGTATATTATCATGATTTTTGCAGCCAAACCAGTAAAACATGACTGTTTTGCAGTTAATACAGTATATTATTGGGAGTTTTGCAGTAAATCAAGTAAAATAAAATGGAATCTGTAGTCAAGTCAGAATGATATCATGTCATACTGCAAAGTCAGTATATCATCATGTTTTAATCCCTCACATACCCTGAGTCTATCTTTATATTCCCGTACACCTTTTCTAGCTGCAGTTAGAAGTGCATTTTTCTCCTCTATCTGTCTCTTATGCTCCTGTATTTCCTTTTCTTTTTCCTGAATTGTATCTTTTAACCGTGGAATAGTTTCTAAATTCTGAAGAAGATCAAAAATAAATAAAAGTATGTGTTAAACACAACATAAAAAATAAAAACACAACTAACAGTCTAACACAACCAGATTTATCTTCTGTGAAAGACTGGTGCACCATGCTAATTGCCAAATGCTAAATAGTAAGTAAGTAAGTAAGGACTTTATCTAACGAGACTACACATTTGGTAGCAGTTTTAATAATAATGACAAATATTTAATGCTAAATGCCAATGACTTCATGCTAAATGCAAAATCCTTAATGCTAAATACTACAAACCAAACGTTTATGCCTTATTTCTAAAGCAAAATGCTTTATGCTGAATAACTTGTGCTTATTGCCAAATAATAAATACTAACTGGCAAATTCTTTAACTTTAAAGACTTAATTATCTGTGATCTCATAAGCTAATGAATGTAAGCTTTAATTATTTGAAAATAAACAATGTTCTACCAGTCTGATTTGAAAACTTGTATAACATGTCCCGCCAGTCATGGAAACACTGGACCGAAACTTTTTACTGTTTAATATGTATATAAAAATGTTTCATACATAGACAAAGTTATGTAATGAAGGAAAATGACTATCTAAAGGATATATTCAGCTCTTCATCTGAATAAGCACTTAGCAATTAGCACTCATCATTTTGTCAATCTCGATATTTGACATTGAGTATTTGGCAAATAGCATTTTGCATTAATTATTGTCTTACTTGTCTTGAAAATAAAATCATAGTTTATCTTTCAGTTATTCATACAGACTGAGCCCTAGTGATATAATTCATCTGCATCTGAACTTTAACCTTTAGCCTGCTGGCGGCAAGTGATTCTGCCTCTGCGACCAGTGTAGACCAAGATCAGCCTGCACATCCTTGCAGCTGATCATGGTCTGCACTGTTTGCTATCCAGTCAGTAAATTTTCAATGAACACCCCTTCTAATAATAAATGGTACTGCTCATATTGAATCATGGACCAGTCCATTTTAGAAATTTAGCAGGTAAGGGCTTAGAACAATGACTTTATTCAATGATGAAATCACTGTTTGGTATATATTATTTCTTAAATGGAGAAAGTATTTAAGCTGAGCCTATAAGGTTAGCTGGCAGAAGACTATCAGTCTAGCTGTTGCCAATTTGATCTTGAGTAAAATGAATGTCCTTTTCCACATAATGTTTCATGACTCCACACTTTTTGTTTTTTGTTGTTATCTCTGTCAAATGTTGATATTTTTCAGTAAAAAATTGAAACATTATTCAATAATCGTTTTAATGAAACATTATTTTAAGTACAGAACAACACAGAACAATGGTAACTATCAAAGTAAAACCAGTAAGCCATGACAATATTAAATTTGAAACCATAAAAAAATCTACACCTGTTTATGCAAAAAAGTTACGGCTAAAACTGTACTAAAACTGTTTTAGTTGCGGAAGGCACTAATTACCACATAGTAGTCAGCATTATGTGACTGACACAACTCAATGAATTTACTTCTGATTGTTATGGTTGCTGTGTTTTATTTAACTTGAATGATTATCTAATATTTGACAGAGGTACATGCAAATGCCTCAACAAAAACCAAAAGGTGTAGTCTAAGAAAAGTTGTTAAGTATAACTTGAACCTGTACGTTTTATCTAATATGGCCCCAAAACTTTTCTAAACTTTAATTGTCTTATTCATACACTTATAAATTAAAATAAATGTTACCTTTAAACTATTTGTTTTTTCATTATTTTAAATATGACCAAGGTAACTGACAGCTGTTCAATGCTGTAATGTCTCAAAACTTTATTTCTTACACATACATGTAAAAATTATAATTTTTTACCTTTTCAATATTTTCATTTTTCATGATTTCATATCTGACTTGTATCTTCATATCTTCCATCTTTTCCTCCAGGTCCTTTATCCTACTGTTTGCTGTCTGCAAAATACATATAATAAAACTTTACTGAAATTTGCTCTTTATACGAAACAAGAAATATTTGCACTAAAACACTGACTGCTCAAAGTCTTAAACCTTACCTTGCTAAATTTCTATAATGAACTTGTCCATCTTCCAATTTGGACAGTACCATTATGATCTACAGTGGTCGCAAGGGCAGAATCAATCATATCCAGCATGGTTAGGGTTATGGGGATGAACAAACTGCTGGAGATATGCAGGGTTTCAGGCCATTCAAATATAAATACATAAAGAAAACTGCAGGGGACTACGTGGATTCTCGAGTCAGCCTAAAGTTTCTCGAGCAAGCACTGTAATTGTTTAGGTATTAGGCGGAAATGCAGACAATATTATAAGAATTCAAAATGTCACATTAACATTCAATGTATGCAAGTTACCTCTAGCTGTCTGTTACAGTCATCTATGTCCTTCTCCAATCTTTTTATCTCATTGTCCCTCACTCTAACTTGTTGTCTGTAAAGAAAGAAGCAAACAAATTCTTCTTCATTTTCAGTACATTGCTATGAAAAATGTATTAATTTCACATTACATCAGTTGTTTTTTGATATTGATACAAATTGTCAACAGTATTTAAGATATGTAACTTATCTTGAGCATCCTTGGATTCTGAATTAGTGCTAATTTGTTCACCTCAAGTAACCAACAACTTCCCCACATGAATTGGTGGTACAGGAGAAATAATTTCAGATAAGAACTGTTTTTGACAGTGTTATGTCAAACTTTCCCCTTTTCCAGGGATCAAACATGCAACTCTTGACTGATAAGCTTTGGGTCCACATACTGGGCTAGCCAGATGCAGCTATTAAAAACACACTCGGATGCTACTACAGTTGAACCTGTCCTAAAGACCACCCATGGGAAATAGAGACCTCCTGGATGTGAAGATCAATAGTTTCACTTCCAAATTCAACATTTACAGTGAACTGTTACTTCTAGATAAAGACCACATGAAAAAAATTATTCCCAATTATTCACAATCCTAAAGGTGGCCTTAATATATGTATATGGGGTTGACTGTACCTCAGTCATACTGATATTTTTGTTGGCTAGCTTTGAAGTCCCATCAACCCAAGTCAAGTCATCGACACTTTTGAGATTTCAGGAAGACCATGGGTGATGCTCAAAGCAATATTTCAGGCAAAGAAGAGAGTACCCAGGTAGAATTAATCATCATTCTGTTACAAGTCAAATGTATTACTTCCTTTGAGGAAGACCCAAGCAAGGCTTAAATCCCCCAAGATGGTTGGCAGGTCATTCATTCTACTTGGCCACAAGGCCCCTCACTCTTATGAAGACAGGAGTCAAGTTTGACAATTCACAGATTTTAACCAGTTTGTTTATGTTTCAAGTATATTCTGATTCCTTACATTACCACCAAGGCCCTTAAGTCCATACTGAAGAGAACAGCCAAGTTCTGAAGATTCACAGATTTTAACCAAACTTATTTATGTTTCAAGTATATTCTAATTTCCTTACACCTCCACATTTTCAAAGCATTTACATGAAGACAATTTTCAAATCCAGACAGATCTGCACAGCTACCTTATTACATAATGATGTCACAAATTTTTAAATAAGTATCCAGAAAAGCAATATAAAAACAATACTTACATTGTAGATTCAAGGTTTTGCTTGGTAGTTTCCAGAATAAGTTCAGCTTTTTCAACTTCAGATGCTATAATAAAATAAAAAAAACAAAAAACATTTTGTTATTAACTTCATTTTACAATTCTATTATTTTACATAAAAAACTTTTGCTGTTATCCAAGGTTATGAAAGAAGCAGTCAATATCTACCTATAGAATGTTTCATTCAAGTAATAACAATCATTATTATTCTTATTTTTGCATCACAACAGAAAAGTTAAAAAATGTAAAAATCAAACATATCCACCTTTCTTGGCATCCATCTTGTTTTTTTTAAACACAGAAGTTAATATACTCAAACTTTTCTCAATATTTCAAATATTTTCTTAAAATGTTTAGATATTTTCTTTATACAATCCATTTAAACCCTAGTAGCTAGGATATACATAATTGACTATAATTTAAAAACAAGTTTAGCGAGATAAGAGCAGTGCTATAGCTGTTTATAATGTTGGTTTTTTCAATACTTTAAATGTTGAATGTTTACTACTATATATCATTACTTAAAAGCTTTTTTTCCGACTTGACAAAGTACTTTCATATGTGAATGTACTCTAAAATCAAATATTTTTGCAACGCTAAAATTTTCGCTATTTCTGACCTTAAAATTAGTTGGCAAAGTAAAATATTGATGAGGAATATAGCCAACTTGTCAAATATATAAGCCTATATATATGGGAAGGATATCACTTTTGTGAGTATCTAGTTTTGAATATTCAGCCAGTTCACCAATATAATAAAACTAAATCCCTCGCAAAAATTCCCAGCTCTACAGTACATGAATAAAAGATGAAACCATGTGAAACTGTATTATTCAGCAGTTCAAACAGTATTCATTTCAAAAAGCACTCATATAGCCTTTAAATTGTATAGAAAAGCTCTTTATCCTGTTAGTCACAGGGTAAAACTAGATGTAAAATAACTTTGATGTCATTCAAGCCATATTGTAGGAAACTACTGAGCAGATTTCAAAAAGATTAAATTTTCACACTTAGTCTAATGTTCCATGGTTTTCCAATACCAAAATATTTGTTGTAGATGTTGAATTCATTAAAATGACCTGCTCTACAACTGATCTTGCTATTTTCGAAGGACACGGTTCATACAGAATACCTGAGACAAAAGTCAAGTATACTACTTGCTACATTAGTCTCACTGCATTTGATTTCTGCAAGAAGAACATTATGTGCAGCACTACCTACAGGATAAAATCTGACCTACTTTGAAAGATGATTATGTTTCACACCTTAATCGGGACAAAGTAGTCTAATTATTTCTTGAATACCCACTTCGATCATTTGACAAAGTAAAATCCGAAATGAATTATGTGTAATGCCCAAATATTTAACGAAATTTCCTTGCCACTGTCTTAGATTTACATGGTAGTAATTGTTAATGTCTTTCTCATGAAATTATTTTTTAAAATATGGGGTCCAATATACTGGGTACACTTTAAAAGGACCTAGATGCTTTACCGTGAAAACAGTTAACTCCCTTAGCAAAAGTGAAGGTCACATTTACCAGAACTAGCATAATGGATTTAAAAGAAAACAAGGACTAGAAAAATCATTTTCTGTTTGAAATAATATTTGCAAAGAAAAGGTTTACTAAGTTAATAAGAAATAATAGCAACATAATTTGTTTTTCTTTCCTTTATTTGCTCATTGCACTTGTTTTTGCCCATAAAACATTGCCTTTTTTGAGTGGTTCGACTGAAATATTTTTCACTCTAAAAATCAATACTAACAGATACAAAAAAAAATAACTTCTGGAATAAGAGGGCCATGAAGGTCCTGACTGGATCACCTGACCTTGACCTTGCTTCTGCTAAAGTTTGATGAAAGTTCAATAATTTAAAAACAGAAATTGTTCAAATAAAATTGAGATCAAAGCAAGTCACTTGTCTAACACTTCTCATTACAGAATTAAAAAAAAAATCAATTATGAAGTACCTAGATGCTCTAACCCATAAACCTATTAAATTTTCGAACACTTGACCTCTTGTCATATTTAGAAGGAAAAAACTTGAGATTAATTTTTAGCTTACTAATATTTGTTTACAGAAGAGGGTTTTTGATATCCCAATGTTAACATAAACTGTAAAATATCTAACATGAAGTTAATGATTTTCAGATTGGTTTCAATTTATATGTATAAATAAAGACATTTGAGAATCTACAGGTTGTATAGACCTCCTGCTGTTTTAGAATATGGTCTATGGATTAAATGAAAAATAGAAGTGATAGTTGGCTTCTTTTGTAGAAATACATTGGACAAAGAGCTACTACAACTGAATTGAATTAAAGAGCGAATTTACAATAGTTTTTCATATAGCCTTGGATATGCAAATTTTAATTTGTACTATATGAATGAAAATTATTACTTTAACCTGCTACCATGAAAAATAGATATGCAAAGATTCAAATCTGAAAGCCCTGGGTTGAAGATAATTTTTTTATTTCAGCCAGCACAATAGTTTAACCCTTAGCTTGCTGGCGGCAAGTCATTTTGTCTTTGTGACCAGTGAAGACCAAGATGTGCAGGCTCATCATGGTATGGGCTGCACTGTTCGCTATTCAGTCAGTAAATTTTCAGTGAACATGCTGCCCAAATTGAATGATGGACAAGTCCATTTTAGAAATTTAACAGGGTAAGGGTTAATTACAATTTGTAACAGTGTTACAATATATACTGACAGAGTTACTTAGGCCAAGCCGAAGTCGAGTTAGTTCAGTAAGGAGAGTAATTTTACAAGCCTATCAAGCAAGAGGTTAGGAGTTTGATCCCTATGCAAGGTAATGGGTCTCGTATGTCTGAAGTCTCTGACTGATGTGGAGAAGTTGTCAGTTACAAAAATACACAAGGAACACTCCCCGGCGAAATGGAATTCATGAAATCATGAATTTTTCATCACCATTATGAATTATTCATGAACTGTTCTGGATTACTTCTTAATCTAACTTCATGAAGTTTTATGCATGAAGTGTCATTTGATCTACTTCATGAAGATATCAAGCATTATTGACAGATGCATAAAATCCTTGAAATATTCATGAACTAGTTTAAGAATGAATCAAGATTTTTTCATGAATGTCAATATACCTATAGAATTCAAGAAAAATTCTTGAAAAAAATGATGAACATTTTATGAGCAGTTTAAGAATATTAAATTCTTAAAACATTCTTTATGTGTTCTTAACAAAAAGTCATGAATATTCAATGAGTATATCTATGATTCATTAAAAATACTAAAATTCAAAACCTTTTTCTAGGTCAGTACCAGTTCTTGAACCCAATTGTGAGTTTCTGAACTGTCCATTCATTAAACATAAAACTTAGGTTTACCTTTTACAATAAATGAGTAAGTTCATGAACTGTTCATGAATGTTCATGAACATTAAATTCATGTCACATGATCAGTTTCCATTATTTTGTTGCATGCTGGGAAATGATTCAGCAATTTTTGAGAAGTTTGTGCAGCAAATGAGAAGGAAATATTTATCATACTACAGTTAGGAATGGTTTAAAAGGAACATGAGTATATTGAATATCAGATAAGTAATTATGGTGTTGTTATAAATCGTTCATTTTAAAAATATAAAATCCTTCTAAAATGTCACAAGTTTTCACGACCCTGAAGCAAAGCTTGTATCTTAATTTCAATCTTGAGATTAAAGTAAATTAAACATTGTTTAACTTAATGTTTTGTATTTTATACAGCAATTGTTTACTTTTTATTATGCTCCCAATCCAACTCCAGTTTACTGTTTGACTCAACATTTCATTTGTTGAGGGTGGAAAATATCATTGTCACAGTGACTCAGCAGAGACTAAAACAATCTCTAGCCACTAACTGAACAACACTTTGACCTACAGGATTTTTTCTTGTATCAAGCTATACCGATATTGTTCAAAGAATCCCATTACATGCAGATCTCTCAGGTTCCACTCCTACCACTGGTTACCTTGACTAGTTCATGAAACTTTTTTTTTTTTTACAAAAATAGTTCATGAATAAATATTCATGAAATTCAAAATTTATGTTTCATGAATTTCAATACATTATCTCTTAATTAGTACAGGTATTATTTAGTAACTGAAAATATGATGGATTACTGTATCATCTATGGCAAAGAAGTCCTTTTATAATGTTTTGTATTGTTCATGAAATATTCAAGAATTTAAGCACAAATGTCTTCATGAAGTTATAAGAATATTTATTCTTGAAGTGTTCATGGAAAAAACATGAAGTGCAAATGAGACAGTAAGTGGGCTTATCAAATCGCATTTGTTCGCTGCTTCCTTCATGCGTTATAAATTCTTGTCATAACCTCTGAAACAACTGGGTGAATTTCAATGAAACTTGGCCACAATTAATCCCTATGACCAAAGTTGCTCATAAATGAGAATATTATAGGGTACTTAGGTCAAAATCAAATTGACCTTCACATTGAAATTTATATAAAAAAAATTCTTCATGAAAAGTTCAAGAAAAGCTCAAAAAGTTTCTTCATGAAATTCATGAAATTTACTAAAAATAATTCATGAAGTATTCATGCCAAAGAAGTGAACTGCAAATGAGACAATGAAATAAAGAACAAAAACTTCATGCATTATTCATGAAATGTTTTTTTTTAAGAATTATTAATGCACAGTTCAAGAACTTTTCATGCAAAATACCCATGCTTGATTTCATGCACTTTTATGCATCCATCAATTTTACTGAAAATAACTCATGAAGTATTCATGGCAAACATGTGAACAGAAAATGAGACAATGAAATTAAGAACAAAAACTGCATGCATTATTCATGAAGTGTTTTTTGAAGAATAATTGCATGAAGTCTTCATGAACATTAATTAATGCATAGGTCAAGAATTTATCATGCAAACAATACATGCTTGATTTTATGCATTTTTATGCATTTTGTTGTTCATGAATTATTCATGAAGTTACATTTCATGAGTTGTTGATGAATTTGTCTCATTTTCAGTTCACTTCTTCCTCATGAAGACTTCATGAAGTCCTGCATGAAGTAATCATGCAAACTTCATGAATACTTCATGAAGTATGATATTACATAATAACAAGAGCACTGCCTTGAGGGTGCAGATGCTAATCTGATTTTTTTGTCCCTGTATAACAGAAATATTGTCCTACCTGTGTGTTTTTATGATATTTTCTAAGTCTAAAAGAGGCCATAATTCTTGCAAAAAGCAGGATGGAGTTATGTTTCCTGCTGTTACAGAGTCAGCTTTTGATGGTGAACAAGTGTTGCAAGTTTTAAAGCAATAGCTTTGATAGTTTCGGAGAAAAGCTAGCTGACCTAAACACAAAACTTAACCTAGAAATCTTATTTTTCAAAAAAGTACTGTTGAAAATGGCATTAAACTAATATCAAAATTAAGTAGTCTTCTTACAACTAGAGATTTTATTACCCTGTTATATATTTTATGTCTATATCTTAAGGTAGGGGACCATTAATGATGAGCGGCATACATAAATGTCTGAAGAGAAAACCTGATCAAACTGAAATTGCTGAGTACGGACCCACTTCCTTAAGATTTAACTATGCTCTATTCATGTATCTGTTACGAATATTAACATTCTCACATCAATTTGTTTTCAAATTGTGCTGGGATCATTATAAAGTAAATTTTACAAAACATCTTTTGCTTTTGAAAGATATTTCTTTTTAAAAAACAACAACATTTAAAAGTCACTAGCTATAAATAGAACACAAATGGACTGGTAAACTAAAATTAAAAGACCTTCCATTTTTTTTTCGACTGAAGACTTTATTACCCCATTATATTTTTAGGTCTATAACCCCAAATATTTAAAGTTGGAAATATATCCCTCATTGAAGAATGGTAAACAAATTGGTTACTGATTATTAAAATGTAAAGAAAAACTGTTAACCATTAAATTATGAGGGCAATTTCCAAGATTATCTGGTCTCTTGTATATATGATTGTGAACCAAGGTCGAGATATTACTAGATTAAAGACGCGTTACTGTCAATAATCAAGGTGAAATGACAATAATTCTGTCAAAATCAATTCTAAAATTCAATAAAAGTTTACACTAAAACAGATAAAAGAATACTGTTGACAAATTTTCACCATAATTGGAAATCAAAATGTATATTTAAATCACTAAACTGATCAACTAAGTGGGAAATATTTCAGATAAAATTAGTCTATCTAATTTGAATAATTACAAAAGAAATCCCTCATACAAACTTTCTGATTCAAAAGAGTTTTTTATATTAATTAAAAAAAACTTAAATTTATACTACAAAATGAACAAACTAAACTGGAAATTTGTCCTTGTGAGTCTTTGAAAGCCTCTTAGAGATATTAACTTCCTGCAGTTTGTTTAAATTATCTTCTTTAAAAAAGAGTGCTGCAAAGAAAGTATTTTGTTTTAATTGATTTAATTTATAATTTGTAGAATACGGTAAGCAAGAAAAATAAAGTACTGTTGTACTACGTTGGTTGCAGATGCAGAAGGAAATATCCAGCTCTTATGTAACTGTTTTGGTGGTAACTCAGCAGAGCCTCGTTACAGCCTCAATACCGTCAAAACTGTTACCATCAAACTGACTATTCCTATCTGCATCTACAGCCAGTGTCAGTTATTATATTCCACTATCAATTTATCTAAAAATTGTGTACCTGCCCAACATCTAAATCTACAACTTTTAAGGCAATTTTTGCAACCCACTCCCCATCCCACATAAAGACTTGGATGTTTTGTTTGTTTTCTAGAAATTTAGCTAACATTAGCATCAATAAAGTCATTCTAGCCTTTAATGGTAGAAAAAGACTCCAGGAGCCCATCTGGACTTTATTTCATACATAAGTGGACATACAGATACAATAACCATTTCCTAGACAGCTGGATGGCTTCTACACATGACAACCTGAGCAGATCTCAAACCCACAGGCGAGGGACTAGTAATTTGATATCCTTGACCTCACTAACTTAGCCACAGAGACCCCCTTTGAGAGGCAATCACTTCACTTTTACAAATAAAACACAAACCTCTAATTTCTAAATTCCTCATTCTATCATCTTTAAATCTTATATCACTCTGCATCTTCTCTATCTGTTCAATCTTCTTTTTGTTGTCTATTCGCAGCCTGTCCAAGAGCTCGTTTGTTTTCATCAAGTTTTTGGTAGCATCACTCTGACCTGCCATAAGCTCTTGTAATCTATTTTGAAGTATCTGAAATAAAATTTTATCAACCATAAAAGATATGATCTATACTGCAATGTTTCTTTAAAGTTATTTTCTGTTCTGTAATATGTTTCATCTGTAATCTAGTCAGGAGTATCTGTAATAAAATTTTATTAACTCATAATGTTAAAGATTGCACTACATTCTAGAATATCTGTAATGTGATTCTCTGGTCTGTAGTATGTATCTGTAATCTAGTGCTCCAGAATACCTGTAATAAAACATGTAGGAGAAACCATTAGTGTTTACCTGAACTTTAATGTTTCTGTAATTAACTGCTCTGGAGTTTCTGTATCATATTTCTCTCACATAAGCTTTTGTAACCGAGATTTATATAATAAAGTATCTGTAAAACTAGATGCCCACGGGCAACATATCAAGCCCACCAGCTGTCAAGATCTGACATGACCTTTGACCTCCAACTGTGACCTTGAACTTTGAGATTGGAACCTGGAGTTTGCGCATAACACTCTGTCTCACTGAGGTGAGGTTAACATTCATGCCAAATATAAACAAGATTGCTCCATGCATATCAAAGTTATGGTCCAGACAAGCTGTCAAGATCTGACATGACCTTTGACCCCCAACTGTGACCTTGACCTTTGAGATGGGTTTTGCACATGACATTCTGATTCATGTTAAATATAAACAAGATTGCTCCATGCATGTCAAAGTTACAGTCTGGACAAACAAATCCGGAAGGACACACACATGGACACACGCACATACACTGAACAGCCATTTGGACAACTATGTCTTCGCTTCCGCAAGCGGGCTCGACAACAAACAAACAACAATTAACCTCTTAATTGATGTCTGCCTCTTGCAATTCAGTAATAAAAGTTAGTCTTACAACTCTATTTTAAAGTTTCTGTAGTGCTTTTGTCTGTCCTGCCAGAACAGAGTGAGCACTGACCTAAGTATCTGAAATATTAAACATGCTCAATCATGGTATTAAAGTGTTAACATTAAGATATCTGGAAGTTCTGTAATGTGTTCTCTAAGTTGCCTTCAGTTTCTGTAATCTACATGTGATATATCCATAACGAAACTGATTTTTTTACATTTAGCTTTATAGTTCTAGGGTTTCTGTAAACTGAGTTTCTGTTTTACTAAAAGTGTCTTCTATTATTAGTAACTACTACAAGATTTTTCTCTAAGTTATAACAATTTTCTTTAATTTTAGTACTTTAATTATCCTTACAAATAAAAACTTTGTAAACATATCACTATTTAGATAAGTAATTAATTTAAATATAAGGAGAAAAGACAAAGTTTGTCATCAAAGGCATTTTTTTTCTGTAATATTAGTTCCATTTATGAAGATCTTTCAAGCAAATTACAGAACTATGCCACTTTGAGACAAATCTCGACCTTTCTGCATGCAGGAATTCCATAAAATGGACCAACATTTTGGTGTGACTTTAAAATGAACAAAACAAACAAACAAACCTTCATAAAATATGAAAAATATTCCAATAAGTTAGTCAAAACATTTTCATTTCTTTAATTTATCAAACTAAACCCAACTTAAAGAGCACAGATCTGACATGTTGTTGAGCTGATTACTGTTCAAGTATATGGCATAAGACACTCAAGAGATCTTTCACTTTCCATTTTACATGTAAAAAAAAACTTCCACCCAATTTAATAACTCAGATAGGCCTTCCTTTCAAACACTTAACATTTCAGTGCCAGTTAAAATAAAAGTTTTGTTAACAAGCTCTATTTTGTGACATTATTAGGTATATTTGAAGTAGTTCACTTGTTGTCTGGTAAAAATGAGATAACTGGTTAACAGAAGGCATAGGTGCACAAGCGCAATTTTAAGTGTTATTTCATTTTTGATGGGCGTTGTAATGGGCTTTAAGATAAATTGATTTTAAACATGATTTAGCGGAGTATTACTTTAAAGCACTGTATATAAGAGCAGAATAAAGACAACACAATTTTGACAAAAACTGATAAATCGGACATAACATGCATAAACAACGTAAACTACTTTCCACTCGGTCCTCTTCAAATATTCTGGCATCTCATTAAGTGAGAATAACAGACCATCAACCACATTTTAAAATTTGGAGTGCAAAAATTGACAAGATTTGCCATTTTTTTGCAAAAATATGTTTTTCAGACACAAACATAATTCAGGTTATATGACAACTTTTCCAATATCTTATGATAACCCATAAACCATAAACCAATACAGTCTTGTCAAATGATAACTCATTAAATATATAACTGCATGGTCTATAGAAATACTGAATATCCTGTAAAGACGTATAAGAAAATAAAAGAGTTGGATGACATCTTGGAAGTAGGCATACTCGCTCTCTAAAATCACAGGATAAAGTTGGAGTGTTGGTCTACTAAACATGGGGGTCATGCGTTCAAGTTCCTCTTCATATGACAACAGTACTGGATGTTTTCAGGAATCAGAGTGATTGAAATAAAATTGGAGCTTTTATTAGAGTCCTGTTAAAATAAATTAATATAATCTAAGCTGAAGAATGGAAATCTGACTTGATGACCTGTACTGCTTACAAATCTTACAAATAAGGTCATTTTTACCAATTTATAATACCTATTGCATGTTTTTAACAATAATCTATCATTAAGTATTACCTGTCAGGCAAAGTCAAACATTTTTAATGTGTATCAGAAAGTTAATTATCAAGAAATTGCAACAATGCACAAAACAGGTGGGTGAATATATTCAGAAATGCGTATCTTAGTCACTGGGGTCGTAAATTTGAATCAATATGTTTTTCATTAATATTTCAAAAATGAATTGTTTAAAAGTAGCGAGGTTGAGTTTTCAATATGCATATATAGAAAATGTCTACACATATCAAGTATCTGCCAGTGTGTCTGCAACATAGTAATAATGTAATGTATTTTGGACCCACTACACATACTCATATATGCATGCATATAAAATCACAACCTCTCCAGAAAGTACACAATCTAAACCTTTCTTTTGTCTGAAATACTTGCCTCATTCTCTTTCTTCTCATTTTCATATTTGTCTTTAAACTCCTCTAGTTCTGTTATCTTACTCTTCAGTTCTTGTTTCTCTCTTTCCCTGAAATAAAAGGAGAACGAGTTATCATAAATAATGTATAATATAAAGAGAAATGAAGCAAATGGTTTTTCCTGCCCTCCTGCAAATCTGATCTACCAGGATCATATTTCTCTCTAGATTCACAACAATGTTCCTAATTCCAGAACAATAATAATTATTCATCTATATCAATTTTTATGCTTTAAACTTGTTTCCATCCAGTATTATGAGAACTGTTTGTACACTGGAACCAAGAAGTGATATCTTTGGCCACCATGATCTTTCTGTTTGCATCAGTTTTTTTCATCTAAGACACTTTGTATGTGTTCCAAGATTTCCAGAACACTGTTCCATGATATTCCTTTGTAGAATTAAAATGTAAACAGAGTTTGAATTGTCACTCACATTTAAAATTTCATAAATCAAACTTTTTAATAACGTTACCCAGATATTTACAATAGTTACTCCCCTTTTACTGGATACAACACTATCATGTGCCCATACAAAATTTCAACTGTCCTACAAAAGTCTGAAGAAAATAAACTGACATACTGCACAAAGAATATATTCCTTCATAGTATAACTAAGGCAATAGGCCACCGTGTAACATTCTTATTATCTCTAGACTGAGTTAAGAATAGTTACTCCCCTTTTATTGAGGTTGCAGTGCCACATGAGCATACCAGAAGTTATGACATTTTCACATAACAATGGCAGAAACTGGTCAACTGGTACTGTATTTAAAGAGTATTACCTTCACCAAGTACCAGAAGAAGCCAAATCAGCATTCAACATTGCTGCAACGTAAGCCCAAAGTGCAGAAATTATCTAAGAAATAATAAGTTCCCAAGCGTGGTTTATCATAGAATAACCCGTGTTTTGAGTTCTTATGTGTAAGAATATATGAAGAATGCCGTAGGCCTGAGTGATATATTGTTTCGCATAAGAATGAAAAACTATGGTTATTCTAAGATAAATGATACCTCAGGGAACTTGTTATTTCGATTCTTAGACACGACATAATTAAAAGTATCGACAGTGTTAGAAAAAATGGTAACTACTTTTTACCATTCGTGCTATGCACCTGGATCATTCTATACATAGAGGATGACGTCACTACTTTGCACGCGCATTATTGGTTATCGCAAAATAACCTTTGACTGATTTTCTCCTATGTGTATATAGGATATTTGCTGGTCATGTTAGAATATGATTTATACTAATATTTATCCAAGAATTACACGTTCTTGCTTACCAATTATCTTGTTCAGCTTCAAAACTTTCTCTAACTTTATCAATAGAACTTGAAGATCCGAGTCTTTTCATGCTACGATTTGTCCCATAGCCAGGTTTATCTCCCGGCATATTTAAAGCCGTAAAAACTTTTTTCCATTTGTCAGAACTCATGTTTTTCCTTATTTTTCTTCTACAAAATTTAATGTGCTTGAGAGTATTTCACTTGTCAACTTCAAAAAAAATAGATAAAATCCCTGTCAATTTCTGCTCAGGTAAATAAATAATTCATCAGTTCATGTAAAAAAGAATTGCATCTCCAGTAAACAAAATTACACAATACAAAATGCTCAAAAAGCATCATTCATCAACCATTAAGCTTAGTCATTATCATGAGCTGAAACTATACATCTTTAAAACGTCAGCATTACGGGCACTGCAATCACTGTAAGCAGTTTTTCTTGTCAAGAAAAATCCTGACATTACCATCATAACCATCACAACAAGACACTATTTTTCAAAGTGTTCAAACCTTTTCTATTTTCCCTTTTTACTGGTCTTTCAAGTCTAATTAAACATATGACCACACAGAATGAAATTTACTTACAGCCAAATCATTTAATTTTTAGCTCATGACAGAATTTCTGCAATTTTACATCTTATAATATTATTGATTCATTTTTCGTAATGGAGACACCCAGAGAAACTTATCTTGTACATGTATTTCTAAAATAATTATATTTGAAACTTATTTATATTTATGAAACTTATTTATACTTCTGAAATTTATTTATATTTCTGAAACTTATTTGTATTTCTGAAACTTATTTTCTTAGATTCCATGTAACTACTCCATTCTTTTATTTATTTACACATCAATTAATAAATCCTTTCAGCAAAGATACTTGATATCCTTCATTTAGTTGTCAACATATCATTGATGTATGCTGTATTGTTATATTAAATCAATTAAGGATAAAGCACACCACTGAAGCTACAAATGATCAATTCCTTTGATTTTTGTTGGTCTGCGGAACATTTAATATTATCATCACAGAGACAAATTGACGTAAAAAGAAAACATCAAGATGCCTGTACTTTTCTAAAATCAATAACATGAATTCTCTACCTTAATAAAATATTAAACGGTGCAAAACAGGAACTTTGTTATTGTCAAAGGATTCTCATAACCTTAACACACTAACGATTGATTTTATAAATCCATTAAATGCATTGACTTTAACTTATCTTTTCTGCCACCCTACAACTGAAAAATGTTCCCATATAACAGATCATCTGTCAAATGATAGATGCCATCATGTCCTTAAAGTAACCCATCGTTAAAATAAAACACACGGAAGGAAAAACTCCTGCAACGTACCAAAAAAAAATATTCCCATATTAGAAACCATCATCGAAATCTGTTTTTCAAGATGTTTTCTATTTGTACTAAAAATAAGTTAAAAAAATAAATTAATTAATCTCCTGGCTATAGCAATCACTTAAATTTCAATTTTTCAATTATTTTTGTTGCTTTTAATTTTTTATATAAAATTTCATAATTGCTGTATTTTCAACTTGAACTTTTGAAGAAAATGACTATGATTTTTCATGTTTCCCTGTACTTCCCACATAATATAAACAGCAGGAAAATGCTGTCAATATTATGAACTTTATTTTACAAAGTAAAAAAACACTTTTATCTAGATTACGCTTATGGAATTTTCAAATCCTCATGTAATTTTGTAACTTAATTTTTTCCACTCAAGACATTATCCTTTCAAGATGTATGTTAAACTTTAAATAATCCAAATTGTAAAATCATGCTCAGCATTTTCTTACATATGGCAGAAGAAATTTTCTTTTGTTGGTGAAAATAATACCAAAAACACTCTATTTAAAATCAATTTTAAATCTAGAAACCTAATAACTGAAAATCTACTATTTCAAACTGACACTGAACGAATTTTATCTAATGAAATTTAATTGAAGGCAAAGTTGTTGTATTATATTAACGTAAAATCAGATATTATCACAAGAACCAAATTTTGTAAAATTTGAACAAAAACTAAATTACAGGAGCTTTAATTCATGCACAATCCACACTTTTGCCCCATAGAAGTATTTAAATCCATTTTTTTTTTTGTCAGAAGTAAAATTTTGCAAAATAAACAAAAATGCGAAATTAGAAAAATTTAGTCCTCACAAAAATTTCTGTTTTTTAAACATTTTTCACTCAATAAAACACCAAGGTCTAATTTACAGCTAAAAAGATTTACTTTGATAATGGAATACATTATAATAGGCACTATCAAATATTATTTTAGACTACATTACAATTTGACATTGATGGGAAAAGAAGTTAATACCTTATCATAATAACTACAGTTATACTAGACAGGTAAATGTTACTGTTAAAATGTTTCAAGGCTTTCAAATGACAAAATAAATTTTATGGCATTTACTTCTTGCAGTGAGTAAAGTTTTGGATTAAAATGTGACCCCCTGTTACTTTTCAGTTATCTGCCTGCAAAATGCTACTTATAGATTCACTTTGAAGTACATGCAAAATTCTTATTCTCTCTTAGACTTCCTTGAAGCAGGTATTCAAATTCTATTGTGTGTATGCAACCCATGATTACAATAGGTAACAGTTAACGGTCATGCGCTACACTTAGCATGCAAAACCATAGGTATTTTATATAGAATTTTATATAAAATAGACTCTATTTTGACAGGTGTCACTGTTCATAGTCAGGATTTTCATACTTTTTCAGTGACAATATAAAGTTAAAAGGTAGGACTGGAGCAGGTCTTTAAGTACCAGCATAATTCTTACTTAGATTTACTCTGAAATACCCGTAAAATTCTTACTTAGAATTTCTTTTAAGTACCAGTAAAATGTTTACTTATAAAGATTCACTCTGAAGTGTCAGCAAAATTCTTACATAGATTCACTCTGAAGTACAAGCATACTTAGATTTCTTTTAAGTACTAGAAAAGTATATTCTGACTTAGATTCACTTTGAAGTACAGCAGCAAGTTTATTACTAATTAGATTCAATTTTAAGTACCAGAAATATTCTAATTTAGATTTTCTTTGAAATACAATGAAATTCATATTTACAAATAATTTCACTTTGAGGTACCAACAAAATTTTCAAATTGAGGTACTGCCAGAATTCTTACATATATTCACTTTAAAGTACCAGGAAAATTCTACTAAGATTTACTTTGAAGTACAAGCATAAACCATACATAGATTCACTTTGAATAAGTACCAGCATAATTCTTACATGGATTTACTTTGAAGTACCAGCAAAAGTCTTACTTACATTTACTTTGAAGTACCAGCAAAATTCTTACTTAAAATTTACTTTGAAGTACCAGCAAAATTCTAACTTAGATTCACTTTGAAGTACCAGCAAAATTCTTACATAGATTCACTTTGAAACACCAGCAAAATTCTTACTTAGATTAACTTTGAAGTGGCAGCAAAATTCTTACTTAGATTTACTTTGAAACACCAGCAAAATTCCACTAAGATTTAATTAATTTGAAGTACAAGCATAAACCATACAAAGATTAACTTTGAAGTACCAGCAAAATTCTTACTCAGATTCAGTTTTAAATACCAGCATAATTCTTGCATGGATTTACTTTGAAGGACCAGCAAAATTCTTACTTAGTTTTACTTTAAAGTACCAGCTAAGTTCTTACATAAGATTCACTTTGAAATACCAGCAAAATTCTTACTTAGATTGTCTTTAAAGTACCAGCTAAGTTCTTACATAAGATTCACTTTGAAATACCAGCAAAATTCTTACATAAGATTCACTTTGAAACACCAGCAAAATTCTTACTTAGATTCACTTTAAAGTACCAGCTAAATTCTTACATAAGATTCACTTTGAAATACCAGCAAAATTCTTACTTAGATTTACTTTAAAGTCCCAGCTAAGTTCTTACATAAGATTCACTTTGAAACACCAGCAAAATTCTTACATAAGATTCACTTTGAAACACCAGCAAAATTCTTACTTAGATTTACTTTAAAGTACCAGCTAAGTTCTTACATAAGATTCACTTTGAAACACCAGCAAAATTCTTACATAAGATTCACTTTGAAACACCAGCAAAATTCTTACTTAGATTCACTTTGAAACACCAGCAAAATTCTTACTTAGATTCACTTTGAAACACCAGCAAAATTCTTGCTTAGATTTACTTTGAAACACCAGCAAAATTCTTACTTAGATTCACTTTGAAACACCAGCAAAATTCTTGCTTAGATTTACTTTGAAACACCAGCAAAATTCTTACTAAGATTCACTTTGAAATACCAGCAAAATTCTTGCATGGATTTACTTTGAAACACCAGCAAAATTCTTACTTAGATTCACTTTGAAGTACCAGCAAAATTCTTGCATGGATTTACTTTGAAGGACCAGCAAAATTCTTACTTAGATTTACTTTAAAGTACCAGCTAAGTTCTTACATAAGATTCACTTTGAAACACCAGCAAAATTCTTACTTAGATTTACTTTGAAACACCAGCAAAATTCTTACTTAGATTTACTTTGAAACACCAGCAAAATTCTTACTTAGATTTACTTTGAAGTAGCAGCAAAATTCTTACTTAGATTTACTTTGAAACACCAGCAAAATTTTTACTTAGATTCACTTTGAAACACCAGCAAAATTCTTACATAGATTCACTTTGAAACACCAGCAAAATTCTTACATTGATTCACTTTGAAACACCAGCAAAATTCTTAGTTTGATTCACTTTGAAACACCAGCAAAATTCTTACATAGATTCACTTTGAAACACCAGCAAAATTCTTACGTTGATTCACTTTGAAACACCAGCAAAATTCTTAGTTTGATTCACTTTGAAACACCAGCAAAATTCTTACTTAGATTCACTTTGAAACACCAGCAAAATTCTTACTTAGATTCACTTTGAAACACCAGCAAAATTCTTACTCAGATTCACTTTGAAACATCAGCAAAATTCTTACTCAGATTCACTTTGAAACACCAGCAAAATTCTTACTGAGATTCACTTTGAAACACCAGCAAAATTCTTACTTAGATTCACTTTGAAACACCAGCAAAATTCTTACTCAGATTCACTTTGAAACTTTGAAACACCAGCAAAATTCTTACATAGATTCACTTTGAAACACCAGCAAAATTCTTACTTAGATTCACTTTGAAACACCAGCAAAATTCTTACTTAGATTCACTTTGAAACACCAGCAAAGATTTACTTGAAACACCAGCAGAATTCTTACTTAGATTCACTTTGAAACACCAGCAGAATTCTTACTTAGATTCACTTTGAAGTACCAGCAAAATTCTTACATAGATTCACTTTGAAATACCAGCAAAATTCTTACTTAGATTTACTTTGAAACACCAGCAAAATTTTTACTTAGATTTACTTTGAAGTAGCAGCAAAATTCTTACTTAGATTCACTTTGAGACACCAGAAAAAGTACCAGCAAAATTCCACTAAGATTTAATTACTTTTAAGTACAAGCATAAACCATACAAAGATTCACTTTGAAGTACCAGCAAAATTCTTACTCAGATTCAGTTTTAAATACCAGCATAATTCTTGCATGGATTTACTTTGAAGGACCAGCAAAATTCTTACTTAGATTTACTTTAAAGTACCAGCTAAGTTCTTACATAAGATTCACTTTGAAACACCAGCAAAATTCTTACTTAGATTTACTTTAAAGTACCAGCTAAGTTCTTACATAAGATTCACTTTGAAACACCAGCAAAATTCTTATTACTTAGATTCACTTTTAAATACCAGCATAATTCTTACATATATTCACTTGAAGTAACCAGCAAAATTCTTACTTAGATTCACTTACAGTATGTAAATCCAAGCCAATTCCAAAAGCTAAAGACAGCCACAATTTTATGCTATGTAAATCCAAGCCCACGGAAACAGCTATTCAGTTTTAATAAATCAAAGTTCATTGAAACAGCTTAAGGTTATCTTACCATTTAGCACTATGTAAATCCAAGCCCATGGAAACAGCTACAGATTGCCTCCTTGGGTGGGGATGGTATACAGGGGCAGGTGAGGATGACCTCTGAGAATGCCCAAATGGTGAATGTAGATCTCTGCCAATCCCATGCACAGGAGACTGTAAATAATCTCTGTGTGAAGCATTTGACTCATGGGAACCAGGCAAAGGTGACGACAAAGAACCACGTCTAACATCCGTGGCAGTTAATGGTGGTGATAGGCTGTCTTCAAGGTCCATACTTACAAAATTCACTAAAAAACCTAATTTGCTTTTTCACTTCATAAAAATTTATAATGTATTCCAACTTTTTCTCTATGTCTTCACTAATTATTCATTTAAGTAATACCGTGTATTTTCTAAAACACTGAATTACAACCTCCAATTTGTAACAACAGCCTTTCAAGACAGTGTTATCAGTCACAAAAACTTAGTCTTTGTAAACAATATAATTACAAGAAAGGTTAGAGTAAAGTTTATGAACTCTCCTTATTTCATGAATACATTTCAATTCTCTACTACAAAATATTTGTAATTATTTTTCACATAATCCAATTTTTCTGGCACAATTTATAAACAAAGTACAAGTTACAAAAAAATTATCAACTTAAAATCACAAAATTTCAGGCCAGTTTGTAATTTAAAGCATTTAAATAATTGTCAAAATCAAAGAAAGGGCAGGGTATAAGATTTTTTTGATTGATTAGGTATTTTTGAACCAGCATAAAAGAGCATTCATAAATCTGTTAACTGGTTCAGTGTTTTTGAAAAGAAATATGAATTTTATTCTTTTTATTTTTCTTGTTAGCATATTATAATCATAGTACACTGTGCGAAATCAATTAACACCATATAAAGATCAATAACCAAAAAGACGATTTAAGACGACCAGATTTTTCATTTTCCTTTTTTGAAATTTGAGATTTTATCATTAATTAGTACAAAAGTTCATATATTGCCATTTGCAGTGCATATGTTATACAGGGTGAAATGCAATACAACCATAACATGAATACTTCTTTTTTACTATATTAAAGCAACCAGTAAAACTTCATTAAAATTTAATATTTGTTCGAAATTTAAATATGCAAACTCTAACCTTTAAAAATGTATAGATCATATTTCTACAAGCTCGGGCAATTACTTGTACAAATAAATGTGAATTTGAGCCATCTTAAATTTCCAAGTGTTTTTTATATTGCGAATTATGATATCACATTTTTTTTTATTTATTTTAATTTTTCTGCCATATCTTTAATCAAATCTGGCAGACAAATTGTGATACTTTTTCATTTGAAGATAATTTTTTATTCCAAGTTAAAAAGTCTCCTTTGATAAATAAATTTTTGATTTAATTAACGATGATAAGGAATGGTTCTTAAACTCAATGTACGTTATAAAATTTTGCTACAATCCATGTGAATAAATACGTTTATACTTGTTATATTATACTACTCTTTCAATTGAGCAGGTAAGTTTAACTTAATTAAAAATACATGTATTAGAAATGCACCTGCCTAATAAACTATACTGATATCTTTTTTTCAATCCCCCCCCACCCCCACACCTTAGCTTTAATCTGTTCTACAGTGCAGCATAGGGAATGACATTTAAATTCACCAGAAGTATGTACTTCACCATAGAAATACCAATAAAACTTAGAAAGTCTTTTTCAAACTTGTCAAATATAATACATAAAATTTCAACTGATTACATCTGTAAATGCAATATTAAATTTGTGTCAGACCTCCAGTGTGACATAAAATGCATGTAACTTAAGATATAAGGTTTTAACGCAGTAAGACATTTCTTGCTACCATTTATCATTTAAAGAAACAACATAAAAAATCTTTTTATAACTGAATTATGATAAATGCTGGCTAGTTCTAGATATATTGCAGCAACTCATTGTCAAGTAGCAAATGAAAGTATTGTGACACATGCAGTAATTTGCAAGTCTGGCAAGAACCTTTGTCAATATTAAGTGGACTTTGAAAGCAATTTCAAGGTGTATAAATTCTACTTACAACAGTGCCCTTCCCTGGACAAAGGGACCATGTCTACGTGGAACTGGCAGTATAATTACTCAGTACCAAATTATATCTATAAATCAAAGCCTTGAAATGTCTGATGGTTGCGGGTTTTTGGTAGATTTATTTTCTGTTTAAATGCCAGTCTATGAATATACATGAATGAGAAACAAATACAAATTTAATGTGCCTCATATCTAAGATGAACTCTGCATGACCCAGCTTGTGATGTAACTATAAGCTGGAATACCTAATCATTGATAGATCTTATATAATCTAAATGGTCAGTGTGAGTGGATACAGGTTGAATAAGAACTGCTTGTTCATTGATAATTCATCCACACTGTTCATGAATGGGACTATTTTGTGTAGCACATGAACATCCTTTGGATGTGATTCAGAATAAAATAAAGATGCTATGATTGTCAGAAATACACTTTAACTTTGGTAGCGGGATAAACCCACAACCAAAAAAATGTTCCAAACTTTAATGACATTCTTCTTTCCTGGTGTTATTACAAAGTCAAAAACTGAACATAATAAAAAAAAGCAACCACCAGCTGTTGTCACATGCGTTATCCCCATGAAATTTTATTAGTGATTGTAAAATAATACTGAAATATTGTTACTTATAAGCCTCCTCCAAAAAATATTATGATAGATACAATCAATGATGAGCTATAAACACCCAGGGGATCATAAATTCCATGAGGAATTGACAACAGCTTCCAGAAACTCCATAACAGAGTACAAGACACTCAATCTGTAAACCAGTCAAAAACTCTAGCAATCTGATTGGTTGTATCTGAGCATACTTTTGAAATTGACCAATGGCAAGCCTACTTTCTGAGACTGGTTTCCAATCTCATTTCTGAAACCTTTGGTCCTGGGTAACAGCTTTCTGAGACTCAATAAAGCTTACATAAAGCTGCAACAACTGTCAAGCTTAGTGCACTGAAACAGCAAGGCACCAAACATCAAGAGTATAATCAGATTGAATGAATTTAAAGCATGATGAAAACAATCAACATTAAGTTACCATACATCAGAATTATGTGCTTGTCATCCAGACAACTCTGACAAATAGCTTCTGCAGATCAAAGCTTTTCCTTACTGGAAATCATCATGGTTAAACAATAACACCTACACTGCAGAAAGGAACCAAACCATTTCCCACGAACAAAATGAGGAAGAAAGAAGCTGTAGAAAGTAGTTCAACTGTAACCGTTCTCTATATTAGCAAAATACTAAGTGTGTTTCTTTTAATGATTGCAATATCATTGATATCTTTTGCTCTGTAGCAGGGAGATATTATCTGTAAAGACATATATATTTATATCTTTACATATTATCACAAAATTTACAGCTTCTGCTACACCACAGTACATTTAGTAACCTAGTATTAAGGTCTACAAGAATTTTTTCATAGACTGTTATTAGACATGTTTTGTTTCTCTACAGTTTTACCCACCTATTAGAAATGTTACAATAGATATAGATCTGAATATTTCAGTTAGCCATGCGTTAGTCCTAGCTTTGTTGATGAATAGTTGTGGGATTTACCACACCCTATCACTCTTCCTTGACATGTACTTCCATTTCAAAAATACACAAAAGTATTAATTATGAATTAACATCAGCGTATGTATTGATTATAATGTGGATTTAGCCTTTGGTCTGTATCTTTAAAACGGAAATACCCAACATTTAGAATGCACAACAGATGAGGCATCTCTCCTGTATGAATGTTTAAGTTTGATATTCGCCAGAGTGACATTTACTGACAAAATCATTCTAAATTGATGAGTTACTAATAAATGCATAATTTCTCTTTTGCATGAGATTGTTTTATAAATAATGTGACTATATTTGAAAAACAGTGTAAAGTTCACTTTTAATTAGACTTAGATTCAAATGTTTATGAAACTAAAAAAAACAAGAGGACCATGATGGTCCTGAATCGCTCACCTCTTCTCACATGACCCAGTTTTGAGTATGAAGTCGTTTTTTCTATTATTTGACATAGTGACCTAGATTTTGAGCTCATGTGACCCAGTTTTGAACTTGACCTAGATATTATCAAGATAAAAATTCTGACCAATTTTCATGAAGATCCATTGAAAAATATGGTCTCTAGAGAGGTCACAAGGATATTTTATTATTTGACCTATTGACCTAGTTTTCGAAGGTACGTGACCCTGTTTTGAACTTTACCTAGATATCATCAAGGTGAACATTCTCACTAATTTTCATGAAGATCTCATGAAAAATATGGCCTCTAGAGAGGTCACAAGGTTTTTCTATTTTTATACCTACTGGCCTAGTTTTTGACCGCACGTGACCCAGTTTCGAAACTGACCTAGATATCATCAAGGTGAACATTCAGATAAATTTTCATGAAGATCCATTGAAAAATATGGCCTCTAGAGAGGTCAAAAGATTTTAATAATTTTAGACCTACTGACCTAGTTTTTGACCGCAGCTGACCCAGTTTCAAACTTGACCAAGATATCATCAAGATGAACATTCAGACCAATTTTCATACAGATCCCATGAAAAGTGTGGCCTCTAGAGAGGTCACAAGGTTTTTTTATTATTTGACCTACTGACCTAGTTTTATAAGGCACGTGACCCAGTTTCAAACTTGACCTAGATATCATCAAGGTGAACATTCTCACCAATTTTTATGGAGATCCATTCACAAGTATGGCCTCTAGAGAAGTCACAAGGTTTTTCTATTTTTAGATCTACTGACCTAGTTTTTGACCGCACATGACACTGTTTCAAACTTGACCTAGATATCATCAAGATGAACATTCAGACCAATTTTCATACAGATCCCATAAAAAATATGGCCTTTAGAGAGGTCACAAGGTTTTTCTATTATTTGACCTACTGACCTAGTTTTTGAGGGCACGTGACCCACTTTCAAACTTGACCTAGATATCATCAGGATGAACATTCAGACCAACTTTCATACAGATCCCATGAAAAATATGGTCTCTAGAGAGGTCACAAGGTTTTCTATTATTTGACCTACTGACCTAGTTTTTGATAGCATGTGACCCACTTTTGAACTTGACCTAGATATCATCAAGATGAACATTCTGACCAATTTTCAAGAAGATCTCATGAAATATATGGCCTCTAGAGAGGTCACAAGGTATTTCTATTTTTAGACCTACTGACCTAGTTTTTGACTGCACGCAACCCAGTTTCGAACTTGACCTAGATATCATCAAGATGAACATTCAGACTAATTTTCATACAGATCCCATGAAAAATATGGCCTTTAGAGAGGTCACAAAGTTTTTCTATTATTTGACCTACTGACCTAGTTTTTGAGGGCACGTAACCCAGTTTCGAACTTGACCTAGATATCATCAAGGTGAACGTTCTGACCAATTTTCATGAAGATCTTGTGAAATATATGGCCTCTAGAGAGGTCACAAGGTTTTTCTATTTTTAGACCTACTGACCTAGTTTTTGAAGGCACGTGACCCAGTTTCGAACTTGACCTAGATATCATCAAGGTGAACATTCAGATTAATTTTCATGAAGATCTTGTGAAATATATGGCCTCTAGAGAGGTCACAAGGTTTTTCTATTTTTAGACCTACTGACCTAGTTTTTGAAGGCACGTGACCCAGTTTCGAACTTGACCTAGATATCATCAAGATGAAAATTCTGACCAACTTTCATAAAGATCCCATGAAAAATGTGACCTCTAGAGTGGTCACAAGCAAAAGTTTACGGACGCACGCACGGACGCACGCACGGACGACGGACACCGCACGATCACAAAAGCTCACCTTGTCACTTTGTGACAGGTGAGCTAAAAATAGATTCAGATTTTTATGAAACCTAGATTCAAATATTTATGAAACCTAGATCGAAATGTTTATGAAACCTAGATTCAAATGTTTATGAAACCTAGATTCAAATGTTTATGAAACCTAGATTCAAATGTTTATGAAACTTAGATTCAGATGTTTAAGAAACTTAAGATTCAGATGTTTATGAAACTTCAATAGATTCAGGTGTTTATGAAGCTTTTGCTTACTAACCAGTCCAAGAAACATTTTCTCTATTTCCTACAATAAAGTAATTTTGTGTAACTCTACATACTCTTATTGTTTAGTTATCAATGTATCAAGGAGATAATAAAGATTGTTAAATATAGATATTTATAATTATAATAACAGGCAGTATACCTCCAGTAAAGCGTAAAAAACGCTTTTCAATTTTCAATGTATAAATTAGCAAAAACAACTGGTTCTCATGTGTTTCCATAACATACAGGCTGTCAGTAATTAACAAAGTATTAAATCTTTTTTAAGAATATAATAGGGTTATTATAACAGTAGCGCGATCTGGGATGTTGTATTCGGCTCGAGTTGATTTTGTGGGCGGATCACACGAGGCGCGGAAGCGCCGAGTGTAATCCGCCCACAAAATCAACGAGAGCCGAATACAATATCCCAGATCAAGCTACTGTTATAATGACCCTTTTATTATATACCTCCTACATTTTACTTGTTGTTATTTTATTCAAAAGATGACTAAATACCCATCGGCAAAAATAACTATTTGTTCAGCTCGCGCAGGAATATACTATACATTGCAATCATTGATTGTCAC